>NC_134843.1:50421536-51045537 GCF_965363235.1 Mytilus galloprovincialis | reverse complement strand
ACACACTTGCACGACCTATGCCACTTTACCGTATGTTTTCTTTTATATATCTTGCTTAATCATAATATAAAATCCATTTCTGTAAATTATTCCATAAAAATAACGACCCCCTTTCTTGAACTAGAAAATGTACACGACTTATGATTAATTTTTAAGAAAGAACATGCGAGAATGTTTATTGCTCCATGCGAAAGCACATTTTAAATAGTACACATCTGTAATTTTATAAAAAAAAAAAAACACACACAAAAAAAGAGAAAGATTTACGACACACATTTAACACGGTTCGGTTAATATATATACGAACTATCCTTTGAAATCATTATTCGTGACTGTGATTTAATTGTTTCGTCCATGAAGATCATTTTTTTCAGACACTGTATTAGGTTTTCCTCATATATAGATATAGGAATGTGGTGTGAGTGCCAATGAGTGTCATATGTCTTTTTTATCACTTTGTGTATTCTATAATTTTTGACAATAGGCTTATCATCTTTTTCTATCAATACCCCCTCAAAAACAACAGATAACAACCTATTATGTAGGTTACAATTCTGTATATATAGACAATGCGAGTTTCCATAGACATCATCATCATCATTTAAAAGAAGCTATTTTTTTAACTTTTATTTTGATATAATTGCTTTAATATTTTTCTTTATCAATTTTCAGATTCAAGACAGCAACTTGAGACACCACCTGTATATACAAATATGAATATTTGAGATTAAAATCGAAGTATTCTTCTTTTTAAATTCAAGCTAGAATTTACTTTTAAATTGATAGATTCTCTCTTATGTATTATAATTCTGGATTTTCTAAGACGTAGTGTTATGTTTTGCCTGCATTTGTATCTTATAAATGGATGCATAACATTTTTATTTCAATGGGTAGACTACTGTTTCTCTGAACTCAAATAATCAAACAAATCAGAAATATTAAAAACAAGATGATGAAACTTAAGGAAGTTGAATCCTGTCCTTTAATGAATGGAGGCCATCACGAGTAGGTTGATTGTTATGGAATACTGCGGATTCATTTATTTTCGTGGGTTCAAATTTTCGTGGATAAAGGAAAAAAATAAAGTCATTCTCATCTACAAACAGAAGAGAAAGCATGTTATCAAGACAAAAAGGGGATAACACATTTCCATTCTTAAAAATTTAAATTGGTCGTAATTTGATTAAATAATAGTATCACCAAAAATGGTCGGATGGATGGTTGTTTGTCGTCCAGTGGCAAGTTAGATGCATAATAAAGACGAGAACATGGTAATGAGAAATTTATACACAGTTGCTAGCTCATGAAGTAATAGTCCGCAAGAAAACATGTATGGTTTACAGATGAAAGAATAACACATTAATGATACAGAGAAAAAAAAACGCAGAGAAAACCATGCATTAAATATCAAATAGAGAATAATGGAGTGGGGAAATATTAACAATAGGAATAATCATAAGTACTGAATTAATGTAAAATTATGTTAAAATTAAAGAATTTAGAATTGAGGATCTCACTCAAGACCCTCATGCCATCGAATGTTGAAGCTTTTGATTTGATCCCATAAAGGATTAAACATTTCTGAACTCGAGGCGAGCACGTTAACCATAACAACGTCGAAGCGAGTTCCCTGAGTTCGCAAAATAAAATTTGTAAGGGTGCCGCGGAACCCAGTGCCTCGCACACTCAACAAAAAAGGAAAAAAAACACAATAAAAATATTCCTCTCGATACTATCTATTGATTATTATAAGCTTTTGCATGAGCTTATTAAAAATCCAGGATAGTTTATGAATCTTATAAATGTTTTAAAAACTTTAACGGCAGACTTTATGTAAAATAACTGAAAGAAAAATACCATTTATAAGTAAAATAATATGATCTTTAATAAGCTCCTGTCCAAGTTTGTCACAAATCCCGGATATTTTAAGAAAGTTATCATTTTAAAACCCTGAACCACACAGTGAATCTAATGTTTCATTGCAGATAAAGTCCATTTATAAGTATATAACGGAAAAATGAAATTTTATTTTTACAAAATTTACTTCTGGATACTATCTTATGAACAAAAACAAGCTTCTGTCAAAATCTGGTAGATAGTAAAAGAAAGTTACTAAAATTTCAAAATCTTTAACCAGTGTTCTTTTCTAATATTTGCGGGTGCCGCAGACGACGGCGATGGAAATTCAATGTAGGATCGCTAGGAGTCGCTTTTCTAAAACTCTTTAGTCAAGTTACAACACTTTTCGTTTTGTATTTTAACTAATCATTTCCCACTGTTTTTTTAATGGATATAAGTATATGTTGTATGCGTGCCAATGAGACAACTCTTATGATATATTAAGAATCGGAATATAATATTTAACAAACATAATAACACACTTTTTCTTGCTCGTATTAAACTGAGTCATCATTTTTCAAATATATATTCAACAACTGAAAAAGCATCATCTCTATCAATTTCTTTTCTAATGTAAAGTTTTTTATAAGGAATTCAGATACCCAATAACGCCGGAAAACAGGAACTTTGTTCCTAAAAAAGTCAATTATTTCAAATAGCATGTTGAAAATATACTGCATGTTCATAAAATGTTATCAAACATAAATTATATAGATTATCTGCTTATGGAAAGATGTGATGCGTTATTCATGTTGTTGAGTATATTACGTAACCATACTGAACACTTACCGCTAGCTGTGTGTGATCTGGTAGCTTGATTGAATACAGGAGCATCGTTTTCAAATAAATTGCTAGCATCTAAAGCAAAGTTTATATCACCAGGGTCAAATGTGTCACTCTCATCTACAAACAGAAGAGAAAGCATATTATCGAGAAGATGTTTTATGATTGCCAGTGAAATAACTCTTAATTAATTATAAAATTAAAGATCACAGTACGGACTTCAACTTTGATCTTTGACTCACGTCATAAAGTAGGTACCATCAGTGTTTTTTTTTTTTTATCATTGGTGTGTCTTTATTTTGTTATTCGGTAAAGTTCTATAAAATAATTTTTATTATAAATTTGGACATTTTGATGAGTCATTGTATTTCATTGCTGTTGTTGCGTTTGGTGCCATTCAATTGGTTGTAGTTCCTGAAACATTTGTCTTGCATATTTGTTTATTTTGTTTTGTTTATTGTCCTTTTGCATCGTTAGCATGTCATTTGAATAAACTGTAAAGTATGTTTTTTTTCCCTCAATGTTAAAGGCAGTATGATTGCCTTTAATACTTAACATTCACTCTATTTGAACTTTGTTGGACAACAATGACTCATTGGCAATCCAACTACATTTCCTTATTTTCATAGTACAATTCTTTGAGATTAAACAATCTTTTTATTTTATACGGGTTTAAACATTAAACTATATATTAACAAGCATTCAAGGAGAGAATCGCGTAAAAACACTTTCATGAAAATAAAACATTTTTGAAAACGCATTGCTAGCTTTATTAGGTCTTTCCACTTTTCTGTGGAAAGACTTATTGTTTTTCTTCTGATTATATTTTTTTTTCTTCCGCCTAATTTTGTTCTTGCGATAAATATTTGTTTCGCAATATGTCGCTTAGATATTTGGTATATAATATCGAACAGTTTATGCGCTTTAGAAATTTACACTGCGTAACTAAATACTTTTCTTTGTAGGAGTTATCTCCCCAAACACTGTTTTCCTTGTGTCCATGACTCCTTCGCAACCGTAAAAGATTACGACAAATTTATTTTATAAAATTGCTCATTATATCCTTCGCATGATTTGTCCAATTTCGACCGAAGCAATATGAACGCTCCATATGAGAGTTATTTCCCCTTTTGTATTTGAAATTTTGAAATGTATTTTAAACTGGAACACCATAAGTGATAGAGACCTAGGATCTTTTGATTTGAGGTCCTTGGTCCAAAAAAATGAAAATTAGGTCAAGGTCAAAGGTCAAGGTCATATTCTAATTTTTGAATTAGGCTTATTTCCACTCATTTCCAGAAACCGTATAAGATATCGACAAATTATTTTGACTAAATTGTTAGTTGCGACATGTCGTAACTAAATAATTTAAGTTGAAAGGGTGCGTAGACAATGAATGGGAGTTTTTGCCCCTATCATATCTAAAATTATGTGTAAAGTGATATAACTTATTAACTATACTTATCGGTCGTCCCACTGTCTATATCACTCTGTTCAGCTCTTAATATTATTCCGTATCATGTCTTTGTGACGTCAAATACGTTGACCCGGCCTTAATAACTTTGACCCGAACATATCAGCGACGTCATAATGTTTGAACCGACGTTAATAACTTTGACCCGAACTTATCAAGTCATCTTTTGTGTGCTGGTGAAACAAAGAAAACACTTCTGAAACACGCAAATATAGCCGGATAAATCGATTATCAGATTATCTGCATATTGATATTGTAAAATATCAGCTGCTTGACATTATATGAAGGCTTTTTGATCTCGTTCGCTACGCTCACTCGACAAAAAACTTCATATTATGTCTCGCAGCTGATATTTTACGATATCAACATGCAGATAACCTGATAATCGGTACATATTAGAGACCTCGGGTCTTTTGATTTGAGATCCTCAGTTTGTGACCTTGAAATTGAGGTCAAGGTCATAGGTTATTTGACGTTCTAGATTTTGACCTTTGCTTTAAATTCATATCTATACATCATAAAGCCATATGAACTGACATTTTAGACTGATTTTTAATATTTAAATATCAAAATAGATATTAACTGGTGGAAAGACCTTCAATTGTTCTCTGAACAATTGGTTTCTAATTTTCATATTGTAAACCTTTCTGGTTCCTTGGGCGATTACTTTTATCAATTAAAAGGAAAATGAATTAAACGTACGTTACACATTAACACACAGGTCAATCAATTACATGCTTCTGTGATTAATTTTGAAATAGATTCAGACGTAGATCTTTAAAATCCGTACAATTTTTTTTATTGAACTTTCTTAGGGAGCTACAATTTGATCTGTATTAGGGGGGGGGGGGGGTATGAGGAAAAAAAATTAAAAAAAAATATTGTCCCGCTTTTTTGTTTATCATTGGTAATCACTGTCCTGCATTTTTATATTCCATTATATACAGTCCTGCCTTATTATTAGTTTATCATGACTTATTTTTACAAAAATTGTCACCCTGCCTTTTTTTACTCAAAACTCCTGTCAACCCTTTTTCAAAATTCATCATTTCATCCTACCCCACCCCCACCCCAACCCCCACCCACATATTAAAAATGAAATGGTTACTCCCTTATACTATACATGAATACCGGAAACGAGTGATATGATCTATAACTGATATAGACAACAAATTCACATAAAACAGTAGCGAATCAATGCCGGTGAATTAAAAAAAAAAGATAAGGGATATTGCCCCTCCCAATAATTATTATTTTCAACAGAAAGTCGAAACCTAAACATTTTAATTACCTTGATCTGTTCGAAACGATTTTTGTGTAATGAAGATGCTGTCATCCTCAGGTTAGTAAATATGTCATATTTTTCCGACTAAATTTTTTCTTCTTTATTTATCAAGGCCTTAAAAATTGTAAGCTGGGGTGTAAAATAGTTATCCCTTTCGGACTTGGGGTGATCTGACTCTGACATACCGCGTCCTTATGGGATAACTATTACTTATTTATCATGTTTACACATTTTGTAATGACATATTCTACACAGCATGTTATTATCTACTTCGTTTTGAATAAAATATTAATAGAAAATTATCTTTGTGTTTGTTTATGTTTGTGTAACGTTGAAATTCATAAAAAAAAGTCAAAAATAATACCAAAAGATCAGTGGGAAACTGCATGGTGATTGAGGTGTCAGACTAGATTATGATTTCATTTTTAGATGTCTTTGCTTGGTTGAAAAAAAGCAGTGGTCACGAATGGGTCTTTAACACAGCGGGGGAATCTTGTGTCCAGAGTCGGGGTTTTTAATTTAGCTGGCCCCTAAACAAAAAGCTGTTCTAGTGCAGCGAAAATGGATGTCGTACTTAACCCCGAAACATATAAATCAACCAAAATTTAAAAAAATATACATGTCTTACAAAGTCCAAAGGCTCTTTTATAGTGACAGGTGCCAAAAAGCATCGGAATTTAACAAGTTTTGAAAAATATCAACCTTCCACTGTAACTCTAGCAATGTAGAATATAAAAAAACACATCAGTAGGCACAGTTAAACTAAATCAGATTCCGATTTAAGAATAGGTAGCAGGAGAAACTAAACAAAATGACAATGGTAAGTAAATAAACTACGGATTACTAGCAGTTAATTGCATGTCTGATCCAGACCTCAATTAAACTCAATGAAAGATTAATGTTACTGCTCTGTTTGACTTTGCTAATAACAAAGTTGTGAAATTCACTCAAAATATGCATGTGATATATAAATAGAAAATTGAATATCATTGCAAAGAATGAACAAAATGTCAAAATACTGGGGCCGTGTCAATGAAAATATCCTAAGATATGTCCTAAGTTATGTCTTAGGACATTATTTAGGATGGTCTTAGGACGTGTCTGAGACATGTCTTAGGATGTAAAACAAAGCTGTCCTTGGACAGTCCTAACTATACTAACACATTTATTTAATTGAGAAAAAAAATGTAGAGATGTTTATGGCATATATATTATTGCATTTTAGTATTTATATGTAAAGAAAGGGAGGATGACTCTTATATGGAAAACAATTAACGCAAAATAAAAGTTAAATATGTAACATAATACTAATAATACGTTATTAACATACACTATAAGACCTATAACAATATATCATTTTACCAGACCACGGTTTGCGGAAGTAGTCAAGAAGACAATAATTTGTTTTTCAGGGGTTGACAGGATACACGTGATCGTTGTTAGTTTCAACTTCAATATTATCATGCAAGCAGATGTAATAAACAATGATTTCATACATTATTTTTTTTTTGGTTTACACTTTATATAGGGCTTTATTTATGATCTTATTCCAGAGTGCACAATTCTTATTCTACATATTTCACCTTTATCAAAATTAGGAAATCTGTTTGGTCGTCCCATTTTGTTGTAGGGATGTTTAGATTAAGTGTCGAGTTAATATGTATATTATTTTGTGTTGTCTGCGAGAAACAAATCATTTTTCTGATCTAGTAACTAAATTAAAAACCAATATAGATAATGTTAACATATATATTTTATTGAACTGTGTAAATTAATCGGAATGCGAATGACAACATGCACCTACAATTCTTTTGTGTGTTTCCCGTTCCGGTAACACATGACATTTGCGCGGGAACTTCTTACATAAACATCGTTTTTTGGATTATTGAAACATGTGAAATGTACTGTAACAGTTATTGATTTTTTGAGGTAATGTGATATTATTTATTATTCAATAGTACATAATTTTACGTCAGGTTTGTACACATTAAGTCTCTGGTCAGTGGCGGATCTAGGGGAGGGGGGATTCCGGAGGTTGAACCTCCCTTTTTTGTTGACGATCAATTCATTTGGATAGGGATATCAGTTGGATCTGACCCTTTATCCTGGGTTAGGATCCCCTTTTAAAAATGGCTGGAAATGTCTCAGCTAGTCAAGTCAGAACCGAAACACATCAGTGGCAGATCTAGCCATTTTGAAAGTGGGTCCAACCATGTCCCCATTTAAATGCATTGATCACCCCACAAAAGGGGCGATTCCAACCGGGAACCCTCCTGCTGGATCCGCCACTGCACACTACTCGGACCTATGTTATTTAGTGAGTGATGCGAAAAAACTCAATTTACATTAGGTCCCCCTTTTTGAAAAAAATACTAAATCCGCCTCTGCTTATCCTGGGTGAGGTCCCCCTTTAAAAAAATGGTTGGATCTGTCTCAGTTACTCTAATCTAAACTGAAACACATCAGGCCATTTTGTGAAAAGGGGGGGTCCAACCATGTACCCATTCAAATGCACTGATCACCCCAAAAAAGCACAGGTATTTGGGGCATGGACCCCCCTTTTTTTGGACCTCACAAAAAAAAAATTGTTTGGTGTTTTTTTATTTATTTTCAATTTTCTACAATGTATGAACATATATCAAGTCTCAACAATCCATTCCAAGAAAGGGGGGTCCATGCCTCAAATACCTGTGCAAAAAAGGGGCGGTTCCAACTGAAAACCCTCCCCTGGATCAGCCACTGCACATTACTTGGACCTATGTTAGTTTGTTACATGTAATTACTTAAGTGATGCGAAAACATCACAATTTACTAATAAACTCCCTTGTTAAAGAAACTTTATATAAAAGTAAACATGTTCATTATATTTTGCTGTGTGAAATTGCTTATGCGGGAAAGACCCATTACAACCCGACCATAGAGGAGACGACAGCTGAAGGCCACTAATTGGTCTTCAATGCAGCGAGAAGCTCCCACACCCGGAGGCGTCACAACAAACCCGTTCTAGAAATAATTTGTGAATGAAATTGGTAAATACAGTTATTCTTGATCTTCATACAATTTAAGGGTATTTCCAAATAGTCCTAAATATAATGCTTTATGCATCTGAAAAGGGTTGAAAATAACACTGAAAAATCATCGTTTTTCCTCTAGCATAGTTTGTACGTGCAGTATGGTGAATAGGTGTATTTTAAAGGCACAACAGTGAAGCCGCCGTATAATACTTCAATCGAACCGATTTACTTTTTGAAGTTTAATTACTATACTATATTTATAAAAATATTAATTTTCGCGAACCATTTAGGTCACGGAAATTCCAAAATATGGCATCAGTAAGGAGAGTTGTACAAATAATGTGAATACACAGAAGCCCCATCCAATTCATCTTTAAATAAAAGTATTCATCATTTTCTATTTTATATGTACTAACAATATTACATTTTTCTATAATTTGGATTAAAATGTGCAAAAATCTGAGTAGAAATAAGAATAGGTCGAATGCCCCAAATAAACATTCCCTGATTGGTTGAAGCACTGTGGCGTCGATGTAAAGCACAGCAAGCCTCGATGTAAAGCACACGCTTCACAGGAATAATTAAGGAGAGTTTTACAAATAATGTGAATACACAGACCCTCAATCAAATTTATGTATTGCTAAAAATAATCAAGTGTTCATCATTTTCTGTTTTGATTCTGCTAACAACATTCTAATTTTTCTATAATTCCATTTGAAATATGTGAAACCCCGCAATGAAAATAGATAGCCTCAATGATGTAAAAGCAACCCAAAAAATTTCAGTTAATATGTTAATATCTTGAACTTCGACCCTGGGTTCAAAGGGTTAATAAACCGATTCACAAATAGAGATATCCTTTCGCTCAAGTGAGTTATACAGGCAACTTCGTTTACAGAAATATTGTTCTGTATCCGGAATTCCGGCATTTATGTTCCGTATATGACTCTATTTTTTGTAACATCTCTTCAATTCCTGCATTGTTTTGAAAGCATTTTGACCACTATTTCTTGTTATTTCCTCACTGTCTCGTAACGTGGTAAGTTTTTTATATTGATAATATTGTCTAACATTTTTTATTCTACCCCCGTAAATGATTTTTATTTGATATTCCTATTGTAAAGTTAAATTTTTGAGTTGTGAGATGTGCATGAAACTCCCGGCAAATTGTAAATCTATGGAACGCCATTCGTGACATTTATGTATTCGTCACTTCTTTTGGTATGTATGGCACTCCATTCGGGACACTTTTGATCAATATTTTATTTTTTGTCATTTTCATTGTAATTTTGAGCAGAGAAACATTTTATGAATGCTTTTATGATGTTTTGATCAGATTGTAAAGGTTGTTTATTTTTTCTTTTCAGTTTTTACCTTATACTAGAATGATGCACTACGCACCCATTTGATGTCTTGTCGGTGCCTTATATGATTAAAGTTGTGCAAATAAAATTCTTGTTGGTTATCTGGTTGTTTATCCTAGAAATAGCACAGTAAAAACACGAGACAATGGATTCACAACATGGAAATGGTGATACCAGGGATCCAAGAAAACGTACTCTTACGGAACGTGGATTTGAGCTTTACAGAGCTAATGTGAATACACATTCTAAGAAGATAGAACTCGTACAAACTGAAGTAGAACTTTGTCTTGAGAGATTTTCTACAACAAAACAAGAAGACACCAACACATTATTAGAATTAAAGAAAACTTTAAATTTGTGTTACTGCAAGTACAGTCTTTATTCAGATGAATATATGAAATTTCTAAAGAACACTTAAACAGAAGAAAGTCTCAAAGTGTATGAGGAGCACAAAATTGAGGATGCAAAGTGCAAAAATATTTTAGAACGAGCTCTTCAACAAATGAAAGTGTCAGACAAGGATGAAAAAGAATCTAAATTTACACAAAGATCTGAAGCTCATTCTAGAACTTCTTCAAACTCAAGCTCAGTTGCAATCAGAAAACGTGCAAAGGCAGAAGCAGCCCAGGCTAAGCTTGAATTTGCCATGAAGGAGGCAGATTTACAAAAACAGAAGGCTTACATAGAAGAGCAAGAAAAAGTTGCAAGTGCAAAGACATTTACTAAAAAGGCTGAGTTGGAAGCTGAATTAGAATTGCTCAACTATAAGAAGGAAGCGGCGGCTGCTACTGCAGAGGCTGATGCGCTTGAAGAATATGACCAAAATGTTTGTGGTAGTAAAAAGTCTGACCTTCTTCTATCAAAAACTGTTTTTGAAAGAACTAATCAATATGTTGAACAGCAGATACTTCAAGTAAAAGATGTAAAATTAACCCCAGACGTTAATATTGTACCATGTGATCCGTTCACAAATCAGACATCAGGTGATGCAGTCCATCGACATTCACATATGCCAACACCAAAACCGTCACAGCCAAAATATGATGTGCCGATTGTAAGCATGGTAAATGCAGGTTGTAATGATAACGATATTAATATACAAGTTTAAGAACATGCATTAAATCCAAATGCACCTAAATTTCAACCTGACATAAGCACACGTCAGAGCGCACTTCAAATTCAACCTGTCATGAGCACACATCAGAACGCACCTCAATCTCATCCTGATATAAGCATTATCAGAACGCACCTCAATATTATCCTGATATGAAGACACATCAGAACACACCTCAGTTTCATCCTGATATAAGCACACATCAGAATATTGCTACAGATCTCACACGATTTCTTCTAAAGAAAGATTTGCTGTTATCAAGATTAACTACGTACAGTGATAAACCTGAAATGTATGCGGTATGGAAGGCTAGTTTCAAAAACATATTAAGTGAACTTTCCGTTACAGCGATGGAAGAGTTAGATCTTATGGTGAAATGGTTAGGTCCTGAATCTACACGCCATGCAAACAGTATTAGAGCATCAAATATTCATGATCCAACGAAAGGATTACAACGTTTATGGGAACGCTTAGATGAACGTTACGGTTCTCCAGAGTCAGTTGAAGCCTCATTAATTGCCAAATTAAACAATTTTCCGAAATTGACACAGAAAGACAACAAAGAACTGTATGAGTTAGTAGACATTCTTTCTGAAATTGAATCCATTAAGGAAGATTCCAAGTATTATTCACTTTTAGCGTATTTTGACTCCTCGTCAGGAGTTCTCCCTATATTGAATAAACTTCCCTACAACATTCAAGAAAAATGGACAAATAAAGCATCTCAATACAAAAGAGAAAAACAAGTAACCTTTCCACCATTTACATTTTTTGTGAAGTTTATTCGTGAATTAAGCCAAATAAGAAACAACCCTAGTTTGGCGTATGACCAGACAAATGATTAATCAACCTAAAAACTCAAACACAACAGCCAAATCACCAGCATACATGTATAAGACAGCTATTTCAGTTCACAAAACCGAAGTTTCTAGTAGTGACCTTGACTTACAAAAACAATGTCTTTTGCATAATACTGGACACTCGTTAAACGAGTGTAGAGCATTCAAAGCAAAACCTTTCCAAACACGTATGAAGTTTATCAATGATAATAGAATTTGTTACGGTTGTTGTGAATCGACAAAACATGTAAAACGAACATGTACTAGCGCAATTAGTTGTAGTGAATGTGGCAGTGACCGCCACCCTGGAGCATTACATATAAATCGCTCTAACACGTCTAACGACTCTATAGATCAGAATAATAATGAATCAAGTTTGCCTGTCCACGGCGGGGAGGAAGAAATAGAAACTAAGTGCACAGAAATTTGTGGGACATCATTTCATAGTAGATCATGCGCAAAAATCTTGCCAGTGAGAGTTTTTAGACCTGGACAACATGGACATTATGAGAACTTGAAACTTTATGTTATATAAGACGACCAGAGTAATCACTCATTGGCATCACCATTTTTTTTTTTTGACACTTTTGGAGTGCATGGTACATCAGAAGAATATGTGTTATCTTCCTGCTCAGGACGCGTGAAAATGTCAGGACGTAGGGCTTTGTAGTTGAATCATTAGATGGACAAGTTCAGTTGGAATTACCCACATTGATAGAATGTGGTAATCTTCCGCATAATAGAGAGGAAATACCCACACCAGATATTGCTATCAGACATAACCATTTGAAAGAGATGGCAGATCACTCATATGTGTTTGTTATGGTTTTATTAAGTGATATCTGTGTATATCAGACGGGGAGTGTTCTGTATCCGGAATTCCGGCATTTATGTTCCGTATATGACTCTATTTTTTGTAACATCTCTTCACTTCCTGCATTGTTTTGAAAGCATTTTGACCACTATTTCTTGTTATTTCCTCACTGTCTCGTAACGTGGTAAGTTTTTTATATTGATAATATTGTCTATCATTTTTTATTCTACCCCCGTAAATGATTTTTATTTGATATTCCTATTGTAAAGTTAAATTTTTGAGTTGTGAAATGTGTATGAAACTCCTGGCAAATTGTAAATCTATGGAACGCCATTCGTGACATTTATGTATTCGTCACTTCTTTTGGTATGTATGGCACGCCATTCGGGACACTTTTGATCAATATTTTATTTTTTGTCATTTTCATTGTAATTTTGAGCAGAGAAACATTTTATGAATGCTTTTATGATGTTTTGATCAGATTGTAAAGGTTGTTTATTTTTTCTTTTCAGTTTTTACCTTATACTAGAATGATGCACTACGCACCCATTTGATGTCTTGTCGGTGCCTTATATGATTAAAGTTGTGCAAATAAAATTCTTGTTGGTTATCTGGTTGTTTATCCTAGAAACAGCACAAATATATACACACTTTATCAGTAATATATTGTCATGCTTCTGCATATCCACGTTTTTTTTGTATGCCGAACTTCAGTCAAATTCAATTCTATACAAACTTTATTACGTAAAGCAATAGGAGTAAGAATATTTTTTGCGCCAATTTAACCGTGACCAGCATCATCGTCAGTATCAAAATTGTTTATCGTAATCATTGTGAAATTTCACTGACATAGGGTTTATTAATATAGAGTAATTTTGGTAAGTATGGCTTATTTATGTTAAAGTTCTCCAGATGTGCTTCTCTGGACATATTTGACGGTCAGTTTAATCCCATTTATCTCAATATTTTCGTGTCAAAAGTGAAAATCTAATCTATTTGATGAACTAATTTCTTCTAAAACTGTACATGCATTATTTCTGTATTATTTGATAACCAATCACATTTGCGTTGCATGATAATGGGTACTGTTTGAGCGAACTGTCTAGTGTACTGCAAGATCGATGCAAATTGTGACGTCAGTGAGTGATCACGTGACATTATTATTTGTAAACAAACCAGCTCCTCATGTAACACGTGTCTCAGTCTGAAATATACATTCAAAGTGCAATCAATCTTTCAATCGCTATTTTATGATATTTTTGTGTCTGTTTTTTGGTTTGCATATCAGTAGTTGAAGTAAACTCAAGGTTATTATATAATTTTTTTTGTCTCTTTTCGTCTGTAGTACATGCGTTTGAGTTCCGGTTTAATTTGTACGCATGAAATCTCTAGTCTAAAAAAAGCTAGTGATAGAACCTTAACCAGATAAGCAACCGTCTAGGGCCAAGTAAGGAAGGTGAAAAAAAAACCAGTATTGGTACTATTACGCAGAACCATAAACAGATGCATAGACAGACCCAGGGGGTGGCAGTGGCGGATCCAGAACTTTTCATAAGGTGGGGCCCACTCCAGTCATGCTTCAGTGATTCCCTATATAATCAACAAAATTTTTCCAACAAAAAAGGGGGGGGGTCTGCCCCCTAGATCCTCCTATTGGTGGGAAAAATTTAGTTGATTATATAGGAAATCATTAAAGCTTGACAGGAGTGGGCAGCCCTTTGGAAAGCTAGAAGCCACCCCATGCTACTCCCGCTACTAGCAATATGATGCTAGGTTGTTTTAATACATCTGTACTGCCTACTGATGACTTGGTCCTGAGTGTAAATGGTCATTCGATTATGTTTAAAAAAAATTATAAGGCCTATCTGGCCTAATTGATTTCTAAAACTATGTTTCATTGTACATGTTCAACATTTTTCATTCAATTGTTTATTCTAATAAATTTGTGTGAATTAACATTGTAACAGTAAATGTTAATTACTACACTTTCATACCACAACAAATACTGTGGTACATGTATCACTTATATTTGTATCTATATAACAAACAAAAATGAAAAGAGAATAATTTTGCAATACCTTTTGTATACTATAACTTTTTAGATATTTAGACATATTAAGACTAATTAAGTAGATGTTGATAATATCCACTTGACATGCTTGAAATTCTTTTAGATTACTTTTGGAGCAGTTTTGAGTCTTTGAAGCATGCTCAAAAAAGTTCTTTTGGTGAAATCATTTTCATATTTGTCATTTTTTTTTGCTTCGACCAGCTTTGGAGGAAATATTATCAAATAATTGATAAAAATCAGCACAGAAGTTTACTTCCTAGCTCATCTAGCCCCTAGCATCTTGTCAGGAATTGTCATTACTAAAAACCAATAAATGTATTCTAATCTGAGGAACAATTCGACCTTTTAACAATTTTTTTTACTAATGATACTGACGATCGTCCACAAAGTAATATAAATAAAACCATACAAATAGTAAGCAAATACATATAAAAAAAAGATGTGGTATGATTGCCAATGAGATAATTCTCTACAAGAGACCAAAATGACACATAAATTAACAACTACAGGTCACCGTAAGGCCATCAACAATGAGCAAAGCCAATTCCGCATAATCATCAATAAAAGGCCCTGAAATGACAATGTAAAACAATTTAAACGGGAAGACTAACAGCCTTATTTATGTACAAAAAATAAATGAAAACGAATATGTAACACATAAACAAACGACAACCACTGAATTACAGGCTCCTTATATCATGTTCTCAAATCTAGATATCATCTCCCATTTAGAAAAAAAAACACATGAAAAAATTAACCTAGAAAAATGTATTATGTGTTGCTCTCCTAGCTACAAAATGTATCCAAAATCAAAGATGTGGAACATATTCTATCATAATCATTTGGTAACTAATGCAATTAATGTCTCTTCCATGCCCGTCTTGAACATAAAAACTAAATAATAAATAAACAACACTCCTAATGCTCAGATTAGTTTTCATCGTGCAACACAACTAATAACACCATATAGGAAAAACATTGAACTCCTTTTGTCATAAAACACTGTCAAACATCCAAACATACTATCCACACTCATATGTGTCCACACTTGTAAGATATGATAAAATATATAAATGAATTTAATACGAAAACAAAAAGTAAATAGTCAAAAAACTGTGTTAAATGCGATATTTGTGCTGCAATTTTAGAACATAAACTTGTTTTGTCTTTAGGTCCACTCGATTTCCTTACATGTAACGAATCAGAATTAGTTAAAAAAAAAAAAAAGAAGTTATTTGTTTCCCATATTTAAATTGATATTGTACCGTTTTGGTTAGACTAAGTCTTAAAATGTTGCTTATGGTGATAGTATTTTGTTAGGCTTCAAGAAAGGCAGCACGAAATAATTCAATATAATAAAATTGAATTTTTAACAAATATCAAAAAAATAAATTGTTTTTTATTAATTTAATTCTAATAACAGTATGATAGTTTAATAATGTGTTAGTATTTTTAGTATTGAGGTTAATATGTCATATTTGTTGTTTTTATTACGTTTTGGGACATTGTAACCGTTAGGACTATCCTAAGACACCTATTTGTACATCCTAACTTTAGGACAAAATTTAGGACATATCATATTATAGGAGACTTTCGTTAACCTGACTTAGGACTAAGACGTGTCCTAAGACCATCCTAAGACATGTCCTAGTCCTAGGACAGCTTCGTTGACACGGCCCCTGTATCATAGCGCCTCTGCTTTTAAGGTATCAATAAGTGTTGTAGCCCATCGCGCAAGCTTCACAACCAATTGGACATACACGTCTCGTAAAACTGTCGATAAAGAACAAAACGGCCGTGAACAAGGTTTAATTGGTATTTTGACGGATGGTCCAACTTTATTTGTAGAGCAATAACGAGTCCATCAAAAACGCTATATTGAACAATGATTATTTCGTTGGATGGACCAAGGGGTTCACAACGCGAACAATTATTATTGTCGATTATTTTTTTATATCAATAAAATTAAAAGTGCAAAATCCTACATTTTAACCTTTGCAATGTATTTTTCTAATTAAAATTTATTAAAAATAAAATTTTGAAGGCTGGTACCTCAACAGCTATCATTTCATTTCATTTCATTTTAGTTTTAGTTTTAACAGCTTCGATACAATTTTATTTCATTCGGTTTCACGTTGTATTCCTCTTAACCTAAATGTGAAAAAATAATTCTACTGTTTGGTCTGTTAACTCTGTTAACTTATATGTGATATATATATTACCTGGTGAGTCCAATTGCTTATGATAACATTTTACCAGTGTAAAATGTTATCATTAGCAATTTCATATTGAAAACACACGTTAAATCTATTTATTGCATTTTGGTTTCATACACTTATTCAAAAAGAAACAATTTTAACATAAAATGTATAGATGATCAGAGTTGTTTTCCTTTGAACAATTCGGATAAAATAATGAAATCAAATAAATTGTCGTATATATTTATCTTTAATTTTTAAGCTGAAGTGATCTTAATTACATGTAGGAAATACATTATACAGATAATTTCAGAAAATGTTTTAAACATAGTACTGTACACCTACATTTTAGACATATCTTCTCTGAAAAAAAGTATTATAGAACTTTCATGCTAATGTGGACCTGTACAACTAAGAGTGAATTTAGGTATTGTGTCCAGCAAACTACATTCCTACCATTTTAGAGTATGTTTATAGAATATTTTTTGTCCGAAACTAACTTTCTTCGTTGCTTGATTTTTTTGTTTAAATAAAATTGAGAATTGAAATGGGGAATGTGTCAAAGAGACAATTACCCGACCAAAGATCAGAAAACACTTTTTATACATTATATTTGAACGAGATTGAAAATAATTGCATTCTAATATATCGTAATTGAAGAAAATGTTACCTTTAAAACTGTCGCATTCATCTTTTATTAAATAGTATTTCGAATTTTTATTGGTTTTCGATTAAGATATCCTACATGTATCGAATGCTTTCAGCATAGTTTAAAACAACCTACAAATAAGCGGTCGGTCCTTAATAAAAGTATTAATGATACATTTTGTATACGGCAATTGTTCGGGGTTCTACCAAAGATAGTATCTACAAAAAAATATTGAGAGGCTATTACAAAAAACATTAGCACACAGAAAGATATATATTTTTGGGGGTTTTCTATAAAAGAAAATAATTTGAATTGTACTACAATTTAAAACTTTATTTCATTTTACGAAAGCAATCAACACGAGACAATAAACATTTAACAATCACAAATAAATCGTTTAGAAGTACTTTTTTACAACGACACTTTAATATGTATAATTTAACATTTATACAGGTACTTATGATTGATATCATGACACAATAAAACAATTCAAAACTTATGTCTTACAAAAATTTTATTTATAGCCAGAAATAGCATATGACCATGTTGACTGTTGAACACACATCAAGGTACATGTGAAACAAACATATTAACTTAATTTCCAATACAATAAAAGAAAAATTCCAAAGCACCAAAAACTATTTTGATTTATAGTTTTATCAAATACATTAAGATATTGGTAAATTATAGACGATCACAAGCGTGTATAAATGCGGTGAAAAGATGCAATAACATATTTGAATTATGTGAAATATTTTTTTTACAAGAATACTAAATGAAGTAAAATATCCATGTGTTATTATAATATTTATGAAAATTTTAATTTTTAACCGATGTATAATAATTGTACTTGCTTTATATGTATACAATGCCTGTTAACTCTTAATTTATTCCACATGGAAAAAACGAATAGCGGTGTGTCATACATAAACTTTTTGTGCATGTACCTTTAAGATAGGAGCAAAAACACATTTAATAAGTAAAAATAGAATAATATTTGGAAAAAGGTACAGGTAGACATAGGTGGAATTCGTATTTACGAATTAGACAACATAAAATAAATCCTAAATTAAGAACCATCATAAGAACATCTTAAAAATGTACTTTGGTGAAATTAAATAAATTACGAATTGAAAATTAATACTATAACCCGGAAAATCTTTAGATAAGGATCAAAATAAGCTAAATATATAGATAGGTCATGGGGCTCTTTTCGAGATATTTGATTTTTAAAATATGACGGGAAAAAGCTGACTCGGACTTTACCTTATATTTGCATTGGTATTATTTGGGTCTCAAATCAAAAGAAAGAAAATCAAGAATATGCTTAAATTTTGATGAATGACTTTTATATGAAAAGACAAATGGGTGTTATGGGGTAAAATATTTCACAGTGTACAGCAGGGGAAACCCCAAAGGAGTCCGAATATCTGACACAAATTCTTAAACCTCACCTAAGTACATCCTTAAGACAACTATTTAGGTTGTATACAGTTACGACGATTCCTACGATTTTTCCTTAGTCACGACATGTTTGATAAACGCACTTAGGACAAAGATACATCCAAAGATTATCTTTGATAATGTCCTAATTATATTAAGATCTATTAAGTATAATTCGATAAACAGGCCCCTGATGTGAATACAAATATCCATATAATAATAATTACTGTTTTCTATTTATAAATATGATTTTGATTTTTTTATCTGCAATTTTTTAATTCACAAATGTTTTACGGTTTATAAGTGAATAATAATGAAAATGCAAACATAAACTAAAGTCATATACAAATTTAGAAATTAGAGAGTAAAAAAACGGTTCAGGAATCAAGACATCTGCTTTAAAAATGTCACAAAACATACTATATGAACCTACTTTTTACAACTTATTTCAAAATGTATGGCTGTAAGATACTAGAGGTAAATGTACAATACAAGGTTTCATTTTGTCTCTTGAAACTGTACAAAATAGTCAAATTCGACTGAAATTTCAAACTAGTCGTATTGGCATAATCGATAATGGGGGGTTTAACCTAATTTCACTGGCCATAAAGCACTTACACGGTCGGTATCGACAAACTATCGCACTTCTTGGTTTTTCTAATAGTTTGTTTCCTAGGGACGATATCGATATTTGTCCCATTTAACAAAAACGAAGAACAAGCCTATATAAAATTGAGAATCGAAATGGGGAATATGTCAAATAGACAACTATTCGACCAAAGAGCAGACAACAGCCGAAGGCCACCAATGGGTCTTAAAAGCAGCCAAGAAAATCCCGACCCCGGAAGGGGTCCTCAGCTGGCTCTAAATAATTTGTTTACTAGCTCAATGAATATTTTGTCAATATTCGACATGATTAATATAAAAAAAGAAGATGTGGTAAGATTACCAATGATACAACTCTCCACACGAGATCAAAAAATGACACAGAAATTAACAACTATAGGTCAGCGTACGGCCTTCAACAATGAGCAAAGCCCATACTGCATAGTCAGCTATAAAGGGCCTCGAAATGACGATGTATTTTAACTAGTCAAACGAGAAAACTAACGGCCTTATTTATGTACAAAGAATTAACGAAAAACATATATGTAACACATAAACAAACGACAACCACTGAATTACAGGCTCCTGACATGGGACAGGTACATACATACATAATGTGGCGGGGTTAAATATGTTAGCGGGATCACAATCCTCCCCTAACCAGGGACAGTGGTATAACAGTACAACATAAGAACGAACTTTAAAAATGAGTTAAAAAAGGCTCATTAGATTAACAAAAATACAAGTAAATGTGGCCGGGTACTTGTACATCCCAATAACAAAAAGACATTAGGCACAGATCTGAGAGTACTCGTAGTTGACTGACAGCTAGTTCAAAACAAAAAAACAACTTTTAAAATAATCATATATCTAAGACTAAAGCTACAATAGTTTGAATAACTTGAAAACTCATGTTTTCTGATTTTCTTATGAACATATTTATAAAAAAAAACTTTCGCTGCGATATAGTCCTTTTATTTGATTAGCCGTAAAACAGTAGCAAATTAATCATCAATTACGTGTGTCTGCGAAATCATGGGTATAACAAATTGGAACGAAAGAACAAAAAGCAATCTATAAATGATTTACTTTAGTCCAGCCTTTACATTGGTAAATGCTGAGAGGAGTATTATTCAAAAAACAAAAAACGTGTGTTTCTTTTGATAATAGATTTGATGCGTATCACTTTGTATAAGTATAAGGTATGTGCACATGTTAGACGCAATAATGTGTTTCGGAATTTGCTGTTAATGCTTTGTGTATGCTACGTCATGTGTGTTATTGTTTGCAACTGAGACTCTTATGACATATTTCTATTGATCATCATTAATCTATTAACATTGATTTATTTAGTACAAATTGTATTATTCATTACATCCCAGCTCCTTTAAACAGGGGTCGACTCTACCTGATCAACCCAGTTTGAGTTTCTTTGTTATGCATGCTTTCCTTTGTTCTTTAACATTTTGGCGGGAATGTCAAATCCACTATAAAACTTATAAATAATTATACGGAAAAGACTATCTACCAAAATTCACGGAGAAAAAATCCAGTGTATATGCTGGGATTCGAACTCAACACCTTTAGCATATCAAGCCACGACACTTACCAGGACGACTGGATACGAACTAAGTGTAATTTAACATACTTACAGGGAGCAATATCTTTTTATAAGTGGGGCAAGTTGGCAGACCTTTATTCAGTGGGGTTTAAACCTTTTTCGTTAATAAGACTGATGTCAGACTGATTGTTCAATTTGATTCTACACTTTTTCAACAGTGGGGCGAGTCGGGAACAAGTGTGGGGCGAATTTTTTATAAAGTGGCGATATAGAATGGGCCGATTGTCAAGTGGGGCGAGTTGACATTCACGGTTTGATATCTACTCATCGTGTTCGGGGGTCATAAAGGGTATACATTATATAGTAATATATAAAGTATATTAAAATGGTTATGTGTCATTCTAGACTAGATTTTATGAATAGTAAATGGTTTTTCGTCTAATCTAAAACAGCTGGGATGTAAATTACACCCCAGCTCCTTTGTTCCAAAAGGGGTGATCTGAGCCGGATCGTCCCTGCCAGATCACCCCAGTTTGAGTTTCTTTGTTATGCGTGCTTTCCTTTGTTCTCTAACATTTTGGCGGTAATGTCAAATCCACTATAAAACTTATAATTAATTATACGGACAAGACTATAAAGAAAATTTACGTAGAAAAAATCCAGTGTATATGCTGGTATTCGAACTCGAGACCTTTAGCATATCAATCCACGACACAAACCACTACACCAGGACGACTGGTTACGAACTCACTGTAATTTAACATACTTAAAGGAAGCAAGATCTTTTAATAAGTGGGGTCAGTTGGCACCTTTACTCAGTGGGGTTTAAACCTTTTTCGTTAATGAGTGAGTTGTCAGACTGATTGTTCAATTTGATTTTACACTTTTTCAAAAGTGGGGCGATTTTTTTTTATAAAGTGGCGATATAGTGTGGGCCGATAGGCAAGTGGGGCGAGTTGACATTATTTTATATCTACGCATCGTGTTCGGGGGGGTCATAAAGGGTACAAGTATACATCATATAGGAATATATAAAGTATATTATAATGGTTGTGTGGTGTTCTAAACTAGATTTTATGAATTGTAAATGTTTTTTCGTCTAATCTAAAAGAGCTGGGATGTAAAATAATTATCCCACTCAGACTTGACTCAGACCAAGTCTGAGTGGTAGATCACCCTCTGGCCTACGGACACGGGGTGATCTTACACTGACACACCGCGTCTTTGTGGGATAACTATTACTTATTTGGTTCTACCGGGATGTAAAACATAAGTTGATCAAAAATCACTTTACCTGTTACCTTTTAACTTGTTTTTGCTGATTTTATCGCATTCTATTAAATGACAACTGATTAAAGTGAGCGATGTTCACCTCACACGTCATTTACTTCTTTATTTTTGGTAAGTTTTTGGATTTAATTTTTTATTTTGATTTCGGCTTTTAGTACTGCACTGTACTGCGTCAATATAAACAAAATAAAATAATATGGTACCATTGCGAAATTTTATTTCTAAACAATGACTGAATAATTTCTTTCATGCTATTAAAAATCTATATGGTGAAACAAATCAACGTTTGATGGACTGGTCCGATTCTTTTGATGTCATTACTGACTCCCAGTTCGGCTTTCGCCCAGGTTTTGGAACTGTAGATGCAATATTTGCCCTAATTTCTGTAATTTTTAAGTCCCTATCAGCAAACAAACGTCTTTATTGTTGTTTTCTTGATTACACTAAAGCATTCGATACTGTTCAAAGGCTAATGCTATGGTATAAATTATCACAAATTGGTATTCAAGGTAAACTTTTAACTGTAATTAAATCTATGTATACTAATGTGTCTACTTGTGTATGTGCTGATGGTTTTAATTCTGAATACTTTACCAATGAATTGGGCTTGATGCAGGGAGAGGTGTTATCTCCCATACTTTTTTCATTATATGTTAAAGATTGAATGCCATACCATATGAGATGACACAATTGAATTTATTTTTGCTTATGTATGCTGATGATATGGTTATTTTCTCAGAATCTGTTTTGGGGTTACAAAATATGCTTGATACATTTTACATTATATGAGTATAATTACATCAAAATGGTCATTGAGTGTTAATTTTGATAAAACTAAAATTGTAGTGTTTAGGAAAGGTGGAAGAGTTCATGTTGATGAGAAATGGTATTATGATAATAAGGAAATTGAAGTTGTTGATAATTTTACCTACCTTGGTGTACTTTTAAATTTTAATGGCAAATATAATATGTTACAACAGAAATTGTCAGAACAAGCTAGAAAAGCAATGTTTGCTTTAAGAAGAAATGTGAAAAGTATGTTTTTAAACTATGTCACTTTGTTATCACTGTTTGATACTTATATAAATTCTTTATTGAGTTATGCAAGCGAAATATGGGGTATACATAAAGCCCCGGCAATAGAGAGAGTCCACATGCACTATTGTAAAAATATACTTGGTGTTAAGTTGTCTACTAACAATGTTATGATATATCAAGAACTAGGTAGATTGCCACTTATTTTCGCAAGAAAATGTAAGATTTTCAAATATTGGTTTAAATTGCGAAATACTTCAAACTGTATATTGAAAAATTGTTATAACTACTTGTATTGTGAATTAGAGAGATGTCCAAATAATAAGTGTAACTGGCTGTATTTTATGAAGAATGAACTTTTTCTTATTGGTTTATGTGATGTATGGTATAGTCAAAACCTTATTTGTGACTTGTCTGATGTATATTAAGCTGTCATAAAGTAACGTGTGTAGGATTGTCTAAAACAAGAACTTGATGATCAGTTGCATATGTCTCCAAATGTTCTAATTATAAATATATGTTAGATAATTTTTGTCTGCAATTTTATTTAAGAAACCAATTCCAAATATTTACAAAACATGTATAACAAAAATAAGATTAAGTAGCCACAACTTAGCCATAGAAAATGGAAGATTTTATGGTATAACAAGAAATAATAGAACATTGTACTTTTTGTAAAAACGATATAGACTCACTGAGTATTAGTTTCATTTCATCCTCAAATGTCTACGTTTCCAAGGTTTTAGAACAATTTATATAAAGCCATTTTATTGGAAAAAACCGTCGATGACCCATGTACAAATTTATTAAACTGATGAGTACTAATAATGTAAAAGAATTGTGTAATTTAGGTAAATTCATATTTTATTAGATCTTTTAAGCTTAGATCCGAAATGTTAAAATAATGTTTGTTTATTACATGTACTACAACACCTTCTGCTGTCACATAGTCTGTGTTTATGTATGTATTATATGTATTATTGATGTTGATATAATTGTATACCTATAGCCTCGGTCACACCTTACCGGATAGCTCGAACGGACGCCTAACGGATAACTTTTTTTTCAATCCGTTCATGTCCGTTAGACGTCCGTTCTTATCCGTTAGACGTCCGTCCATATCCGTTGCATGTCCGTTAAGGTAGATTCATGGTATACCGCCATCTTGGATTGTACAATCACAGTACAAAATCGGTCTAGTTATTTTCCTAAATCTGCAAGTTTGGAGAGAGATTTGCAATTCAATGGTTAGACTGTTTTTCTTTATAAAGAAAACTTGTTAATTAATTGTATTATTCAAAATATTTTAACAAATATCATTTATTTTTGGTTCTAAAATCATTTTTATCAAATGAGCCATTTAAGGGGAGATAACTCTTTTAGTACAAAATTTATACAGGGCTAATAGGGAAATTTTTTATTTTTACTTGTAGCAAGAAAACAAGTTCGGTGACACCATGTTTTCTTTTTATTTTCTTAAAACATATTATGAAACCTATCTTCTCACAATTTATTTCAAAATTCTATCTCATAGAATTTTTTTTATGCACACAAATGTGTTTTTTCATGAACAAACTAACCAAATTTTGACAATTTTCAACGGCTCATAGCTTGAAAAATAGCACGGTGACCCATACTTTTTATTTAATTTTTGAAAAAAGCATAGTAAAATCTTCATTTTGGCAAATTATAAGAAAATTCTGTCTCAAAAAATATATACTTATGATCTACCTTAAGCGTACGTTTTATCCGTCGACGTCCGTTCTGTCCGGTTGAAAATTTTGAGCATGTTCAAAACTTTGAACGGACGTCCAACGGATAAAATGTCCGTTTTGTACGGTACGTGTCCGTTTCGTTTCCGTTTTGTATACGTTACATGTCCGTTATACATCCCTTGGAGGTCTGAAAGATAAATTCACCAACGGACTTCTACCGGACGTTTAACGGATAAAACGGATGTTGAACGGGTGAGAAACGATCTTCTACCGGACGTATAACGGATAAAACGGATGATGAACGGATCTGAAACGGATAAATGCCAATTGAAAATTTCGCGTCAGAAATGCCAATTATTGGTATGTCAGATTTCTTAAGGTTCATGAATTCTTATTATTCATAATCGATCTTAGAGTATAGGCACGTCTTCACAATTAAGCAGTTCTTATTCACTGCCCTTTGGCGGAATTTTGAAGAACAAACCAAAACCAGTTACACAGAAACATTTTGAATATTTATGCGATTTACATGTATTATTATTGTCGCCTTTAATTTTTCCGTATATCTTGTTCATCCGTTTTATCCGGTACGCTTCCGTTAGGTGTCCGTTTTATGCGGTGCTCGTCCGTTGGATGTACGTTCGGCATCCGTTCTGTCCGGTACGTGTCCGTTTCTCGTACGTTGCATATCCGGTGTGTATCCGTTATGCATCCGTTATACGTCCGTTTTATTCGGTCAGAACATCAACGGACTCCCAACGGATAACAATTTTGTCAACGGACAACTTTTATGTTCATCCGTTAGGCGTCCGTTCGTGCTATCCGGTAAGGTGTGACCGAGGCTTAAAGTTTATATAGACTTTGGTTATAAAGATATATGACATACTGTTTTTTGAAAAATCTGCAGATGCGGATACGTCAACGTAAACGATACGGTTGATACTCCTTTAAATAACCGACCTCTAGAGCATTTGCATTAATCAAGTATTTGCTGGCGTATCCGTATCGACGTATCGTTTAACACGTATATGAGGAAAGGGTAAATTAAGTCAAGTTGGTCCCGATGAAAATATTATAATAGTGCATTTTATTTTAATTGAGATCGGGGTTAAATCATTATTGTAAACAAATCTGTTTGATGCGTATACGTCGATCCGTGTACGTATCCTGATACGTGAATAATGCAAATGCTCTATTAGGTAGCACTCCACAGTTAGAAAATAAAATTAAAAATGAGCCACAAAATGTTTTATCATCTCCTATTCCTGGATTTCTAATACATTAACCTAACTGTTTGTGTTGTACATGTGCATATGTATGTAATCAGTATATTCCATAGATTTGATTTTCAAAAGTTAAAAGAGTGAAAATAAATTCCTTTTATGTGTATCCATGGCAACATTCTGCATTTATTTACCATAAAATATTGCAAAAAGGGGGGTGGACATGTCACATATCCCCCCAAAATTTGGATCAAACTAGAATTTCAATGCCTTTGAGTAATACCGTTTTAGAAACTGTTTTCATAAATCTTCCTAATGATCAAATAAAAAATGGGTGTCTTTCGCCTCATTTTTTCGTAAAATCCAATCACAAAGTTCGTGCGATAAAAAGTTGGAAAAAAACATTACAATAATTGCCGGACCAATGTATGGTAGGGACATGCAAATACGGACTGTCATACAGAAAACAGCCTATATTACATACATTACATACTCTTGATGTTCATATAAACCCAATACAAAGGCTGTTTTAATACTCAGCTATCCAAAAATTAATTTTATTGCACACTAGCTCTCATATTTGAAAAATCCACAGGGGCCAAAATGCGAAACTAAACACCTAACTGTGGAGTGCTACCTTAAGGTGAAATTTTTCCCCTCCTGCCTCAATTTTTATTATATTTTCTGTGTTCTACTAGCTGTTACGATGAAAATGGTACCTTAGTTTTTAGAATTGGTTCAGTAATAAAGATTTTATGAAGGTTAGCAGTTGATGTTGAAACGCGACAAAAAGTGATTTAAAAATAAATGCTGGATCATAGTGAAAAACTTCAAGTCTGTCTCAATTTTGGGTAAATTTCTAAAACTTTTCCCATTATCTTAATTTAAAATCATAAAATTACCTTAAAAGAGGACAAATTGTATAACTTTTAGGTATTTGAAAGCACTTATAGGTCAATTTTGCTGTAAATAGCATACCTAACCATGGTTTAGAAGCTCTCAAGCAGGGTATTAATTTCTAGCAGTACTGGCATCATTAAATTTAATTAATGCCAAATTATAATATAAAATCCTGCTAAAAATGTTTATTTGACTTATTCGCATTCAAAAATATAAAGCGATACATTCTGAGGATATCATATAAAGCGCAATCTTTGGTTACAATGGCGAAGCTAATGGAGTACAAATTTAAGACCGCAACATGTCTAAGTGTCAAAATGTGTTTATTTGGTTGCTAAGGACAGTAAACAATAAAATAAACATAAATTGCATTCCTAGCAGATTTTTTACATTCAGAACTAAAACAAGAACATAAAAGACTAAAGATTTGTGGTCAATTTTATCTTAAAAAGTGCATTTCTGTGCTTTCTGATGTGCCATAAGGTAGCACTCCACAGTTAGAAAATAAAATTAAAAATGAGCCACAAAATGTTTTATCATCTCCTATTCCTGGATTTCTAATACATTAACCTAACTGTTTGTGTTGTACATGTGCATATGTATGTAATCAGTATATTCCATAGATTTGATTTTCAAAAGTTAAAAGAGTGAAAATAAATTCCTTTTATGTGTATCCATGGCAACATTCTGCATTTATTTACCATAAAATATTGCAAAAAGGGGGGTGGACATGTCACATATCCCCCCAAAATTTGGATCAAACTAGAATTTCAATGCCTTTGAGTAATACCGTTTTAGAAACTGTTTTCATAAATCTTCCTAATGATCAAATAAAAAATGGGTGTCTTTCGCCTCATTTTTTCGTAAAATCCAATCACAAAGTTCGTGCGATAAAAAGTTGGAAAAAAACATTACAATAATTGCCGGACCAATGTATGGTAGGGACATGCAAATACGGACTGTCATACAGAAAACAGCCTATATTACATACATTACATACTCTTGATGTTCATATAAACCCAATACAAAGGCTGTTTTAATACTCAGCTATCCAAAAATTAATTTTATTGCACACTAGCTCTCATATTTGAAAAATCCACAGGGGCCAAAATGCGAAACTAAACACCTAACTGTGGAGTGCTACCTTAAGGTGAAATTTTTCCCCTCCTGCCTCAATTTTTATTATATTTTCTGTGTTCTACTAGCTGTTACGATGAAAATGGTACCTTAGTTTTTAGAATTGGTTCAGTAATAAAGATTTTATGAAGGTTAGCAGTTGATGTTGAAACGCGACAAAAAGTGATTTAAAAATAAATGCTGGATCATAGTGAAAAACTTCAAGTCTGTCTCAATTTTGGGTAAATTTCTAAAACTTTTCCCATTATCTTAATTTAAAATCATAAAATTACCTTAAAAGAGGACAAATTGTATAACTTTTAGGTATTTGAAAGCACTTATAGGTCAATTTTGCTGTAAATAGCATACCTAACCATGGTTTAGAAGCTCTCAAGCAGGGTATTAATTTCTAGCAGTACTGGCATCATTAAATTTAATTAATGCCAAATTATAATATAAAATCCTGCTAAAAATGTTTATTTGACTTATTCGCATTCAAAAATATAAAGCGATACATTCTGAGGATATCATATAAAGCGCAATCTTTGGTTACAATGGCGAAGCTAATGGAGTACAAATTTAAGACCGCAACATGTCTAAGTGTCAAAATGTGTTTATTTGGTTGCTAAGGACAGTAAACAATAAAATAAACATAAATTGCATTCCTAGCAGATTTTTTACATTCAGAACTAAAACAAGAACATAAAAGACTAAAGATTTGTGGTCAATTTTATCTTAAAAAGTGCATTTCTGTGCTTTCTGATGTGCCATAAGGTAGCACTCCACAGTTAGAAAATAAAATTAAAAATGAGCCACAAAATGTTTTATCATCTCCTATTCCTGGATTTCTAATACATTAACCTAACTGTTTGTGTTGTACATGTGCATATGTATGTAATCAGTATATTCCATAGATTTGATTTTCAAAAGTTAAAAGAGTGAAAATAAATTCCTTTTATGTGTATCCATGGCAACATTCTGCATTTATTTACCATAAAATATTGCAAAAAGGGGGGTGGACATGTCACATATCCCCCCAAAATTTGGATCAAACTAGAATTTCAATGCCTTTGAGTAATACCGTTTTAGAAACTGTTTTCATAAATCTTCCTAATGATCAAATAAAAAATGGGTGTCTTTCGCCTCATTTTTTCGTAAAATCCAATCACAAAGTTCGTGCGATAAAAAGTTGGAAAAAAACATTACAATAATTGCCGGACCAATGTATGGTAGGGACATGCAAATACGGACTGTCATACAGAAAACAGCCTATATTACATACATTACATACTCTTGATGTTCATATAAACCCAATACAAAGGCTGTTTTAATACTCAGCTATCCAAAAATTAATTTTATTGCACACTAGCTCTCATATTTGAAAAATCCACAGGGGCCAAAATGCGAAACTAAACACCTAACTGTGGAGTGCTACCTTAAGGTGAAATTTTTCCCCTCCTGCCTCAATTTTTATTATATTTTCTGTGTTCTACTAGCTGTTACGATGAAAATGGTACCTTAGTTTTTAGAATTGGTTCAGTAATAAAGATTTTATGAAGGTTAGCAGTTGATGTTGAAACGCGACAAAAAGTGATTTAAAAATAAATGCTGGATCATAGTGAAAAACTTCAAGTCTGTCTCAATTTTGGGTAAATTTCTAAAACTTTTCCCATTATCTTAATTTAAAATCATAAAATTACCTTAAAAGAGGACAAATTGTATAACTTTTAGGTATTTGAAAGCACTTATAGGTCAATTTTGCTGTAAATAGCATACCTAACCATGGTTTAGAAGCTCTCAAGCAGGGTATTAATTTCTAGCAGTACTGGCATCATTAAATTTAATTAATGCCAAATTATAATATAAAATCCTGCTAAAAATGTTTATTTGACTTATTCGCATTCAAAAATATAAAGCGATACATTCTGAGGATATCATATAAAGCGCAATCTTTGGTTACAATGGCGAAGCTAATGGAGTACAAATTTAAGACCGCAACATGTCTAAGTGTCAAAATGTGTTTATTTGGTTGCTAAGGACAGTAAACAATAAAATAAACATAAATTGCATTCCTAGCAGATTTTTTACATTCAGAACTAAAACAAGAACATAAAAGACTAAAGATTTGTGGTCAATTTTATCTTAAAAAGTGCATTTCTGTGCTTTCTGATGTGCCATAAGGTAGCACTCCACAGTTAGAAAATAAAATTAAAAATGAGCCACAAAATGTTTTATCATCTCCTATTCCTGGATTTCTAATACATTAACCTAACTGTTTGTGTTGTACATGTGCATATGTATGTAATCAGTATATTCCATAGATTTGATTTTCAAAAGTTAAAAGAGTGAAAATAAATTCCTTTTATGTGTATCCATGGCAACATTCTGCATTTATTTACCATAAAATATTGCAAAAAGGGGGGTGGACATGTCACATATCCCCCCAAAATTTGGATCAAACTAGAATTTCAATGCCTTTGAGTAATACCGTTTTAGAAACTGTTTTCATAAATCTTCCTAATGATCAAATAAAAAATGGGTGTCTTTCGCCTCATTTTTTCGTAAAATCCAATCACAAAGTTCGTGCGATAAAAAGTTGGAAAAAAACATTACAATAATTGCCGGACCAATGTATGGTAGGGACATGCAAATACGGACTGTCATACAGAAAACAGCCTATATTACATACATTACATACTCTTGATGTTCATATAAACCCAATACAAAGGCTGTTTTAATACTCAGCTATCCAAAAATTAATTTTATTGCACACTAGCTCTCATATTTGAAAAATCCACAGGGGCCAAAATGCGAAACTAAACACCTAACTGTGGAGTGCTACCTTAAGGTGAAATTTTTCCCCTCCTGCCTCAATTTTTATTATATTTTCTGTGTTCTACTAGCTGTTACGATGAAAATGGTACCTTAGTTTTTAGAATTGGTTCAGTAATAAAGATTTTATGAAGGTTAGCAGTTGATGTTGAAACGCGACAAAAAGTGATTTAAAAATAAATGCTGGATCATAGTGAAAAACTTCAAGTCTGTCTCAATTTTGGGTAAATTTCTAAAACTTTTCCCATTATCTTAATTTAAAATCATAAAATTACCTTAAAAGAGGACAAATTGTATAACTTTTAGGTATTTGAAAGCACTTATAGGTCAATTTTGCTGTAAATAGCATACCTAACCATGGTTTAGAAGCTCTCAAGCAGGGTATTAATTTCTAGCAGTACTGGCATCATTAAATTTAATTAATGCCAAATTATAATATAAAATCCTGCTAAAAATGTTTATTTGACTTATTCGCATTCAAAAATATAAAGCGATACATTCTGAGGATATCATATAAAGCGCAATCTTTGGTTACAATGGCGAAGCTAATGGAGTACAAATTTAAGACCGCAACATGTCTAAGTGTCAAAATGTGTTTATTTGGTTGCTAAGGACAGTAAACAATAAAATAAACATAAATTGCATTCCTAGCAGATTTTTTACATTCAGAACTAAAACAAGAACATAAAAGACTAAAGATTTGTGGTCAATTTTATCTTAAAAAGTGCATTTCTGTGCTTTCTGATGTGCCATAAGGTAGCACTCCACAGTTAGAAAATAAAATTAAAAATGAGCCACAAAATGTTTTATCATCTCCTATTCCTGGATTTCTAATACATTAACCTAACTGTTTGTGTTGTACATGTGCATATGTATGTAATCAGTATATTCCATAGATTTGATTTTCAAAAGTTAAAAGAGTGAAAATAAATTCCTTTTATGTGTATCCATGGCAACATTCTGCATTTATTTACCATAAAATATTGCAAAAAGGGGGGTGGACATGTCACATATCCCCCCAAAATTTGGATCAAACTAGAATTTCAATGCCTTTGAGTAATACCGTTTTAGAAACTGTTTTCATAAATCTTCCTAATGATCAAATAAAAAATGGGTGTCTTTCGCCTCATTTTTTCGTAAAATCCAATCACAAAGTTCGTGCGATAAAAAGTTGGAAAAAAACATTACAATAATTGCCGGACCAATGTATGGTAGGGACATGCAAATACGGACTGTCATACAGAAAACAGCCTATATTACATACATTACATACTCTTGATGTTCATATAAACCCAATACAAAGGCTGTTTTAATACTCAGCTATCCAAAAATTAATTTTATTGCACACTAGCTCTCATATTTGAAAAATCCACAGGGGCCAAAATGCGAAACTAAACACCTAACTGTGGAGTGCTACCTTAATAGAGCATTTGCATTATTCACGTATCGCAATACTTGCACAGATCGACGTATACGTATCAGACAGATTTGTTTACAATAATGATTTAACCCCGATCTCAATTAAAATTAAATGCATTATAAGATATTTTCATCGGGACCAACTTGACTTAATATAGCCTTTCCTCATATACTTGTTATACGATACGTCGATACGGATACTCCAGCATATACTTGATTAATGAAAATGCTCGGTTTTATTTAAAATTATAACCGTTCTTTTCTGTATTTAGATACGCATACGTCAAGTTAGGAAAAATCGATTTTTTTGGCGAACAAAAAAGATGGCTATTTTTTTTGAACGGACAGGATAAAGGAATAGCAATAACAAGCTATTTTTTTTATAATAAGTGTATGTCGTAAAGAAATTATATTGGTAAACAAACCTACAAATTTAAAAATTTAATTATAATAAAAGCATGACAAGTTGGAGAAAATACTTTAAACGTCAATCTTTTAGCCGATTGTTTTGGCGGACTTTTTGACGTTACGGACGACTGTAGCGCCACCTAATTAATTCCCCCTGCTATTGTTGCTGATAGAGCTTGACGACAACGGACGTTTCCAAGAACTTGCTTTCCAACTGTATTCATTTCCTCGTCTATCGATAGGCTGTCAGTGTAACGTGAACGCTCCCATCTTGTTTATTTACGTCTGTGACGTCAATACATGGGAGGTAACTCGAGTGCAAATCTAGACACGAAAAAGGTTATTCAACGGTGAATAATAGAGTTATAATAGGGTTATTCACTGCTGGTGTAAATTTTAAGGGTTATTCGTCCTCCCTTGCATTTAAATGAAAATTAACCGAATTATTCCATGTCACGTGATAAGTTGTTATCCAATAGAATTGTTTGTATTATATGTAAGGTATAATAATAAGCCATATATACGTTTAGATACGGATACGATACGTCTTTAAATGTCCCACTTCTAATTCAATAAAATATTATTATAATATTTTTAAGGTGTTGTCGATTTTTTAGCACCAAACAATGTGTAAAAGTTTAATACTGTTTTGTTGTTCTTCCCAAATGCTATCCCTTATCTTATTATTCCTTGATTTTCGCACAGTAAGTAGTAACAAAGACGTCCTGCATTTTTTGTACGAAGTTGTTTATAAATGAGTTGTGTCCACTGATACGCGGGGTACAAGTTCATCAAATTTTTTTCATCGTCTATTAGAAATGCATTATTTGTCAGATCTAACGTTTTGAAGAGCAATTCTCTATTACCGCCAACCATTTTATATAGGGGGTCCGGCACGCATAGTCACCGATGTTCATGAAACTTTGCCAAAATATGTGATCGTGTAATTAAAAGTAAGAAAAATGCCCACTAATATTTTGCCAGGCAATGGTTGCCATGGCAACCAAGTGAATGAGATTTCTCGCAATTTTTGAGGAATTTAGCATCGAAAAAACAACTACTTTGCAGTCATTCGAACCAAAACAAGTTTTTTTTTTAATGAGACTTATAAATATTTTTCAGCAACATGAAATTTAACAAACAAAATAGCAATGTCATATACAAAAAATATTTTGGCTGAATATTGTCACAACCGCAGAGGCAGAGGTCATTTTTAAGTATAATAGTTCAGAAGACAAATTTTACACATTTTGTATGAACAAAATAGACATTTTTAAATCCACCTCTATTTAACCGGTGATTATGAATGAAAAGTGTGACTGTTTCTAATAAAAAATTATAACAAAACGTTTAGGAAATTGGGTTCTATGATGGTTGCTATGGAAACAAAAATGTGACATTTTTGCCTTTTTACCTCTAAAATGTGTCCATATTATTAAAATAATCATCAAAAAGTAATAATTATTGAATGACTATGACGTGCAAAATATAATATTGACAATAAAATTATCGTAAATTTGTCCACAGTTCAAAGGTCATTGATGACCTTGACCTTTGACCTTGTGTATAATAATTGAATTTTGAAAGGAAATGAATTGAAAGAGGCATGGAGAAAATGGAGACAATTTTCAGTACGTTTTAAGCTACTATTTATTAACAAATGAAAAATAAAGAGTCAATGTCATGTCAAAAGTGCTCAGCAACTACCCTCATTTAAAAAAAAGTACCTTTCTTTCAGAACTATATAAACTATTACATAGACATAACTTTACAGGTCTAGGGGGTGTTATCTCATTTGTTGTAAACAATCATTCATTTGAAGTGTAAAAATGACTAGCAACCATTTATTTATATAAGAAAAATACCTAGCAACCATCTATTTATATTGAAAAAGTCCATAGCAACCATTTAATTATTCAGAAAAACTGCGCAGCAACAGTATATTGTAGGTTTCATTGGGACCAAAATCAGGGGAAAATATAATATTAAGAACACATGTCTAATCAAGAATAGTAAATTATATCATGTATATAGCAAATTTAATTTGCATGAGACTGATAACACATAATTATATACAAAAAATTAAAAGATGTCGTCTGGTGAGACAACTCTCCAGAAGACAACCAAATGTTATTTTAAGACAGGTCTTTTGAATCTGCAAGAAGAAGAGAAAGTGAATATAACTGCTAAGAGATCGACCAATTTATTTCTTTGGTTGGGGTTGGCCTTTCGAGCAAAGAAGTTATGCATAGACAAAATATTCATTTTCACTCGTTATAAATCTTGATTATTTATTTCAAATTTTTTCGTCGATTTTTTTTTCATTGCGTACACACTGATTTTTGTATTTTAAATAGTGTTTGGCTGATGTGCATCTGAATAAACAGAAAATTGTTTTTTAGCATGTTTTGAGCAATATTATATATCTTCAGATCAAAATACTATCACATCCATTTCATTAAACTTCCATTATCCCCATAACAAAATATAAATGGTCTTTCCTAACTAGTAGAACTACCCTGCATCTGCTCATTTCTATGTTTATATATCAACAGTGGCAGATGAAAAAAAAATATTAAAAAAAACCACGTTGTTTGTTTAAGCAAAAGTTATTTTTAATAGAGTCTCAGAGCCAATTGTTACTCATAACAATGGGATAGTCGTCGTTTACTTAAAATTAAACGCTCCTTTGAAATTAGTAATCGAACAGACTAAGCCTATCAGGACCCCTTTTTGGCTCCAAACTATAGAATTATTACAAATTTGCTTAAAAAGTAAACTGTAACGCTATTAATAAGAAGTTAGAAAGCGTGTGTTAGATAAATATGAGTCGTCTTTGACAACACAGTGAAACACGTGTCAGGAAACTGAGTCATTTTGTCCTGCAAAAATACTGAAATGTTAGCATTTGGGCTAATTGTTTTTTTTTTTTAAATGGAAGTGGTAGCACTTACATATATAAATGTTAAGACTGAAGATGAATTCGGCAACTTCCATTTTAGCCTAAAAAATGAAAATGAAATGTAATAGCAAATTTGATAGATTTTCATATATAAACTGGAATTTTAGTATTTGTGATTACCAAATCAGTTCAAATCTTTAACACAAACTTAAAACATTGTTGTGACGTCATTCTATTGTTTTACCTGTTCCTTATTTCAGTGATTGGACTATAATTTATCTTAGTTCAATCACTGAAATAGAAAAACTATTAATGACCCTTATTGTTTTCATCATGATCATGTAAAGAAAAAATACAACCAAAGAACAAATGACAATCAAAAAAACCTTTTTATCAAAGTCAACTTCCAATACAATAATTTTGTCACTCATCAAAACAGTTTCTTGAGGGAAAAAAATCACTTTCAAATTTATTTTTAACGCTACCAATTTTTATATCACAGCCCTTTTTCTCATGTTTTTTGGTTGTCTCTTTTTGAACTCCTTCAATAAGTTGATTATGCTCGTTGTAAGTCTTGTTTTTGTTGCCAGTCTGGTTTTTGTTGCCTTTATGAATATCTTTTTTCAAACGATTTATCCTCGTCCGTCTTTTGGTAATCGAAATTGACCTCTGGTATTGCTGTTATTTTTCCTAACATCATTTTCAACTACAATTAAAATGAAAAAAGCAATAAAGTAATGCTTCTTAAATCTAATAGATCATGCCGCAATACAAGGGCCGCTAACAACCTAAACCTTATCCTGTGTACAAAGAGCGAATCTAGAACTTCCTTTTTAAACTAGGGGATTATAATACTTTTTAGAATTTTTCAGTTTTCGGCATTGATTTACAAGTTGTTGATTTTTTAAGTTATTTTTTTAATATGAATATAATGCAACACTTCGCTTATGAACGACAACGCATATGGGAAGTAGAAAAAAGAAAGACATTACCGCATTTTATCTGTCAAACAAACCAAGTGTGTGTCCGATCCGCACTTTGTTCGCAGTGATCGTTTTATAAAAGGTTTTTTTCTGAGGCCGCAGGCCGAAGACCTGTTCAATATTTTACAGAATGGACTAATAGAGGCTTATATTTACTTACCATATTGTGTATTGAGTCCCTTGTGTTTTTAAATGTTACCGAAACGTAATTTTGTCTCGATTTTCTTTCTCGACTGTTATCGGCTTATATCTCTTACTGATTGATTCAAATACAGTACACTCTTAATGTTTAAAATATAAAATTTTTGGCAAAACTGTCTTTTAACCGGACTTCTCCTCAAACCAGATTTGGACACAACCATCATTAGAGTATGTACATTAAAAGTGTATCCCATGATGGCTTACATGGCTAAAATATAATATAGGAATACAATGTTAATTAAAATTGTTATAAATAGAAAACCCTGTAAGGACCTTTAATATACCGAGAGAAGGGGTTTACCTATTATTTATTTACAGGGGAGTTTCTGGCCTGAAAAGATGAATTCTAACCTTTTTATGCCCCGCTGAAGCAGACATTGCACTAAGTTTTACCCTTGTCCATCTGTATGTTCGTCCGTTCGTCTGTACGTACGTACGTACGTCACGATGGTTGGTTTCCGTTCTCTAACTTAAGTTTGCATCAACCAAATGTTATAAAACTGTACACAATGCTTATTACCAAAAATCACAGATCAAATTCGAAATTGGATGTCGTCACTTTAACAGTTTAGAGTTATACCCCTTTATAGACATACAATTTGCTAAATTTTTCGTGTCGGTTCTCTCATTTTAGTTTGCCTCAACCAAATGATACGAAATCCATAATGCTTATTACCTCAAAACACAGATCAAGTTCGAAATTAAGTGAGGTCAACTTTACAGTTTTGTAGTTATGTCCCTTTATAAACTTTAAAAAATGCTGAATTTTTCATTATCGTTCTAATTTTATTTTTCCTCAGCCAAATGTTGAAAAACTTGTATACCATGCTTATTGCCACATACTACAGATCAATTTCAAAATTTGGTGGCGTCACTTTTACCGTTTTGGAGTTGTATGCCTTTAAAAACATAATAATTGCACTTTTTAAATACATTAGTTATGTTCCTTGATAACTTCATAAATATGATATGCAAGCGGGTGCGTCATTTGTGTTCCACGGGCACATACCCCATTTACGTCTTGTCTATTTTGTCTATTATCATGAAAACAATAAAAGAAAAAGAGAAACATTTAATTTTATATTAATAGTTTATCAGCAGCACTTGATCTGCTTCGTTGAAATCGTTAGCTCATTTTAATAGGAGTTATTGCCCTTTAAAGACGATTTCTCTGTCTTTTCTTTTTTGTCTTATATCAAAAATACCATATTATAGCAGACTGAAACTTAAAATTCGAAAATTATCAACAAGACACGATTACAAATGATTTAACATAGATGTAGTTAAGGTAGATCATAAGTATAGACTTTTTGGGACAAATTTTTCTTTTAAGTTGCTAAAATGAAGATTTTGCTATGCTTTTTATAAAAAAAAAAAAGGAAGGGTCACCGTGCTATTTTTACAAGCTACGAGTCGTTGAAAATTGCTTTAATTTGGTTAGATTGTTCTTGAAAAAAAATACACGTGTGTGTGCATTCTTCGAGATAGAATTTTGAATAAGTGTGAGAAGATACTAGGTTTTATTATATGTTTTTTAAAAGAAAGAAAAAAAATAATGGTGTCACCGAACTTGTTTTCTTGTTACAAGTAAAAATTAAAAAAATCCTATTAGTCCAGTATAATTTTTTAACTGAAAGAGTCATCTCCCCTTTACTATCTGATTGATAATTTTTACTATTAAATTGTTCTTTTAACCATATAAGTTTCAATAAAAATTCTGTCTTGTTACATTCCTTTTTATACATGCATTGAATATTTAAGATTAAGAACATAAAAGTTAAACACGAGACCACTAGTAAACGATATTATGATTCAATTGGTATTTTTTCCGTAAAATTGATAAAATACTTTGAAAAAACAGCAGTTGTAATGCAAGTAAAAACAGGAGAAAAGTAGCTGGCGGTTAACTGAAATGTACATGAGTAAACTCATGTATGCGAATTATTTAAGAAACACAATACCTGTTCTTCAAAGAAATTTGAGAGTCTAAATGGAATATGAATTATAACTTTAGTAAAGCACCAATACAAGGATGGTTGCTATGCATTTTTTAATTATATGAGAATGGCTGGTAAAATTTGTATTGAAAATATTGACCCCTTTACTTTTAATTAGGATGTATATCACAGTTCATATCAATCTGAACCCAACTTTGTATGGTTGTTAGGTACTTTTATATCAAATAAGGGTCGTTGCTAAGACCTTTTAACATAACCTTGACCTCTTGAATTTTGCTTTCTAACCAAATATACGCAAAATTTGTTTAAACACTTTTTCGAAATACTTTTTTGGGTTTATTTGATAAAATTTATACCAAAAAATAAAAAAAAGACCGAACGTCAAAGTCAAGATCATTAATACCCTTTGCCCTTTAGGGTCATCTTCAAGGTCATTGAATGCACAACATGTCCGAAGGGATTTTTATTTTGTATTTGTCACTGTTTTAAAACTATTTTTTAAATAACAATAAACACTGGACACTTTAAATTTGCAAAACACTCATTTGCAAATCCGCCGCCGCCTCAAATAAAACTACAGTGTCATGTATATAACCAAAATGTGCGGAATTACATGGGATTCAATAATTTCATTAGTTTTCTACTGTTACTGTTATATTTATTTTGCTATTTGATTTACAAAAACATGGGATTTTCAATATCCCATGGGACAGGACAAAATCCCATGGGATTTACCATTATCCCATGGGATTTACCATTATCCCATGGGATTTTGGTTCAATCCCATGGGATTTTTTTTGGTCCCATGGGATAATTGTAGTCCCATGGGATATCTGTTGTCCCATGGGACAAAAAAAATCCCTTTGGATTATTATTATCCCATGGGATTTTTAATATCCCATGGGACAAAATAAAATCCTATGGGATTCAAATAATAAATATATAGATATAAATATACAGTATGTGTATGTTGCAATGAATGCTGTTTGGTAGTAAAAAGTTTTAAATGTATACAAGTTTTTTTATATATATATATAGATATGTCACAAACATGTTTTTTATTTGTTATATGACAATAAAGATTATAATTCTGATTTTGGAATGTATAATAAAATTTAAGGTCAAAGAGTAAAGTTCTTTCACTGAAACAAAATGATGACATGTTTAAATAAATGAAAAAATATTGTTTTGAAATCTTTGTCTTGTTTATTTTATAATGAAAAATTGAACTGAAAAAAATATTTCATATTCTGACTGAATAGTTTACCCTTTTCATGAAGTAAGGTTTTCTTTGTTATAGTTTCATTGCAATACATGAATATGCAAACAATTTGAATTATATACCTTTGTGGTGTACATAATATTATGCTTATATTTGCAAATTTATAATTTAAACACTTTTTGTGTTAAAGTTTTAGTTTTCTTTTTCGCTGCTTGCTATGTACAATTATTCAGTCCACTATATAAGGCAGCAACCATTTGATTTTCTGGGGGGCTATGGTTTTTTTTCTGTACAAACTTTTTTTTTCGCCTGCGGCGAAAAACAATCCATTTTTTTCGCGACAAGTCGAAAACAATTTTTTTCTTCAATTTTAGCACTACATATAGTGGCAGCTGAGGGTGAAACAAACAAATTTTTTTTTCTCACAATCAAAAACAAAAAAAAACAAACTTTTTCTTCCACAAAAAACCATAGCCCCCCCACCCCCCCCCCCCCCCCCCCCAGAAAATCAAATGGTTGCTGCCTAAGAGTCAAGTCAATAAATTATTTCATCCACTAGAATATTCCCGCAATTCTTAGACAAAACATTTTTCAATCTGTTCTTCAAAGATCTTCCTCCGTACATCTTTATTGGATGGAGCGATTCAATTGAGAAGACAAAGCAGGTTTATTTGGACAACAACATACTAATATTTTTTTTCATTCGTTCCTTCTTTCAATTGATAATTACATTGTTGCATTTACATGATCAAGTTCTTTAGCATCTATGATCGTGATGATATGACTCCTTTTTACAGAGGATGACCTTGAGGTTGACTCCGATGTATTGTCATCGCTTAAATTTCCGTCATGCATAAATAGTCAAATTAGTTTATGGTTTTCAACACCAGTGAAAAAAGTGCATTTTCATACCTGCGATTTCTGTTCTCCGGTTGTACGATGTTTCAACAAAATATGGAATCATTTCAGTTGTTGATTTAGTGGTGAAAATTTGACTGAATTATATCTTAATAAATACGATTTTATATGTTTAATTGCTGTTTCAGAAAGAGGTCAGGTGCTCTTGTTCATTCATAAAATTATCGCTCATTCATAAATTTATCGTAAAATAAAAATCACTACACAGGTTATACGTGTAGTGTAAATGACCACCTGTAATCTAAAAATAGCGGTCTCACTAATAACGACAAGAAGAATTTTAGCGACAAGAAGCGTCAAGAACGGACAAGAAAAATAAATTAAGCGACAAGAAGACTATTTAGCGACATGAAAACTTCTCGTATCGCATGAGGATGACACATATCAAATGAACAATTATGTGTGGGACTTAGTTTTAAGAAATGATGTCAAAGTAACACTATGAAAATATTTTTAGTAAGCTGAAATATATATTTATTTTTTACATGTTTTATATGTCTTGTAAGTTATTTTATTTCTGTCCCATTTTTCAACATTAGCGTCCCGAAAGGTGAAATGTTTTAACTGAATGGTTAATTTAAATTAATTATGAAAATTGTTAAAATTAAATAAATAAAAGTAATTATTGCCCAGTTACAAACACTATCAGGGGATAATCCATAATTACCCCCAACTTTAGCCTGGTAAACTTGTTGTCTCCTTGTGAAATATAAAGCATATTAAAAATGATTTCCTGCTTAAGTCTTTTATTGATACAAAGTCAAAACCTTCTTGCTTTTCATTAGACAACCATGTCCTGTCAGGTTTAATTCTTATATATGTAGATGAAAAATAAAAGTCCCCAAAACATTAACATGGCAGCAATTGCTTTTACAGCCTTTAAGGCTTTGATTTTTTTACAGAAGAGTGTCCACCATGCACTTGCACTGCACTATAATAATAGTAGAATAGAATTATCATATACAAATAGATGAAAATTATATATACATGCAATCGTAATATTAATAATATATATGTTACGGCCAGAAATCGCCTTTAAATTGTAGCCAACAAAAGACACAAATCAATTATAAAAATTAACAAGATTTATTATACAAATGTTTACAAAAGGTATTACACAAATATTACTGTTAACTTAACTGTCAAAATATGAGTCCAATCTGTTATCTTTATCTGTATCCGGAAATCTTTCGGAATCCAATTTGAATATTACGTTCACTACTAATGTCACAATCCAGTATGATGTTGTTTGTAGAATAAAAGTGTCAATCCAAATGCTGTGAATACTAATGTCTATCAATGTCTATGTCCAAGTTTAATAATGAGAGTTTAACTTTAGTGTCTGTATATATAGTGTTGTCATGGAAAATTCTAGAACACTCTATAATGGAACATTGTGGAAAATCCTGGAAAGTTACAACGGAAGTTTCTGGAATAACGTAGAAGTTTAAATTACGCATCTTTTATCAGGATCATTCTAGAAAGTTCCAATCATTCTGTTATTGTTCCAGTGATTCATAAACTGCACAGTTATAAGATTATTTGGTAAACAACTATCAGGCCATACAACACAAATTAGGCCAACATAAATAAACATAATAATTACAATATCATAACACCTCCCCCCTTAAAAGAAGTTTTAGTGTAACAAAAACTTATCATGAATAATATGAACAAAAATACATAATATATACAAAGTGATTTAATAAGCTCTAGATAAAGCATCAGCTATTACATTATCTTTACCCTTAATATGTTTTACAATTACATCATATTCCTTTAACAATAAACTCCACCTAGTCAACCTCTGATTCTTGTTTCTCATTTTATGCATGAAGGTGAGAGGATTATGATCAGTATAAACAAGAATAGGATATACAGTGGGATTCAAATATACATCAAAATGTTGAAGTGCTGACAACATTGCAAAACACTCTTTTTCAATAGTTGAATAATTTTTCTGATGTTTATCTAATTTCTTAGAAAAATATGATATAGGTTTTTCAACATTATCATCTGTCTCTTGATATAAAACAGCTCCTATTCCTACATCGCTTGCATCAACGGCAAGTTTAAATTGTTTTTCAAAGTCTGGAGTAATCAGAACTGGACTATTAATTAAAAGTGATTTGCTATTTTCAAAAGCTTTTTGACAATTTTCACTCCAGATAAATTTAGAATCTTTCCGTAAAAGATTAGTCAATGGTTGAACAACAGTAGCAAAATTTGAACAAAATTTTCTGTAAAATCCAGTCATGCCTAAATATCTCATAAGTTGCTTTCTATTTGTAGGAGGTGGAAATTTGGAAATAGCTCCCACTTTAGCCATAATAGGTTTTACTTGACCTTGGCCAACTGTATGCCCTAAATAATCAACAGTGGCCTGACAAAATTCACTTTTACCAAGATTAACAGTCAAATTTGATTTTGACAATCTATCAAAAGTATCATACAAATGTTTTAAATGCTGTTCCCAGCTATCACTACATACAATAAGATCATCAATATAAGCATAACAACAGTCTAAATCTTTTATAACATTATTGATCATTCTTTGAAATGTAGCTGGTGCACTTTTCATGCCAAACGGCATTACAGTATATTGAAATAAGCCATCTGGTGTAACAAAAGCTGATATTTCACGAGCTCTCTGTGTCAATGGAACTTGCCAATAACCTTTCAATAAATCAAATTTACTCACAAATTTGGCTTGACCAATATTGTCAATACAATCGTCTATCCTTAGAATCGGATAGGAATCAGATTTTGAGACTGAATTTACTTTTCTGAAATCAGTCACGAAACGATAGGTTTTATCTGGTTTTGGCACAAGGAGACAAGGAGAGCTCCATTCACTGTTACTCGGCTCATTAATATCATTGTCAAGCATATATGTAATTTCTTTTCTCATAACTTCAAGTTTGAGTGGATTGAGCCGGTAAGGATGTTGCTTAATTGGAGAAGCATCTCCTACATCAACATCATGACAAACAGAAGTGGTTTTGTTTGGCACATCTGGAAAAAGATTTTTAAAAGAAAATACCAAAGTTTTTATTTCTTCTCTACGATCAAAAGACAGATGTGCAACTTTTGAGTCTAAATTTGACAAAATTTCTGAATTTTTCAATCTAACTGTCTCTTCCATAGATTTAGAACTAAAAGGTTGTTCAATTACATCTGATTTGTCATGATTGTTCTCAAATTGAACCATGCCTAAAGTGGCAACTGGTTTACTATCACATACATTAGTACGCTCAAAATATGGTTTTAACATATTAATATGACACACTCTATTTTGTTTGCGCCGACCTGGAGTTTTTACAATATAATTCAAATCATTAATTTTACTCTCTATTGTATAAGGACCACAATATTTAGCCTGTAAAGGATGTCCAGGGACTGGCAGAAATACAAGTACCTTATCACCAGGCTCAAAAATTCTGTCCCTGGCATCTTTATCATACCATATTTTCATCTTGTTCTGTACATTTTTTAAGTTTTTCTGAGCAATTTGACAAGCAGTAAACAATTTTTCTTTAAATCTAGATACATAGTCTAAAAGATTCAAGTCAGTATGTTCAGTAAGCCACTTTTCCTTAATCAATTTTAACGGTCCCCTTACAGTATGACCAAATACCAACTCAAAGGGACTGAATCCAAGGGATTCTTGAACAGCCTCTCGAACCGCAAAAAGTAGAAAGTGAACTCCATCATCCCAGTCTCTGTCAAATTGAAGACAAAAAGTTCTAATCATGTTCTTCAATGTTTGATGAAAACGTTCTAAGGCACCTTGAGATTCTGGATGATAAGCACTTGATCTGTACTGAGCAATCCCTAACTGGTATACGACTTGCTGAAATAAACCTGACATGAAATTTGATCCCTGGTCGGACTGTATAGACTTAGGAAGTCCTACTAATGTGAAAAATTTGATCAAAGCTTTGACGATAGTAGGTGTCTTGATATTTCTGAGCGGAATAGCTTCAGGAAAGCGGGTAGATGTACACATGATCGTCAATAAATACGCATTTCCAGTCTTGGTCTTTGGTAAAGGTCCAACGCAGTCAATTAGAACTCTGCTGAAAGGTTCGTCAAAGGCTGGAATAGGCAGAAGAGGTGCTGGTGGTATTTTCTGGTTAGGCTTACCAACAACCTGGCATATATGGCATGATTTGCAGTATTCTGCAACATCGTTTCTAAGTCTGGGCCAGTAGAAATGTTGCAATATTTTTAGGCAAGTCTTCCTTATACCTAAGTGTCCAGCCAAGGGGGTGTCATGGGCAAGACCAATAATTTCTTGCCTATAAACTTTAGGCACCACCACTTGGTACACCACTCTCCATTCCTCCTCTGGGGTAGCATCAGGAGGCCTCCACTTCCTCTTTAAAATGCCGTCCTGATGGTAATAGCATTCGGCCACTTTGTCTGCTTCCTCCTGTGGTTGAGCTCTCTGGCTGAGCTGAAGAACCTCAGGGTCTTTATGTTGTTCTTCAAATAAATTTTTTCGGTCTAATGAATGGCTGGTAACGTCTGGCCATGGCATAATAACATTCTTGTTAACACTAGGTGGTTTTGTAATGGCCTTTTCTGAGCTACCAGGACCTTCAATGTCAGCTATAAAAGTGTCAGAAAGGTCCATGTAATCAAACTTGTCTTCTTGCAAAATATCATTTTGTTGTTTTCTAGCCATCGCCCTAGTAACAACACAAGCTGGATACAATTCAGCATCATCTTCAGGTGATTTAAAATCCACCACCGGTTCACTGGTAACAATTGGTTCAGCAACCACTTTGTTCCTAGCTAGATCATTTCCTAGCAATAATGTAACACCCTCAACAGGGAGATTAGGACGAACACCCACAACAACTGGTCCAGTTATCAAATCTGACTTCAGATAAATTCGATGGAGAGGAACATCTATACAACCTAACTCTACACCTTGTAACAAAACGGAGGCACCAACAGAAGTCTTCTCGGACAAAGGCAACACACCTTCTAACAATAAAGACTGAGAAGCTCCCGTGTCCCGTAAAATCTTAATAGGCTGAAGAGTGGTATCATCAACAATAGAAATAAACCCATCAGACATAAAGGGTTTATATTCCTCCATGTAATCACAAAAACTGGACTTAAAAGCCTGACTCGCAGGACATTCCAACGTACTGGTAATATAAGGTGTCGTACAAGCACTGGATTTTGGCTTATTATCTCGTTCATTCTTCTTCTGGAGTCTAAAACAATCAGCCATCAGGTGACCATTTTTCTTACAATAAGCACAAATCAGTGACTTCTTCTCAAAAGTATCAAATTTTGGACTAGACATATTATAACTGGACTGACTCTTATTCTGTGCAACAGGCTTACTATCAGTACGCTCAGTGCTTTGATTTTTGTAATTTCCACTTGAAGTATTAACATTTTGACCCTTGAAACTTCTTTTATGTGAAAGGGTATAATTATCTGAAATTACAGCTGCATCATGTATTGTCCCAACAGTTTTGTCGTCTAAATGTGTTTTTAAGTCTAAATGAACACATTGTTTGAACTCTTCTAATAACATCAATTGTCTTAGGTTATCAAAATTGTTATCTGTTTTCTTTGAAGTAAGCCATTTGTCAAATAGATCTTCTTTTTCCCGAGCAAATTCCACATAGGTTTGCGAATCAAACTTTTTATAAAATCTAAATTTCTGTCTATATGCTTCTGGTACTAGCTCATAGGCTTTCAAAACTTCCTGTTTCACAGTGTCATAATCGGAACTTTTTTCTGATGGAAGTGCAGAGTATATTTCAGCGGCCTTTCCTTCAAAAACACTTTGTAGCATTGTAGTCCAATATGGCTTTGGCCATTTCAAATTATTAGCAATTTTCTCAAACTGTGGAAAATATTTATCGACTGTTTTTTCACAAAATTTTGGAACCAAACGTATATTTTTTGCTGCATCAAAATAATCTGATTTTGACTGGACTTTAGTGTTGCTTTCTTCTTTAACCATTTCAATTTTCAGTTTTTCCATCTCTAGCCTTTCCCTCATTTCAAGTTCTGCCTGTTTTAATTTAAGTTCATCTTGTTTTAATTTGAATTCATCTTCTTTTTCTTTTTCTTGTTTATCCATTTCCAATCTTTCCTTCATTTCCAGTTCTTTTAATCTAAGTTCATGTTCTAATTCAAGCTGTTTTAATTTAAAGGCGTCAACATTTTCGACCTTAAGTTCAAGAGCCTCTTCACCTAAAATTTCTGCGTCAACTAGTTTGTCTATAACCAAATTTTTTATAATTTGTTTTCTCATAGATACTTTAAAAACTAATTTCAGTTGTTTAGCTAGCAACACTAATTCCTCTTTCTTTAAATTATCAAAACTCTCCAGGTCTGGCATTTTCAAAAATTTACCAGCATCAAATGCCATTTTGTAGAATTTTGTTGGCTAGTTATAATAAAAATATTAAACAAATTTTGAATAAAATATGTTCAGTATCCCGGACGAGCCCCCAATTTCTGTTACGGCCAGAAATCGCCTTTAAATTGTAGCCAACAAAAGACACAAATCAATTATAAAAATTAACAAGATTTATTATACAAATGTTTACAAAAGGTATTACACAAATATTACTGTTAACTTAACTGTCAAAATATGAGTCCAATCTGTTATCTTTATCTGTATCCGGAAATCTTTCGGAATCCAATTTGAATATTACGTTCACTACTAATGTCACAATCCAGTATGATGTTGTTTGTAGAATAAAAGTGTCAATCCAAATGCTGTGAATACTAATGTCTATCAATGTCTATGTCCAAGTTTAATAATGAGAGTTTAACTTTAGTGTCTGTATATATAGTGTTGTCATGGAAAATTCTAGAACACTCTATAATGGAACATTGTGGAAAATCCTGGAAAGTTACAACGGAAGTTTCTGGAATAACGTAGAAGTTTAAATTACGCATCTTTTATCAGGATCATTCTAGAAAGTTCCAATCATTCTGTTATTGTTCCAGTGATTCATAAACTGCACAGTTATAAGATTATTTGGTAAACAACTATCAGGCCATACAACACAAATTAGGCCAACATAAATAAACATAATAATTACAATATCATAACATATATAACAACAAACCAGTGTATTGTCTACGACTATTATTATATAAGTATAATAGTCCAAGGTATACTGATTTCTTGCACTACAATATAATAGTTATAACGGTGAGGTTGAATTTCCTGTCATTTATTCATCATCCAAGCACGAACTTGTATCAGAAAAAAATATCTCTGTAAATTAACCCAAGTTTCAGGTATAGAGATGTGATCTGTTTCTGTGACATGTGCTTTTGACCATCCACAAAAACCTGCGGTCATCCGATGTTCAGTACTTCATTACTTTGATTGTTTATAGTCATTATGTTGAAATTTCCTTTTTCTTTAAATGTAGGAGAAAAAAGTTCCATTTTAAATTAATAAAAAAAGTCGCACTATTGAGAAAAATATCATCTTCCAAGTATTCTGTTCAGTATTGATCTGTTGAATGATGACCATGAAAACCAAGATGTCTGACCTACAAACACACAAAACTCAAAAATTATCACTGAAGAGAAATACAGCAATAAAATGGCTATTTTATCATGTTTATGAACATTTTAATAAACTTTCATTTAAATATCTATTGTTAGTACTCTTATTTCAGTGCTTTGTGTCTATGATTTACATATTACTGGTTATTGTTTGGTTCTTTGTTGCAGTCTTTTGAGTTAAGCCCATTGCAACAAATTTTTACAATTTGTTCAAATGTTGTGCTGTTATTAAAACCCCTGTCCGGTATAGCGTTTGCTCATTGTCAAAGACTGTACAGTGAACTATTTTTGTTAAATCTCGCAGGTTTCAATCATTTTTTTTCTTAATATAGGGTTACGCTATATTTTTCTATAAATGAACTTTATCTTATACTTTATAGAAAAATAGAAAAATTAAATTAAAAAAATGGGGACACCATTCATTCACACTCACAATCCGCCTTTGAAAGAAGCATATATATGTTGTGTACAAGTTATCATTTTGTACAAAAAAATTGTACAAATTATAATTTGTATTTTGACTTTGTACAAATTGTAATTTGTACAAAAAGTGCCTGTACAAATTACAAATTGTACAAAATTCGACTTAAATTCACTTATAACTTGTACAATAATTTATAGTATGGATTGTGTTATAAAAAATAATTGATAAACACTATAGAACCTTCTATAAATCGTATTTACAAAATGCAAAAACACCCAGAGACAGCAAATGTAATTGGTTTATGCATGCCAGTTAATTATTATAGCCAAATAGAAATTGGCCCCTGTGACAATTCTGATAGAATAATAAAAAAAAATGGCCTCAGTGACAATTCTGATAGACTTATAGAAATTGGCCTCATTGAAAATTCTGATAGTATAAAAGAAATTGGCCCAACTCAGAATTCTTATAGTACTATTAAAATTGGCCTCAGAGAAAATTCTGATAATATAATATAAATTGGCCTCGCTAAGAACTCTGATAGTATAATATAAATTGGCTACATTGAAAATTCAGATAGTATAATAGAAATTGGCCCCACTCAGAATTCTGATATTGAAAATCCCATGTTTTTATAAATCAAATAGCAAAATAAATATAATAGTAACAGTAAAAAACCAATGAAATTATTGAATCCCATGTAATTCCGCACATTTTGGTTATATACATGACATTGTAGCTCTTATTTGAGGCGGCGGCGGATTTGCAAATGAGTGTTTTGCAAATTTAAAGTGTCCAGTGTTAATATCAAAATTCTTTTTCAAAATAAAAAAATGACACTTTTATGTTCCCGCAGCAACCACCCTAGCAACCTATTTCCCAAACCTTTATTGGTAAATTATTTCTAGGCAACAGTCGTAGTTTACATTTATTACTTTAGTATAATTGGTTGTGGATGCAAAAGTGTAAAATTATGTCATCCAAAATGCCTATAATTTGCCTTTTTGAATATATTGAAAATTCCACTATTCAAATCAGTGCTGCCTCCTTCTTCCCCTTTTGTCAGAAATAATTTTTATCTTTCATCGTACTCATTAAGTGTTATATTTGAACGAACAATAGTCAAAATATTCATAAAACTTGAAATGTATGCATGATAACTGCTTGAAATGGGTCATTTTTCATCCTCATAATATGCGTTTTTGAGGCAAAATCTAAGGGGACCCGTAACCATGGCAACGGGAGCATAAATATTTTTGTCAACATATTTCTTGTTAGTTTATTGATAGCTACCAATAGACCAAATTTCAAGAAAATCTGAGACTAAGCGTGCCGCAACTTGATTGGTGGTTACAGAGAATTGCTATTTTAAAAAAACGTCTGAAGTAAAAAAAAAAAATCTAATGACAGTGCTTAAATTTGTCGGTGGTCTGTATACGTAGCGGTCATGATGGATCGTTGATTGGTTAAGGAATAATCGACGAAAATTATGTAGCGGTGAGTAGTGTTGTGAGTTTGTACCAATTAAAGTCACGAGCTGATAAGTCAAAATAATAATTATCATTGTCGCCGTCGCATGATTATGCAATTATCAATTACACACAACGGAGAATGTGCAAGTGCTGTTTTTGTTTTCTGTAAATATTAAGAAAATGTGTTCATAAAATTTGAATCACAAAAAAATCACTTATACAACAGCTTCACTTAACATTCATTAAAACATTAATGTTTAAGTGATGTCTACTTCGGCTGTCACTCAGCTAACCGAGAGCTTGGTCGGTTATTTACCTTAGTATGAAGCGGTTGGTCTGTTAATCGAGTTGGTGAAAGTCTTTTAATCATTTGGTTATCAAGAAAATCATTGCAAGGTCAATGTGTTGCATTGTATAACTTTTTAATTATATTTTATCATAAAACTATTCATGTCTGACAAAACAATTCAGTGTACTGAATCCAGCGGTGTAATTATAATTTTCTAGCTTCGATAAACGAGCTATTAAATGAAAAAGGCGGGTTACTCAACACTTAATTTATACCCATTTTACATAAACAAATGTACACAAAATGACAAGCTGGTTGAATTTGCCTGCATGCAATATTTTGAACATCGAAAAAAGACAGGCATTACGTTTGTTCACCATATTATTGTCATTAAGGCGGCTCGCGGGTCTAAATCATTTTTTTATTTGATTTCGCTATATTTTTCTATAAATGAACTTTATCTTATACTTAATAAAAAAATGAAATAAAAAAATGGGGTCACCGTTCATTTACTCTCACAATCTGACTTCGAAAGAAGCATACATTTTTGTTAATGTCCTTTTTTCTGTTGAACTAATAGGAGAAATAGCGGTAATATCGAAATAAAAAAAGAACTAAATTACAGAAATCGCTTAAATTTTACAATTAGTTAGTTTATGTACAGCTTATTCGAAAACAATAATAAAAAATATAGGTCACCGATGAGTTAAAAAAAAGATATTTCAATTTTGATGCCAAAAAATGGCATTTTTGCACCAAAGGGAGATAATTTGGAGCTTTTTCAATGACTTCTATATTTTAAAAGTCACCTGGGGCCAACACGAATTGATTTTTTGGAATGATTTTTGTACCATATGATAAAGTAACAACTAATTGAAGTAATAAATAAAATTTGTAATGAAAAATAAATGTTATTTTTTTCTGAAAATCTTATACCCGCGAGCTTGAGATTCCTTAACAGAAAAGAATACACGAAAATCTGTATTATGGGGACATAAATCAATTTTGATTAAAAACCTGGTCTGTTAATGGGTCGGATGTATAAAACCCGGTCTGTTTATTGGTCTGTTGAGAGTTATGAATTGCAATGAAAGTATAATTTAATTGTTATATGGGTAGTTATCGGAACAAATTGGTAGGCTCAAGATCAGTGGCTATAATATACGGAAACCACACATGAACAATGAAATATAACTTTAAAAATGGAAATTGAAAATTGACAAAAATAGTTTCAAAAAGTGTAATATTAAAGTAATATTAATTTCATCCAAGAATGGTCGCATAAATTCTGTGGATTCTGTTTCATTGTAATAAATGACATCGAATTAGTCATCTGCTCGATACAAAACGGGCAAGTTTGCGGACTGCTAGTCGGCTAAATAATTCACAATGAAAATACATCATTACTCGAAGAATAAAATTAGTATTATGCATTTGTTGTGATTTCCAGGAAAATGAAATATTCTTTTTGTTACACATTAAAGTTAATCAGCACCTCGCACACATATTGATAGAAAAAATACTAATGTCAATGTGTTGTTCAGACCCACGTCTTTAATACTAACGAATAGAAAACATCGGTCATATTTCTTATTTGGTACAGAAATTTCCTTAAGCAGAAAATGACAATGATGACAAGGAGGGAAAAGACAATGCATATCGAAAAACGCATGGAATTTAAACAGCTGCATTGCAACAAATAACATATTCATAGATGTTTCAGACTTTTAACAGACACAAAAGATAAGACTGATTGAAAACGTAAATAATTAATTCATGCATATTCCAGCGACCAATCCATATCACGTTATATTGAAATGACACAACCTTCAATAAAATGCAAAGAAAGTCAAAATGCTCTTACTAGAAGGATAATCTCTCAACGTATTGTCATTTTTCTACTCAAATAAATCTCATTCTTAACTTTTTCAATGGGAAAATAAAAAGGTAGCAAAACTATTTTGGTGGTTAAATAGCTCTTAACTGACACCATTTCAATTGTCCAACCCATTAACAGACTTAATTCTTCTAATATTAACTAAAAAGTTATCTACCAGGATTATAATTTAGTACCCCAGACGCGCGTTTTGTCTACATAAGACTCATCAGTGACGCTCATATCAAAATATTTATAAAGCCAAACAAGTACAAAGATGTGGTATTACTCACGTTATATTACAATTATGAAATATTTACTAATGTCAATTTATATTTTAGAACCAAAATACTTTTTTGTGTCCTTTAAATGAAATCTAAAATAAATAAAAAAATGCATTTTATCCAAAACATTACTATGCGTATTAGCAAAAATACGACATACTTGCGCTACGTCTTTTAGTTTTACTGAAAACTACGCAAACTATGAAATGATTTTACAGGTGGAAAATGTTCTATGATAGATATCACTTTGGCAGACACTTTTCTTTTTTTTTTTTTTTTTATTTTGTTCTTATAATATGTCAAAAATCTGTATATTTAACAGAGTTTATTACCTTAAATTGTGTTTTTAACTTAAACAGACGTATAACCGACTCGCGATCGTATAGTTCCTATAAATAAAACAACTGAACAGATCATTATAAGGTCAAAGGTCACGCTGCATAATGAATGGAGTTTAACCATACTCCATAGTTACGTTTCATGTCTTAAGATTTATTTTGTATTTGTTAATTTTTGTTTATGTACATGTAATTAGCCCGTATGCCATTCTGTTTTTTGTTGTTGTTGAATTTAACCTATTATATCTGTTTGTTAATATGGTTCGTTGTCCATGTCATGATATACTGATTTAAATAATGATGATTTCGACAAAGAAATTTATTAAAGTCAAGATACATTTTTTTAAACACATTATCTTTACTTTACAGCAGGAACAACAGAAGGTTTAACAATTGCTTCATCAGAATACATATATCCAAACACTTGCAACAACATCACATGTAATTACGACTCGTATATTGATGAACGAACAACAATATATGATGTTACTGCAAATGGAAACAAAATATTTTCACAGAGTATCATCCAAAAATTATCTTCCAATTTGTGTACTCTTGGTGGTAAACTACACTGTGATGATATTGGAATTTGTTGGTGTAATCCTAACGGTTTGTCAACACACATTTGTTATAACCATACTAGTGGCGGCGAAGGTCAACTAACACTGAAATGTGAATCAAGGAAAGAACATATGGAAGCATTAGCAACTATTGCAGGTAATTATATATAGGAACAGAAATATTAATCATATAAGTTGCATTTCATGATTTTCAGGTTTTACCATTATAATATATTGAACATCACAATGAACATGTATATTGACGTAGTTTTGAATACAATCTTCATCTTTAGTATATGCGCACATATCTACACAAGGATGTATACGAAACAGTTATATCGATTGATATATATATATTGTGGTAAGTGCCTACATTTTACTTGTTAGGAATAAGTATTCCATGCCTACTGAATAGTTGAATATTACAAAATTCCTGTACTTTTTGTCACAAAGTAAATTTTAGAGTTGGATACTGTTTGAAGATTACTTTTAACAGCACCTTTCATTCATGCAAATTATTCCAAGATTACTTTTTACCGCACCTTTCATTCATGCAAATTATTCCAAGATTACTTTTTACCGCACCTTTCATTCATGCAAATTATTCCAAGATTACTTTTTACCGCACCTTTCATTCATGCAAATCATTCCAAGATTACTTTTTACCGCAACTTTCATTCATGCAAATTATTCCTAAATTATACAATGAACAATTACTAATAAGGGACTGTCTAAAAATATATTATGTGCCCGTCTTTTACAAAAGAGTGTCGTCATTATCATGAAAGTATTTATCGACTGTTCACTTTCCGTTAATAGTTTCATACTGTTTTGTTATATCCATGACGGTCATAAGTGTGTGATTAGCCAAATTGACATTTAGTGCAAAATACAGTTCAAATTCGGTGCTTCAAGAGGCAGCATTTTGTATTTTCATGCTCGACTGTAGAAGTCTCTATGCGACTGAAATCAGCAACAGTCCCTTGCTTTTGGTATAATTGTTATAAATAATTATTGCCTTGTTTACCAGCTTTATCATTATCATTTTTTAGTGAATTGGCAATGCATGCGCATTTTATCGGACACATCTATTTAACGTGCATAAAGGGAGTTTATAATATATTTCATAGCTAATCCTTCCAATATTCGACCAAATAACATGATCTACAGTGTAACGGAAGGCAGTATGTTCAGACCATTGATATGTAATGCTTCGTGTGGACCTCCATGCACATTTCGATGGGTAGGACCAGATGTTGTCATTAACTCCAGTGTTTTACTTATCAATTCTGTAACACGGAAGCATAATGGTACATATCAATGCGAAGCCACAAATACAATTGGAACAATTATGGCAAATATTGTGCTCATTGTTAAACGTAAGTTTATAAAATGTTTATAAGTGAAATCTTTAAATCAAGAAAATACATTTCAACGAGAATGCAAGCTGATCATGTTCTTCAATAGCATCGTTGCATTATAAAAATAAGAAACTTTTTTTGCCCTTGATTGATGTATACACATTATCTTTGGAAAACGTTTCTTATAAGAATGAAATTGTCCTTTAAATATAAGTTCTTGTATTTTTCAAAAGTCTTTGTGAATATATATATACCATAAAACATAGTATAAACTATATTAAAGAGAATACACATTATTATATATCAAAGAATAATTGTGTTATAGAACACTATTAACAGAATGAAAATGAAATAAAACAGTTTGTGTATCCTTTGATATTATTATTAGTCAACAAGAAACTATAAGTTACTAACGTTTATTATTTTCAAGATAAGTCATAAAAGGTCAAACAACATTCCACAAGACAATAAGTAGAAAACTTAACACTAATCAACATGAAAAACGTTTTAAAAAAGCGGGGTTTGGTTCTGGAAGGGAACGTAGAACTAAATGATAACCTGATTTGTTTTTCATTTTCTAACTTACATGGCCCAAAATTTCAAGTTAGCCTTTTTCATCATTTGACATCCGTCGTCTGTTAGGTTAAAAGCAAATCAACTACTATGAATTTTCTAAACAAATTATATCAAACTTGGCTACCGATACCGTTCTTATATAAATCACCAGTTTAGTGAGAATATAACATTGCAAATAGTATAAATTACCAAAAAAAATGCGAAAACACATTATTATATATCAATCACATGTTATGTATTCGTTGTGTTCCTTGTCGTGGTGATAATTCTCATTCAGTGTGATATGTCATTTTCAGATGGACCTAATAAAGTTATATTATCACCCAATGAAACATCCCTATTGTTAAATGAAGGCAGTGATGTCCCTAGCATCAAATGTAATGCAGACTGCCAGCCTGGTTGTACTTTTTCATGGATAGGCCCCAACGGTCATGAGAATTCAACAGATATATTAAACATTAAGAATATCCAAATGAACCAAACAGGGACGTATAAATGTAATGCTAGTAATAAGGTCAGCCACATGATATCAGTTGGAGTTACACTAACTTTAGTTTGTATGTATAAATTGATTTGTTATTATAATGATTGTTTTAATTTTTTGGTTTGGTAAAAAGATTAAAATGTCTTACTTATTCTCGATAGAGGCCTTTTTGGATATGTTTATTAACACGTAATTGATTTATCTATAACAAATGAATTGGAAAGAAAGAACATATCTAATCTCCTAGTTTACTTTTAAGAGGACTATCGTTTTTATTGTTTTAGCTATGTGTCTGAATGTTTTTTTTTTCAGCAGATTCATGTTATTCTTATAATATATTACACGTAAGAATCGAAATGCATTGCAATGCAAAACACTAGAAAAAAATGTCTGCATCGTCAATCACGACACGGGAAAACAAGCTGTTCAATCGGTTTTGATCAAATAATAAATTATAAAATATTGATTACATCACTAAGTTTAACATTTAACGAATAAAATATGCAAATAAAATATCATCATCTATAAAATATGTGTTTATTTGCACTTGTCCTAAGTCAGGAATCTGATGTACAGTAGTTGTCGTTTGTTTATGTAATTTATACGTGTTTCTCGTTTCTTTTTTATTATATAGATTAGACCGTTGGTTTTCCCGTTTGAATGGTTTTACACTTACTAGTAATTTATGGACCCTTTATAGCTTGTTGTTCGGTGTGAGCGAAGGCTCCATGTTGAAGGCCGTACCTTGATCTATAATGATTTACTTTTATAAATTGTTATTTGGATGGAGAGTTGTCTCATTGACACTCATACCACATCTTCCTATATCTATTATGTGGCCACGTGTGTGTATGTGTGTTTATATTTTCATATGAAAAATAAACAGACAATGCAATGGCAAAAAAAAAATCAAACAGACAAATAATATAGAACACAAAACACAACATAGAAAACTAAAGACTAAGCAAACTGAAACCCACCAAAATCTTATAGTGGTCTAATGTGCTCCAGAATGTTGACTCAATGTAGTACCCGTCGTGTTACTAATGTTAGTACAAAACTAGTGATGAGACAAATTCGGTTGATATCTTTTAGGGGAAAGGGATTGAGCTGTAGTTATCAATGTCCATTGTCCATCGTAACAGAAATTTCTTAACGATCAACCAACCCGTAATGGTGTGACGTATCAACTGGAAGATGTGTATGCCATCTGCAGACGTTGCTGGAATCTTGCTACAAAGAAATGGAAAGTTTACAATTGAGAAGCTGAAATCATCTCTTTTGTCGTATTTTTTGGTTCAGCCGACCATAATTGTCAATTTCTAGATGTATGTGTCAAGATTTGAGTCTGACTTAACTTTATCTGTTGTATCCTTGATCTCAAGTTTGGTGCTATAGATGCGTTCACCATTGTAATCAACTTTTGAAATGGTCAGTGAATGAACGTCATCTAGTTAGCGGAAAGTAAAGACAGAGGATTCAGCTTGCTTCTTTTCAATCTTCCTAAGAAGTTCTTGTTTGAAGTCTGCCTCATATGAATGAAGTAACAAGTTGACAGGAAAAGGAGAACTATTAATTCCATTAGAAATTCCTATTGTTTATTGAAAAACACGTCCTTCGAACGTAATAGATATCTACATATGCCATCATAAATTTGTCTTTTAGTTTGGAAGTGGGAATAATTGTGTTAACTATAGAAAAGTCGCATGTTTAGAGATTGGTACAAGATGAAAGAGTCTTAAAAATCGTATGTACTCTCAAAGGTCTTTGGAATTTTTAGTATCTACATCTGATTCCGGTCACCACTACAAAAGTTAGTTATTCTTATCAATGTGTCTAAATTTTGCTTACAATGATCTGGAACCGCTCTGTTATACATGCTGTTTTGGAAAGCACACGGGATCCTCTTTTTTGGTTTTGGAATAATTCACTCCCTCAAAGTTATGAGCATGAAAAATCATTGACTGGGCTGGTCTGCAAATAAAAATTTACCCCAGAACAGTAGTTTTTTCAGATCCTTGCAAAAAAGCTTTAGTTTAAACATATTTATTCATAGTGGATTAGGAAACAAGTTATTACAACTTATATCAATCCCTTTCCACTTTTAGGGTACTAGTGCTGCCTTGTAGCGGTATTACTTGTACTTGTTCGAAATCTACGAGGGTGTCTTTGACGTGCAAAAGATAATGCTCTCTCTTAACACGGGTCAGTCATTTATCAACCCCTATCGACGGATTATAATCGTTTCTCAAGACCATACTCGCAAATGGTGTCAAAGGAGAGCCGATAATTCAGTCCCTCAAATGTTTTCCCCGGATCGGGGATCAAACCAGGAACCTTTGTGTTTATAGTCCGATACACTCACTACTACAACACGGCTGTAGACACTGGATCTACATTTTACCCAGATTCAACTCATTATTATACCTGGAAATTTCCGTGACGGACGTTGACAGTTAAACTTACTCTTTACTCACTTTAACAATTTATTTATTGTGTCTGCTTATTTAACGCATCAATGTAAAAATATCGGAAATTGATGAGACTGTCATTAAAGTGAGAGGGTTAGCGCTATAGAACCAGGTTTAATCCACCATTTTCTACATTTGAAAATGCCTGTACCAAGTCAGGAATATGACAGTTCTTGTCCATTCGTTTTTGATGCGTTTTGTTATTTGATTTTGCCATGTGATTATGGACTTTCCCAATTGATCTTCCTCTAAGTTCAATATTTTTGTGATTTTACTTTTTGACACATTCTATATTGATGAATATACGATTTTGCTTGTTAGTTTATCTTACATAATGATAATCCTTGGATTGTGTTATATTTTTCTATAATAGATTCACCGACAATGTTGCAATTGGAAGTTATACCCGGTAACACTGTTGATGAGAACCAATCTGTTAACTTTCGGTGCGATGTTAACGGTTTCCCAGTACCTGACATCAGTTGGATATTTTCTACTACAAACACACTGTTGAAAAAAGATAAACATGTTTTCAAAAGCAACTATGTAATTCCGAAAGCTAATTGCCTACATACTGGATCTTACCTTTGCATGGGTAGTAATGAAATTGGTGGAGAATTAGTGAATGCGTTCAGCGAAATTGATTTGTTTGTTCTCTGTAAGTACAATATAAAGTATGTTTGCCCTAAATTTTCACAGTATATATTAAGTACATAGTAGGAAATTTCGTGAAAGCACTGCGAAATCAAAACATTTTTTGCCATATTATGCAATTTCGACTAATTGCATCTCATGAAATATTTTACCATATTTAACCTATTTCTTTCTTTTTATAGTCGTCTTTTGTCTTTAATGAAAGAATTGGTTTCATTTCCTTTTTTAAATGTGATCATGATAATGTTGAAATACTGATCTATCTCGTTTTTAAGTTATAACTATGACGCTACAGATTTTAAGAATGTTGGGTTTTTAAGTATAATATTTTTCTAACTAATTATAAAACCGCATTTTCAAAAGGGTGATGTCTCATACAACTGTCCTCTGTCAGAGCCATTGTCCAATCATACAGTTGTATAGTCTCATTGCTTTAAAACTAAATTGCCACTGCTAACATATCAATTAGCACTAGTTGTTGATTTGGTCTACGGAACGAAACTTATATCTACGATATATACAGATGTTTACATTCAAAACACATATAAGACCTGTAATGTTATAAATTAGATTATTTAGAGTGTTTATTTTTCTTCCTGTTCATGTTGTTTTCAATAACACTTATATTGAGCCTGTTGAACCGTTTTTATACTTTATACTATCACAGTTGCAATAATTATACAATGCCATCAGACGATTTTTACAAATCAGTATTATCTCAAAATGACCTGTGCAATGACTTTAAATAAGTATATATTTTGTTTAATTTTTCTGTCTGCTCATTACGGTTTTTTTTCGTTTGTAAGAATATCTGTGGTATTTGGCACACGAACCCTAACGAACTAACGAAAATGCATCATGTATTATTAAATATGTGTTCATATATTGATTGAAAATAAACTCATCATAGATACCAGGATTGAAATTTCATATTTACGCCAGACAAAAGACTCATCAATGAATCTCTCGAATCAAAAAATGTTAAAAAGGCCAAATAAATTACGAAGTTGGAGAGTATTGAGAACCAAAATTCCTAAATGTTTTGCCAAATACAGCTAAAGTAATATACACCTGAGGTAGAAAAGTTAAAAGGACCAAATACTGTACGAAGTTGAAGAGCATTGAGGACCAAAATTCCTAAAACATTTTGCCAAATACAGCTAAGGTAATCTATTTCTGAGGTAGAAAAGCCTTAGTATTTCAAAAATTCAAAATGTTGTTAGCAATAAATTTATAATTATGATAACTCAAGTCAACACAGAAGTGATGACTACTGAGCTGGTGATACCCTCGGGGAAATAAATCTCCACCAGCAGTGGCATCGACCAAGTGGTTGTAAATATACTCCTGTTAGAAAACCAGGATTGAAAGCGTCACTGGTGATTTTTTTTTGTATACTTTTTTCAATACCGACATGCAAATTAATGAAAATAAATCATTCATGTGGTATGGGAGTTTAAATAAAAAATGAGAGAATTTGTTTATACTTTGCCAAACGTAGTATGCAATGTAAACGTTCACAAGTTCAAAAAACCTATGGACTGCTTCGCTCTATCCTAATTCAAGGTAATATGTGTGCATGTGGTTGTTTGTTTAGTATTGGAAATGTGGTATTTGTAGATATTGATTGATATAAAATGGATTTACTTTAAGAACGTGCATTTTACATTTATTTAAACCAATGCTTTAAAAAAAATCATTACTTGTTGAAAATAAAAACACGACTGAGGAGGTAATCCTCTCCGGAGGTATGCCTAGATTGTGAGAAGTTATAAAATACCGATAATTCATATTTGGAAAAATTGTATAGGAACATTGCTTAGCAAAGTAAATCGTGCATATTTGAGATTAACAAAGCATATACACAAGTATCAATAATTGATATTTCAATATTGAATTTATTTGTGAAATATATACATAATAAAACGAACATAAATAAGCTAAACTAAATTTTAGAATTGTAGAATAAGACGGTTATTAGAAAATGCTTTCAGAATTTAAAAAAAAAAGATAAGGTAACCGTACGTTTTCCCCGCTCATTATCCAATAAAACAATTTCAATTAGATTCCTTTAGTTACCTCTCCTCAATATGCAAATTTCAAAACATTGAAATTAAGCAAAAATAATCAACGTTTGTAACTAAATTAAAAACTTTAAGCCAAAATATTAAAGATTAGTTCATTGAATTAAAATTCACATTAGTTAATTGAATTCATGCATCAAATTTCCTGAGTTGATTAAATTTCTGGACATGTTGTGCTCTGCTATTTCATCATCCAAGATGGTGAATGACACCCATTATACCCTAAGTTACTTTTTTTCTTCTAACACTTGTATTTATTTGCAATTCAGGCAGTGCACGTGTAGATCAAAGATATTATGAAGAACCTATAGATATTGCAGTTATGGCAAATGAAGATTTAAATATTACAGTATTTCTCCTAGCCTACCCTCAACCTTTAATCATTTGGACAATGAAAAGTTACGACACAGGACAAGATTATATAGTGAACTATAATAATTCTTTTAACAACGTCGAACATAATTCCACTGTAAATATAGCCAACGTTTCCACAAAAGATTATGGCGTTTATACAATTATTGCATATAACAATATAGGGCCTGCTTTTGTTAAATCCTACACAGTATTGCCACAAGGTAAGTACGTTTGATAGGCATTACATCTTCTACTAACTGATATAAGCATATCACCTTTTTTCATATGCATAACATAATCTATATTAAATCAGTACTCTGGTAGCTCGAGTAGCGCTCAATATACAAAAATTAAAGACAACTGTAATTAACAATCCCCCTTTTTCTTATGATATGATCACAGGTAGATGAAAAAAATCCTGAATAATGTGCATTGTCACGGCAACAGTCTAATGAACATTTTGCATGAATAGCAAAATGTAAATACGGGATCAAAACTGTATCGTATGCCCTTAATCTTACTAAGTAACCTTTAAATATGTCACAAGACACCCAATCTTGCAACTTTCCTTTTATCAACTGGCTGTGGATGTTTTTATTCGAACAAAATTTATGGCGTTTATTTAGAAAAAAAAATGTAAATCACGAGGTATATTGTAAAAAGCATGTTCTAGTTTTTTTGTTCTAATTAACAAACATTTTAATTATAGAACAAAAGCAAAGTTACTTGTTGCTCCTTGGTACTGAATACAAGATCGATATATATTTTTTTTTTAATTCTTGTCTGTTATAAAATTGAGAATGGAAATTGGGAATGTGTCAAAGAGACAACAACACGACCATAGAGCAGACAACAGCAGAAGGTCACCAATAGGTCTTCAATGCAGCGAGAAATTCCCGCACCCGGAGGCGTCCGTCAGCTGGCTCCTAAACAAATATATATACTAGTTCAGTGATAATGAATGTTATGTTTGCTAATGTATTTTTTAAATAAAGCATTTCATGTTTCTTTTTTAAAACATTTATTTGTTTTATAGTAATTGAGTTTATATTCCAACTTTGACTGCAGTTACCCAATGTTTTACATTTTTACCTCGTTGAGCTTTTGAATTAAGGATAATCTAAAGGGCTTTTCGTTTGAGTTTGGTATATTTATTACATTACTTTTTATATGTAATACAGGTCCCCCAGAACAACCAACTGACATTTTAGTGACTTGCGAGATTACATCTATGATAGTGTCATGGCGACCAGGATCAAATGGAGGTTTTGAACAGACTTTTAAAGTGGCGTGGTTGGATACAATAACACAACGTACAGACTATTCACTTGAAATCAAAGATTCCGATCGGAAGCGGATTCAACAGTATATAGGCAGGTCTTTGTATCCAGAAACAATGTATGTAATTCATGTGGAAGCAACTAATAAACACGGCATTGTCATATCAACAAAGAATGCTAATTGTACTACAGGATTAGGTATGTTTATTGTTCTGTCATGCTGAATATTTTTAGAAAGTAACGTTGAAACTTGTAATTATTCTTTGTATTTTAGTCATGTAAATTCTTTTGACATCACAAAGCATTTGATATATGTTTTATCCGGATGTATCAACAATAGAAACATTTAATCGAAACATTACTTAGAACAGTTAATCAAACATGTTTGAGTAATATATATTTTGATATCCATATCATTGTATTTCTGCGATTCAAGGAGGAAAGAAAGCATATTGTCATCGCTTTGTTCGTAGTCCTTTGTCAATCCGTCTCCTCCGTTTGTAGATTTAAAGAAACGAAAGTTTTCATTTCTAAATTCCAGTGGAACATTGATAAAAAAAATCTACAAGGTATATGCTTGGAAGTCGATAGGTCAGAAAAGATAAACTATTTTTCGTTTTTGTTAGGTTTCCATTCTTGTTCATGTATTTTTTTTTTTAATGAAACTTATATAGTTCTTGTACATTTAGAAAATGTTGGGTCGGAGTAGAAATAAATTGATTTCTATGTTGTAATTAAGTCACACTTACTTGATCGAAATAAAGCTTTAAAAGATGAAATATATACATAGTAGTCCAATGTCTCTTCTTAAAATAACATTTTGCAAATTTTGATTTGCTGGGCTTCCCTTGCTCTAAAATAATATGTGTTTGTTTAAATTGAAAGAAACCACACGTATGTTTTCCATAAAAGTGCTGCTCGATTTGATTAGTGCTTCTGGTTTCGATCATCTGCTTAACCAGTTGATTATGTAAACGAAATATACAGTCAATCATATTAACAGGATGGTAATTATATTTTTGTGTTGTCCGGTTTCTTTATGTACTGCATATATGTGTGTTTCTGTGTTTAATTTATCGTTCGTCTATTGTTCTGTGCCTTAGCGATGGTGTTGCTTTATCGTTAAGCATGTTTAAATTGTTGCAATGAAGTTTTTTTTTATGAACGATGACATATAGATATAGGAAGATGTGGTATGAGTGCCAATGAGACAACTCTCCATCTAAATAACAATTTATAAAAGTAAACCATTATAGGTCAAGGTACGGCTTTCAACACGAAGCCGTGGCTCACACTGAACTGCAATCTATAAAGGGCCCCAAGAATTTGTTATGTAAAACTATTCAAACGAGAAAACAAACGGTCTAAACTATATAAAAACGAGAAACGAGAAATACGTATGAACTTCATAAACAGACGACAACTAATGTACATCAGATTCCTGACTTAGGACAGTTGCAAACATTTGCAGCGGGATTAAACGTTTCAACTGTATCAGACCTTCTCCCTTTTCTGAAACAATAGTATAACGTCACAACATAGAAAAACACACTATAAAATATCAATCTGAAGGCTTAACTCACTCAAAAAACGCTGCTGCTATCATCTTTCTTTGTTGAATCGTAGTATTATTAGTAATTAAGCCACATCTTTTCACTAATCCAAAATTCTTTTCGTTTCGATCCAATTGTATTGTATCTTAATTTTTATTTTTATTGGTTTACTGTCAAATTTTTTGAGGGATTGAATTCCAAGAATTATAACAAAGGAGAGTATTTTTCAAAAGTTTGGAAACTGTTATTTTGTGATTTCTACAATAACAAACAAAAAGGCAGATGTTCAACTCGAAATCATCCCTTTTTTCTAACTTTAATTGAAATAACGTTTATTGCATGAATAATATCGCTTATGTCAAAACACGTCGATAGACAAATTTATTTGCAACAGTAAAACGAACATTTTACCTACGCCAAGCTAATAGTACAATGCAGTAATATTGGTCAATTCGTTTGTCTGATGAAATACATTTGGAAATAGTTAGAAAACATTTATTATGATTTAAAGTTTCATTTGTATTGAAAAGTCACCACGTCCGACCTAATGGTATCAATCAAATTCGAGTTGATATGAAAAGTAATTTATAAAATTCATAGAACACGATGATTCATTATTTAAAATGAAAATAGGGTGATTTACTGCAAACTCTAAGTGTTTGCTTTATCAAATTAGCTTTCGTTGTTCAACAATAATTCAACTAACAGGATTGTTTTTAATTTCTGTAGAAGTGAACAGATTTATATTTGACCAAAGATATGTGTCTTTTCAATTTTGCAAGAACTGTAAATTACAAGACGGAACAATAGTACGTTTTTCTTTACAAAAAATAATTTCAGGTTCAAATAACAGATCGGAGAATTATCTTACCACGAGTATTGGTGCAAGTATAGGCGCATCCGGTTTTATATTAATAGTGGCAGGTCTGACGGTTTTTGTTTTGAAGATTATGAAGAGAAGGACATACATAAAAAAAGGTAACACGACTTCAAGTCGATTTATATGTATGGAGATTAAAGTTTTCTAAATTAATACAATTCGTTTGAGATCTCTTCATTTCATCAACATTTTCTAATTTTTCATTAGAGGGGGTATAACACAACATTCTACTAGTACTAATTTGTTTTTAAATACACATGAGTATATGCTCTGTAAGATAAGCCTTTCATTTCAAAGGGGGAGCTAAGGACTGACAATTATAAGACATATAATTACTGTTACCTCGGATCTGTAAAACAATAACGCTATCAAGCACAGTTAAGGGCCATTAGAAGAATAAGACATATTGCGTTTTTCATATTCTCATGCATAAAAGGTTAAGAATTGTTATATAAGAATGGAGAATCACTCAAAATAAAACATGTACTGCATTTAAAAATAAAACTAGAACCCACTCTTGTTTATGTATGGTTTTTATCCTTTTATTCTGTAAATTTGTCATTGGATTAATTTATTAGGTTATAGTGTCGACCTAGTTTCTTTCTAACTATTCAAGTAATGTTTATTTCAACCGTTTATTTATAACAAAACCTTATTTTCGTATGATTGGTCATTCTGAAAAAAAAGACTGTTGATTTTATATTTTGGTGATTAAATTAATTCAAAATATGTATTCTCTATTTAGAAAACAGCAAGTTGTATCAATCAACACAACCGAGTACAAGGTACGTATAACCTAAAATATTGAAATAAAATTATTTGTTCTGATGTTTTTCAAATTTGTCTATTTTTCATGTAACGGTGGTAATAAACTCTTAACTTGAATAAAACAGTGTAGTTGTGTAACTTTCCTGCATTTATATCCTAATTATATTTATAAATAGAGTTTAACTCCGTTATGTTCATAGTTGAACTTTTTAAATAATTATCTATAACAAGATAGCTGTGCAACTGTGACGTTAAAAAGGGATAAAGTAAGAAGTTAATTCTAATTATTCCTTTTCTTGTTAACCTTCAACTTAGTGTTTATGGTGTTTTCCATTCACCTGAGCAATAACTATTTAAATCAGACAACAACTGTTTATATCAAGCGATAATAGACATTCTCATTGTGTGAAATTACTCTTCAAAATATGATAAAATTTGACAAATAGTAAATTTAAGGTGAATAGTGTGAATGTTTTGTATATTAATATATTATTAAATAAGTCACATTCATTTGTTGCCTGTGAAAAGCGAGATTATTTTTGTATATTTGTATATTATTAAATAAGTCACATTTCTTTGTTGCCTGGACTATACATGACGTCGTACAAATGCAATCTTCCAAAACGGGATTTTCTTCACAATTCAAATTTGAATAAAATCACATCAAAACGGCGTTTTTTTTTTTCGGTAATATCTGAGAGGCCGAAAATTTGTTTATTTCGAATTAGGAAATCATGCCTTAGTTACTATATGTCAACAATGGGTATAATGATAACTTTTATCCAATGAAAACATGAATTTCATTAAAATAAAAAGGCATTTGAATCATTTCTAAAACATACATTGAAGGTTAAAGACCTATACTGGTACACTGTAACATTCGCAAATTTTAAATGAATCTAATCAAATTTTTATGTTTCAAATTGTGAAGATTCGACTTCAATGCCCAAATAAACTTCCAATGAAAACAAGCTGCAATACACTAACGTTTATCCTTCCTTTTAATATAGTATTCGAAATCTAATAAAACTATTGTGTCTCAAGATTAAGTTTTTTTTAAGCTCATCTGATTACGACGAAATTGGAAGAATAAAGGACGAACACAGTTACCAAGATTTGAAGAAAAACAACAAAGGTTTGAGTTTAGTTGTCACCAGCCATTACTTTGCGTCTATTATTGGCTGTTGTCGATGGTTATTTTAAATATCTTCAGTAGAAAAAATTGCCATTTTGCAAACAAAATGCACAAAAAAACAATCATCTCTATGTATCCATTTTAAAATCTGTGTTAATTATTGTACCTACACACAAACAATGAAACATGTCAAAAGTCCGATTCTTCATTTAGAATAAACCCGTCAACTGACTGATTATAAGTCTCTGCTTAAAGATCAAGATAAAAGTTTTATTTTGCATTTCTACATGTTTCTATAAAAAAAAATTAAAGGCAAAGTAGTATACCACTGTTCGAAATCCATAAATCGATTGAGAAAAAACAAATCCGGGTTACAAACTAAAACTGAGGGAAACACATCAAATATAAGCGGATGACAATGAAACATCAGAGACACAACACTAAAATGCAACACACACAGAAAAGAACTATAATTTTACAGTGGCCATTTTCCTGACATGGTATAGGACATTTTAAGAAAAAAAATGGTAGATTGAACCTGGTTTTGTGGCTAGCCAAACTTCCCGCTTTTATGGCAATGTTAAATATAACACTTTAAATACAATATTACACGACATGACTACAATACAAATAAATGGAAGAACATGAAGAACAGATTACTACATGAATTATCAATACAAGAAAAATATAAACCTTTAGACTGAAACAATCAAACCGAAGAAAACTATCTGATTCAACATCCACGAATGAGTAAATATAATTGAAGCTGTCAAGCAACTTCTGATAGGATGCACTTTTCCTAAATGAGTGTTTTCCCAATATTTTTTCTAAATTAGATTTATTTTCTCGACAAGTGCAACACATGAATTGAAATTGTAAACTAACAAATCATAAATACAAACTAGGATCTTAATAAGAATAAACATGAATTAGCATTTTCACGAGTTTATAGGTTTAACAATATGTGTTCCGCAAATAGGGATTATAGAGGTAAACGTCATTCATTGAACGACTTTCAAAAATGAAACGAGAAGACACTTTTTAAAGTGTAATCAGAAAATAGAAAATAAAATATTGCTTTAAATATTATATAAAAACATCAAACAAATTATATATAAATTCCTTATACAAATAAAATTATATGAATAACATCCCCTTTCAAAACGATAAATATGTCATTTTTATTATCATGTTGTTTGTGTATTCTATAAATTTCGACAGTAAGCTTGTCGTCTCATCCTATCAATATATCCCTAAAAAAACAGATAACAATCAAAATATTTTACATGAATGACTATTTAGTCGCAATAACCTAATAAAACCTGGCGATACGCTTAAGTTCTTTAAAGTGAATAATTAAACTTCCAAAATAGTGTCATCTTCCATGGTGCTTATGTCAGATGAATATCGAGTTGTCGTAGGAAAACGAAAATTGTTTTTATGCACGATTAACAAGCCTTTTGTTGGAGATAATACTGCAAAAACAAATGTATATACAATAGTCATTTTCATACGATATTTCTATGATAATTTTTATAAAAAGTGACACATTTCATTAGCTAATTTCTCAGTTTTTGAGGATTTTCAAATATCAGTGATTCGAACGAAACTGAAGAGATACTAGTTGTTTAAATTCGCAGCATCCTCATTTAAAGAAGTTTTAATTGAAGTTTTATTTTGATATCACTGCTTTATTTCTTTTTCTTAATCAATTTTCAGATTCAAGACAGCAACTTGAGACACCACCTGTATATACAAATATGAATAATTAAAATAAAAGTTGAAGTTTGAAATGCATACTCTTCTTTTTCATTACAGCTAGAATTTACTTCTAAATTGATAGATTTTTTCTAATGGATATTTTGACTTAGATAATAGCTGATGTACTATAATTCTGGAATTCCTTAGACGTAGTGTTATGTTTTGCATGCATTTGTATCTTATAAATGGATGCATATTTTTTTTAATTGGTAGAGTACTGATTCCAACTAAAATCATCAATCAAATCAGAAATATTAAAAGCAAAAATGACGACAATAAGTGACACCTGCCCTTCTTATCTTTTACAGAGGCCATTACCAGTAGGTTGATTATTATGAAATATCTGTTTCACAGATGATAATGTATAAGCTCCAATTGTCGTAACTACAATTCCGTCCCCCTTTCCCGGAATGTGACCTGCCGAATTAGACTTATTTTCTGGTTTGTACTTACAATTTTACACGAGGAGCACGACGGGTGCAACATGAAAAGCAACTGCGGTTTTTCCAATTTATTGGTAGGGTTCGTGTTGTTCAGTCTTTAGTTTTCTATGCTGTGTTTTGTTTACTGTTAATTTGGTTTTTTTCCATTTTAGACAAGAAGTTGTCTTTTAATTTTATAATTATGAATTCGAATGTCTATTCGTATCTTTTGTCTCTTTTTTACAAACCACTGGATCAACGTCGCTGCTGGTGGACTCTTGTTACCCGCGGACATCAGCCGCCCAAGAGGTTCATATGCATGCATTGAGCAGTTCAAAGAGAATACTTGCTCGGCCGTAATTAATCCAGTTAAGAAGGTCAGAAGCAGACGTTACCATGAATATGGTGTCGTCTGATATGGCATGTGTCCCCTCATCACCAGATATGACATGTTATTTAGCACATTAAGATCATCATACTAGTGGCAATTGTAAAAAAATTCTACGTTCACAGTTGTGTTAAGTTCTTCTACAAGTCATTTGAATGGAATTGACACTGAACAACAGTGTCTTTTTCGAAATGTAAACCAAACTGAAAAACTTATAAATTTTCAATTAAATAATAGTTTAACTAAAAAGGTCTTATTTTATCAGAAGGTACGATTATCTAAATCACCAAATGTCGTGTACGGACTAGATTGTTTATGGGTTGATTTATGTCAGTAAAACGAAATGAAGGCTGTGTAAACGTATGTGCGCCAATAGATCAGAAATTAGTAATAATGCAAGTTTCGACATTAATTAAAAGAATCTTTACCGGCCTGATCAATTTATCCTTTCTATGCAATTTCGCATAATCGGAAAATAAAGGCGACAGTAGTATACCACTGTTCAAAAATCATAAATCGATAGAGAAAATACAAATCCGGGTTACAAACTAAAACTGTGGGAAACGTATCAAATACAAGAAAACTACGACACAACATAGACACAACACCGAAACGTAACACACACAGAAAGGATCTATACTGTAACAATGGCCATCGTCCTGACTTATTACAGGGCATTTTAAGAAAAAAGGTGGGTTGAACCTGGTTTTGTGGCATACCAAACCTCCCGCTTTAATTTAAAAATATACCCCAGGATCCTCATCACGAAAAACCTATATGTAGACAAAAAGAAGACTACTAGGTTCGACAACTGGGAACTATATGAAACAATATATATATATATATATATATATATATATATATATATATATGGTTGTAATGACAAAATGTGTGGCATCTGTTTTCCATTGTATCCGTGTTAATGCGAAGACTTTTTTAAATTATATTCCTTGATGTAGACACAGTCATTGTCATCGTCATTATACCTCTCCTAATCTGCATAATGTCTCCTAAAACGAGCTACTGTCATTAGGTATTCCTCACATTCGCCACAAAAAAATATCCATTGCCCTATTTAAACCTCGTTCGCTGTAAAACTCACGTTTAAGTACTATTGTAACAAACACCAATCCAAACCAATACCGATTTCCCACTATTTTCCCTGATATTGGAAGTAGCATTCGAAAAGAAAAAAAAATGTTTCCAAAACATTAATTTGCCATCAAACCTTCGATGCCATTAATTTGCGCAATATACTTCATAATAAATCAGTTCATTGGAAACTACTTGCCTATTTTAAGATCTTACGGCACCAATCATTTCTTATACCTATATTAAACCAAAATTGCAACTAAAATATTTTCAATTACACTACGTATTGCAAGATTTCTAAATATTGTCATTAACACATATGTGCAAAATATGTTATCCAAGGCCATTAATTCTAAATACAAAATACTTATGAATTCACTCGAGTATACAGGCAATTGGTTAAACGCGAGAAAGAAAATGTTCATAATCCGTCCAAATGGAGTAAGGTCGTTGGTACAAATCAGAACAACAAATGAATTGGTCTATGAGTACACATGCTACGTCAATCTTTGAGGATCGTGATGTTGCAAAACAGCTGTCCTACCTCAAATACAAATGTGTTGTTTTCCACGCAAATTTAATCCCAAACAACATCATTTTGTGTGTAAATCCCATTACATAAACTGCTTGATAATTGAATAATGTATTTACATTTACCTTGAAAACGTATCTTATTCACAAACTACATTTACCAAAAATGAAATCCTAGGTTACCATAGTTCTGTTTTATATACATTTTGAATTTCAACCAAACATTAAGAACTGAATCTGTGATCATTGTTTATGATACCCATGCTACAAACGCGTCTTTACAAAAAAAATGTGTATTCCTGGGTCTTCAAAGTGCTCCTCGAAACTTATTTCTATGTAAGTACCACCAATTTTATCAGCAATTAAAGCCGTGAAACTACCTATTATAGAGGTGTTGAGAATCAGATGTTGATACTAAAAATATCCTAAGGTCTTTTAGAGTACTTACAATTTAAAAGAGAAACGCAAGATAACAGAGGTACAGTCAAACTCATAAGTCGAAAATAAGTGACAACAACATCGGTAAAAAAAGAAAAAAAAACACAAACAGAAAAACATACAAATAATAGTTCATAAACACAACATAGAAAACAAAAGACTGAGCAACACAGCCCAATCAAAATATTAGGGTTATCTCTGTCTCTTTCATATTGAGAAAGATATCAACATATTTTACTTTTCTACACTAAACACAAGTATTCCTTATTCCAACCTTTAAGCAATATTGAAAAAATGGCCCTTCTTCGTTTTTTTTTAAATAGAATGGCGGACGTAGATACAAATATATAGTCTTAGGGAGGGATACACCGTACTTTTAAAAACATGATCTATACTAAAAATTGAAATTATACAGATGCTTGATTTCTTAATTGCCAACATGTTTGTTGCGTTTAAAGGACTACTTTTTCAACAAACATTCCTTAATCCTATGTGAAGCAACTATGCTCCTCTGCTTGCCGACTTGGTCCTCCATTTGTATGAGGTCGACTTCATACTGAACGTTCTTAGGATGAAAAACATAGTCATCAGAATCTTTTTAACTTAAGTTTCCGGTATATACCTGAAGTTCACTCACTAAATAACTCAAAACTAGGTGTCTATGTTAAACGCATATATATATTACATCGCAAGTGATATAAAGGATACAACAACTACAGTTTAGTCTCCCATGTATCTTGTATAACAGCTAGAAATTGATCATCAGTACCGATTGAACCCAAAACTTTACAACAAAAGGGATGATTTCTACTTCCGATTGTGAATTTTCTTTGTATTTGAGGCAACATTCCAGCAACTACAAACAAATGTATCGCTCATTTGATACAATATTCTGGACTTGTATTTATTAACACGATTTCCTTCATAGAGGGTTGTTGCTCACAGTGAAACTTTTAAACCGAGAGTTTCAAGTGATGAAGTTGAAGTCATATCTTTTAAAATATTATGGACGCCATCACCGGTTGCTTGACCGCTATAAAATATTCGTTTAACAGATGATAGCGAATATGTTCCAATTGTCGTAACTACTAACCCCGGCCACCTTGTCCTGAATGTGACCTACTATATTAGACTTTTTACGTTTGTACTTATATAAGAACACAACGGGAGCCACATGTATAGTACGATCTGTTTACTCTTTCGGAGCATCTGAAATCACCCCCAGTTTTTGGTGTGGTATGCGTTGCTCAGTCGTTAGTTTTTTATGGGTTTTTTTTTGTTTACGTCCTTTTGTTTGTCTGCTTGGTCTTTTTTAGCCATGGTGTTGTTCGTTTATTTTTGTCCTATGAGTTTTAATGTCCCTTGGAATATTTCGCCCTTTTTGGGGGCATAAAACGGCAATGTAAATAATGAAAAGAATATAAAATAATAACACTAAATGAACACATTGCACACTTCATAAAAAACAACCAAAATCAACTTTAAAAGTGTTACACCATCACTGAAATGCATTTCCATACATGCAAAAAAAGCAAATGATAAAACTCAATAAATATGATGAAGTACCATAACTATAACAAAACATTATCTGCATATTTCAGTGTTTACATGTGATGTCAGAATGTTTAACGACTTCAGCGCTAGACATACGTTCATTGCGTTATATTGCACATAACATCAACAGAAACATAAGACGTTATATAAAGTGATAATATTTTTGATATAACATTATTTGAGTCTGAATGTTCAAAATGTTTTGTTTTTTTTTTCAGAATCGTTTGATCAATTGAAATCAAATCCTCTTTAACTTGCACAAACAACGAATTAAATTACCGTTAAAAAGTGGCAGTGTAGATTGACATTATACTTTTTTGTCATATCCCATAGTTATTCTGTGGTTTTTTTTTAAATACCTTTTTTTTTCGATTTATTTGTGATATTTAGGTGATTATTTAAATTGAAGGTGGTAAATAAAGTTAAGACTTGTAGGTTGATATATATTATGTTTCATTCATTTCTGGTGTTGCTCACATAATTTATTTCCACTTTCTTTTTTATATTGACGTTTCGTTACTCTGAGCTGCACTTTTGCTAATCTCATTAACAAAAATACTAGATGCATGCTTTTTCAATAGTTAAGTGTGGCTTTTAACTAGCTGTCAGTAACTGCGAGTACTCTCAGACCAGTAATTAGTGTATTTTGGTGGTTGGGATTTATAAGTACCCGGACACGTTCACTCTGTGTTTTTGTTTGCGCAGGGTTGGGATCCCACTAACATTTTAAACCCCGCAACGTTCTGTATGTATGTGCTTGTCCCAAGTCAGGAGCCTGTAATTCAGTAGTTGTCGTTTGTTGATGTCTTACATATTTTTTTTTCGTTTATTATTTGTACATAAATCAGGCCGTTAGTTTTCTCGTTTGAATTATTTTACTTAATTATGTCATTTTGGGGGCTTTCGTAGCTGACTATGCGGTATAGGGTTTGCTCTTTGTTGAACACCGTACGGTGAAATTTTTTTGTTATTTCTGTGTAATTTGGTCTCGTGTTGAGAGTTGTCTCATTGGCAATCATACCACATCTTCTTTTTTATATATAAGCATGTAAACAATTTCTATTTTGATGTATTGCTGCCGTATTATGTTGCATTTAAATGTTTTATTGTTTTGTTTAAGGGAAGTATAAGGAAAAAATGGTTCGATTTGCACTGATTGAATGGGGGTATTTTTACATGTATCCAGCTTATGTTAGACCTACCCATGGCCATCTTTGTCCCGTTTTCTGCTTGCTCGATTTACGTTAAGGTTCTATATTGTAGCCAGGGTATGTTTTCATTTAGATTTATCTTTGATATATATACCTATATCCCCCACTTTCTGTCGACAGTTGTACATGTCTATCTGTATTTGCGCCATTTCCTGTATTATTGGCTTGGTAACTTCCGGTTTTCAAAACCAATCAAAATTCAGAACCTCGTTTTGTAAACTTTTAACACATCGCTTAGTTAATTTTGCAGTTACATTTATCCCTATGGTAATGGGCATACTTTCTGCGTCTAAGGTCTTCCAAATTATAGATACGGCCGTTGCAGACGATTCTGGTAGTTCACAGCTCTGAACCTTACCAATCCTTCGTTCCATAAACAATAACCAAATCAAACCATCTGTTACCCTTTCAACTCAAAACCATTACCAAGTAAGTAATAACCCCAATTTTATATATTTATGACCTGACCAATTGACCTATATCATTTAACTACGAATACTGCAACTTTCTCCATGTTTACACTGGTAGATTTACGTGCAACGCGTCCCTGTTTTGTTTTCTCGATTATGTGCATTTATTTATGATGAACATTGATATAAATGACTGACTGCAAACAATGTAAATAGTCATAGTCAACACTTAAGGCGAGTGACTTTAACCATAAAATTAAATTTTTAATGCACCCACCTTACACACGGCTAAATTACATATCATTTGAAAGCTACACATCTGTACTATCTGTTTTGCCCGGTCGAAAAAAAATCGTACGGTGCAATTTCCGTCAAATCAAGATCAAAGTCCAAGGACGAATAAGTGCATTTTTTCTAAGAATTCAGATTGATTTCATAATATGACTTTTATATACTAAATTCACATATGCAAAGAATTTAAACTTTAAGCAGAAAGATTAACAGTCATTAATCAAATGCATTTTTGAAAAATTTAATGCGTGTTTTTGAAAAAAAGCACATGTTTCCTGAAATTCGAGTAAAAGTTAACAAAACGTGTGAAAACCCAATTTATTCTTTCTGATGCAACTGCTAATAACATAATACTCAGTAAAACCCTGTAATAACTGTCAAAGAAGTTGTTGACATCATTAATTTCCTAAAATTATGCTTACTTCTTATCAAACAGCAAATCATAACAACTCATACAGTTGCCCAAAATACCGCCATCTGCAAAAAAACAGCTTTTAAACATTTCTTCCTATCTAGACATTGTATGTGGTCAATATAAGATGATTTAATAAACAAACTCGTAGAATCTGAAAAATTGAAAGTAAAAAAATATGTGTGCGAATTATACTATTGCTTGAAATAAAGGGGGCGAAACTAAGAGATTGCTATCTGCATTGTAACTACCAGACTGAAGTACAATTTTTTCGACTTTTAATATTGTTTGATTTGTAGTTTCATTATAAATATTGATGAAGTGAAAGCTTTTAATTATTAAATGTGAACCATAAAAAATAAATTGAATATTTAGACAAAAGTGAATAACAAATAAATTGATGATAATTGAAATTTCAAAAGTAAACACATAACTATAAAATTTGACTTCTTGTTTGCTTAAATTACGTTGTTCATTGTATAAACGCTTTAATTCACCAAAAACGAATAATTTTAAAGAAAAAAATTCATTGATACGCAACGATTCTAGTTACATCTAGACTTCCTGAATAGCTTGAATGACTAGTTCATTTTTTCAATACGAGGATGACTTCATGCAAGAGCTTCGGATGACGACAGAAAAGAACCTATCGTTATCTTGAAACTTCACTTTTCACTAAAATAACTCAAAAGATATTATAGTTTACACTATCACATATCTTGAAATCGACGATGAGGGTTGATTGAAAACAAGTTTTACGACAAAAAAGATGAGCATAAATCAACCCATAAAAACACTCGTTACTACCCAATTATAAACTTTTCATTTCTATTTAGCAACATTATAGCAACGGCTGCATATCTATACTACTAAAGGAGGAGACATATTTCATTGAGCCTCAACTCCTCTTCTCACAATGAATATATTCAATAAAGGCAACTATTGTATACCGCTATTCAATAGTCATTAATCGATTTACTAGTAACTGAAACAAATCAGGGGCACAAACCAAAACCGAGGGAAACGCATAAACTATAAGAGGAACACAACGGAATAACAACTGCCATGACTTGGTACAAGACATTTGAAGAGAAATGATGTTTGAACATAGTTTTCAACCATAGTTCAAATGCAAAGTTGAAATTATCCCTTTGAAAATTTGATGGACGCCACTACGAGTTGGTTGACAATTATGAAATATAATATATATTTTTCGCCAGATGACGACTTATGAGTTCCAATCAACGTAACCAGAATAATGTCACCTACCGAATAAGGCTTGGCATCGAGGTAGGAATTACATGAACCACAAGACGGGTGTCACGTATGGAATATGATCTGCTAACCCTTTGGGAGCCCCAAATATATTAGGGGGTTTGTGTTACTCAATCTGTAGTTTTATATGTTGTATTTTGTATACTTTTACCTGTCTTGTTATTTTTTTTGCCCGGCAAAACAACAACATCGCTAAAAAAAAGAAAGAAAAAACACAAACAGAAAAACATACAAATAATAGTTCATAAACACAACATAGAAAACAAAAGACTGAGCAACACAGCCCAATCAAAATATTAGGGTTATCTCTGTCTCTTTCATATTGAGAAAGATATCAACATATTTTACTTTTCTACACTAAACACAAGTATTCCTTATTCCAACCTTTAAGCAATATGGAAAAAAATGGCCCTTCTTCGTTTTTTTAAATAGAATGGCGGACGTAGATACAAATATATAGTCTTAGGGAGGGATACACCGTACTTTTAAAAACATGATCTATACTAGTAATTGAAATTATACAGATGCTTGATTTCTTAATTGCCAACATGTTTGTTACGTTTAAAGGACTACTTTTTCAACAAACATTCGTTATTCCTATGTGAAGCAACTATGCTCCTCTGTTTGCCGACTTGGTCCTCCATTTGTATGAGGTCGACTTCATACTGAAAGTTCTTAGGATGAAAAACATAGTCATCAGAATCTTTTTAACTTCAGTTTCCGGTATATACCTGATGTTCACTCACTAAATAACTCAAAACTAGGTGTCTATGTTAAACGCATATATATATTACATCGCAAGTGATATAAAGGATACAACAACTACAGTTTAGTCTCCCATGTATCTTGTATAACATCTAGATAGTTATCAAAAGTACCAGGATTATAATTTTATACGCCAGACGCGCGTTTCGTCTACATAAGACTCATCAGTGACGCTCAGATCAAAATAGTTAAAAAGCCAAATAAATACAAAGTTGAAGAGCATTGAGGATCCAAAATTCCCAAAAGTTGTGCCAAATACGGCTAAGGTAATCTAGTCCTGGGGTAAGAAAATCCTTAGTTTTTTTGAAAAATTCAAAGTTTTGTAAACAGCAAGTTTATAAATATGACCATATAATTGATATTCATGTCAGCACCGAAGTGCTGACTACTGGGGTGGTGATATTCTCGGGGACGAAACGTCCACCAGCAGTGGCATCGACCCAGTTGTGTAAATAGTTATCAAAAGTACCAGGATTATAATTTTATACGCCAGACGCGCGTTTCGTCTACATAAGACTCATCAATGACGCTCAGATCAAAATAGTAAAAAAGCCAAATAAATACAAAGTTGAAGAGCATTGAGGATTCAAAATTCCAAAAAGTTGTGCCAAATAGAAATTGATCATCAGTACCGATTGAACCCAAAACTTTACAACAAAAGGGAGGATTTCTACTTACGATTGTGAATTTTCTTTGTATTTGAGGCAACATTCCAGCAACTACAAACAAATGTATCGCTCATTTGATACAATATTCTGGACTTGTATTTATTAACACGATTTCCTTCATAGAGGGTTGTTGCTCACAATGACACTTTTAAACCGAGAGTTTCAAGTGATGAAGTTGAAGTCATATCTTTTAAAATATTATGGACGCCATCACCAGTTGCTTGACCGCTATAAAATATCCGTTTAACAGATGATAGCGAATATGTTCCAATTGTCGTAACTACTAACCCCGGCCACCTTGTCCTGAATGTGACCTACTATATTAGACTTTTTACGTTTGTACTTATATAAGAACACAACGGGAGCCACATGTATAGTACGATCTGTTTACTCTTTCGGAGCATCTGAAATCACCCCCAGTTTTTGGTGTGGTATGCGTTGCTCAGTCGTTAGTTTTTTATGGTTTTTTTTTTGTTTACGTCCTTTTGTTTGTCTGCTTGGTCTTTTTTAGCCATGGTGTTGTTCGTTTATTTTTGTCCTATGAGTTTTAATGTCCCTTGGAATATTTCGCCCTTTTTGGGGGCATAAAACGGCAATGTAAATAATGAAAAGAATATAAAATAATAACACTAAATGAACACATTGCACACTTCATAAAAACAACCAAAATCAACTTTAGAAGTATTACACCATCACTGAAATGCATTTCTGTACATGCAAAAAAAGCAAATGATAAAACTCAATAAATATGATGAAGTACCATAACTATAGCAAAACATTATCTGCATATTTCAGTGTTTACATGTGATGTCAGAATGTTTAACGACTTCAGCGCTAGACATACGTTCATTGCGTTATATTACACATAACATCAACAGAAACATAAGACGTTATATAAAGTGATAATATTTTTGATATAACATTATTGGAGTCTGAATGTTCAAAATGTTTTGGTTTTTTTTTCAGAATCGTTTGATAAATTGAAATCAAATCCTCTTTAACTTGCACAAACAACGAATTAAATGCTACCGTTAAAAAGTGGCAGATATATATTATGTTTCATTCATTTCTGGTGTTGCTCACATAATTTATTTCCACTTTCTTTTTTATATTGACGTTTCGTTACTCTGAGCTGCACTTTTGCTAATCTCATTAACAAAAATACTAGATGCATGCTTTTTCAATAGTTAAGTGTGGCTTTTAACTAGCTGTCAGTAACTGCGAGTACTCTCAGACCAGTAATTAGTGTATTTTGGTGGTTGGGATTTATAAGTACCCGGACACGTTCACTCTGTGTTTTTGTTTGCGCAGGGTTGGGATCCCACTAACATGTTAAACCCCGCAACGTTCTGTATGTATGTGCTTGTCCCAAGTCAGGAGCCTGTAATTCAGTAGTTGTCGTTTGTTGATGTCTTACATATTTTTTTTTCGTTTATTATTTGTACATAAATCAGGCCGTTAGTTTTCTCGTTTCAATTATTTTACTTAATTATGTCATTTTGGGGCCTTTCGTAGCTGACTATGCGGTATAGGGTTTGCTCTTTGTTGAACACCGTACGGTGAAATTTTTTTGTTATTTCTGTGTCATTTGGTCTCGTGTTGAGAATTGTCTCATTGGCAATCATACCACATCTTCTTTTTAATATATAAGCATGTAAACAATTTCTATTTTGATGTATTGCTGTCGTATTATGTTGCATTTAAATGTTTTATTGTTTTGTTTAAGGGAAGTATAAGGAAAAAATGGTTCGATTTGCACTGATTGAATGGGGGTATTTTTACATGTATCCAGCTTATGTTAGACCTACCCATGGCCATCTTTGTCCCGTTTTCTGCTTGCTCGATTTACGTTAAGGTTCTATATTGTAGCCAGGGTATGTTTTCATTTAGATTTATCTTTGATATATATACCTATATCCCCCACTTTCTGTCGACAGTTGTACATGTCTATCTGTATTTGCGCCATTTCCTGTATTATTGGCTTGGTAACTTCCGGTTTTCAAAACCAATCAAAATTCAGAACCTCGTTTTGTAAACTTTTAACACATCGCTTAGTTAATTTTGCAGTTACATTTATCCCTATGGTAATGGGCATACTTTCTGCGTCTAAGGTCTTCCAAATTATAGATACGACCGTTGCAGACGATTCTGGTAGTTCACAGCTCTGAACCTTACCAATCCTTCGTTCCATAAACAATAACCAAATCAAACCATCTGTTACCCTTTCAACTCAAAACCATTACCAAGTAAGTAATAACCCCAATTTTATATATTTATGACCTGACCAATTGACCTGTACCATTTAACTACGAATACTGCAACTTTCTCCATGTTTACACTGGTAGATTTACGTGCAACGCGTCCCTGTTTTGTTTTCTCGATTATGTGCATTTATTTATGATGAACATTGATATAAATGACTGACTGCAAACAATATAAATAGTCATAGTCAACACTTAAGGAGAGTGACTTTAACCATAAAATAAAATTTTTAATGCACCCACCTTACACACGGCTAAATTACATATCATTTGAAAGCTACACATCTGTACTATCTGTTTTGCCCGGTCGTAAAAAAAATCGTACGGTGCAATTTCCGTCAAATCAAGATCAAAGTCCAAGGACGAATAAGTGCATTTTTTCTAAGAATTCAGATTGATTTCATAATATGACTCTTATATACTAAATTCACATATGCAAAGAATTTAAACTTTTAGAAGAAAGATTAACAGTCATTAATCAAATGCATTTTTGAAAAATTTAAAGCGTGTTTTTGAAAAAAAGCACATGTTTCCTGAAATTCGAGTAAAAGTTAACAAAACGTGTGAAAACCAAATTTATTCTTTCTGATGCAACTGCTAATAACATTATACTCAGTAAAACCCTGTAATAACTGTCAAAGAAGTTGTTGACATCATTAATTTCCTAAAATTATGCTTACTTCTAATCAAACAGCAAATCATAACAACGCATACAGTTGCCCAAAATACCGCCATCTGCAAATAAACAGCTTTTAAACATTTCTTCCTATCTAGACATTGTATGTGGTCAATATAAGATGATTTAATAAACAAACTCGTAGAATCTGAAAAATTGAAAGTAAAAAATATGTGTGCGAATTATACTATTGCTTGAAATAAAGGGGGCGAAACTAAGAGATTGCTATCTGCATTGTAACTACCAGACTGAAGTACAATTTTTTCGACTTTTAATATTGTTTGATTTGTAGTTTCATTATAAATATTGATGAAGTGAAAGCTTTTAATTATTAAATGTGAACCATAAAAAATAAATTGAATATTTAGACAAAAGTGAATAACAAATAAATTGATGATAATTGAAATTTCAAAAGTAAACACATAACTATAAAATTTGACTTCTTGTTTGCTTAAATTACGTTGTTCATTGTATAAACGCTTTAATTCACCAAAAACAAATAATTTTAAAGAAAAAAATTCATTGATACGCAACGATTCTAGTTACATCTAGACTTCCTGAATAGCTTGAATGACTAGTTCATGCAAGAGCTTCGGATGACGACCGAAAAGAACCTACCGTTATCTTGAAACTTCACTTTTCACTAAAATAACTCAACAGATATTATAGTTTACTCTATCACATATCTTGAAATCGACGATGAGGGTTGATTGAAAACAAGTTTTACGACAAAAAAGATGAGCATAAATCAACCCATAAAAACACTCGTTACTACCCAATTATAAACTTTTCATTTCTATTTAGCAACATTATAGCAACGGCTGCATATCTATACTACTAAAGGAGGAGACATATTTCATTGAGCCTCAACTCCTCTTCTCACAATGAATATATTCAATAAAGGCAACTATTGTATACCGCTATTCAATAGTCATTAATCGATTTACTAGTAACTGAAACAAATCCGGGGCACAAACCAAAACCGAGGGAAACGCATAAACTATAAGAGGAACACAACGGAATAACAGAAACACTGAACTACAACAAAAGAAAACGCCAACATATAAAGAAACATATTATTTGATACCTACTGCCATGACTTGGTACAAGACATTTGAAGAGAAATGATGTTGGAACATAGTTTTCAACCATAGTTCAAATGCAAAGTTGAAATTATCCCTTTGAAAATTTGATGGACGCCACTACGAGTTGGTTGACAATTATGAAATATAATATATATTTTTCGCCAGATGACGACTTATGAGTTCCAATCAACGTAACCAGAATAATGTCACCTACCGAATAAGGCTTGGCATCGAGGTAGGAATTACATGAACCACAAGACGGGTGTCACGTGTAGAATATGATCTGCTAACCCTTTGGGAGCCCCAACTATATTAGCGGGTTTGTGTTACTCAATCTGTAGTTTTATATGTTGTATTTTGTATACTTTTACCTGTCTTGTTATTTTTTTTTTGCCCGGCTTTGTCATTTTCGTTTTCAATTATGAGTTTGATGTCACTTCGATATATTTCCTCACTCTTCAAAAAGTTTTAAAAATTGTAGATCGTTGTAGTTAAAAAGAGGGACGAAAGATACCAGAGGGGCAGTCAAACTCATAAATCGGAAAATAAACTGACAACACCATGGCTAAAATGAAAAGGAGAAACAGACAAACATAAGTGCACACGACACAACATAGAAAACTAAAGTGTAAACAACACGAACCCCACCAAAGACTAGGGGTGATCTCAGGTGCTCCGGAGGGATAAGCAGATCCTGCTCCACATGTGGCACCCGTCGTGTTGCTTATGATATAACAAATCCGGTAAATAGTCTAATTTGGTGGGTCACATTTATTAAAGGGAAGGGGATTGTAGTTACGACGTAAGGAACATATCCGATATCATTTGTGAAACGGTTATTCCATAACGGTCAACCACCTCGTGATGGCGTCCGTTAAATTTACGAAGAGATGATTTCAACTTCACCATTTGGAACTCTTGATTTAATAGCTTTCTTGTGAGCAACAACCCTCTATCAAGAAAATTATGATATGAAATACAAACACGGGTATATAGTATCAATTTGGTGATGGGACATGATAACGATTTGGTTCTTTATATATAGATATATATATATATATCTAATTGGGTTATTTTCGCGGATGTTTGTCTTTTTTTGTTAATCGTCTTCACTTTACTTAGGCGATTTTTTGTCCGATTTTCATTACTGCAAGTTAATTTCTTTAAAGTAAAATAATACCAAAGGAACATCTCAAACTATGAATAAAGTAAACTTTATTAAAACCGTGAACAAAATAAAATCCGAAAGACGAACAACAGTCCTTAAAACACAGCACAGGGTCAGCATTAAAACGATCACTGCCTAATACAGCGAATGTTCTTATGAGGTCAGGAAGGGTATTCAACTTTTTCATTTTTTTTATTTCACAACTGCTTATAGTGTTTTACATACACAAAGACATGCATATGTATTATAAAAGCTTATGTTGAAAATACTCAAAGCATATTTGATCAAAATAAATAAAGAGAATAAAGAGATTAAACTTCTAAACACATTTGATATGTCTAACACGGATTTTAAACTAAATAAGAAGCAGAAGCATTATATTTAGTTTGTTTACATTTCGCTTTAGACGACCCAGTGTTTCTAAACAAGGTCACTTATTTCAATTTTGCCTACTATTTAGTCGCAGAGTCATGTTTGCATTTAAATATGATTACAAAAAGTAAATAAGTTTGACTTCGTAAAAAAACATATGTTTACCTCAATTAGCTCGACTTTAAATACCTCTTCTTTTATTATGGAAAATCAATCTCCTACCTGATATTGAAAATAAGCGATGTGCTATCTTAACTTAGAATAACAAAATAATCGCTATTTACAGATGGTAGATTTTTGGGCAACTGCAAACATAAGGTTGTTCTATGAACAATAATTAATAATTGAATCTTAGAATTACAAAACAAATTTTTCTTGACCTAAAACATATACATTTATCTATTTTTTAAGCACACAAATATCAATCCCCCAAGATATATTTTGCTTTTGGAACATTTTTCATTTTTATTACAATTTTCCATAATTTCAATTTTCGGGGGAAATTGCGCATCTAACCACTTATTTTTGTTTGATTTGGAAATAATGTATCATGTTATATAAAGTTCATATGATCTTTTGGAAACTTTTATGGTACAATATTTAGAAAATGGCCTTTTGTTTAGTTATCGCAAAAATTGGAATGTTTTTTCATTCCTTTGATCTTGATTTAACAGAAAATGCACCGTACGATTTTTTTACTACTGGGCAAAACAGAAAGAACAGATTATTAGCTTTCGAATGATATATAATACAGCCGTGTGTTAGGTAGGTGCATTAAAGTCGTTGACTAAGCGTCGTTTTGAAATAAGTCACTCGCCTACTTGTGACTGCTTAATATGTTAAATTTTATCTTGTTAAGGTTAAGAAATCAGTGTCCTGCTCAGTTACTCTACCAATTAGATGCTAGTTATCATTGAAGGTTCACAATTACCAGATAACATTATTGAAAGGCCTGTTACCAAGGTTGGTTTTGTAATTCTGAATGATACGATAAACATAAACCACACACACTCAATCATTATTATTGACGTGAAGCTGAAAGATAAAAGATTAAGGAACATCTGATAGCGTAAAAAAATAAACATGTAAAATTGCAGGGACGTGCAGACCCGAACATTAACGATCCCTTCTATCATAGGAAGGACAAATAACTAAACGCATTATACTTAACAAATCTACAATTATAATGGATTTCATAGTTGTTTGTTTTTCCATACATAAATGCATCAAATACTCGATTAAGACCCATTTGTGAGCAACGACGTAATATACAAACACGGGAAAGCGTTTTAGAGAAAACAAATTAACCAAGGAGCAGAAAACACCCCAAGACCACCAAAAGGTGTTCATTATAGTTCGAAAATCTAACACCCGGAAGTATGCTTCAGCTGGCTCCTAAAAATATTGTATACTACATTAGCCAAAATGGACTCCATGAACCCATGAGGCATGAAAATAATTTCGAATAAGATCTCAAACTGTTAAATGATTAAGATCATGCATCATCATTGTTTAGAACGTTTTCAAGTTGATAAGGTATCTGGTATTTTGCAATCTTCAGATTGCGTTTATTTTCAGTAAATGATTCACTCACGCAAATGTCATATTAGTCAATGAAGCGAAAATGTCATATTCGTCTAAAGTTGTAACCTGTTAAACATGGCTATATATTCATGCATCAAATCATTTTTGTCCATGTGAAAAGATGATGCATATTCAAAGGAATAGATATTTTGCAATTATGGTTAATGAAGATGTTAACATTATCATACTTGTATAGCATTTCTATTGTCTTTTGCCTCTTGCATGTCTTGGTTTTTGGACATATAAGTTCCAATGATAAAGATTTTATAATCACAATTAATTTTAATACAGCATTTATAAAATGACTTTCAAAGCTTTTAACCTTTTATTTAAAATGAATGTACATCCATGCTAATAATATCAAGCACTTAGTGAAATATATTATTTTAAAAAAAGATAAAATCATAAAAATCTGGCATTTTTATGCTTTTTTTACTGTTAGTAGAAATATCGCACAAACAATGTTGACAACCGTGGGACAAGACGTAAAAAGCCTGTGCATGGATATTAATCATATATTTTGAAATATGTTGAAGTGGTTTTGCATTATGACACTTAAGTATGAAGAATATAACAATAAAAGGTACTTCTGAATGGTCTCCAGATACTTTAAGATTATGTTAAGCAAATATTCTAATTTATAGCAATAATTACATTACACTTGACCTTTGATTATAATTGATAATAACACTTGAGGTGCATGTGAAACAAATATTAGTAGAAATCACATTTATTGATAAAAGTCTTGTTATACAATTGCATTATCATGAAACCAAATATATTTTTCCTGTTTTAAATTCATCTGTTGGTTCAATGTAAATTCCCTTAAAATCTCCTGTTTCTGTGATGTCACGATTTCAACTTTTGCAGTTCATGTAATAATATTTTTAAAACAGTGAAACATTAAAACAGATCACCTTGTGGACACGTTTTGTTTTGCTGACATCACATTACAGATGTTTTAAAAAAAAATTGCAAGTACAAGATTCTTATCATTGTCAACATTAATACACCGGTGAAATGCAAGATTTCATCATTATTGGTTCAACAACGATATGTTAAATGCGATATAGAATAAAGTATTTGTCTGAAATCTAAGTACCATCCAATATCGGATGATGGTGTATGATTGTAAATGACATAACTATTGACTAATGTTCATATGAAGTGTTTCCCATCAATTAAAGGCAACCGCCCGGCCTCCAAAAATACGAAAACCCCATACCGTACTGTCGGGTATACAAGTCGCCGATATGAAAATTATAAAAAAAAACTATTTAACTACAGATTGCTGACTTGGGAAAGGCGCATAATGTATTTTACAGTTTTTCGTTTGGTAACTTTTTAAAACTTTATTTCAAAAGTTTATTAGAATGTTAAAGATTGATAATTTAACCGGTTCAAATCTACATTTCCAAGTTCGGTAAACAACATTTAACGTTAATTTTCCTTTTGAAATTAGTTTTCTACAAAAAAGGCTTCATATGTGTTGCAGCAACAATCAAATAGCAATCACATTTATCTAACGAACATCTAATAAATAAGAAAATGTTTAGCACTCCAAAATGGTTAATTCCACCAATTTCATATATTTTAGTAGAAAAATTATCCTCGGCGAAACAATAGCACGTGCATTTTTACTGGTGTAAAAACAGTTATGTACAATTCTTATGTAAAAATGATTTTATCATCTTCCTCCTCAAATCTTCAAACTATATTGTTCCTAAGAGAGTAGCCATTTGATTTTTTTTTTAAATATTATTCTATTTCTAATTTACATGGGTTAACTTTATTTGATACTTGTACATCTATATAATAAGCCACTTCAGTTTATATCATGTTTTTTTCGCCTGACCATTTAAAGGACTATGAGAGCTTTGATATGTAAATAATAAGGGCAATGACAAGAAGAGATCAGATCAGGAACATGCGATGAACTTGTAAGGCACAAAAAATCCCTATTTGACCAAATAGTCTCCACCACCAGTCGGCTCTGAAAGGCGAAAAAAAACATATTTAGTCACAAACAGCCCAAATTTCTTTTTAAAGGCATGATTTTACTCGATGCATAGAAGGCATTTAATACGGTTAATCACAAAGTATTACGTGATAAGATAGATGTGATAGAATTAGATCTGTAGATTGGTTTTATTCATATTTGACAAACAGAAATCAGATTGTTAATATTAACAAAACAAACTCTGAAGTGTTTAATGTAACTTGTGGTGCACCTCAAGGTAATATTTTGGTTCTGCTTTTATTTTTAATATATGAGAATGATTTACATGTAAGCATTGATACTGACTGTAAGGTTTTATTATATGCTGTGACACGGCTATACTTTTTTCACATTCAGATCCAAAAATAATTTCTAGAAAGCTTTCACTAATGTTGAAATCGTGTTAAGATTGGCTTGTTGATAATACATTGTCTCTTTATTGAGGAGACCCTGAAAGCATTTCATTTGGACCATACAAAAAACTTCAGAATGTTAATGTAAATGATTTTTTATTGAATGTGATGATATTTAAATTGACAGAAAATCAAATGTGAAATATTGTGAGGTATCAATTTGGACAAATTTTTATTTAAAAAATTATTAAGTTGTTGATAATATTATAAAGAAGGCTAATCGCCGACTGAAGTTATTTTTTTAAATATATAAAAAATGTTTGTCTCAAAAATATAGAAAAACATTGTGAACTGCATCAATACAATGCCATCTTTATTATGCATGTGCTTGTTGGTATGAAGGCTTATCAAAGAAACTTAAAATCAAGCTTCAGGTTATTCAAAATAAAATTATACGGTTTATACTATATCTTCCTCAAGGAAAACGAATCACTGTAATTGAATTCGAGGAATTGGGATGATTGAATGTTTGTAACAAAGTGAAACAACTTCGTCTAAATCATGTATTTCGTGTTGTTCACAAAAGATGTCCGAAATTTTCAAAAGAGGGTTTTAAAAGAACTTCCTCGAATAGGAATACTAGAACAACTGCTTACAATTTTTATGTTCCAAATGTAAAAGGTGTAGAATCATCTCCTTTCTGTTTTAGTGGTATTAAAGGCTGGAATGCTTAGCCATATTTTGTAAAAAGGTATTCATGTGAATTCAAAAATAAAATTTAAATAATTATGTTATGACGTAAAAAAACACCTAATGTGTAATCTCAGGTCAATGTCAGATTCAGATTTAATGTTTTATTAGATTATTTTCATACAAACTAGTTATGCTGTGTATCATGGATACTATAATTGCTGTAAAATTGAATGAAATATGATTCATTTTATTATCAAGACTCAAAGGATATGTTTTTTATTGTGTGATGCTATACTATTGTTTCAGAAAAAGGGAGAAGGTTTGGTACCATTAAAACGTTTAATCACGCTGCAAATGTTTGCACCTGTCCTTAGTCAGGAATCTGATGTACAGTAGTTGTCGTTTGTTTATGTTATTTGTACGTGTTTTTCGTTTCTCGTTTTTTATATAGACTAGACCGTTGGTTTCCCGTTTGAATGGTTTTACACTAGTAATTTTGGGGCACTTTATAGCTTGTTGTTCGATGTGAGTCTAGGCTCCGTGTTGAAGGCCTATAAAGGTTTACTTTTATAAATTATTATTTGGATGGAGAGTTGTCTCATTTGCACTCAAACCACATCTTCCCATATCTATATAAAAGAACTTCATTGGAAATAAGCTTGTTTTCTTTCATTGGTCATCCTTGGGTTAAGGTATTAGTGGTACGTATGTAACAACCATTAATAAATTTTAAGGTTGTATTATGTAACTGTATGCATCGCCTTTAGCTGAATAAATATTATTATTATTAATAAAAGCAATCAAATCAACAGACACAGGCAAAGGTCAAACAGATATTAATTAAAAACTAAAAACCACAACAAGCCGCATCAAATACCGTGCAAAAAATAAATTACTGTATTAATTTCATATTCTTATCGACAAAATCAAACATTTAGCTATTCACAGCAATTTTTACGAATTTTTTCATACTTACTGTGATCAACAATTTGTAAGTTATTATTTTGTATGTATCTGTTATTTACTTTTTGAAACTAACCGTTTTTAAAACATGTGTGCTGTTATAGTTATCAACGGTACCAGGATTATAATTTAAGTGATTGCTTTATTTTGATTTTACATGGACTTGTTGATACTATCCTTTTTTCATTTGCATATCTTAACAATTAAAATGCTTTTGACATATAGCTGTATCATGAGTAAATTTTGTTTATCAAGATCGTCTGTTATAAAACTAATACAGAGGTCAATAAAACAATATAATGTATATTTAAGCAAACACCTGATATAATATAATATCTCGTTGGGATTTTCCACACATTTCATTTGATATGATGCATTCATAATCATATGGTTATAATGATTCTCGTTTTCGTGTACTTCGACATCAAAAGCTTACATATTTTGGGGATTTCAGTAATCCTTTACAAGTAAAATTTGATACGCCAGACGCGCGTTTAATCTCAATAAGACTCATCAGTGACGCTAACATCAAAATAGTAAAAAATCCAAAAGTATAATGTTGAAGAGCATTGAGGACCTAAAACTCCAAAATGTTGTTTCAAAATCGGCCAAAAGTAATCTTTGCCTTGAAAAAAATCTTAAGCATTTCGAATAATTCTCACTTTTGCATAAAGTAAAGTTATAAATATGACCATATAATTGAAACTTTATCTCAAAAAGCGCTTACAGTATATCAAAGGTCAAAGGTCAAACGTTAAATAGTAGTCATTTTTGTGTATCATTTAAGAGTTCATGTAATTTGTATTATTTGTAACTGTAAATAAAACATGTCAAACATACCGGGTATTTGTATATCCCGGCATAGTGTTATCGTGCTATGGTTATTTTTAGCATTATTAGGTCTTTCCACTTTTCTGTGGAAAGACCTATTGTTTTTCTTCTGATTATTATTTTTTTTTTTTTTTTTCTTCCGCCAAATTTTGTTCTTGCGATAAACATTTGTTTCGCAATATGTCGCTTTGATATTTGGTATATGATATCGAACAGTTTATGCGCTTTTGAAATTTACCCTGCGTAACCGAATACTTTTCTTTGTAGGAGTTATCTCCCCAAACACTGTTTTCCTTGTGCTCACAACTCCTTCGCAACCGTAAAAGATAACGACAAATTTATTTTACAAAATTGCTCGTTATATCCTTTGCATGATTTGTCCTATTTTGACCGAAGCAATATGACCGCTCCATATGAGAGTTATTTCCCCTTATGCATCTGATATAAGTGATATGCATTTCTATCTTATAAACCATAAGTGATAGAGACCTAGGATCTTTTGATTTGAGGTCCTTGGTCCAAAAAAATGAAAATTAGGTCAAGGTCAAAGGTCAAGGTCATATTCTAATATTTGAATTTGGCTTATTTTCACTTATATCCAAAGACCGTATAAGATATCAACATATTATTTTTACTAAATTGTTAGTTGCGACATGTCGTAACACATAATTTTTTATTGCAAGGGTACGTTGAACGTAAAAGGGAGTTTTCTCCCCTCTTGTATTTAAAAATACGTGTTTGGTGATATAAGTCATTAACCAAATATAATTAAGACCTATGGTCTTTTGATTTGAGGTCCTTAGTTCATGACCTTGAAATTGATCTCAAGGTCATAGCTTAATTTGACGTTCTAGATTTTGACCTTTGCTTTTATTTTATATGTATACATGATACAGCTATGAAAATTTTGAAAAAAGGTATCAAACCATTTAACCTTGAAAGAAACAACCGGAAGTGACCTTTTGTAAACCGGAAGTAGCTATTTTTTGTACTTTATTAATATAAAAGTATATAGAACCAGATATTTTTGGAATCAGTGTCAAGTAAATATTCAAATATAATCGTAAGTAACATTTTTCAAACCGGAAGTAACAAATTATCTCCCTTATTTAAAAAAAAGTGTATGGAAACCAAATATTTTTGGAATCAGCGTACTAGAAGCTATCATTTGACGATTGAAATGACATTTTAAACTTAGTTTCACAACTTTCATATCAAAATACATTGTTTTGATGGAAAGACCTTCAATTGTTCTCTGAACAATTGGTTTTTAATTGTCTGTATGTTTTTGCTTATATGTTTTGTCTATTCAGTTTTGCATACCTTCTTATTTTCTTTGTTTACATACTATTTTGTTTTATGATGATTAATATGATAAAATAACTGTTATTAAACACATAATTTTCAGAAATTTATTAAATAGTAATGCACATCAGCCAGTTGTATATAGAATACTATAACGTCGAACTATAAAAGACTACATTAAGATATGTTCAACAAAAATGTACAACAAAATACCTGTGTAAATTTTACTCTCGTCTCCCTGTTACCAACCTTTTATCTAAGCACAGGCAATTTAACACGGATATTTTTCGCGTAACAATACATCAATGATTATAATTATAATTGTTTTAACTAAATATAATATGTAAATTTGATAGCAGATGTGTTCATAGAAACATTTGAATCAACGAATTATGTTTAAAAGGAACTATTTTATAATCATTTAAGAAAAATCAAGAAATGTGTCCAAAAGTGACAGATCTATACAACTAAATAACGTAAAGTTTATCAACCATACGTCCGTTAAACAATTAAAAAACAGTACTTTACGGCTAATTATAACTCTGGAGAAACCATTTACATATAAAATATAAAAGTCTAATTTATGCAGAATAAATAAGCAAAATTTAATTATGATATACACAAACAATGAACTGCCTTACAAAATAACAGTATCTTGTCTTGTAACAGACACAAACACAAACGGGTTTTGCAATTTATGTGCCAATCTAATGAAAGAAGAAAAGAAGTTATAATAATGTCATTCAGAAAATGTTGGAAGCTATAATGATAACACCTTTCAAAGCAATGTGACCTGTCTTCCTTTACCACTGTATCATCTAGCATGCATTTCTGAAAAAGAAACAAATTACATCGATAAGTACGATTACGTCTTGTTTACAAATTTCTTTTATTTTAATCCTATTATAAAGAGTAAATCCGAAACGTACCATCACATTTTGATATTTTGTGAACAGTTACATCAGGGACACAACTCGATTTTGACATATATCTAAAAACAGTCAGCTCATAATTAAGTGTTATCTTTTATGTGTATTTCTCCACAACTTGACGTTGACTTTCATGATCCAAAAATTTTATCCAAATACAGGACTGACTAACGACAGGCGAACTGATATAATGCCCTTTTTAAATTTCCTGAAGGTTTGATATGGATAACCCTTACACCAAGTAGTAATTTGTTAACTACTGTTCAATTTTTTATGTTTTTCCTTGGTCATAGCTTTCTCTAGGTTTTTTTTTCGATTTTCAGTTTTTTTATTTCCAGTGTGGTACAACCCATATTTTTATGACACTAACAATGATACCAAACAACACAATTATTCATGTTTAATGTAAACTGCGATATTCTTTGCGCATACTGTCCGGGTCAATATACAGTATGCATATGTCATTGCAATGGATTATATAAATTGAATGTTGGTTTGACTGGGTGTCATCCAGAATATAAATCAAACAGTATAATCATGGCGTAAAATACCAAAATGAATTAACGAGTCATATTCCTAACGGACTAGTACGATATTTTTTTGTCCCCCATATTTTCTCATTTTTCAAATTCTGGTTTGGAAAGCTACTTATAATGTTAAAATATTCCCTCAGGTTTAAAGTTTCTTTGGATGAACAAAAACATGCCTTATTGTATCTTATCCAATGATGTTTAATAACAAATCCATTAATTTTTACTCGTAATTGATATGTAAGTTTTCATTTTACATCCAAGAACTACATATATGAAATGCAGTTAGCTCCCTATTCCGATACGAATAATGCTAAATAGCAATGGAAATTAAAGGAAACATAGTATTAATTAAATAGGTGAATAAAATGCACCAATATTGTTTACTGCTTGACCTCTTTAAGACTAGATATAACATCTTTGAATGTTCAAATGTATCTGAAACAACGTCACAGTCAATCATGTTACTCATAAAAACACTTATGATTACTTTCTTATCGAAAATCAATTAAAGGTATAGTCTTTGGGGTGAGATCTCATAAAATTTGTTTAACCCCGCCGCATTGTTGCGCCTGTCCCAAGTCAGATGTCATTGTTAATGTTGTGTATGCTTTTTTTATTTTAGTTTATCTATATGTTTTTTAGTTTAGTGTGACATCAATTTTTTTAGAATTAGTACACATTTTGATTAGGGGCTAGCTAAATCCCTCCTCCGGTCGGTGGTGAGATTACTCTCCACAATATACAAAATGACACAGAAATAAAATAATAGCCTATTAAATACTTTATATTCTTACCTTTTGAACCCTTTAACGTATTAAAAGCAAACACAATGTCACAACAAACCCTAACACTCCAATTGATCCTAGAGCTTTCCCTGCTGACACATCTATAATATAAGTGTTTGTTATCAACAAATTCAAGACGTCTATAAGTTTGCATATAATCATCCAAACCAGATATGAATAATGCAATACAAAATACAAGTTGACACATCTACAGATAGTGCACAATGATGTAGTCAAATATTGTAATATGGGCATGATTGTTAAATTATATTTTTAGCAAAGCATTATAGATGTTATACAAAATGAAAATTTTCTTGATAGGTTTACAACAGCTTACGAATAGATGTTCAAATCATGTTTTTCTTTATCTTTTGTAGTATTTTTTTGATCAACTCTATTGCGCAAAAAACAAAATCTGTGATGAGTTTATTTACAACCACTACTGTCGACGCTAATGCTGCTAGAAATTTATTCCCCGATCGTAGTACTGCCCAAGTAGTCAGAACTTCTTTTTTTATTGTAAAGTTTTTCTACCTTTGGTATAGATTACTTTGCCTGACTATCAGCTCAATAGTCAGTGCTTCGGTACTAACATGATTTAACAAATTTTATAACTTAATAACCAAAATTATTATGAAACTAATGTTTTAACTCCCTCAGTTAAAGTTGGCCTTATATGAATTTGGCTATTTATTTTCAGTATTTTTGACATATAGTTCTTCAACGATTTTCAGTACTTATACATCTTCGGATTTCAAATGTTTGGCTTTGAGCGTTCCTGATGAAGACAAATCCAGAAAAGCGCTTCGGACGCAATAAACTATTTAACGTGTTGTTATCCATTTTTGACATCACTGCGTCGATACCTCTGCTGGTGGACTATCAGTCCCCGAGGGTATCATCAGCTCAGTAGTCAGTGCTTTGGTACTGACATGATTTAACAAACTTTACTGAAATTGTCTGTTTATAAATTTTGAAATTATTATGAAACTCAGGTTTCAACTCCCTCAGGCAAAGTTGACTTTAGATGAATTTGGCTATTTATTTTTGGTATTTTGACATATAGCTCTTCAACGAATTTCAGTACTTACACATCTTCGGATTTCAAATGTTTGGCTTTGAGCGTTCCTGACGAAGGTAAATCAAGAAAAGCGCTTCGGACGCAATAAATTATTCAACATGTTGTTTTCCATTTTTTATATCACTGGGTCGTTACCTCTGCTGGTGGACTATCAGTCCCCGAGGGTATCATCAGCTCAGTAGTAAGTGCTTCGGTACTGACATGATTTAATAAACTGTACTAAAATTGTCTGTTTATAAATTTTGAAATTATTATGAAAAATAAGGTTTCAACTCTCTCAGGCAAAGTTGACTTTAGATGAATTTGGCTATTTATTTTAGGTATTTTTGACATATAGCTCTTCAAAGATTTTCAGTACTTATACATCTTCGGATTTCAAATGTTTGGCTTTGAGCGTTCCTGATGAAGGCAAATCCAGAAAAGCGCTTCGGACGCAATAAACTATTTAACGTGTTGTTTTCCATTTTTTACATCACTGGGTCGATACCTCTGCTGGTGGACTATCAGTCCCCGAGGGTATCATCAGCTCAGTAGTCAGTGCTTTGATACTGACATGATTTAACAGACTTTACTAAAATTGTCTGTTTATAAATTTTGAAAGTAATTTGGAAACTAAGGTTTCAACTCTATCAGGCAAAGTTGGCCTTAGATAAATTTGGCTATTAACTTTAGGTATTTTTGACATATAGCTCTTCAACGATTTGCAGTTATTATACATCTTCGGATTTCAAATGTTTGGCTTTGAGTGTTTCTGATGAAGGCAAATCCAGAAAAGTGCTTCGGACGCAATAAATTATTCAACGTGTTGTTTTCCATTTTTTACATCACTGGGTCGACCTCTGCTGTTGGACTATCAGTCCCCGAGAGTAACATCAGCTCAGTAGTCAGTGCTTTGGTACTGACATGATTTAACAAACTTTACTGAAATCGTCTGTTTATAAATTTTGAAATTATTATGAAACTAAGGTTTCATTTCCCTCAGGCAAAGTTTAGATGAATTTGGCTATTTATTTTTTGGTATTTTTGACATGCTTACTTACTTAATTCTCTTCATGATTTTGAACACATAAGGCATCAGCATGTTTGATTTCAAATGTTCGGCTTTGAGCGTTCTTAATAAAGATAAATCAAGAAAAGCGCTTCGGACGCAATAACTCATTTAACGTGTTGTTTTCCATTTTTTAACAATTTTTTTTTAAAGTAATAAAAAGGGGGAATTAAAGTTTTGTGATATTGATGACTAATACCTGGCTGAACCTGCGCAGCTGTATATTCTATTGCTTTGAGTAACATGTTCAATAACCCCTAACAATACAATAACTCTTATAAACGCTATGATTTCCTTTACGAAAATGTTACTTGTGCAGTGAGTGTTGTAAATCGTGAAAATTGCAAATTGTTTAAAAATATGAATTGGGTACACTTATTTTGTACATTGCTTGCACATTAAAACAAGACCATTTCATAACAGAGGCAATAATCGTTTTTCAAATGACAATTATCGGCTAACAGGAAGTCGGTAGATGAAAAAAATGATTACAACATAAAGCACGACATTATTAAGCTCTATGACAAACATTAAATGATTTCCCTTCATTGAAGCCAAGAAAAGCAAGATAAAAAAAAATAGAAGAAAACTATCGCAAAACAGGTAGTTGCGTTATGTTTGATGTAAAAATTGCCTTAACCGTACAACTGAACAATGTCAAGCTCCACACCAAATATTAAATCATTCTTTTCCGTTATAGCCATGAAACGCTGAACATAGTTATACATCTAAGGTCTTTCGGAGGGACAGACTGGGTGACGAACGATAAAAGAATTAAATTAAATGCAAGATTCTCAAGTAAGATACTTTGGGCTTTCACCAGCAAATGGTAAGACTGTTCGTCATGATCATTTGTTGTCACTACTGAAATCAAACCTACATATATAAACCTGTAAACTTAAAACATTTATACTTCTGAAAAGTGGCAGACGTTACGAATTCAAACTTCGTATTTATAATTACACACATCGAAATATTACGAGAGTTTACAATTTGAGTTATTAGAATCAATCGTATCCGTTTAATGAGCTTTTTTGTTTTACATATTTGTTGCACATTCTTGTCTCGTTTTTAGAATACCTGGTATAGTTTTCTATTCTTATTTTTTCTTTCTTTTCTCAATTTTGTTTTATATTGAAGAATGCATGCAGAATGTAAATCTTGAATATAAAGTTATTTGTTTAAGTGATAAAAGAATGAAAATAATTGAAACAAGGCGAGAGATATATCGTAGGGTTTATCCGAGGAAAAGACTTTGAGGAGGATTGACAAAATATACAAAAAGTACAAAAGTTTTCCAAGTATTATTGAGAAAATTCCAGAGTTTTGCTTTTCACTGTTATCGAGCTGAAGAGTTATTTGATGTAAAAATATAAAAAAATAGATTTTCGAATAATTCAAAACGATATATTCTGTAGCTTCTTGAAGCGTATTGCGGTCTTAATTTTTGAAGTTATACTTACTATTCGAACTGTCAGAAGGTTTGCCTAAAAAGAATCATATCCTTGTATTGCTAATAAAAACTATAAGTTGATTAAATATGCTTTCATTAAATTTTAATATTTATCAAATCAATACATATCTTATTTAGGGTTCCATGTAACAGTCAATATTACAAAAGTATATAGAAATAAGGTGCACAATTGGTGTCCTTTGAAATGCTACAATCTGTCGATACTCTTTATGACCGAAATGTAAATAAATGTTGTCAAGGAGAAAAAATTGTTTGACAGTTGACATTTGGTCTAAATATGCAATGAAAGGATTTATGATATACCTCTTAATTACTTTCCCAAGATTTTAGTATAAAATGTTGGACATAGGTCTCTTATGATAATGAAATTTATAAAATGTAATGTTTAATTTAATGCATTACTTTGTTGAAGTAATTGCAATTCATTCCATTGAAATGTTATTCCCGCATGACTGGTATCACCCTTGAGAATAATATTACTAAAATAAATTTGATTATTTCAAATGATGGCAAAAATAAATGGTGAAATGCTTTCCAATTTCTAAGAAAAAATCGATCAAATTTGAATAATAAAAGATATCGTACGTTTTCAGTTCTATTGCTTGGACGATCAATAAATTTTTAGAATTACTGCACTTTTATCCTATATTTTTATTGAACCATGTGAACTATTCAAATTTTTATAGGTTTAAAATGTCTTGACATGAAAGTAAATCCTTTACAAACTTATTCTAACATTCATCTAAGGTTACACAATATATAATACAATCGAACGTACCTTTAAAGAAAACTTGATCAAATGAAGACATAGGATGAATTTCATAATCATTTTCGGTAAGAATAGTAACTGATAACATTTCTTCCACATCAGTCTCTAAATGACTCCAAATGTCTGCAATTGTCTGTGTAGCCATGTAACCTGTCGTGTTAGATGCGCAATCCATTACAGTAGTATTTTTGCCAACGACAATCCAGTCAACAGACTAAAACAAATATTTTTAAAAACGCCAATTTGTAGTGCTAATTTCAAATAAATCGCAAACAATAAATTATGATTTATAATAACCACCAGTGGACAGTGTTCATTTTGGAAAACCTTAAACTTGTTGATAAAATAATGTAGTATTGTAACTAATCATATTGTAGTTAATACCTTTATCGAAACGTATTTTAGTCTTAAACGGTCATTTGAGCTTAACAACATCTGAAAAGTCTGAACAATCAATGTTTCAGTCATGTTCAGTCTTTCGGTAAATTTTCAGAAATAACGAATAAGATAAATGTATTACTTGTCAGACAATACTTCTTGCAGTCAATTCGGTATTGTTAAGACAATTGACTTGCAAGCTATTCAGTACTGTTTAATATCCTCCAAGACATATACAATTCAGTATGTTGACTTGGTAAACCGTTTGAACATTAACTGAACCGATTTTAATTGACTACAAATTAATGTTCTGAATGGTACTGAATCTTCCTTAGTTGATAAATCTTAAATCGACGGAAAGCGTAACATGATTTTAATAATTTTGTGTCTTTTACATGTTTTATGAACTTTTTAAATCAAATGACCGTTTCAAATCAAAATTTGTTTATTAGTGTTTTTGACTTTTTAAAAATGTCAATGACAATCGATCTGTTGGTCTTTTATACATAATTATGTTAATCGCAAAAATACAAAAGTATTCTTTGAACTGGTTAAAAAAAATTGACTACTAATATTCTCTCTCAGTGTCTTAATTCATTCTCTCTTTAATTTAGAAGTTAAAACAAACAAAAATACGTCCGTCAATTACTTAAAAATATCTGTTTTAAATTTAAATTGACAATAAAATTCTAAAATGAAACCCAACTAAAAATAAATATTTTGAGCTTAGTTATCAAGCTGATGACAGACAGATAACAGTACATTGACATGTACTAATTAGTTAAAAACCATCGTTTTTCTAATTTAAGTTCCATTCGAAAAGAAAGTCAAACCCAACCTGTTCGTTGAAGTATTTGTTTTACATTTAAACTCGCAACATCCATTTTGGATAATGGCAGAATACATTAATAACCGATTGTTATTTTTATTTGGAAATAAGAGGAAATCTTTTTTTACAACATTTGTGTGTTGTACTTACAGAAATTGTCCACTTAAATTTGACTGTGGATGAAAAGCAACCATAGAATACCGTGAACGTGTCACCTGTAAGAGTATTAATCGCTTCACTAGGTTCAGCAGTTGTGTTCATGATCAAGTGTCCATTTGGCAATGGTTGTAAAACTGCAGACAAATGAGAAATGAAGCGTTAACAGTTTTCCGAATATGAAATATTTGTAAAATTGAGCATGCAACAGGTTGACAAAAAAGAAAAATAATAAAAATACTGAACTAAAAAAAATCAAAACGGAAAGTCCATTAGCAAATGCAAAAATCAAAAGCATAAACACAACAAACAAATGGATACAACCAAATTAAGATGTTTTCACAGTGCTAGGCAGGAAACAAAATTCTTACAGAATGTACGTTACCTTTAAGCAATTACTTTATACTCAAAACCTTGAAAGCGAAAAATAGAGACTTATGGATTATGCATATATTTTCCACCTTATTTTTTTCTTTTCTATTTGTTCTTTGCTTTGTTATCAGTATAACTATTCAAAAACTAAGTTAATAAACTTATTTTGAAAAAAGATATTCTATAACTGGTACTTAAACAGATATTAGATGGTCGGATAATCTCAATGTAAATGTTGATATCATAATATTTCAGTACCAATTTTTCCAGTTTTCTGTTTCAACAAGCTCAAGAAAGTTAAATAATCATTCACAATCTACATCAGGTTTGGATAAGGGAAAGAAAATGAATCAAAACAATGATTTTTGAAGAGAAGAATATCGGTTCCGTGTCATAATTTTACATCTTTTTAAATTAGTCTGAATTCGTTTTCAAATAATATCTTAAGAGAAAGATGAGTCTATTGGTTTTAAGCATTTTCCATTCTACTGTTGCTGTCATATAACAGACTGTTTAATATACATAAAAAAAACTTTATAGTGTCATTTATTTTGTATTTTCATTTTATGTATTTTAAAAACATTACTAGCTTTGTAATACAAATGTTTGGTTTTAAATGGTTATCACATATTTATGAAATGATAAAATAAATCAAAGACAGATCACAAAAAAAAGACAAACAAATCATGGAATTTTTTTTTTTTAAATTTCCTCGTTTTAGACAAATGTTCGACTTTTAAAAATGGTTCATGGCATCGACCGTTTTTGCTTTTTACATGTATTTGTCTCTTTGAGACTATTGTCACATTTTACTTACTTTCGACGATTATGTTTGTTGATGTACTCTCTGGTGGAGATGTTGTATGTGTACATTTCCAATTTCCATGATCATCTTTTTCGGCTTCCTTTGTCATTGATACAGTTTTAGATTCTTCATCTATGGTATATGGTGGTTCTTCACAAGACGCGTTAAATATATTAGTGGGAAAACAAGATACCACGTTTCCAGACGGTTCCTCTATATTGATATTTTCTGAAATGTCATTTGCTTTACATTCAAGGCTAAAAGTTTTACCATTTATGACAACATCTGGTATAACAAGCAACTGCAAACCTACAACAAATGACATAATGGTTATCAAAGGTACCAGGATTATAATTTAGTACGCCAGACGCGCGTTTCGTCTACATAAGACTCATCAGTGACGCTCATGTCAAAACAGCTTTAAAACCAAATAAGTACAAAGTTGAAGAGCATTGAGCGTCACTGATGGGTCTTGTGCTAAATACGGCTAATTCAATCTATGCCTAGGATAAGAACATCCTAAGTTTTTCGGAAAATTGCAACATATTCAAACCAAACCTAATGTGTAATCAACACAAAAGAGAAGCTGAGATTTAACCTTCGCGTATACATGCTTTTACTCATATCTTGACTGTTTTATCAATCATAAAAGAGCAACCTTATAAAGTAAAGATTTTTAAAATACTACCGATATCTTTTTGTTATCTTATGCTCAAAGTTGTTGACTGTAGGCATACTGACATTACCAAGGGCCTAAATTGTTAGAATCGTTAGTTATAACCATATATGTCCACACTTGTCCTGAATTGAACGTTAGACACATATTAAAATGTTATAAACTGTTTACAAATTTCATGCGTCCGATACGCTTGTCAGTACAAAAATAACAAAAAAAGAGACCCTGTGTGTCAAATTTATGTTCTACTTAGCTTTATGTACAACAATTTATATACAGCTTCTGCCTGTTAATACTTTTCTAATTATGATCGGATAAAGAAACATGCATGCACCAGTTGTTATTTTCCGAGTTAAATACGTATTTCCTTAATAAAAAAAATGATAAAGCACAGCTATTGAGTTCAATTGTCTTTTTATTATATGTATAGATTATAACATGCCCTTTTCCATATTGGCCCTGGTATCATCCCGAGACTCCCATATCGGCCTCGAGGCTTAAGCCAGGACCAATATGGATAAGATATGTTATAATCTATTTATTACATACATAAGTTCTGCAGAAAAAAGAAAAACAAATTTCAATTCATTAAAACTGACAAGGAAAGGTAACACACGGCCACTGAAAGCTTTATTTGTTTTAGAGCCCAGGTGGTAGTGGGGTCTAGCGGGACGGCTGAAGTGCAGGCGATTTGGTGTCACGATATTACAGTAGCGAGGAAAAACAAAGAATTTGCGAAAGCAAATTTACAGGTCTAACATTGTTGGGTTGATGTTTAGACGAGTTGTATATATATATATAAAACGTCTGAATAATAGTCAACGATTTTTCCCACGAGGGCGCTGGATCGTTACAAGTAACGATACATGTACACAATAAAATAAATTATATAAACGCCTAAAAAGTGTACATAACAACACCAATAACATAAAAAGGAACTATAAATGTAATTATTTATAAATATTTCGGATAACAGATATCCTTCATCAGTATATATGATTGTGATGTTAAATGAATCAATTATCAGTCTACTTAAATTAAGCTGTTACAATCTTGAAATTTATACAATAAAAAAGTCAAACCGAACATCAGGTTAGACGCTTGCACAATTCTAAAAAGTTGTTAAACACGACATAGGTTATATGACTAATTACATCAGAGAGTTCAAATATATGCTTTAAATAAAAATAATAATGTGCGATATGAACTAGCACAACTCCAAAGTTTTAACGGTATCGATTATTATGACGTACCGTTAAAGCTTTGGAGTTGTGCTAGTTCATATCGCACATAATTATTTTTATTATGTATATTTGGAAGCGCTTTGGAAAAAGTAATTACTAAAGGTACCCTGTTGTTTTCTTTCTTCATTTGTTTTATTTGCACACGTATAAAAATTGCGGTTTTTATCCAACGCAATGATAGGTTTGAACGTAGTTTTCAATTTAGACTCGTTTATATTTTTTCGTTTGGGCTTGTATTATATTTTCCCTCCGGTTTATATGATCCGTTCATCCTATATTGACTCTTAAAATTCAACAAATGAGGGTACATTTTATATGGCCTTCCAAATACCGTTTCGATCCCTAACATCAATGAAGGGTGTCACGATATCTCAATAGCATGGGTTCGAATCCCGGCGAGGGGAAAACGAAAATTTACAAATCTAAAATTGTTGGGTTGATGGTTAGACGAGTTATGTAGTACATTGGTACATTATCTATCTGAAACAACCATAATTGTGAATTATTTTAACTAGTACAACCTCTTTATTAAACAAATTTTACGTACAATATATCTACACTCAGTTTTTGTATGCAGGGTATTTATCACAAACCTTTCAATTTATTTACTTAGAATGTAACAAATGGGTTAAAGTTGCTTTTTTATCCCCTGGGGAATTTTTATAAAGATTTTCATTGAATGCCTTTACCTTTAAAATTCCTATTTAGAGAACACACATATAAACCTATAAACTAGTGAACAATGACAATTCATGAAGATTTGAAAAAAGATCCTGGATTTGGCGGTTTTTAATTTCAATTCGTTTGTTGCATTTTAAATATGATTATCGAATTGGGGGAAAAAGGGACAGGAATCATTTAAGAAAAGTGCGCCCTAACCGGACTTGCTTGACATCTACAATTATATACACTTATTACATCGGTTGCAATGAACTACATTGATATCCCAGTGACATGAACACCGATAATTTCACATTTTGTTCACTCATCTGACAAACTAAACTCGCGACTTGTTCACCTAACGAGAATGACTGAAAACCAGCTGTCATACTCATTACCTGGTACAATCATTGATATTCCGATGAAAATAATGGACAAAACCTGGTTTGAAAACTAGCTACTCTTGAATTGTATGACAATTGTATATCGTTCCATTGTATAGACAAAACGCAAGTTTAAGTTATTGTATGATTTGTCCGTTAGTCTCCGAGGTACCACTAGCAAAGTCCTTAGTACTTATGTACTGGTATGAAAATACGGGTATTGTTTTATGATAATTCGCTGGTAACAAATTATGTATTTTTTTAAATAAAGCAATGTGTCTCCTTATTTTAAATTTCAATTGCCTTGTCCGGATTCGGCTTGTTAATAACTGGTATTTGTTGTTTGTTTTATAAGTACCAATGTTTAGAATTTTAATTATGTTGGCTTGAATCATCTAAGATATTTATTGTAACTTAAAGTATACTGTTCAGTAAATTTGAGACTTGTGTATGTAATTTCTACTATTTGGTCAATACCTCTACTTGTAGACAGATCGTCCATAGACTTGTGGCTAGTGTTTCGGTAATAACATACAGATATTGCAACTTTGTAACTAATTGAATCTGTCGGTCTGATGCGTTTAATAGATATACGAAGTTGGGTATAAGTGCAAAAGAGACAACTCGCCATCGAAGTCAAATTTGTAAAAAAAAACATGTGTTATAATACGGCCTTCAACACGGAGCATCGGCAAGCCATATACCTTACAAATGACTAAAGCATTTCTCTTATTCCAGTATTTAATTATTTTTCTCAAATTTTTCGTATTGTCATTGCAAGTTTATTTTTTTACACTAATTTTTACTCAGTCCACAGTATATTTCCAAAACTTTTCTTCGGTTCTTGTGTTCACTTAATGTATTCAACTTTATATTTGTACGACTTTTAATTTCCGAGCCACCTTTTCTCTGTTTTATAGATTAGACCGTTTGTTTTCCCGCTTTACACATGTTATTTTAAGGCCCTATTATAGTTTGCTTTTCGATGTGAGCCAAGGTTTCGTGTTAAACCCTACTTTAACCTTTAATTGTTTACTTTTACAAATTCTGACTTGGATGAGAGAGTTGTCTCATTTGCACTAATACCACATCTTCTTATATCCATTAAATGTATTTATCATTCGGAAAAATCTGCAGATTTAGACTTGATCAGACTATGAGTAACGTTTGATATCAAACCCTAGCACTATTGTCAGGCCGATTAGATAAATAAAGTATCTTTTTTTCTTTAAATATATTGATCATAACATACATAACCAATTTGAATGTCTAAGCTTTTTTCCAAAGCTTTTTCAAATATTCCTCATTAAATCTTATATCATAATACAGGTAAGGTTTTTATTTGCTTTGATCATGATAAAAGGAAAGGGGTAATCATTTTGTGATCCTTTTTGAAAAATACTTGTTTAAAACTGTGATTACATCAAAAGACCACCGTTAAGTCATATATTATTAGTTACATGCATATGGTGTGTACCTATTATGTTTTTTGTTTTTTTTTTTTCGAATCGTTGTAAACACAATTGAATTTGATACGACTGGCATACAAGTCACAGATGTAGTGCTGTAAAACCAGGTTCAATCCATCATTTTTCTACATAAGAAAATACCTGTACCAAGTCAGGATTATGACAGTTGTTGTCCCTTCGTTTTGTGTGTTTTATCGTTTTATTTTGCCATTTTATTAGCGACTATCCGTTTTGAATTTTCCTCGGAGTTCAGTATTTAGAAACCTTTTTTAGATTTCATTTTTGGTTTTGAAAGGGAAATGGCTCCTTCTAACCCCATATGGTAACTAATGCTATATGGTAACTAACCCCATGTGTTTATGACACCCAGTAATATTTGTTTTAGAACACCCTTTAACAAATATTTAAAGTCACCACATGTGGTCCTTTAACCAATAATATTCCCATAAATAGGAGATAGGATAATAAGATAGATGACTACTAACTTTAAAAAATTTGTCAATTGATAAGACTGTTTTTAAAATCTTATTTTTATTATTACTGCAGGAGATATACAAAGGAAATTTGAAATAACGCGACCTTTTCTAAGGGAATATTTTTATTTGTACCGAAATACTACCATACTTTATTATGATGTTTAAACAGAAATATATTAATGAAACGTACAGTTTCAGGTATCATAAATTAGATTAATGAAGAGCTATGAATTGGCGATAATGTAGGTTTCGACTATTGTGTATTATATGTGTAAAATATCATAGCCACATTTTCCCTCTACCAGGTAGAAAAATCTGAAACCCGTACAAAATTGACAAACAATTCAATTTAACGTTATTTTTCAAACCTTGTATAATCATCTTAATATCTATAGAAATTAATGTCCGAGTTTGAAATGATTATTTGTCAAAACCTTACAATACAGAAGCTTAATAACATCAAAACATTGAAGCACTTTTTTTTTATTCTGATACATTATCTTTCAACTTAAAAAAAGACAGACACTCGCAACACAAATTTAGAAAAAAATTCCAACCATGCTGATGGTTGTCTTTAATATTAATTACTCGTAGAACAAGGAAAATGTTCTATAGCTAATCGGTTTTAACTGAAACAATAGTGTGTGATATTCAGTTTTTGAATTGAGCTCTGCATTAAACCTGGTACATGAGATAGTAGTACTAGTATTTAAATTCTATTAATTTTTTTTTCATTTCTTTATCTTACTTGTACTTTTAGAAATGTTATGTCATGTAACAAAGTGAGTTTTGTGAGATCAACGGATTGTGACTACCGCAAATATATTCATATTATACTATATGTATTAGATCTATGTACAATATGTTTTTATAGTATTATAAATTGCTCTAATATTTGTAACGTTTTTGTTTTCAATAGATATGAGAAGATTTGGTATTAGTGATAGTGAGTACTCTCAATCCAAGTCAAAATTTATAAAATTAAACCATTATCGGTCAATTTACGGTCACGTAGCCTCGATCCACTTAAGTGGTATACTGGTATAATGCTTTATGTCTTCATTGTCTCTTAATTTCTTGGTATTCATAAACGGAAGTATACTTATCAACCGAATTATTGTTATTTACCTCTGTTCAATATGACGTAATTTCTTTCAAAGTCGATATTTTTTTCTGAAATTGTTTAACATTTCACAGCGGTATAATACTTTTACTTTAATTATTAATCCCTTATTTTTATTAACTTTGTATTTACATTGCATCATAGGTAAAATGTATTCGTTTATTGTGTGTTTAATTGTGTTACTACGTTTTTTAATTAAGTTAAGCCATTCTAATTGATATTTTATAGTGTGTCTTTCTATGTTGTGATGTTGCACTATTGTTTAAGATGAGGGAGACGTTTGGTACCATTATAATGTTTCATCCCGCTACTTGTTTGCACCTGTTCTTAGTCAGGAAACTGATGTTCAATAGTTATATAGATATAAAGACCGATAGTTTTCACATTTGAATTGTTTTATACTAATAATTGTTGGGCCCTTTATAGCTTGCTGTTTGATGTGAGCCAAGGCTCCGTGTTGAAGACCGTACCTTGACCTATTATTGTTTACTTTTGTAAATTGTGACTTGGATGAGAGAGTTGTCTCATTGGCACTCATACCACATCTTCCTATATCTATATATTCATCGAAATCGAGATTAACAGAAATACAAAAGCACAGATTAAAAAAAAACTTAAACTATGGTGCCGTCATGGTTATTTCTAAATGGTGTAAATAAAACACTGAGAGGATTATACAAACCATAAGTCAAATTAAACAAACAATGCATTGACAAAACAGAACTAGAGGCTCTAAAGAGCCTGTGTCGCTCACCTTGGTATATGTGAATTAAACAAAGGAAGCAGACAGTTGATGACAAAATTGTGTTTAGGTGATTGTGATGTGTTTGTAGATCTTACTTTACTGAACATTGTTGCTGCTTACAATTATCTCTATCTATAATGACCTTGTCCGTGTAGTTTCAGTGGAAAATGTAAGTAAAAATTTTCAATTTTATGAAAATTGTTAAAAATTGATTATAAAGTACAATAACTTCTCAGGGGATCAATTGACCATTTTGGTCATTTTGACTTATTTTTGAGTCTTAAATTGCTGTACATTATTGCTGTTTACAGTTTATCTCTATCTATAATAATATTCAAGATAATAACCCAAAATAGCAAAATTTCCTTAAAATTACCAATTTAGGGGCAGCAACCTAACAACGATGTGTCCGATTCATCTAAACATTTCAGGGCAGATAGATCTTGACCAGATGAACAATATTACACGTGTCAGATTTGCTCTGAATGCTATGGTTTTTGAGTTATAAGCCAAAAACTGCATTTTACCCCTATGTTCTATTTTTAGCCGTAGCGGCCATCTTGGTTGGTTTGCCCGGTCCAAAAAAACACAATTTTTAAACTAGACAGCCTAATAATGATTTTGGCTATGTTTGGTAAAATTTGGTCCAGTTGTTTCAGAGGAGAAGATTTTTGAAAAAGTTTACTAAGATTTACGAAAAATTGTTAAAAATGGACTATAAAGGGCAATAACTCCTAAAGGGGTCAACTGACCATTTTGGTTCTGTTGACTTATTTGTAAATCTTACTTTGCTGAACATTATTGCTGTTTACAGTTTATCTCTTTCCATAATAATATTAAAGATAATATCCAAAAACAGCAAAATTCCCTTAAAATTACCAATTCAGGGGCAGCAACCCAACAACGGGTTGTCCCATTCATCTTAAAATTTCAGGGCAGATAGATCTTGACCAGATAAACAATTTTACCTCTTGTCAGATTTGCTCTAAATGCTTTGGTTTTTGAGTAATAACCAGAAACTGCATTTTCCTCCATGATCTATTTTTAGCTGTGGCGGCCATCTTGGTTGGTTGGCCGGGTCAAAAAACACAATTTTTAAACTACATACATCAATGATGATTGTGGCCAAGTTTGGACTAATTTGGCCCGGTAGTTTCAGAGGAGAAGATTTTTGTAAAAGATCATGGAGATTTACGAAAAATGGTTAAAAATTGACTATAAAGGGCAATAACTCCTAAAGGGGTCAACTGACCATTTTGGTCATGTTGACTTATTTGTAAATCTTACTTTGCTGAACATTTTTGCTGTTTACGGTTTATCTCTATCCATAATAATATTCAAGATAATATCCAAAAACAGCAAAATTTCCTTAAAATTACCAATTCAGGGGCAGCAACCCAACAACGGGTTGTCCCATTCATCTTAAAATTTCAGGGCAGATAGATCTTGACCAGATAAACAATTTTACCTCTGTCAGATTTGCTCTAAATGCTTTGGTTTTTGAGTAATAACTAAAAACTGCATTTAACCTCCATGATCTATTTTTAGCCGTGGCGGCCATCTTGGTTGGTTGACCGGGTAAAAAAACACAAATTTTAAACTACATACATCAATGATGATTGTGGCCAAGTTTGGATTAATTTGGCTGGTAGTTTCAGTGGAGAAGATTTTTGTAAAAGATCATGGAGATTTACGAAAAATGGTTAAAAATTGACTATAAAGGGCAATAACTCCTAAAGGGGTCAACTGACCATTTTGGTCATATTGACTTATTTGTAAATCTTACTTTGTTGAACATTATTGCAGTTTATAGTTTATCTCCATCTATAATAATATTCAAGATAATAACCAAAAACAGTAAAATTTCCTTAAAATTACCAATTTAGGGGCAGCAACCCAACAATAGATTGTCTTATTCATCTGAAAATTTCAGGGCATATAGATCTTGACCTGATAAACAATTTTACCCCATGATAGATTTGCTCTAAATGCTTTGTTTTTTTAGTTATAAGCCAAAAACTGCATTTTACCCCTATGTTCTATTTTTAGCCATGGCGGCCATCTTGGTTGGTTTGCCGGGTCAAAAAACACAAATTTTAAACTAGATACATCAATGATGATTGTGGCCAAGTTTGGATTAATTTGGCCCAGTAGTTTCAGAGGAGAAGATTTTTGCAAAAGTTAACGACGACGGACGCAGGACGACGACGACGACGACGACGACGACGGACGACGGACGACGGACGCCAAGTGATGGGAAAAGCTCACTTGGCCTTTTAGGCCAGGTGAGCTAAAAACGACAAATAACTTTTTCACAAAATGCTACACAGCAAACAAACTGAAACTAATGAATTCCATCGAAAAAAAGTTAAACTATGATTCTCTTCGTTTAATTTTGAGTGGAATGTTGGTGTAGTCTTCTATCTTTCTTTTTATATTTATTGTTACTACTCACTTGCAATTTCTTTGCATGAAATCGTAATCAAAGCAATCAGCCGTAAACACAATCTTACTGATACTACCATGACCTACAAATAAAAAAGATGTATAGCTTTCACATTTCACATACAAACAATTTTATTTCAAGGTTAATATTTAAGTTGATTTCTGTTTACATTTCCTGCTCAAATTGGTAGTCAGTCGGATCTTAAATCATTCTAGTACAAATTAGAATTCCAATTACTACTAGTGAAAATAAATTTTAGATTTCCCCTTATAAAATTCGAATACAAATGATTATTCCAAATAACAATTTGTACAAATTGTAATCTCTATATTTGCACTTGGAGGATGTGTAATTATACTAAATTTCTAGTAGGATCCAATTTGTTCTGTACCATGCACATTTTGAATTTGTTAATGTGAAAACAATAAGTAGCTTGTACTATAATAAAGACGGGGAATATCTGATGAAAGTGATGACGTTAAAAGACAATAAAATTAAACAAAATTAAAAAATTGATAGCAAGTCGACGTCTCTTTCCTCCGGGAAAATCTAAAATAACATACTAAATAAAATTGAGAATGGAAATGGGGAATATGTCAGAGAGACAACAACACGACCATAGAGCAGACAACAGCAGAAGGTCACCAACAGGTCTTCAAAGCAGCGAGAAATTCCCGTACCCGGAGGCGTCCTTCAGCTGGCCCCAAAACAAATATGCATACTAGTTCAGTGATAACAGTAAATGTTTGTTTGTGATTAATACTTTTCATCCATATTAATCTTACACATATATAACCTTAATAATCTCACTTTACAAGGTATTTTTAATTCTGTACATAACATCGAATAATTTTACAGTTTTCCCAATGCAATGGTCTTCATCACATTTATAATTAGAAATTTTACAAAATTGATTAATTCGTGTTTTTTTAATATTATTTTGATTGTAAAGATAGTTCGCGTTTGTAAAAAACAACAACTAATAAACTTAGTTATAAACATCGTGTTGAAAAGAGACACAGAAAAAAATGCAACATATGAAGAGAATTATTTTGGATGAAACTTAATGATTATGTTACCAGGTATGCATAGATAAGAATTAAGTATTTAGAAATTCCAAAATGGCTGTCATTGTTATGGAAACAGGTCGAAAGCTAAATATTTGTCCGATGGGAAAACACATTAAAGCTGCTTTTTCTTAAAGAATGTAATATTTAACCCATATCATCTGTATGGGTATGTTATATGCAATGAGTCAAAGTGGTATATATGTCTTTGGAATTTCAAAAAGGCTACTGTTACCATGGAAACTACAAAAAAATCAAAAGGCACGAAATTTCATCAAACTTTACAAAAATGTTAAACGGATAGCTACGATTTCCATTAAAATTATTTTTTAAATCTATCTGCCGAATTTTGTACAAAAAGATTAATAAGTATGATTAAAACCATAACTAGTTACTTTCCATTTAGCATTTAGAGGCTTTTTAACGTTAAACACCTGAATTTATATTTTATCTATATATAATAATTCGATGTTAAGCCAATCCTTATTCATAAAACCTATCTTGACCTTAATTCCACAGTTCCCAATGCGCAATCGCACATTGTGCCTCGAAGGAAAAATTCAGGTTACATGCATATATATTGGCATAATCTTATTAATAAGACACCTTTGAAGGTTGAACCTTTAATGTTTTTGGAAGATGTATCACAAAAAATTAGCAGTTAAAGCGTGGTTTAAATTTGTATGATATATAAAGATTTTACATACAGTAGTGTTAAATATCCATCAGACGTTTAAAATATGTCTTATCTTCCTTCTTGATTTTAACAATACGTATATTGATTACATAGGATTAAACCAATTTATTCTATTCCCTTTAGAGTTCGGTATAGCAGTTCCTGGTGATCATACATACATTACTTTGAGTCACATACTCAATGTTTGAAAACTGACACATTTGTTTTTATTCATACTAAATATCAATAACAATGTTGTTTATTATAGGCAATGAATCGAACGATTTCTTCTACTAACGGAAGCGTGTTTACTATTAATCGACACATTATGTTAGTGTAATTTTCTATGTTTTGCGACAGTATTGAATTGATAATGGAAAAAGTAGAAACTTAGATAAAATTGAATAAACGAAAGAGAAAGAAAGAAGCCTTAAATAGCAATTTTATTATTCAGTATTCCAACAATAATCAATTTTACTGCTTTTCATATAGCTGTTTGCATCGTTCATGCAGACACTGATAAAACGAAAAAAAGCACTAGCAAATACATTGTTTGTAAAAGTCTGACATTTATACGTACTCCCTTTTCTACCTTTCATTTGATATGTCTCAAATTTTCCTTCTGAATCTTTTTTATTTTCTCATCTTATTAAGCTATCCCCCTTTTTGAGATCAGAAGTATGATACTTGTACTGTAAGTTTGATTTAATAAGTGACAAAATCATTTTCTAGAAAAACAATTTGCACTTCATGACTATGTATTTTTTTTTATTTTTCGGGACAGTAAAGAAATGTTTAAAATTTACACATTATGATTTGGATATGCAATTTGATATGTTACATGACCCCATTTGCAAACGTCCAAAAAATGATGCAATATCAATTTTATAATTAGAATTTGTAAAACCAAGTGAGTAAATGCAATATATACATCAAATTATAACCATGTTTATCTTTTCAATTTCAGTTGTTGATTTAGAATGCCGCTTACATGGTACTGCGTCATGATAAGATAAATCGATGGGCCATATTTGGTCAATATAACTTCCAAAATTATTATAAATTAAGGAATGTATCTCCCTCATGCAAAGCTCTGATTCCTTTCACCGATTTGGCTATACTTTTTGGACCTTTTGGATTATTGCATCTTTTATATAAGCTTTGGATTTCAAATATTTTGGCCACGAGCATCACTGAAGAGACATGTATTGTCGAAATGCGCATCTGGTGCAGGAAAATTGGTACCTCACACCCCTCACAATACCTTTGGAAGTAATACCTTTAGCCATGCTGGTGATCAGATGAGGGACTGAGATCAAAATTTTTTTGAAAAAAGTTTATTATTTTAAAGAATTATGAACAAATTAGATTTTCGAAAACAATTTTCACGGAACACTTATTTATGATTTCAACTTTGACTTTTTACCTAATTCCAATATCAACAGTTTAAAAACAAGAGACTATGGTAATTCAAAAAAATAAGAATATTTTCCGTATCAAGTTTGTTAGTCGGATAAAACAACCGTACGATTGACAAGATATCGACACGCAATTACGACTACATCGGTTACTGTAGTTTTGTTCCTTTGTGGTTTATAGACATATCGTTATTAGAGAATTGATACTCTAAATTTAAAATCGATGGTGATCGCTTATCTAGCGGAATAAAACTTTAATATCTATGAATTTGAGCATTTTTATACAGAATGAACATAATATCATTTCTTGATTTTTTTGCGAAGTTTCCCTTTAATGTTATTTCAATAGAATCAGATTTGGCCATGTCGAAAAAATGTTTGAAGGAAGCAAAAAAATAAGGTCTCTCCTCGCGTAGGAGATAACCCTGATTCAGATTTAATTGCATTTAATTATAATCATTAATAGTCATGGAATATATTACATATAAAAGAAGGAAACGTTTAGAAGTGTTATTGCCTTTACATTTTTGTTAACACACGGCTTTATTAACTAAAAAATGATACTCATGACTGTCAATAAGGTTATTATATTCTTAATAACATATTTGCGTCCACGTTTAAGGGTAGCCGTATTTTTTATAATAATAATAATAATAATAATAATAATAATAATAATAATAATAATAATAATAATAATAATAAAAATAATATAGGGTTATTGCATGAATATTTGGGAATATTGTCCCCAGTAGAATTTTATATTGCACGAGCTTGCGATTGCAATATATGTTCTACGAGCGACAATATTTCCCAATATTCATGCAATAACCCTTTTATTGTATAGCAATATAATATTATAAAGTACAATTAGTTTAAACTAAGATTTTGTCGTTGATGACGTGCTAAATGTTGATGATTTATTGCACTAGTGCAATATTATAATTCTGGTTACTTTCTGTGGTAAATATAATATTGCAATAATAATAATAATAATAATAATAATAATAATAATAATAATAATAATAATAATAATTAAAAACCAATTGTTCAAGGAACAATTGAAGGTCTTTCCACCAATAAGGATCTATTTTGATATGAAAATATTAAAATTCAGTTGAAAATGTCAGTTCCTATGGCTAAATGATATATATATACAAATTCGCTCCCTAAAATATCAGAGTTGAAATGTTATATTTTGTTTACCTTTGATGATTTGTTTTTGCTGTAAAAACGTCCTGTGCAATATTTCCATCGATGCATTTATGGAATATTCAAATGTGCGCAAAGAAGCCTGAACTATTTAACATTTTGGTATCTCCTATATTATTAATACGCAATTGTTGAAGGATGTAAAATAAAATGTTATCTGTATGCACTTTACCTGTTACTGTTCAACTCTTTTGACGAATTATTCATATCTTAAAAATGACATTTCAATACGGAATATCACTTTGCGCATTATACCTCATTTTCCTCCATAAGTTAGGTGAGTTAAGACATTTCTTTATAACTGTATACTTGCAAACTTTGCTTTCAGACTAGTTTTTTGAAACCGTAACACAAAAGCACTAAAATTAAAACCAGTTTGTATATTTATTTATTCAAATACTGGTAGTTTATTGTGAGGCTAAAAAATGGCCAATAATGGTTTCAATTGAAATAACTAAATTAACTGAAATAACACATTTCCAAAAAGAAAGTACGATTTGTTTTTATGTAAGACGTATTTGTTAATATTGAATTTCGGAATTTTAGACACAAGTATGAAAAGCAATCTAAATAGACTAGATTTATCGATGAAGTTATGACAATATTATTTTTTTAAGTAGATATAGGACGATGTGGTGTGAGTGTCAATGAGACAACTCTCCATCGAAATAACAATTTAAAAAAAGTAAACCATTTTAGGTCAATGTACGGCCTTGAACACGGAGCCTTGGCTCACACCGAATAACAAGCTATAAAGGGCCCCAAAATTACTAGACTGTAAAACCATTCAAACGGGAAAACCAACGGTCTAATCTAAATAAAATAAAAAAAACGAGAAACGAGAAACACGTATAAATTATGTTCCGTAGATTTTCGAATATGTTATTATAACATAAGTTTCGATAATACACATAAGATAATTTAAGGGTGCTAAAGGTATGCTCTTTTTAATGGATGTCACATTCTTTTTAAAAAATATATAGAAATATATATAAAAAAAATTCTAATCTTGGTATATTATATGAGCTGAACAGTAAGATTAAGAGGTACCAAATAAAAGAGGGACGAAAGATACCAAAGGGACAGTCAAACTCATAAATCTAAAACAAACTGACAACGCCAAGGCTAAAAATGAAAAGGACAAACAGAAAAACAATAGTACACACGACACAACATAGAAAACTAAAGAATAAACAACACGAACCCCACCAAAAACTAGGGGTGATCTCAGGTGCTCCGGAAGGGTAAATAACTCTTTATAGATACCAGGATTGAAATTTTGTATTAGAGCCAGACTTGCGTTTCGTGTATAAAAAGACGCATAATCGATGCTCGAATAAAAAAAAATTAAAAAGTCCAACTAAAGTATGAAGTTTATGAGCATTGAGAACCAAAAACAATCCTAAACGTTTTGCCAAAAAACGTAGGTAATCTATTTCTGAGGTAGACAAGCTTTTTCTTAATAAAATAAGTTAAGAATTTGATAGGTTTTTATTTGTCATGAACTAGTTCAATACGTCAATATTTTGATTTATTCTGATATAAGATCCGATTGTTTTATTGCATGATTCTTTTTTCTTTTTTGCGTCTGGATGGTTTACTTTGTATGAGATTCTTAATTTTCGATACGAAACAGAAATATTTGATAAAGATGGATGAAAAATATATATCCGAATCCTATATTCACATCACAACTAAACGTATTCATAGTCTTGTGAGCGAAGGGTTGTAGCTGATTCAACTAATCATAATTGTGCGTTTACATCTTTGAAAGTGATATAAAAAGTATTTTGTTTTATAAATGTACGTAATAAAGTTTTCATTAGGAGTGTCCAAGGCCAAAACTTTAAAGCAAAGGATATTTAAGGGCATACGATACAGTTTTGATCCTGTTTTTACAAGTTCGTGAAAATTTGCATATAGGCTATTTTGTACCTGATTAATTTAAATATGTAATAAAAAATATACCTTCATGTGCTACTTTTTTAGTAAAATGAGGTCGAAATTTTGTATATTAGCTAAAAATTCAGATTTGTGGCCGTAATTTCTTTTTCGTTATAAAAGATAAACACAAATTGTGTTTTGTTAAATAATCAGTAATTTCTGTAATTTATAAGTATCCTAAAAAATTATGCATTTTTTATTCAGAAATAACTGATATTTATCAAATGTTCATGAATTGAGGAAAATACGTCATTTTTTGCTGCATGTTTATCAAAATTAAAAAAATCCCTCTATTTACAGTTTTATAAAATTTTGGTCACATAATCTCCCTGCAATATGAAACAAATTGCTGTTTTGAAAAATAGGGGGCCATGAACTTGTTTTCAAATTAAATCAGTTTGAATGGTAAAAATCAGTCGAAAAATGCATCTTTTCCTGATATGTCACAGTTTGACGTCGCGAAAATAACATTTTACGTTAGCAACGTCATTACCTTCCCTGTAACTGTATCGTATGCCCTTAAGAGGAAACACTTGACGAGCAATGTTAACAAACTTAACGTAAAAAAAAAGCCGCCAAATCCATATAAGGTCAACTTTGCCTAGGTGACTTGAAACTTATTTTTACGGACAATTTCAGAAGGGAATGTTATCAATCAAGTCAGTACCGGAGCACTGACTGCTAAGAATAGATATTCCATCGACGAGGAGATACAGGTCCACCATCAGCAGTTTTGTCGCAGTGCTATGAAAAAAAATAACACTTATTTGCATGCAATTGAGTTGCATTTTTTAGGATTTATCTTCATCGGAAATTATCAAAGCCAAATATCTAAAAGTAATACTGTTTACGTTCTAAAACACGTGAACACTAACATGGCGATTGGGGCCAAAAGGTGATTATTTGATACGCATGCTAGGGTTGAAACTACTTAAAAACTGACAATTTAAACATGTATGTTATAAATCATGTTTCCTTTTTAATCAGAGCGATCCAAAAACGATTAATTACACCCAACACTTGACACCTAAGCTGTTAAAATCTAAATATGTGTCTCAATATTTTAAAGAAATCGACGATATAGTACAAGCGTATGCGACGATGAAATGATTCGCAAAAAGGTCCACATTATCTTTTGTTCGGCATGGAAGCGGTGAACAAAGAGACTTCATTTGTTTAAGTAAAAAATTGTACAAGAACAAATAAAAAAATATGTGTGTACCTGTTATATGTATACTAGCTGATTGTGGGATACATTTGGTTATATCATATTCTCCGGTTTCTGCAAGTAATATGATATCAGATTAGTTTGGTCATACCTTTGTCCAATAAGTTTCCCGCCAGTTAAAGGTAAATTCATAAAAGTGCGGAAGACGCAAAACTTTTACAAAGTGGTATTTTCATTTATCCAAGCAATGTGGCAGTGAAACTGGATATAGTATGACCTCATTACTTTTGAGTCTTAGCTTTGACATCCTCCTAGAGTGATTGGTGAAATAGTAAATATCAATGTCCATGGTAACATTCTTGATTTTAACGTGGGGGGAGGTGGAGGGCAGGGGGAAACATTTCAAAACAATACACGAAATGACATATCGCATAGTTACGTATATTACCTAGCAAGTCAGTCTTTAAAATTAAGCATTTTTAAAAACGTTAGCACTTGATTTTTGTTAATTGTAGATGTAATTAATTCCTTTGATTTTCATAGCATTCATATATGTTTTTAATTGATGTCAATATTTCGATCCGACGATGTACCTGCAATTTTATTAATACATATATTTGAAGTTTTACAAAGATTATATCTGTAAAATTGTTTCTTGTTATACAATGTTTTATTCGTAGTACAATTAGGAGATGCGGTGTGATTGACAATTAGACAACTATCTACCAAAGAACAAATGACGTGGATAATAGCAATATAGGTCACCGTATGGCCTTGAAAAAAGAACAGAACAAATACATTATAGAAAACTATAAAAGTACAAAGCATTACATTCATGTATAAAGCCTTTGCAATAGCCCTGCATATAACACGACTCGTTTTGTATAGTACAACATTCATCATATTCATTGTATGTAACTCCATGTTTTAAACAATAATCTCAGCTGAATTTTTAAAATGCATAAATTGTATTTTTCACAGGACCAACAGAATGTTTGAATATTAGTACAACAGAATACATATATCCAAATACTTGCAACAACATCACATGTAATTATGAGTCGTTTATAAATGACCGGATAACAACATATGATGTTACTGCAAATGGAAACGTAATATTTACAAATAACATCATCCAAAAAAATAATTTGTGTACTCTTGACGGTAAACTGCACTGTAACGATATTGGAACATGTTGGTGTAATCCTAACGGTTTGTCAACAGGGATCTGTTATAACCATACTAGTGGTGGAGAAGGTGAACTAAGACTTAGATGCGAATCAAATAAAGAACACATGGAGACATTAGTTACTATTGCAGGTATTTTCATTTTATTTATGATAACATAATCAAACATAGTTATATTCATTTCCATACTCTTATTACTTTTATAATTAGAATATCAGCTCCCTTAAAGTGATTATCATTATGAAATAGTTCCTCAATATGTACGTTATTGATCTTTATAATACATTCAAAACAAATGTTCATATTCACCAGCCTGATATCAAGTTTTAATAAAACAAAAGAACAGTTTATTGAAAAAAAATTAAAATGTTTGTATATTTAGATTGTTTACATCGTGTCGATGTCCTTTCAAAGTTAAATGTATGTGCATTATATAAGACTTGCATTTTGGCTTGATCAGCGCCTCCGTGTTTGTATCGGTTTAAGTGTTTTTTTTTGTTTTTCAAATAGGTTTGCCTCAATCATAACGATAGAGACATTTAATTTATATATTCGCACTTCGTGAAGTTAAATTGGCATTGTTGTGTTATAACTAACGTAACGGTAATTGATGGTTTGGAGGTCAGTTCAGATTAATTTTTCTATGACTCCATCTGCATTAAAAATTAAATTGGTGCAACCATAAATTAAATAATGTTACATCTACAAAATAAACACATACAGTCAAAATAGGGTCAAGTGGTAGTGTTTCGGGGGCGGGGGGGGGAGGGGGCAGTAAAATTTTGGCAATAATCATTACGCAAACCGAAATTCGGGTATACAATTTTAAAGTGTTACATTTAGTTAACTTGTTTGAAAAACGTACAAAACAAAATTCGCTATTATTTCGTGTATTTAATAGGTAAAGGCTACATGTAAAGCCTCGGTCACACCTTACCGGATAGGACGAACGAACGCCTAACGGATGAAAATAAAAGTTGTCCGTTGACAAAATTGTTATCCGTAAGGAGTCCGTTGATGTACTGACCAACTTAAACGGACGCCTAACGAATGCATAACGGACACGCAACGGACGAGAAACGGAGACGTAACGGACAGAACGGATGTCGAATGTACATCCAACGGACGAGTACCGCATAAAACGAATACCGGCTAACGGAAGCGTACCGGATAAAACGGATAAACAAGATATACGAAAAAATTAAAGGCGACAATAATAATACATGTAAATCGCATTAATATTGAAAATGTTCCGTGTTACTAGTTTTGGTTTGTTCTTCAAAATGCCGCTAAAGGGCAGTGTCTGACATGAATAACAGCTGCTTGATTGTGAAGATGTGCCCTTATTTTAAGATCGATTATGAATAAAAAGAATTCATAAACCTTAAGAAATCTAATTGGCATATCTGACGAGAAATTTTCAATTGGCTTTATCCGTTTCAGATCCGTTCATCATCCGTTTTACGTCCGGTAGAAGTCCGTTTCACATTCGTTCAACATCCGTTTTATCCGTTAGACGTCCGTTAGAAGTCCGTTGGTGAATTTATCTGCCAGACCTCCAACGGATGTATAACGGACACGTTACGGATACAAAACGGAAACTAAACGGACGAGTACCGTACAAAACGGACGCCTAACGGACGTCCAACGAACATTTTATCCGTTGGACGTCCGTTCAAAGTTTTGAACATGCTCAAAATTTTCCACCGGACAAAAAGGACGTCGACGGATAAAACGTACGATTAACGGACATGCAACGGATAAGAACGGACGGCTAACGGATAAGAACGGACGTCTGACGGACATAAACGGATTGAAAAAAAATTATCCGTTAGGCGTCCGTTCGAGCTATCCGGTTAGGTGTGACCGAGGCTTTATTATAATACCATTGATAATTAACAATACCCAAACATGACATATAGATTAAAACCATTGTTATGCATCATTACAACAGAGCAGGGTTTTTTTAATGGAGAAAGCGTTTCATACTGCTACAAATTTTATACAGCCGTCGTTTTCTATATATATACAACAGATATTTTCGCACTTTGTGTCTAAAGTCCTTCTGCTTTTTGTGAGTTGTTTGTCGATATGATGGGTCAAGCCTTTTTCAAATGTTTTTCATGCTTTGTTTTATTGTTTAGCTGTTGCATGACTTTCATTGGTCCAATGATATTTTGACGTCAGAAACATGTGTACCTCCGCCACATTCTGTATGTGCAAAACCCATGTAAGAAGCCTGTAATTAGTGGTTATCATGTAATGTACTCATACGAGGCCGTTAGTTTTTTCTCGTTTGATTTGTTTTACATTTGTAATGTCTGAAATTTGTATATGCGGTTTTGGGTTGTTGATAAGTGCCATACGATGCTGGAGAGGTGTCTAATTTGTAATCATGCCAAATCTGTTTATGTTTTATACCAGTAACAAATAAAAAGTAGAATGATTGATGACAGCAGTAAAATCACAAAAATACTGAACTCACAGTAAATCAAATCGTAAAGTCCCTAATTACATGGCAATCTCAAACGACAAAACAAATACGAAAAAGAAAAAACAAGGTCACCGAACTTGTTTTTTTGCTACATATCAAAATAGGTAAATTCATAACACTTTCTAATATAAAACTTTATCTTAGTTATCTCCCCTTATTTGGCAAAATTGAAAAAAAAATCCAATCAAACACACACAAGGTGTTTTTGAGAAATTACTGTTGTAATTATGATAAAACACACAATTTTCTATATTTATATCAAAAGTTTTTTACAAAAATTACATACAACTCTCAAAATTTGAACATCTCATCAAATATCAAGACAAAAGTTATCTGCTTCTTCAAATTCCAAGATGGAGGAAGACACCCGATCCCCCTTTACAACTTATTTTTCTATGAGAAACAGTTTGCCATCTAATTGGTTTATACATTTGTAGAAATATTATGTTCATACCTATCAAACTATATTTTCATAGCCATTCCATCAAATGTTTATCCAACTAATACGATCTACCGAGTAGAGGAAGGCAGTACTTTCGGACCGTTAATATGCAATGCTTTTTGTGGTCCTCCATGCACTTTCCAATGGGTTGGATCTGCATTTAGCAGAAACTCCAGTGAGTTAGTCATCAATAATGCATCACGGACAGATAATGGTACATATCAATGTGAAGCTATGAATACACTGGGTACATCAACAGGACATATTGTTCTCATTATTAACTGTAAGTTCATATTACTATTAGACGATGTTATAATATTTGAAATTGGGTAGATATGAATGAAACAGAAAATGGGGTATATAAATTTCAATGAGACTGTATGATGACATTGTTTTACCGTCTTACAATTAATTTGAATTTTAACATTCTTAACATTTGTAATTTGTAACATCTTTCAACTATTGTGTAATAATTAATCAAATTAACACTTTTTCTATATATTTTGTGTTTTTTCTTTGTATGGTTATATGTCTAATCCACAATGTGAGTATATCTGTACTACTCAAAATATAATCAACTACATTTGTATGTAGTGAATTCAGCACTAAGATCTTTATCGTTAACTTGCTTGGCGGGTGACATATCAAATGGTTTTATTGTTCAGACACATTTTGTCAAAAACTACAGTTGTGAATTGTATGTACGACTGGATACTAGAAGTCGTTTGCATCATTCTTTCTCATATTAACAGTTCATTATTTGTTTATCGCATGATGAAATACTTGTAATAACATAATAGAATTTCTGGATAATTAGTTTTTATAGCTGTTGAAGGTGGATCATCAGTACTGTTTCCTCAGATAGAATTTCCTTATATTTGCCAAAAAATAAGATTTTATTAGAGTGTTTTTAGAACATAATAACAAGTATGTGTCACCGTGCTATTTTTCAAGCTACAAATCGTGCAAAAATGAAAAAAGTGCCCATTGGAGATTGAATTGCTAATTTTAGCAATTCAAACAGATAGTTTTGAATCTACTATTAAGCATTTTTAAAATAATTGTTCAAATGCACCAAGTGTGCAATTTAGAAATGCTAACAAATCAAAGGAAATCATTTGAGCCTGTCTCACCGCATTTGCTGATTGTTGTGCATAAATATGAAACTTAAGTTAAGCAAGTTTTTTTCTTAAGTAAAACAAATATTGGTGACTATTGTATTGCTTAATAGAAGAGATGCATTGTACTATCCATTTCCGTTGACAAAATATTGGACAAGTTAGAAGAAAAAAAAATATAATATCAGTGGATTGTACAAAAAAATGTATAGCATTTCTCTTTTTGTGTCCACATACCATTTTTCCCGGGCTTGTATATCCTATCAGGATTTTCTTGATAGATAGTTGCTGCTCACAAGGAAGCTATTAAACCAAGAGTTCCACTGGTAAAGTTGAAATCATTCCTTCGTGAATTTTTCGGACGCCATCACGAGTTTGTTGACCGTTATGGAATAATCGTTCCTTGTGTCGTGACTACAATACAATACCTTTTCCTTTTCACGAATGTGACCAACCGGATAAGACTATTTACCGGATTTGTAATAACATAAACAACACAACCGGTACCACATGTGGAGCAGGATCTGATTACCTTTCAGGAGCACCTGAGATCACCCCCAGTTTTAGTGGAGTTCGTGTTGCTTAGTCTTAAGTTTTCTATGTTTAGTATATGTTTTTTTCTAAATTTATTCACAGATGGACCTAAACAAGTGATTCTGTCTCCAAATGAAACACCCTACGAGTTAAATGAAGATAGTGATGTCCCAAATATCACGTGTTCAGCAGACTGCCAGCCAGATTGTACTTTAATGTGGATAACACCAAATGGTCAAGTGTTATCAACTGAAATCTTAAGTTTGCAGAAGATCCAGAGAAACCAATCGGGGACATATCAATGTAATGCTAGTAATGACGTTGGCAATATGGTATCTGCTGATGTAACCATAAGTGTTCTTTGTACGTATTCATACCAATGTGTTATCATTAATTATAAGCAACAAGAATTCAAAACTGAAGCACAAATTACAACTGACAACTCAACAAAAGATTAATATTTATGTCTAATAAATATCAACCCATTTTTTTTTATTATTTCCGTGATTTTTCACTAACATATGTTCATCTTTGAAAAAAGTTACCCAAATTAGCGGCATGCCTGTGCCTTACCTTTATATAGGAAGAAACCCCTTCATCATGATGTGCCTATCAAAGAAAGTTTATAAGCCCGCGATCATGCAAAGCTATATAATTAATAGATCGCGTTTCGAATACTCATAGTGTGCCATTTTCGTGATTCATTTCTTCTCCTATCAACCAGGCATTCTCAATTTTTTAATCCATCCGAATCAATAGAATTAAAGCAACATCAACAGGTTATACCAATCAGAACTTATTTGTGTTAAGTTATTATTCGAAGATGGCGTGTATCACACCACATCTTCCTATATCTATATATTGTATGAAACTAATAGTTGTGCATCGTGATTCGCGTGGTGCGATGCGTTAGGGTTCAAACCTGTTTCGAAAGTTTTGGTCAATCAGAAAGCCTGTTTTATGTTTAGATGTTTCTCATTTCGGAAACTAGATTATAACCATTGCTATTCATGTACCCCTTATTCTTCTTTTATGTATATTCTGAAAAGCATACATAAATGTACTTTGAAAAAAGCTCAATCAATAAAAAGTAACAGTTTTCAACTATGTATTAAACAAAAATTAATCATCCAAAGTCTCATTTGCTGTAGTCGGTATAACAAAATACCTGTATTGAAACAGTTTCTTTTTTCTGTTTCCTGATACAATAATCAATAATTTCAGACGGACCAAAAAAAGTAACACTTTCTCCAAATACCACAGAACACGTCGTAAATGAAGGAAAGCATGTTCCTGATATAAACTGCTCTGCGGAATGTAAGCCAGTATGTATATTGAATTGGATAGGACCAAAGGGACAAATTTTTCCGTCTAATAAGTTAAGTTTACAGAACATCAATAGAAGTCAGGCCGGGAAATATGAATGCAATGCAACCAATATAGTCAGCAGCATGTCGTCAACATACATAGATGTAATAGTAAATTGTGAGTAGATGTATATATGTTACAGTAAATAGGTGAAATTAGGAATTACACGTAATTACTAAACATTTCAGTAAATACCTGTAATTACTAGCCAATTTAGTAATTACATGTATTTACTTGTTGTTTCAGGGATTACTGGTATTCACTGATTTTATTGGTCATTTTTACAGCTATTTACTAACTTGATATTTTTGTTATAAAATTAAAGATATAATTCAGGATACCAAATAAGAAAGTAAAAGGGTAGGTATTTTAGGGCTAACTTAATTAAGGATTATGGAATATAAGGCACATCAAAAGTGTATACTATTCAGTGTTGGTGAACTGAAACTGGAAAATGGTTGTTTTAGTAGTTTTGAAACTCCCTAAAAATCATTTTCAGCATGCAAGACAATGATATCAATCCACTTTTGAGAAATGCATTAAATTGTGAGATAGACATTCGTAGTTCTTTTATAAAATCTCATAATTTCTTTAAATCTAAATCTCCATTAGGCATACTTGCCCAATAACACAAGTTAAATTCCTTTTACAAAATAGGTTTATTTAAGACTTCTTTTGTCAGACTGTTGCGATGAAGCTGACATTCTTCACAAACAAATTTATGCACTTTGATGGTGTTAAGAGTCACATTTCATATTTCTGTGTTTTTCTTTTAAATGAGTTTTTCAAGACCTCCAAACTTAAGCTTATAAACCTGCAACAAAATTTCATCATCGTTTTTACTTGTATTAGAATCATCTTTTTGTGGATTGTATAAGTCAACTAATTGGTCCATCCTTTTTGTTTTATTTTCAATGTTGTCATTCTGTTTCTTTTAGTCGAAACTGAAACTATTGTCTCAAAAGCGAGACATAGCAAACCATTCTGTCGTCAGTAGCGTCCACACATATTCACTATGTGGTTTAATTTATTCACATTTTGATAACTTTCTTAAATTATCCTGGATTTCTACTAAACTTGAACAGAAGCTTGTTTATGATCATTAGATAATTTTCAAGAAGAATTTTTGTAAAAATAAAATTAATTTTTCCGTATTTTAATTATAAATGGCCTTAGTTTTTATGTCAGTTATCATTATATTCACACTGTGGTTAAAGTTTTTAGAATTTTAATAATTTCTCAAAATATTCTGGATTTCTACCAAGCTTGGACAGAAGCTTGTCTATGATCATAAGATAATACCCATAAGTAAAGTTTGTAAAAAAATCCATTTTCATATTTTCCTTATAAATGGACTTCGTTTTCCCCCCAGTTAATATTACATACACTCTGCCATCCTGGATTTTAACCAAATTTGAACAGAAGCTTCTTACAGTACTTGTCAAAAGATAGTTTCTGGAGGAAAATTTTAATATTTTTTCCCCATTTTTGTTGAGCCTGCGACTAACAGTAAAAGTAGGCGAGATACTGGTTCCGCGAAACCTTACAATTTAAAATCTAAATACATCGGTAATATATCTCCAGCTAGGAGTTGACTTGTAGGTCACATGCATAAGCATTCATTGAGGTCCAATTATTCACTTGCAAGTGCACCAGTACCAGATTGACTGCTAAAATATAATTTCACTATATCGTTTTCATTAATGATTGAACAAAAAAAGATCATATTTTATTTTTTGTATATCTCGTAGCTTATGCTCCTACATGGATAACAAAAAGGTACATTTTAGGCTAATCACTTTTTAAGAGTACTCACTGATGTTCTATAGTTAGTATTACCCTTACTTTTGATCAGTTGACCATGTTACAACATTGTTTTAACAGTTAGTGAATAGCTGTAAAAATTCATTTTAAAATTAGTAATTACTGGTAATAACTGGGCCGTTTCAGGAATTACTTGTATTTACTAAGAGCATTGGGGATTACATGTAATTCCTAAATTTTAGTAATTACATGTAATTCCTAATTTCACTTATTTACTGTAACATATATAATATATAAAATATATCATTGTCATTAAATGGTTTTGTTAATTGGTCATTTGAAGCACAGCAGTTGTTTCTTAGCTGTCTATTAGCACTTGCAGAATCCCCACACAGACGATATACCTCCTAAAACTAAACAGGAATTTTCCGACAAAAACAAAGTATTACCCTCTTTTTTAATACCTTATACCAAACAAATAAGTGATGTCTGTATAAATTATTTTTTTATCAAGTTACCATGAGTAATTACTTTAATTTTTCCTCTGAAACTAATGTTTGAAACAAATGAAAAGAGATGAATAAATGATATGATGAACTTCTAAAAAAAAACCCATTAAAATTGAGAATGGAAATGGGGATTGTGTCAAAGATACAACAACCCGACCATAGAACAGACAACAGCAGAAGGTCTTCAATGCAGCGAGAAATTCCCGCACCCAGAGGCGTCTTACAACTGGCCCCTGGACAAATAAATATACTAGTTCAGTGGTAATGAACGCCATTCTAAACTCCAAATTGTACACAAGAAACTAAAATAAAATATACAAGACTAACAAAGGCCAGAGACTACTGACTTGGGACAGGCGCAAAAAATGCAAAAAATATATCTTAGTCCACATGATGACGGTTTCAATTCTGTAATATTGACAAAGCATTTGCCGAGAGCTTCTCTTACGCCTTAATAATTTCTTTTTTTAAATAAATAAATAAAAATATGCTGGAATGAACAGTTCACGTGCATTATATATTTTGGGTAAAAGTCCACATTTAAGATGGTTCTTCATATTTTCACTTTTATTCGACTTCATTTTTTAACATTATAAGCAACATTTAAATACTCTTTTAACCGTCTTTATGTATTGAATCGTCCTATTGGTAATATGCTTTGATACCGGGATCATGCATGGAACCACTAGTGAAAAAAAAATACAAATCATCTAAAAATATTATGTATCCTATAAACGAGATGTGTCAGTCATTTATATGTATAGTGTAATGACAATATAAAAAAGAAGATGTGGTATGATTGCCAATGAGACAACTACCCACAAAAAGACCAAAATGACACAAACATTAACAACTATAGGTCACCCTACGGCCTTCAACAATGAGCAAAGCCCATACCGCATAGTCAGCTATAAAAAGCCCCGGTAAGACAATGTAAAACAATTCAAACGAGAAAATTAACGGCCTTATTTATGTAAAAAATGAACGGAAAACAAATATGTAACACATAAACAAACGACAACCACTGAATTACAGGCTCCTGACTTGGGACAGGCACATACATAAATAATGTGGCGGGGTTAAACATGTTAGCGGGATCCCAAGTCTCCCCCTAACCTGGGACAGTGGTATAACAGTACAACATAAGAACGAACTATAAAAATCAGTTGAAAAAGGCTTAACTCATCAGATAGACATAAAATACAAGTGGACGTGGCCGGGTACTTATACATCCCGACACAAAAAGACACAATGAACAGATCTGAGAGTACTCGCAGTTATCTGACAGCTAGTTCAAAGACACTAACAACTAATAAAAAATTATGCCTCTAAGTTATATCAATAAACAAATAGAACATGAAGTCGTTATATCCAAAAGATTTTCAGTCAGATATGTCTTCTATAGACTAGTAGGCTTTCTTACAAGCACGTGAAAATGTGGCCTGTTTAACCATTCTGTTAGATCGCAACCCTCTTAATTCTTTTCACTCTTAGTCTCGACCAGAAGGTTAATAAATAGAATCTAAAGGAAAAAAAATAACAACTAAAAACCTCTAAACTCAAGAAGAATGATACACATGATGAATTGATAAATTATTAAGGATGTTTGACATCATTTTCAAATCTATTGGCTATATCATGGCGGTCATTTGTTGTTAAAATTTAAGGAATCCTGAGTGCATTGAGAAAAATTTTAACCTTCTTCAAGAAATCTGACAATCGTAAAAATTTATGCACCTGCCATGTTTGATGTTCGAGCTGATAACCTCGTTGTTGAATGACAAGTGATATAGTATACAAATTACATAGACCGTATATCTGCCGAGTCCCCTATACACTTTGTTTCAGGGTAATAAATTGCAATTACATACCATACCGTATTTAAGAATTTTACTGTAAACAAGTTGAAAGAAATTAACTTTCTGATAACAATTAAACCGTCCTACACTAAATCTCTCTTGCTGTACTTCATATAATTCATACAGTAAAATCACCACCCTTACGAAGCCTCCCTTAATTGTTCAGATTTAATCATACCAGAGACATATAATACAATATTGTATTATATGTCTCTGATCATACTATGTTTAATTTACATTCTAGATGGACCATCCCGTGTTGTACTATCTCCAAACGAAACGGAGTATGCAGTAAAGGAAAACGAATCATTACAACCTAGCATTTCATGCACTGCAACCTGCCAACCACCTTGCGTGGGAACATGGACCATGCATACTGGCGAATTTGTATCCTCCGATAACTTAAGTTTGCCTGCCATCAAAAGAAACCAAACAGGGTCATATAGATGTAATATCAGTAATAGTGTTAGCAGCATGATATCTACCGATGTTTCTGTTATTGTTACATGTAAGTACATATGCATTGCTTCAAACACGTTGACGACAATGTAAGTATAGTATCAATACCGACGTTTATTCGATTCAGTTTAAAGTTATTTGAACTTTTATCGTCATTTAATGGAATTTGGGATATGTTGTTGATTCAGATTTGTTTATTTGCAAACCGTCATAATGAAAATTTAATAGATAAGTTGTTTTAGTTTACAACTGAATTGAAATTTTGTTCAACTTTGTTTGTTAATGTTCGTGTTGCTCAATCTTAAGTTCTCAGAAAATTAAATATTCAACATAGATTAGGGATTGATTGTTACTTTCCAACCATCCAGTTTAAAAATACATATATAGGATGAGAATAAATAAGCAATGTATACTCATAAAAAAGTCGTCAAATGAGTCTAGCGGAATAGAAACTACTACCAGTATTGGAAAAAAGAACATATTGAAATGCAAAAGAAGGTTTGCCTTGAAACAGCTAGTTAATGGTTCAAAACTGTTAACATGAGAGAACATGGTGTTCAACCTACACGACGCATCGACGTATACTTTCAGACCAGGCCGAAAAGGCCACTTTCCGATTAAAAGTGACGGATGGAAGAAGTTCAGAGAAACACAGTTTTGCTCTTCAACTTTATATTTGTTTGGCTTTCTAACTATTTTGAAATACCCGTCACTGATGTTTTTTTGTAGAAGAATACAATAGTCTGGTGCAAATACAAAATTTCAATCCTGGTATCTATGATGAGTTAATTATTTAAACAGAATGGTTGATGATTAAAAGACGTCGAGCCAGATGTTATCTCACTTTTTAAAAGGGAAAAGATCTGGTCTTAGTTTCCTAAACAAATTTAAGTCAATAGGTTTCCATGCGGATTTTTTTTAATTAAAGTCGTTATTTAGTCGATGTGTTTAACCAACATACTAAATTGATTTTTTTGTATACATTACGCATGTCTTGGTTAGTAGTTATTTATCTATATAAATCATATATCCATCTGATAAAACACTTCTCAATCTTTTTTTTTAAATCGTAGATGGTGCAGAAATACGAGACATTACTATCGACGGTGAAAATTTTACGATTCCTGAAAATGTAGAAAAACGACTTATTTGTGAAATTGATGGTGTTCCTAAGCCATATGGACGATTGTTTCATAATGAAAAAGAGAAACTAAGCTCTATAAATCCAATTGTTAACGTGATGATTCCTTTGTGTAATGATACCGGAAATTATACCTGTGCTGCAGAGAATTCCGAAGGAAAAGCCAATCAAACCAAAGAACTATTTGTATTGTGTAAGTAATGCATTGTTTGATGACTGTTTAATTATGAACTAATGAGTAATACTGTTGGTGCTACTGTTAAGCTTTTCATTTATTCACATTCAGAAAGAAGAGTTAAGAGAGTAACAATCAGTCGAAAGTATTAATTTATTAAACAGCCGTCAGAAAAATCTATTTTAACCGTTTCAACAATTCTGGGGCCGGTAACAAGAAATTTTATTAAGAGAGGTCGTAAGTATTGAATTAAGGGGAAGATAAGATAATTCTAAGATCACTCAAAGAGTGTAAATCAAAGCTCCCTCAGGTTGTTCGTAGATCGCTCTTAGTTCTCCCTTAAGTTGCATCGAAATAGTTTTCAAGTTACGAGTTTTTAATAATTTTCCGGTGTCTCCGTTTTTCGTTCCTCGCAAAGAAATTAGAATCATCTTAAATGAATCATAGAAACGTTTTAATGAACGATTAAATGCGCATAAAAATCAACTACCCATTTAACCTAAGGAAAACAATTCTGGCCGCAGACCATCATTATTCTTCCGGCTCTATTTTGATAAATGTAAAATTGAATTAAAAAATTTGCACCGCTTCAAACATGCAATTATTTTATCTGCTTATAGAACATTATTATTTTAATAAAAATATGCTTGTCTCAGGACAATCCTTTTGAGGGCCCTATTATTCACCAGGCCAATGGTAGGATTTGAATCTAGTATAAATGACGAGTCTCATATGACGTAGGCTTATTTTTCTATCCTACCGTTCATTTTGGTCAAATCACTACTAGAATGGTTTACTTTTATAATTTGTAATTTGGATGGAGAGTTGTCTCATTGGCACTCATACCACATCTTCTTATATTTTTTCACTTTAAACAATATTTTTGTTCACCTTTTAAAAGCCTTCTTACAAAAAATAAAATCACAAAAATACTAAACTCCGAGGAAAATTCAAAACGGAAATTAAGTCCTTAACCAAATGGCAAAATAAAATGATTAAACTCATCAAACGAATGGACGACACTTGTCATATTCCTGACTTGTTACAGGCATTTTCAAAGTGTAAAAAAATGATGGATTGAACCAGGTTTAAAGAGCTGAACCTCACTTGTATGACAGTCTTGTCAAATTCCATGATATTGATAACGATGCGTGAACAAAAAAGACACAATAGGCAAAAATGTAAAAAAAAAAAAACCAGGTATACAACAACACCCAACCCACTAAAAACTGAAGATGATTTTAGATGATTCGGAAGGGTAAGCAAATCCTGCTCCACGTGTGTCGAACATCGTGTTGCTCATTATATTACAAAGCCGGTAAATAATTAGTCAACCAACTCATGATGGCTTTCGTAAAGTTTAAGAAGTGATGATTTAAACTTCACCATTTTGAATTCTTGGTTTAAAATTGAAAAAGGTCACAAGTTTCTCCTTGCTTTATATTTAATACTTCTTTCAACAAGCCAAAATTGTAATGATTTACAAAAAAGAGAAACTACCATCCTCCACATACATGGCCAAGAAAACACTGATATATATTAATTTCCTATTCAGATGAATTAATAATAAGAATAAAAAAGTTCTAAGGTTGACATATTAACTTTTTTAAGCAACTTGTTCTAATATTAACAAGTGAATGTACAGCTAAGAGTAGTCGGGACCACTCTTACAAAAAATGTCAAGTGAAGCTATTGCGAATTGTTCTTGGTACATCCCTAAGTTGCTAAGTTTGTTTTAAGAACACTTAATAACTGACCAAAATTTAAGAATGATTTTGTGTTACCGGAATTAGTAAGAATGCTTTAAGGTAGACGTAAGAATCGTTCTTAAATCATGCACTTTTTCAAAACATTAAGGGCTGTCAATCATTCTAAGATAGGTCTGAGGTTGGGTCTTGTTACATTCTTAAATCTTTAGACGCCCTTTAGACGTTCGTAAGACATACGAATGCTTCTTGTTACCGGCCCCTGGTCTTTATCAACGACCAATTTAAACTCTGTTGATTGCTTTAATTTTTTTGATAAAAGTAATATGCAACATTGAATTTATTGCACCTGTTTATTAACGAATGTTTTGTTTGAATTGAATTCACGACTACGGACTTGTTTAAATTTTACCCAAAAAAAATTGTTATAAGTTACTATTCTATTGCAATATTATTGTTTCATGTATCTGTTTGTATTTCGACATTTTAGTTCTTTCTAAAACAATACTTGATATGTTAATATTTTTTTAGGTTCACCTAGACCAGTCGTTAGCCTACTACCCAAAATTGCAGTCGGCAATGACAGTATTTTGGAAATAAATGTGATATTTTTTTCTTACCCACAGCCAAAAATATCTTGGACGTTTAGTAAAAATGGTTCCAATGAAACAGTGAGATCAAATGATACAATTGGCATATATCAACATATATCATCAATTTATATTACTGATATGAAGACATCTCAGTATGGGATGTACGTTCTGCAAGTATCAAATGGAATTCCAAATGATTTCAAGCACGACTTTGAGGTGTTGCCACAACGTAAGTAATAACAGCGGTAGACATAGTGGGCTTGGTTATATCACATTGACCACGTTTTAAAGCTTTACCTAAATTCACAATTTAACAGCGCTATGTGTGTAACTTGAAGCTAGTTATTAAAAATTGTCAACACCAGATGGTAGCCTCAAATTCCATGCGACAGGACTACAATTAAAGAATATCAGCTAGCTAAACAAAAAACACCGTTGATCCACCATTTATACAGTCCGAAATGTGACAATTGTTTTCTATTCCTCTGAGTGATGTGTTTTGGATTTTTTGGTTTTTTTATCTTATCTTTTCTTGCTGGTCATTCTGTTTTAAATTTTCCATGAAATTCGTTATTTTTTGTTATCTTTTGTATATATTTGGGACACGTTTAACCAACAACAAAAAGAAAATTGATTGAAGTAAAGAAAGGATACACAAAGATAAAAAAGAAAAAAAAGAAAAAAAAGAAAAAAAGGATACACAATTTTAGAGTAAAAGGATACACGAAGATAAAAAAAAACAAAAAAAATAATACTTAATTCATGAGAGACTGTCGACAACACTCAAGTAAGGTAGTAATAAATGATAAAATGATGTACGCAGAAGTACCAGCATAAGAACTTAATTTTATCTTCAAAGATTATTATACACCATACAAAGAAATTATCAGATATATAGAATAATAACAACTTCCATCGTTCAATATTAAATTAAATATGTAACTTGCATGTACAACTAAGATCTTTTGTATTGGTTCAGTGTGAAGAAACTTGTATATGCCTGTTAAACATTACATACTAAAAGGTCTATGCAACTGAATAATTTAAGCTTACTTGAAAGAAATATTGGAACAGAAATGGGTATATCTAAATAGAATATCTTAAAACCAATAAAAAGAATGTCTACATTTCAATAAACTGTCATTTAAGACAAAACAAATAGGGTTCTCATTTTGCCTGGGTTTGATATGTCGCATTCTTTAATTCAATATATGTGGAGTTGTAGACTTTCCAGTTAAAACAGCACCTAGTAATAAAGAGTACATTCAAATCAATTGATAGCTATACATATTAAAGTAGTTTTTCTATGTTACAGGACAGCCTGATATACCCACAAATTTTAATGCTTCATGCGACGCGCCCAATTATGCAAATTTGCAATGGATACCTTCATTTCATGGTGGAGATACACAACTATTCAAACTATATTATGCAGTTCAAGATGGACAAATTTTGTTTACAAAGCATCGGATAAATATTAATGAAAATGAAAATGAACTTTTCACCTTTGAAAGAATTAATGGCTTACAGCCTGCAACATCGTATGTCTTCAAACTCATCGCATATAACACGTTTGGAGATTCGAATTTTATTAAAGCGTATTGTAATACAACTAAATCAGGTATTGTTATTTGCTACTAAGCAAAAAAGGTATGCTACTGAGCAGAAAAGCAACAATGTTCTTACATATAGAAATTCAGAAAAAAGTTTTTTTTAGTAAAATATGAAAGTGTACGGTTTTCTATTCTTTACAAGTCTGTTTAAAAAATATTGACTCTTCGTAAAAAAAAAGATAAGGTTTGACAGATTACACTGATAAATCTCACCAGACAGTTTTTTTCTTTCAAATAACAAAATATTTCGACATATTAAAGTTATCAATGAGTGAATTTCAAACAGACAGTTTCTTGATTGAAAATAAAACATACAGCAGTAAACTGTTTCGTATATTAGATGGATTCAATATTATAATTATAAAATCGTCACGTGTCTTAAATGTTTTACACAGTAATGATATTTTGGTATAAATGGTGTACAAACATCCAGCTATCAATTAGCGGTCAACTCATATGCTTCGGAAGAGTAAGTTTGTCTACTATACAAATTATCCCATTTTATAGGTTTAGTATGAAAGTTCGATGTTATGTTGCATTTTCTTATAAGTAGCAACCATCTACTAAGGAAATAATCATCAATCATATTGGTCCCTTTTCTGCACAATTTTTTTTTAAGTGCTACTAATTTATAAAACGCTTAAGGGTTTGTAATTCGTTGTATATTATTATAAACCGATTCGTTGAGGAAATATGGATCGTTGGGACATCGAATAAACGACTGTTGGGTTATAACTGTCGTCAATGATAGCAACATAACTGGAAATGGTGTATACATATCACAGAAACATTACTATTTAGCTCATTATGTCAAAGTCTTTAGGAACGATGACAAAGAGTGCACTCAATATTCACACTATTGCGCAAATTTTATTGATATCATTTACATTACTAGGTTCAAAATTAAGGGATGTTGAAACAATCGACTTTTTACTTTCAGCATTAGAGAAAGAATCAAACATTGGACTTTATATAGGCGCATCCATCGGAACATTTGCAGCAGTTTTTTCCATTGCTTTTAGTGTTGTGGTTCTCTTTTTACGACGAAAGAAATACCAAGGTACTAACAATCTTTATATTATCGCTAACAATTGTATAATTCATAGTAATTTCTAAGTCGTATTTGGTACAACCTTACGGGATTTTTTGTTTATCAAATTATACTCATCAACTTCATAATATTTGATTTGGATTAACAACTGTTGTGCTTCAAAACACCATTGAAGAATCTTATGTAGACGAAAAGTACGTCAGTGTTCTAAAGTTTAGGCCTTGTATCTTGAAGGGTGTGTATATAAGGATGATATACTAATCTGTTGGCTCACGATTAATTTGTTAGATCTCATTAGACATTAGGCATATCATTAATGAAACGCTTTAAATTGATTTTAAGTGTTACTATCTATTTGTAGGTCCTTTTTGGTCGATTAGATTTTCACGTTTTTTGCACTTTTTTTAAAGGTAATCCTTTCAAGGAAAAATTTAGGAAAGGTTTTCGGACACATTTTCATTTGTTATAGCAGTAATAATATAAACGTTATTTTCACTCATTTTCTGTGATGAATCTATCTTAAATTTATCCTAAATAAACGTCGGAAGCATGTTGAATTTTCAGAGAACTGTATTAAGACTGATGTTGGTAGACTCAGTTCTCATTGGTATACTCACCTCAGTAGTCAGTGTTTCTGCATTGATATGATTTATGTATTTCATAGTTTCCTGTTAGGATATATTCTGAAATTATCAACTAAAGTTCCAACTCCCTCAAAAAAGATGAAATTGCAGAAATTGGGCTATTTATTTAATATTTCTTCTAGCCATGAAGCTCCTTTGTATGAAGTATGTTTACTTCCCTTGTTCTCGAGTGTTTGGTTTTGAGCACTACCAATGAAGAACGTACGAAATTCAGAACGTACGTTATTTATAAAGTGTTATAAACCTTAAAATAGGCACCGACGACGGTGGAATACTAGTTTACATTAGAAAAATTTGGATATTTTCGTACCTCTAGATTATAAAAATCCTAAAGTTTCTACGAATTTATGCATCTCTGACATTCAGATACTTAGATTGGACTGTCCCTGATTACGGTAAAGCCAGAAAGTGTTGAGGATGCACGAAAGATAAGGTGCTACTTTCATTTTGTCCCATCTATAAGCCGTATAAGGGATAATGTTGAATTACTTACTATTCATAAATAAATAAGGCTTATCAAAAAAATTGTACAGTATTTACCTTTATTTCAACCAAAGAAATACTTTGCATGTATAAAGTTTAATCCTTTCAAGTGCTACAGTGAAAATTTCACACTACATTTCATTGCATATAAGAATGATACTTTCAGTAAGAAAGTAACCATCACCGGAAGTAAACAACCCAATTTTTACACTGTTATTTACTGGTTACCTGCTTTGGTTACTATGTAACCTTAACTTTCCAAAATATTTTATAAGACCATCAAATCAAAAAGGAATGATGCTTTCAAACACCCAACATACATGTTTATGACTCAGAAAAATTTAAGTGCATTGAAATGCAGGGTTAATTTTCTACAACTGTCAAATTCAAGGGAAAATTTTTTAGACCTATTTTCGTATACAACCGGATGTGACGTACCATGATTTGGTGGTATTACACCTCAAAGGTACCAGGATTATAATCTTAAACGCCAGAAGCGTGTTTCGTCTACCTAAGACTCATCAGTGACGCTCAGATCAAAATATTTTTAAAGCCAAACAAGTACAAAGTTGAAGAGCATTGAGGACCCAAAATTTCAAAAAACTGTACCAAACACGGCTAAGGTTATCTATTCCTGGGATAAGAAAATCCCTAGTTTTTTAGAAAAATTCAGAGTTTTGTTGACATGAAATTTATAAAATGACCATAGAATTGATATTCATATCAACACCGAAGTGCTGACTATTGGGCTGTTGATACCCTCGGGGACGAAATGTCCACCAGCAGTGGCATCGATGTACAAAGCCAAACATGTACAAAGTTGAAGAGCATTGAGAACCAAAAATTTCAAACAGTTGTGCCAAATACGGCTACGATACTCTATTCCTGTGATATAGACTCTTTAATAATAATAATAATAATGAAAAATTATAGTGCGCCCTATATAAAAAAATAAAAATTACTCTCAGGCGCTGTACATTCAGGATGGTAATTAAATCAATCAAAGACAAAAACATAAAACATACACTGTGTCAGATTCAACTACTTTAAATTTTGTTTAGGGGTCAGCTGAATGACGACTCCGGGTGTGGGAGTTTCTCGATACATTGTGGAGCCATTGGTGGTCTTCGGCTGTTGTCTACTCTATGGTCGAGTTGTTGTCTCTTTGACACATTCCCATTTCCATTCTCAATTTTACTTAAATAAAGTATAAACAAAAATGCCTACCACAAAAAAAAGGTCACTACGAAAATACATTGTAAAACAAAAACTATAAAGAGAAAACAGCAATCTAGATGGTGTGTAATTAATTTAATTTTCAACAGACTTGACACATATCTATTTATTAGCAAATAGTCACAGGAAAATTCAATACATATCACATGTAAATCTTTTAAGTATTGTAAATGCAGAGACAATATAATAACTTGTTTTTCAAATTCTTGGTTATTTAAATGTTAGTAGTTCCTAGAAAAATGCACACAAAAAAATGATATGCAATTCTTTCACAAACTGCTCAATAAAAAGGGGAAATAACGCATGGTAACGGTACTGAGTTCACCATTGTCGAGGCGACTTCATCAGATACGTATATTTATCAAATATAACTTAGCAATAATGAGGTAATTTCATGTTATAAAATATAAGTACTCTCTCATATGATTTTTTAGGAAAAAGATCTGAACGTAATGAAAGGTAAGTTAAGTTCTTTTTTTGTTTTGTTTGATATGTTTTCAAATCAGAATAAGTTTGAAATTAAATCAACATTAAGGTAGGTAAGTTGACAGCATTTAACATGCTTCATATACTTTTGAAAGGTTTGAATATCAAAGGACAAGACAAGTGTCAGTGGGAAAAGGTAGAAACTAAACAAGGAGAAATGCAAAACACCATTTTACTATTAATAAGATTGCGCAACACAAATCCCGCCAAAACTCGAGGTTTGGCACTCGTCATGTGCGCATGGCACATAATCTTTCAGAAACAAAATGCATTTGGTATGGTCACATTAGTTGTTACTAGACTACGACGAGCAGGACAGTGACTATTTCTACCAAATCACAATGGAGTTCCTTATACTTTTGGAAGGGGTGTTTTAATAATTTGGATCTTTGTTTCAATAGCATTTTTTTTATCTGTAACACTCTTGCAAGAATCAGATGATTATGCAGATCTGCAAATTCAAATAGCTCAGAGATGAACAAGTAATTTCAATTTGTTGCTGGAATGTTGCTACATTTCTATGTAAAGTACAAAATGGTTACATTTGATTCTCAACAACTAATAGATATCATTGGGTCATTCTTGTTTAGATAATGCCACTTAAGTCATGATAAGACGTAATAAATAAATAGCAATTAGGTTCTTCTTTATTCAAGCAATCACAACTAGTGTCATTAGAAGTTCCAATTGAAGCTATTTCTGATAATATATGGTTCTTAAAAACTTGATTTAAAAGACAACTTTCGATTTGATGTTTTTCATTGTTCCATTTTTTAGTTGCTCATGCCCACAACCCTACTTCAACAAACCCTTCTAAGCAAGCAACAACCAATAAATCTGAAAATTTTAAAATAAAACAATATCGCTTTGGAGGATTTTTTTTTATAAATTTTTTTTTTTGAAATTTTAAACAATATATGCTAAAATTTCTTTAAAAAATCATTGGATCGCTTCAATCTAAATGTTATGAATTGATGTCTCAATGATTCAACACACCAGCCTGGTATCTTTTTGACTTTTTGGATCATTTGAATTACTTATAGGTAAAGGTTGCGTAGAAAATAATGAAAATACTGACAAGTTGGTTGTCTAATTAAATTATTTTTTTATTGCCATTTGTTTATGGGAATTATTTACCTGGGAAAAAAAGCAATTTAGTTATCATTCAGTTTCGAGTTGTATTTTATATTTTCAAAAACTTATTAAAATTAGTACTTAATTATTTTAATTTATATGTAGGGTACTTGTATTTTGTATTGCAGGGAATTCCTTAACATGTATTTCTTTGAGAGAAAAAAAATATATTTAAAAGATGATGTATAAGGTTTTGTTAATACTATTTACAATGATAAACATACCTTTTGCGTTACTGTTATACAATGTTATAAACACATTGTGATTTTGTAAGATAAAATGCAGGTTAAGATATGTTTCATTCGTTCTTACCGCTCCCATCTATGTCAGTATGTGTATCACTGCAATATCTTTGGTCATTTTATAAAGGAGTACTGCATACATTGAATGTTCATGTATCAATTTCATAAGGACGATATTTTGACAAAAACAGGACTTTACAAATGATATAATTATTCTGTTGGTTTTTTTTTCAAGAATGGCTCTAGCTAATGAACCCGAATATGCAGATGGTATGTATCTATGGTTTTAAAAATTTTATCATCATATGACTGTTTTCCTTCAATAAATAAATCAAAAGTTTAATATTCAACGAAATATTTTCATATGATCTATTAACAAATAAGCCAAGGGTTTGGGCCAATGACCAGGAAACTATATTTATTGATACTTATCTCTTTAGTGTATTAATCGAACAATTTGAGTACTCAAATACAATTAAATCATTTAGTGGTTAGTTAAATATACGTTAAGCAGTTGGTAAAGACATAATAAATAATTGGTAGTATGATACTTAAAAAAGATTTACAATGTAATGAATTTATAAACTTTAAAAATTTAAACAACAGCACAAAATTCACTAGCTTATATAAAGGCGAAGACTTCAAACTAAAAAATCAATCCTTCTAAACAGGATCATAGTACATTATATGTCTTGAAGAATCAAACAGTTCTTTTTCAATATAATTTCAATATACTGCTATAATTTCAAAAAAAAATGTATATTTTTGCATTTTAGAAAATTGAATATTCATCATTTTTTCAGGGGTGATCAATAATCAATGTTACACGATATCCCCACTATTGTTGAATTAAAAAACTAAGTTTAAGGGATATCATATTTGGTTGAGCTTGTGACTGGTAGCTCTCAATTAAGACTTCCTTTAGGATATTGTTGCTTGTAACTCACTAGAACACATTATCACAATGAACCGCTATACAATGTTATCGTTTTTTTAAGAATTCTTAACAACAAGGACGTTTGCTAATAATATGTGGCGATGTTTGTATGTTTATGAGCAATGTTCTATGTAACAAAATAAACAAGATCTTTGTGATCATAACGGGATCAAACTTTAAATGCGGTTCGTTACATTTGCGAAATGTTTACGCAACATCAGACAGAAACTAGACATAACAATGTGGTGTTCTATAATTCAATAATTGATTACTTCTTTTTGTATTACATAATATGTTGGAGTGTAAAAACGTTGATTGAAGCACATTGTGTATGCAGCGCAAAAGCTACAATCGCGTATATCGAATTTAAATGATAGATTCAGACCTTGTTTTGCACTTTTAAATTTATAGAAGGGATACTATTGAGTTTAAGAATCATAATAAATAACATTTTCTTTTTACAAACGTAGAAGGTTTAAAGGACAATAAACTTTACGAATCTGCGGGGAACGATTTTGGTCAAGGAACCACGAAAGTTGGATACGAAGTTAATGATCAGAAAAGACAAAACAAACATGGAACCGACAACTCTGCATTTCAAGAAACAGCACTTTACAGTGTTGTTCAGAAGAAAACAGGTAAAGAACATTGCTTTATATTGATGATTTGTTTAACGTCTTGATAAACTGTTTAAACAAGATGTATCTGCAATTAACGAGATAATATGTGTTATTAACTTGCATTATATTTGCGTTACTTGTACTTTTTGTTCAAAATAATTGGAGGCATGCAATATATGTCAAGTTAGAATGTTGATTATGAATATGCATTTAAACCATTAACTGGCTTCGATACTAACAAGGACAAATCGGAGAAATTATACAGTTCCTAATTAAAAAAAAATTGACGTATAATGTTTGGAATATGGGACACTCCGATTTCGTATGATTATCCCAGGTACTTTAAGCTTTCCTTCAGTAACTTAAAGCGATCTAAATGAACAAAAAAAGTATATGACACTCGAATTACTCGTTAAAGTGATAGGATCTACTTGTGCATCCACATTGTGTAAAGAAAGGACACGGGAAATGTGTCAGATTTCTTCAAATTGTTGAATGCTTGCGTATTGAAATCTTAAATCTATTCGATCATTAATCAAGTACTTTGTTTCTTCTTTACAAGGCCAAGAAGGAGTCCGTATCAAAGAAAATAAAGACAATGACAAAGGAAAGACAAATAAGGTAAAAAAAATAACAAAAATGAGGATGTCCAAGAACCAAGTGGTAAAGAATCTTCTAAACAGGTGAAGTTTCTATACATTTTTCAAAATAAGTCGAGCACTTTTAATTTCATATTATAGACAATTGAAAACAAAGATCGTACGAAGGTATCACACCTAGTAGTATACCGCTGTTCGAAAGCCACAGATCAATTACGATTAAACAAATCAGAGTTACAAACTAAAACCGAGGGAAACACATCAACTATAAAAGGAAAACAACGGAACAACAGAAACACTGAAGTGCAACAAAAAAACAAACGACAATGCAACACACACTGAAACGAACTAGAAGATAACAAAAAAACGTGCAAAAAACTAAGGCCGTTCTACCACCATGATTACTTCATCTAAAATATCCCATTTTAATAATATCAATATGGATAAAATGGGAATGCCTTCACTTTACGCATCTATGTATTTCTAACCACAACATTTAAAACACAATATTTTTCAACTTTCAGAATTTGAACAAAGATGGACTTCAGTATGCTGATCTTGTCTTCAGTAAATCTAAAACAGGCCCGAAATTTGTTATTCGTGGACTTGAAAACCGAACTATTTATGCAGTAGTTGACACTACACAGAAAATAGATCCGTTACCAGAAAGTGATGACGAGGAACCAAGTGACAAGAACACTTAACAATGAGGAATCTGGCATATAATTCATTTACAAATTTAAGTAGTTACTCGAGTGTTTAGAAATCTGTATATTTTCATACCTGAAGATATATTTTACCCTCAAATGTAAATGATACTGATATCCACAAAATAACTACATTGGTTTATTTATGATTGTAAATGATAGCAAGGCTTGTTGTGTTCAATACTTAAAACATTCCATCATGTTTTCAGATTTTAGTTTTGATTATAGAAATATTGATGGCGTGCTTATCTATTTGTCAAAGTGTCTGCTTTGATTGTTCCTAGTGCAGCTTTGTAAATAAATGGGTATCAAACATAGCAACAAAATGACACAAGTCGGAAATAATTATACATGACCTGTATATGAAATTATTAAAAAATATTTTAGTGTAATTGTAAGATATAGATCAAGGTGCGAACGAAATATAAAAATGAAAAGATATGGTATGATTGCTAATGAGGCAAATATCTACAATACCAAATGAAATTTAAGTAAACAACTATAGGTCTGCGGCCTTCAAAAAATTGTAAGATACAGTCGGCCAGAAATACAGAAAACCATTTTATTCGAAAAATCAATATTCCGAAACATGTTTTTTAATTCAACGGCCTAAATTTACGTAAGAATGACTTTCACTCTAAATTTACCAGTTTTACATTTTTACCTGTTATATGACTTTTTCAAAAATAGGAAGAAATTGACAGTTGTCACTTTGAAGCCGATCACTCAGTCCATTTATTCTTGTATATGATGGGTCATCTGATTCTTTTTCTTATAAAAATAAGGAGACGTCGTCATTTTTCGTATGCTTGCCAATGAAGAGAATGTTAGTTCAAATGAAGTAGATTTAAGAAAATATAGACCAATGTCGTTTTTATCTTGTTTCATCAAACAGTTTAATTGTATTTATTTACAATGAAGATACCTTTCATTCGCTTGTGTTTATTGTATATTTCGTTATATTGTGCCAATCATGCTTTCATTGTTATATTTTTCAACTGTGATGAAAAATATAAATCCGCTTTCTGTTTTACAGGAGACAATAATTTATAAATATTATTGCTGATGATCAGCATTTAGAATAGCTGCGGAACCGTAGCTCAGGTCCTTATATTATTTTTTGACTGTGAGGACCATACATCTATGGTCCGCAAATAGTCAAAAAATAACATAAGGACCTATGAGCTACGGTTCCGCAGCTACATTTAATTATAATACTTCAAAACATCCGTCATAAAATGACACAGAATATAGCTATCATTCTGTATGTTAATATTTGGGTAGGAGTGGAATAAAGGTAACAACCGATAATCTGTATTTTTTTTAACTGTTTATTATTCATATCAAATAAAGTGATTTGATTTATCTGCATGTATTTTATTTATTATTTATCAAATACAACTAGTATGCATATTCACCAGTTCAAAAGTTATTACTATAAAAAGAGCATACTCGAAAATGCCTTCATTCCTTAATATGATAATCAACGACGGCATTCTCCGAGACTTTTAGACACTGCTTCGTTTCTCGTATACCAGTCCAGAAATGCGTTTGACATCACCTCACCAATGATTACAAGATGACTATGGCTGACATACATCAGTGCTTTAGTAGTAAATTTAAACAGCTGAGATTTACAGTACGCAACCCTTTTCATAAATACATGTATTTTTAATATTGTGAAATATATACCGTATCATATATATTTTTTTTGTGAAAAAAAAGAACTAAAGCTTTGTTATTTATACTTCTAACCCCATGACATTTTCTGCATAAAACTATATGGATGTTGTCGGGAAGCTTTGAAAACAACTGTTTCAGGGCATGATGTTATCCTTAACTGACAACTAATCATATTCGATAATTGAATAGTACCATTTTACAAAGGTCCAAGTTTGTTGGGGTCCAATATGTCTATAGCTCGAAATAACCCACACCTAGATCATCCTATATAGTAATACTAAGACATCGACCATATTTTTTTTTTAAAGTTTTAAATGGAAAGCAGAAACAAACTTTTTTCAAAAAGAATTATAAATTCATTAGATACACAGGCTTTCTTTTTTAATCACTTTTTTTCTCTCCAAATCAGACAACTAATCAAACATGCCTCCGTCACAAAAGATACTGAATGGTCAGTACTTAAAGTATGTACATTTTCGGGTTTATTGAAATCTAGAAGTCAAAAAGGCCATGATTGATACCAAATGATCACAGTAAAAGTTATTTTACAATAACTCCATCAGTGTGGTTGTCTTCAGGGCGGATTCTCAGGATTTGTTTTAATCTTTTATAGTTGTGTTTTAGATGGAACTAGAATTATTGAGAACCGTGATGGTAAATCTTACACTTTTAACCCCGCCCTGGCCCTCACCCCAACTGCATAATAAAAGTTGCATGCTTTTCAAAGGTTTTAGTATAAGCTCGGGATATACTACATCGGTTCCCCTACATATACTAGTATATTGAGTGTCATGTCTAAAGATGATCCACCGTTCGGAAATGGCCGCATATTGTCGCCATATTTCATGGATTCGTGTTTTTAAAAGCACGTTTGGTGTCATAACTGTTTGTCATCTTTTTTTCTGGGTTATGGGTTTGTATTTGTCTCGTGATTTTTACTAATTTTTGAATATCACTGCATTTGTCTTCATTTTTAGCAATACAAAACAAGTTAAGTGTTACAAGGGGTTGATAAAAGACCAAAGAGGGCGAGTAGATTTATCTAACCCATATATATTTATTTATGTAGTTGATAAAGGTGAAACTTCACTCCATTTGGTACTAAAAAGGGGAACAGAAGATATAATAAAAAGAAGGCAAATCAAGAGACAAAACAATTCCTGGGACTAAAACAGCAAAGGATTTTCACTAGACACACAAACGCCAAAATATAAAGAAAATAACACAACTGGACACCTCAAACGAAAAGGGTGAACGAGGATAGGACCCAGCAGTTGGAATAAGCATATGCATACTCGGAGTAACTCCAAGGCATAAAGACAAATATCCCGTATGAAATGAATCATGTTAATCGGACTAGACTGACAACCGCTGATATTATCGAAAATGGGAGAAAATTTACCCATACACTTATGCCTGATGTATTGTTGTAATAATGAGCTGTCAGAATACGACATGTCGGAGTAATGGGATATCGACTCATAATATGAGGATGTCGGATTAATGGAGTATCACAATTACAATAGTCACTAGACTGCATGCCCGTGGCTTGAGACAAATACATTAACAATGTGGTGGGTTTAAACCATGTTGAAACAACCCTCCATTAATATGTATTATATGTTTCTGATTTAAACTAGTCCCTAACAGCTACTTTTTTGTTTGACATGTCATATTTTTGTAAGGTGACATGTGGTTGGAACACCCTTTTAAAATGGCTACATTCACGCCTGCAGTCAAACTTGAAAACCATATGTGTGGAGTTCAGTAATGCCTCTTCAATATGCTTTCAATATATCTATATAAACTAGGAAACACAACTACATATATTTTTCAATATTTTAATCAATGAAAAGAGTATAAGATAGTGTCTTGATTTATCCTACAAATTGATTCTGTGAAAAATCATGTTAATAAATAGTTTCATAAAAAGTATTTTTTTATACATTTTTGCTATATAAATATTTTTAACAACTGAATATTCTCTCCGTGTTATACAAATAATGAACATGATAATCCACTAAACTGTAGATCAAGTGCTCATAACGTGATTTTACTTAATAATCAAAGTGCATGTCTGCTCTGAAAGGGTAAATATTGCTTTCCTTTAGAAGTTGGTGCTCACTAAATAAGTTTGTGTTGTATAAAGCATTGGAAGGCAATACTATGAGTTGGGAGTTACTATTGTAGTTGGTTCATCTATAATTTTTGACAAAGGAATGCAACTCCAATTATAAATATTACTTTAACGATGATATCATTGATATTTTTCATTCTTGACAAGTATGGTTTTTCATATACATATACATCTTTTGTTACTTCAATATCTTAGCATGCGCTTCATTAATGAAATACAGAAATATGATGTGTAGAATGATGTACCATTGATGAAGTTCGGATAAATGATAATCATCAAGCCAGCCACATATGGATTTTGAATCCATGAAAGCAATCGGTACCCCTACTCAAAAGATTTCTTTTTATATAAAACATCGATTGCTATGTCTATACCATAGTGCTGTATGTAAGGGTCAACTCGTTCAGTTGTTTTAGCATACTGATGATTCATTATTATTCGTTGGATACCAATTTTTGTGGGTTTCGTGGGTACAAGTAAATCACGAATTCAAATGTTCGACGAATTAAAAATATGTAATGGCTTTGTTTGAACATATTTTCAAAACAACGAAATCAGTTATCCACGAAAATGCAAGTTTTCCTCAATCCACGAAAACTGATACCCACGAAAATAAATAAATCCACAGTATAATGTCAACAGACAAATTAAATGTTTTATTAAAATTAAATTAAAAATATACAAGTAGGCATTATGATACACTAGTAATGTTTGGGACCCTTTATAGCTTGCTGTTTGATGTGAGCATAGGCCCCGTGTTAAAGGCCGAGGCATTATGATACACTAATAATGTTTGGGACCCTTTATAGCTTGCTGTTTGATGTGAGCCTAGGCCCCGTGTTAAAGGCCGTACTTTGACCTATAATGGTTTACTTTTATAAATTGTTACTTGGATGGAGAGTTGTCTCTTAGGCATTCATACCAACACAAAAGAAGAAGAAGCCGTGACTAAGTTGTAAAACTTGTGTCTGATACGTTTGCCATTTTTAACAATAGAAGGTCAGCGGCTCCTGGCTAGAACCAGAAACTTTGATACTAATTTTATAAGGAAAGGTTAATCCTGAACAGTTTTGGTTATTTGCATAAGTTGCGTTTTTTGTCATTTAGCTCTTAAATACTTCCGATTTTGTTTTGAATGTTATTGATGAAAGTTGGCCAAGTGAAGCCCTTCGAACTATCAAAATGTGATACATTTCTCATTCCCCAAACCGCATTTTGATAAGTTTAAATCTTAATGTTGTGTTTCTATTGTGTCGTAGTTTTCCTATCATATTTGATGTGTTTCCCTCAGTTTTAGGTTGTAACCCGGATTTGTTGGGTTTTTTTCTCAATCGATTTATGAATTTCGAACAACGGTATACTACTGTTGTCTTTATTTAAAATAAGACACAAAAGCAGTACTTTTGATGGCTTTTTATTTAGTTCCTTTCCACTCGGAATTTTACAAAAGTAATTGAAATATTTCAGTTTTTAAACAAGCTATTATATTGCCACAAATTCTCTTATCTGCGTCAGCATTTTTTTCCACCTTTGAGCATCCCTCTTATTTTTGTTCTTCTTATTACGTAATTAACTCATGAACAAAGTGTTTACTAAGTAATAATGTCCGAATATAAGTGGAAAAGGAAGTGTGCATCGGAAAGTTGCATGATAAATTAACAATTTATGTTATACAATACAACTTTTGTAATCCTCCCGCTAATTGTTTTTTTTTTTCAGTATAAAAGAACGTCTGAAGATGCTTTCGTTTTGCATAGTTTTGTTATTTGTCGCATCTGTGGATTGTTCCCTTAGTAAATTAAATGGAAGAATTCCTGCAATTAATGGCAAAGGTGTGCCTTTGACGGTGGATTTTGATGTATCGGAATTTAACAAAAATTTGGAAACGATAGTGAAAGAAGACTTAGTAGCAGAGATAAATGGTAACAACTTAAAGAAAATTACTTCCATTAGGAAGAGTTCAAATACTAATGTTGCCTTGGAATCTTTATTAATCACATAATAGGACCGCTGTTTGACTTTCAATATGTAAATCAATATAACCCGGACTTCAACCGACTGACAGTAGAAATCATGATTTTGTGATTGCTTCTTTGTATTGACAGTGCAATTCAGCGAATCTTATTTGAATGAAAATCGATAAGCGAATGTCCGCAAACTGGTTACCATATAATGCGGCAACAATTATAAATTTACTTTTGAAATGTGTGTGCACGGTGTTTGTTTTTAATCATGTTTATTATTTTGTAGACAAATTCACTAGCTATATCAACGGAAGCAGGATAACAGAGCTTGTTGAGACCGTTTGCAAGCATGAGATTACATTACTAAAAGAGGATTTGATGAAAGGTATAAACTTGTAAAACACATATATATACTATCCTCCATAAATAATGGCAATTTTCAAATTCTTACTAAATTTAGATTAAGTAATCACAAATTAAGAGTTGAAACTGGTCGTCATGTACGCTGGGTAAACATGTCCGGTAAATTAGAGAATATTCCACGATGTGCAAGACTTTGTCAATATTGTAATTTGAATGTGACTGAGGATATACTCCATTTTTTGTTGGAATGTCCTTTAAATATGTAACTTCAAGAACCATTTTACTTAATTATTTATTTATGGAATATCCAAAACTAAGAATACTTAATTCGAAAAACCTATTTATATGGATTATGACAAATGATGATGATAATTTTATTAAAAATTTATGCAAATATTTGACTTCAAACTTAGAAGTGAGAAATAATACTGGTAAGTAAAAATCGATACAGGTTTTAATGATAATATCTGGTGAAGAGTTATCTTTATTTTGCCGAACTGACAATGTCGTATATATATATATATACTGTTCTTTTGTTTTTATATGAATCATATTATAATGTTTAATTTTATATTGTTTCTAAACATGTATTTATGTTTTGTTTATTATGATTTATTTGTTTGTAATTGATATACCTATATGGGCCCTTTGATTAGGAAATAAACATATTTGATTTGATTATTTGATTTGATTGATATGTATATACAATATGATTTTATATGAATCCAGAAAACGTTTTTAAATAAAATTGAGAATGGAAATGGGGAATGTGCCAAAGAGACAACAACCCGACCATAGAAAAAAACAACAGCAGAAGGTCACCAACAGGTCTTCAATGTAGCGAGAAATTCCCGCACCCGGAGGCGTCCTTCAACTGGCCCCTAAACAAATATATACTAGTTTAGTGATAATGAACGCCATACTAATTTCCAGATTTTACACAAGAAACTAAAATTAAAATAATACAAGACTAACAAAGGCCAGAGGCTCCTGACTTGGGACAGGCGCAAAAATGCGGCGGGGTTAAACATGTTTGTGAGATCTCAACCCTCCCCCTATACCTCTAGCCAATGTAGAAAAGTAAACGCATATTAAAACATGTCTAATTTTTCAAAATCATCATTTATTATGTGTGATGGGATGTGCTTGGGCTCAGAAACAGTTTCAGCAATCACGTTTATCAGAGAATATCAATCATTTAAGCGTTAAGGATGTATTTATGTAAAATCTAAAAAAATCAAGAAATTAAAATTGATACTACGTCGAAAGAGCACCAGTTAAAACAAACAAAATAACCTAAAAAATATTCATTGATATGTCATGGAGCTCCTTTTTGAGATATTTGAGTTTTAAAAAATGGCGGGAAAAAGGCTGACTCGGACTTTTTTGTTATATTTACAATGATTCTACAATGGTATTATTTGGGTCTCTAATCGAAAGAACAAAAATCAAAAATCTGCTTAAATTTTGGAAAATGGCCTTTTATGGGCTATTAAAGTATTTTATGAAAAGAAAAATGGGTGTTATGGGGCAAAATATTTTATCCTGTATTGATGGGGACAAAACAAGAAGTCCGAAAATCTGACACCAATTTCCAAAACCTCACCTAAGTACATCCTTAACATTTTTTTAAACATTACATTCATAAAACATGAAAAAATGATGTCTTACGCCAACATTGTCAGTGGATAAGAGAGGTTTTATATATTACAATTTCAAAAAAAAATACAAATCGTAATTTTGGGTGAGGTGGTAACGATATCCGAACGAACAGTGACTTGTCTTACTGGTAACTTTTTTATTTCAAAGATTTCCGTATCTGTTGTAGTTTTCAAATTAATGGGGGAAAACAAAAGAATGGTTAAATTTTTCAAGATTATAGGATGAAATAATACAAAATGGCGAAAAAAAAAAATCATCATTTTAGGAAAATAACTACACGAGAGGTAGTCAGACAGTTTTTGGGGAAATACGAACTCATTATTCTCAACAGTTTTTTAACTGACCAGGACAAAACAAAAGGCTGATTGATCTAATAACTAAAGAATAAAATCATATAAAATATGTTTTATTGACCTCATTTGTAAAACAGTGTCTTGTGTACTATTATTTGTCTGTTTGTCTATTTCCTTTTTAGCCATGATGTTGTCAGTTTATTTTCGATAAATGAGTTTGACTGTCCATCTGGTACCTTTTGCTCCTCTTAAGTATCTGAAAATAACTCATCAAAAATTCATAATTTACTTTATATAATGGTTAAATATTTATTTTGCAGAGATAAAAAACAAACCAACTTTCTTTGCTTTTCTGAAATCCAACATTATCTTCTCAGGAGACGACGTTCTCAAATTTGATGAGGTAACGACTAATATTGGACAAAACTATAACCCATCAACAGGCGTGTTTACGGCACCAAATGAAGGCGTCTATCAAATATCATGCGTCATGGTGTCTGTGCGGAGAACAAATGTTCATTACTGGCTGTATAGAAACGAGGAGAGATTTTCTTATGGCTATGTAAGTGCAACCGCTCATGCGAACTCTAATACACAGAATTGGATACTTGAATTGAAGAAAGGCGACCGTGTCTTCATCCAGCACAGAACGTCTCGAGGAGAAACCGTTCACGGTTTACGTCATTCATATTTTTCCGGGCATTTGCTATTCTAATTTTTCAGTTTGTCATTTCATGATAAATTGTTACTGGAAGTTGTTTTAATTTGTTTGTAATACAAGCTTAATTCGAGCGAGACTAATTTAATTGTTTTGCTTAACGTCAGTGGTACGAGCAGATTTTAAAATCGTGATGTTTAAAACTAAAACGACAGTGTAATAATCAATACTCATTTTCTGTATTAATTACTTAAATAGGATATTATTTAATCCTAAAGACAAAAAAACCTTGCATAAGCATGGTTCCGTTTATGTTTTGGCTGTATAAATATGCAGAGATTGGAAGATAGAGCTAATGCCTGATGTAGGCAACGTGCCATGCTCCCTGTGCGTCGAAAAAGGCAACGCTCTTTGCACGTCAAAAACCCTTTCGACGGACATTTTTTTGATTTTTTTGATTTTTTTTTTTGTGGACTGAGGAACAAATATTTTGCTCGGGTTTGACTAAATAAAACTGCATATAAATTTACGCAATTAGCCATTTTTTTTTTTTAAATTTAACGTTAATATTTGTTATTAACCGATACCTACGAAATCCACGAAATTTTGCACAAAAAGTATAACGATGTATTTGTCTTATCTTGCTTACTATCCTGAATGAATATTTTTATAAGGTCACTAGATTTTTAGTAAATGACAATCTTATACCAATGAATCTATTATAAGAGACAGTTATGACTTTGTTTGAGGTACCCAAATGAATTATTACAATTCGTTTAGATTACTTTCTATACAACAAACTGATAATGCCATACCAAGAAATTAAAGACGATCAAAAGACAAACAGTATACAAAGACTGATCAACACTTCCCCACCAAAAACTGTGATGTTCTTGGGTTCAGATCCTGCTCCACATTTGTATTACCTTAGCCGTATTTGGCACAACTTTTTGGAATTTTGAATCCTCAATGCTCTTCAACTTTGTACTTGTTTGGCTTTATAAATATTTTGATATGAGCGTCTCTGATGAGTCTTATGTAGACGAAACGCGCGTCTGGCGTCCTTAATTATAATTCTGGTACTTTTGATAACTATTGCAAACCCATCATGTTCTTCATATAAAACCGATAAGTCTATTTCAGTTGGTCACATTCGAGGAAAAGAGTTGATCTTAAAGGTTTTTTCCCCCAAAGATAATAGGCTTATAAGTTTGTACATCGGGCACACTGGTACTCCCAAATAAAGCTGTTGAAAGGCTAAATCAAGTTGAAGAGCACTGGAAACCAAGAGTTCTAAAAAGTTGAGCAGATTCTGGCTAAAGCCGTGTATGCCTTATTAGAGAGAAAACCCGAAGTGTTTTGAATGATCGTCACATTTTATGAACATTAAATAAAAAAAAGTTTGAAAGATGTGTCATGTCAGCACAATCTGTAACTAATGAGCTGATGATACTATTGTCAACACTTATGAAACAATTCAAAACAAAACTGATTAAATAAATTGATCAAAATATAGATAGTAAACAGCATCCAAACTAATCACTAGGCTACAGGTTCGTGGCATGGGACATGTACTCTAACTCTAAAACGGAATACAAATCGTAAAAAAGCCCATAAAAGAGAAAAGAATTCAATCTAATTAAAAAGCAATGCGATAAAAAAAAAATGACAGGATTTTACTATGCACTCAGTAACAATGTGGTGATTTAATGCTACCTAGTTGAGCAACCCTTCTCTTAACTAATGCATTAGTATAACAGTACAACAATAGAACAACCTTTGACGACTTGTCTCATAAAAGAACAAACAAAATTACAAAAGACACAACTTACCTATCTAAGAGGAAACCTAGTTTTTGTTTTTGTATATATATATATATATATATAAACGAGTCTAAATTGAAAACTGCGTTCAAACCTATGATTGCGTTGGATAAAAACCGCAATTTTTAAACGTGTGCATGTAAAACAAATTTCGTTGTAGAAGGGTCTAAAAACAGCACAAACAACATTTTCCAAAAGACCAAAAAAGTGAAAAAGTATATTTAAACAAAACGCATTTGACTAACAGGTCGAACAACTGATGTTCTTTAACCCTGCTGACTGCCATTGGCGATTGCCAAATAAAATTGATCACAAGATGTAACAAAATGGATCTTAATATAAATTTAATACTACACAGAAAAAAAAATTAACTTGTGGCCACGATGTTATGCCACAAACATACGTTGTCAATATTTTTTTAGTACACCAGATCCGGATTTCGACAATAAATGTCTCTTCAGTGATGTTGGGGATCAAAACGGTATTTGGAAGGCCATATAAAAAGTACCCTCGTTTTTAGAAAAAGTACCCTCATTTTTAGAAAAAGTACCCTCATTTTTAGAACGACTCTTGAATTTTAAGAGTCAATATAGGATGAACGGATCATATAAACCGGAGGGAAAATATGATACAAGCCCAAACGAAAAATATAAACGAGTCTAAATTGAAAACTACGTTCAAACCTGTGATTGCGTTGGATAAAAACCGCAATTTTTATACGTGTGCATGCAAAACAAATTTCGTTGTAGAAGGGTCTAAAAACAGCACAAACAACATTTTCCAAAAGACCAAAAAAGTGAAAAAGTATATTTAAACAAAACGCATTTGACTAACAGGTCGAACAACTGATGTTCTTTAACCCTGCTGACTGCCATTGGCGATTGCCAAATAAAATTGATCACAAGATGTAACAAAATGGATCTTAATATAAATTTAATACTACACAGAAAAAAAAATTAACTTGTGGCCACGATGTTATGCCACAAACATACGTTGTCAATATTTTTTTAGTACACCAGATCCGGATTTCGACAATAAATGTCTCTTCAGTGATGTTGGGGATCAAAACGGTATTTGGAAGGCCATATAAAAAGTACCCTCGTTTTTAGAAAAAGTACCCTCATTTTTAGAAAAAGTACCCTCATTTTTAGAACGACTCTTGAATTTTAAGAGTCAATATAGGATGAACGGATCATATAAACCGGAGGGAAAATATGATACAAGCCCAAACGAAAAATATAAACGAGTCTAAATTGAAAACTACGTTCAAACCTATGATTGCGTTGGATAAAAACCGCAATTTTTATACGTGTGCATGTATAACAAATTTCGTTGTAGAAGGGTCTAAAAACAGCACAAACAACATTTTCCAAAAGACCAAAAAAGTGAAAAAGTATATTTAAACAAAACGCATTTGACTAACAGGTCGAACAACTGATGTTCTTTAACCCTGCTGACTGCCATTGGCGATTGCCAAATAAAATTGATCACAAGATGTAACAAAATGGATCTTAATATGAATTTAATACTAAACAGAAAAAAAATTAATTTGTGGCCACGATGTTATGCCACAAACATACGGTGTCAATATTTTCTAGAACACCAGATCCGGATTTCGACAATAAATGTCTCTTCAGTGATGTTGGGGATCAAAACGGTATTTGGAAGGCCATATAAAAAGTACCCTCATTTTTAGAAAAAGTACCCTCATTTTTAGAACGACTCTTGAATTTTAAGAGTCAATATAGGATGAACGGATCATATAAACCGGAGGGAAAATATGATACAAGCCCAAACGAAAAAATATAAACGAGTCTAAATTGAAAACTACGTTCAAACCTATGATTGCGTTGGATAAAAACCGCAATTTTTATACGTGTGCATGTAAAACAAATTTCGTTGTAGAAGGGTCTAAAAACAGCACAAACAACATTTTCCAAAAGACCAAAAAAGTGAAAAAGTATATTTAAACAAAATACATTTGACTAACAGGTCGAACAACTGAAGTTCTTTAACCCTGCTGACTGCCATTGGCGATTGCCAAATAAAATTGATCACAAGATGTAACAAAATGGATCTTAATATAAATTTAATACTAAACAGAAAAAAAAATTAACTTGTGGCCACGATGTTATGCCACAAACATACGTTGTCAATATTTGTTTAGTACACCAGATCCGGATTTCGACAATAAATGTCTCTTCAGTGATGTTGGGGATCAAAACGGTATTTGGAAGGCCATATAAAAAGTACCCTCGTTTTTAGAAAAAGTACCCTCATTTTTAGAAAAAGTACCCTCATTTTTAGAACGACTCTTGAATTTTAAGAGTCAATATAGGATGAACGGATCATATAAACCGGAGGGAAAATATGATACAAGCCCAAACGAAAAAATATAAACGAGTCTAAATTGAAAACTACGTTCAAACCTATGATTGCGTTGGATAAAACCGCAATTTTTATACGTGTGCATTTAAAACAAATTTCGTTGTAGAAGGGTCTAAAAACAGCACAAACAACATTTTCCAAAAGACCAAAAAAGTGAAAAAGTATATTTAAACAAAACGCATTTGACTAACAGGTCGAACAACTGATGTTCTTTAACCCTGCTGACTGCCATTGGCGATTGCCAAATAAAATTGATCACAAGATGTAACAAAATGGATCTTAATATAAATTTAATACTAAACAGAAAAAAAAATTAACTTGTGGCCACGATGTTATGCCACAAACATACGGTGTCAATATTTTTTTAGTACACCAGATCCGGATTTCGACAATAAATGTCTCTTCAGTGATGTTGGGGATCAAAACGGTATTTGGAAGGCCATATAAAAAGTACCCTCATTTTTAGAACGACTTTTGAATTTTAAGAGTCAATATAGGATGAACGGATCATATAAACCGGAGGGAAAATATGATACAAGCCCAAACGAAAAAATATAAACGAGTCTAAATTGAAAACTACGTTCAAACCTATGATTGCGTTGGATAAAAACCGCAATTTTTATACGTGTGCATGTAAAACAAATTTCGTTGTAGAAGGGTCTAAAAACAGCACAAACAACATTTTCCAAAAGACCAAAAAAGTGAAAAAGTATATTTAAACAAAATACATTTGACTAACAGGTCGAACAACTGAAGTTCTTTAACCCTGCTGACTGCCATTGGCGATTGCCAAATAAAATTGATCACAAGATGTAACAAAATGGATCTTAATATAAATTTAATACTAAACAGAAAAAAAAATTAACTTGTGGCCACGATGTTATGCCACAAACATACGTTGTCAATATTTGTTTAGTACACCAGATCCGGATTTCGACAATAAATGTCTCTTCAGTGATGTTGGGGATCAAAACGGTATTTGGAAGGCCATATAAAAAGTACCCTCGTTTTTAGAAAAAGTACCCTCATTTTTAGAAAAAGTACCCTCATTTTTAGAACGACTCTTGAATTTTAAGAGTCAATATAGGATGAACGGATCATATAAACCGGAGGGAAAATATGATACAAGCCCAAACGAAAAAATATAAACGAGTCTAAATTGAAAACTACGTTCAAACCTATGATTGCGTTGGATAAAACCGCAATTTTTATACGTGTGCATTTAAAACAAATTTCGTTGTAGAAGGGTCTAAAAACAGCACAAACAACATTTTCCAAAAGACCAAAAAAGTGAAAAAGTATATTTAAACAAAACGCATTTGACTAACAGGTCGAACAACTGATGTTCTTTAACCCTGCTGACTGCCATTGGCGATTGCCAAATAAAATTGATCACAAGATGTAACAAAATGGATCTTAATATAAATTTAATACTAAACAGAAAAAAAAAATTAACTTGTGGCCACGATGTTATGCCACAAACATACGGTGTCAATATTTTTTTAGTACACCAGATCCGGATTTCGACAATAAATGTCTCTTCAGTGATGTTGGGGATCAAAACGGTATTTGGAAGGCCATATAAAAAGTACCCTCATTTTTAGAACGACTTTTGAATTTTAAGAGTCAATATAGGATGAACGGATCATATAAACCGGAGGGAAAATATGATACAAGCCCAAACGAAAAAATATAAACGAGTCTAAATTGAAAACTACGTTCAAACCTATGATTGCGTTGGATAAAAACCGCAATTTTTATACGTGTGCATGTAAAACAAATTTCGTTGTAGAAGGGTCTAAAAACAGCACAAACAACATTTTCCAAAAGACCAAAAAAGTGAAAAAGTATATTTAAACAAAATACATTTGACTAACAGGTCGAACAACTGAAGTTCTTTAACCCTGCTGACTGCCATTGGCGATTGCCAAATAAAATTGATCACAAGATGTAACAAAATGGATCTTAATATAAATTTAATACTAAACAGAAAAAAAAATTAACTTGTGGCCACGATGTTATGCCACAAACATACGTTGTCAATATTTGTTTAGTACACCAGATCCGGATTTCGACAATAAATGTCTCTTCAGTGATGTTGGGGATCAAAACGGTATTTGGAAGGCCATATAAAAAGTACCCTCGTTTTTAGAAAAAGTACCCTCATTTTTAGAAAAAGTACCCTCATTTTTAGAACGACTCTTGAATTTTAAGAGTCAATATAGGATGAACGGATCATATAAACCGGAGGGAAAATATGATACAAGCCCAAACGAAAAAATATAAACGAGTCTAAATTGAAAACTACGTTCAAACCTATGATTGCGTTGGATAAAACCGCAATTTTTATACGTGTGCATTTAAAACAAATTTCGTTGTAGAAGGGTCTAAAAACAGCACAAACAACATTTTCCAAAAGACCAAAAAAGTGAAAAAGTATATTTAAACAAAACGCATTTGACTAACAGGTCGAACAACTGATGTTCTTTAACCCTGCTGACTGCCATTGGCGATTGCCAAATAAAATTGATCACAAGATGTAACAAAATGGATCTTAATATAAATTTAATACTAAACAGAAAAAAAAATTAACTTGTGGCCACGATGTTATGCCACAAACATACGGTGTCAATATTTTTTTAGTACACCAGATCCGGATTTCGACAATAAATGTCTCTTCAGTGATGTTGGGGATCAAAACGGTATTTGGAAGGCCATATAAAAAGTACCCTCATTTTTAGAACGACTTTTGAATTTTAAGAGTCAATATAGGATGAACGGATCATATAAACCGGAGGGAAAATATGATACAAGCCCAAACGAAAAAATATAAACGAGTCTAAATTGAAAACTACGTTCAAACCTATGATTGCGTTGGATAAAAACCGCAATTTTTATACGTGTGCATGTAAAACAAATTTCGTTGTAGAAGGGTCTAAAAACAGTACAAACAACATTTTCCAAAAGACCAAAAAAGTGAAAAAGTATATTTAAACAAAACGCATTTGACTAACAGGTCGAACAACTGATGTTCTTTAACCCTGCTGACTGCCATTGGCGATTGCCAAATAAAATTGATCACAAGATGTAACAAAATATATAGGCCACGCTGCGCAAACAGTAAATAATCTTCAGATCATTGAAGGACTACGGAAAACCTAAAAAAGAAGAAGAAAAAATTAATATTTCAACTAAAAATTAGACATTTCACAAATTTAAATAGCAATCAGTAAACCTCCAATAGGTAAGTACAGAGACAGTTGGCATAAAGAGTTTACAAGGGTAGAGAAAGATGATTATCCCTATACTAGTACCAATCTTATGTGGACTGTCTATTTTCAACTGGCTGTTGGTCGTATTATTATACAGTCATGTCTTGTTGGAGCAAGGACATAAAATAGAAGCCTTGTGTAGGGTGAGAGTTGCACTTTCAGCATGGGTTTATAGTTCGGCTTGATGCAATGGAAGTTTGTTTGCCCCTATCCAGCGTATCTTTTTTCACATTAGAAGTCAAATTTAAAGTTGGCCTACCTTACAGAACAGAGTTATTAGTTTTTGATTTGTTCTCTTCCTGAGTATGTTTGAAATATTTGCCACTTGACAATAAGAAGGTAAAACTCATTCAATCATAGCAGTCTAAGAAAACATGACCTTGTACAATACCAAACTATAAGAATCGAAAGGCTGCAATACCAATATAAAAATAAGGAGATGTGGTATGATTGTCTATCATGAAACAATTGTCCAGCAAGCATATGAATATCATTGTTCAGTTAAATCAATACTGGTACCATTAAGGACAAATTTCGAAGATTTTACTAAAATATTAGATTGATAGCATGTATGAAGAAGTTTTTTCAAAGGTTAAAAAAAGGTAAAATGGATATTTTTAATCTACCTGGTCTATAAACATCACATTTGGTCCGAGACCACAATTATATTTCGTAGTGCATTTCTTTTAGAACATAAATGAAAATAAAAAAAATCCCACCTGCGCTTTCTCAAAGAAACTTACAGTGTGTTGTACTACTTTTGGGACAAATTATATCAAAATTATAGAAAACTTCATCGGCTCTAACTCAAAATATGTACAATTTTATGTTTAGGGCGTCTTGAAATCTTTTGACAGCTTCCGAAGTGCCAATTTTCAACCTTTTTCAACATGTACTGACTGTATGTCATGAATGGATACCCCATATCATTTGTTTTTCTATGATACATTATTTTGTTTGTAATAAGATTTCATATCTATATCAAAGTACCTCAAGTTATCAGTGGCAGCTCGAGGGAATCTAGGGGGTCAGAATTTTATTTAGTTCACCTCGCCAAAAGGGCCATGTAAGCTTTTCTCATCATTTGGCTTCCGGTGTCGTTAACTTTTACAAAAATCTCTAAAACTACTAGGCCAAATTTAACCAAACTTGGCCTTAAATTGTTTATCAGGTCAAGATCAATCTTTCAGATGAATCGGGCAACCTGTTGTAGGGTTGTTGCTCCTGAATAGGTAATTCCAAGGAAATTTTGCCGTTTTTGGTTACTATCTTGAATATTATAGATAGAGATAAACTGCAAACAGCAATAATGTTCAGCAAAGTAAAGATCTACAAAAAATCAACATGAACCCTTAAGGAGTTATTGCCCTTTATAGTCAAGTTTTAACAAGTTTTCATAAATTTTGGTAAACTTTCACAAAAATCTTCTCCTCTGAAACTGCTAGGACAAATTTAACCAAACTTGTCCACAATCATCATTAGAGTATCTTGTTTGAAAAATGTGTCCAATGACCCCACCCGCGAAACCAAGATGGCCGACATGGCTAAACAAGGTACATAGGGTAAAATTCAGTTTGTGGCTCATATCTCTGAAACCAAAGCATTTAAAGCAAATCTGACGAGGATAAAATTGTTCATTAGGTCAATATAGATGTTCTGCCCTGAAATTTTTAGACTGATGTTGGCTTGCTGCCTCGGAATTGGTAATTTTAAGAAAATTTTGCAGCTTTTAGTTATTTTCTTCAATATATTAAAAGATAGAGATAAACTGTTAACAGAAATAATGACCTACAAATAAGTCAACATAACCAAAATGGTCAATGTAGGCCGTTTTTTCTTTAGTTATTTTTATGCCCCACCTACGATAGTAGAGGGGCATTATGTTTTCTGGTCTGTGGCTTCGTTCGTGCGTCCGTCCGTTCAGGTTAAAGTTTTTTGGTCAATGTAGTTTTTGATGAAGCTGAAATCCAATCAACTTGAAACTTAGTTCACTTGTTGCTTATGATGTAATCTTTCTAATTTTAAAGCCAAATTAGACTTTTGACCCCAATTTCACGGTCCACTGAACATAGAAAATGAAAGTGGGAGTTTCAGGTTAAAGTTTTTGGTCAAGGTAGTTTTTGATGAAGCTGAAGTCCAATCAACTTGAAACTTAGTACACTTGTTGCTTATGATATGATCTTTCTCATTTTAAAGCCAAATTAGACATTTGACCCCAATTTCACGGTCCACTGAACATAGAAAATGAAAGGGGGAGTTTCAGGTTAAAGTTTTTGGTCAAGGTAGTTTTTGATGAAGCTGAATTCCAATCAACTTGAAACTTAGTACACTTGTTGCTTATGATATGATCTTTCAAATTTTAGAGCCAAATTAGACTTGTGACCCCAATTTCACGGTTCACTAAACATAGAAAATGAAAGTGGGAGTTTCAGGTTAAAGTTTTTGGTCAAGGTAGTTTTTGGTGAAATTGAAGTCCAATCAACTTGAAACTTAGTACATATGTTCCCTATAGTATAATCTTTCTAATTTTAATGCCAAATTGGATTATTGCCCAATTTTTACAGTCCATGGAACATGGAAAAGGATATTGCAAGTGGGGCATCCGTGTACTTTGGACACATTCTTGTTTTAACAATTTTCATAAATTTTGTAATTTTTTATTTTCCACTGTAACTACTTGGCCAAGTAAGATCTACAAACACATCACCATCACCAAACCACAATTTTGTCATGAATCCATCTGTGTCCTTTGTTTAATATGCACATAGACCAAGGTGAACAACACAGGCTCTTTAGAGCCTCTAGATTTGAAAATCAATGCTTTTGAATTGGGCCATATGGTTAGAACCTCTTTTGGAAAATGGCTGGATCTACCCCTTCTCTATGATCAATAGTTAATAAGCCATAAAACACAAAAACATATGCTTTTCAATATTTTAATCAACGAAAAGTTTATGTGTCTTGATTTTTCTACAAGTCAGTAATTCAGTTGTTCAGTGAAAAATGGTGTGAATGAATAGTTTCATAAAAATATTTTTTATACATTTTTGTTTTTGAAAAATAGTTTACTACTCAATTCTCTCAGGTTAATACAAACTGTAAATAAAATTATATTTAGTGTTTTTCCACATTGCTGTGTTCAGTGTTTTAGTGTGACATTACATTATTAATCTATAATGGGTATCTCTCATGGTACGGCATGCAAAGATATAAAGATCAATCACTGCAACAATTGTATTACCATATTTTCCCACTAAGGACAGTTAAATTTTAATATTTAAGGTGCAACGCTTGCCAACCTTTTTAAATAATTAAAATTTAACTGTTGAGAGTATAGAAATATTGTAATACATGAGTTATAGTGGTGGAATTGGTTTCTCTAATGATTTTTATCCTACCTTTTCAAAGATTTGCAGAAAGCTGTGTTCTTTATATGTGAGGTGAGCAAAACGTCACAATAAAAATTCAATAAATCAAGAAAATTTAATATCATAATTAAATTTTGACCATTCATTTGCTGAGAACAGACATTTCACTAGTGATGAGAAATATTTTTCTCACCCCACTCCAGAAATGTGAAAATAGCACAAAAATAAGAGATATAAAGTATATAATGTCAACAGACACAATCAAAGTTAAAGTAATATAAGTTGAAGTCTAAAAAACATTGATTCTGTTGGAAACTAGAAAGGAATTTAGAGGTCTTATAAAAAAGAAGATGTGGTATAATTGCCAATGAGACAACTGTCCACAAGAGACCAAAATGACACAGACATTAACAACTATAGGTCACCGTATGGCCTTCAACAATTAGCAAAGCCCATACCACATAGTCGGCTATAAAAGGCGATAAGACTTTTCAGAAATAAAAGTCCAACAGTCTTTGCTTTAAAGGCATAAAAATGGCTCATAATGAATTTTGAAGTCAGAAAAAGCAAAACCATCAAACCATTTAATACTGAATATGAACATTTGAATAATAAAATACCATGACAATAGAAATTTCTCTATTGGAAGAAATCATGGCTTGATTTTAATGACATCAAACAAACAAAAAATGCCATAATAGAATTTCAATAATTTCAGTTAACAATAGAAAACAATACAAGTAAATTTACTACAGCTGAGAGAATTTGTGGAAAGAAATATATAAATACAAAATGTATGATGATTAAAGTGAATACTGAAATATGATTGATGGATAAATTGTTAGTGTTTAAGGTGGTACCTAACACTACAGGGAGATAACTCTGTAAAATTATCTAAACGTTTTAATTACGTTGTGTTGTTAAGGGAATATTAAGCTTCTCAGTGATCAAAATAAGTGTTTGTCAAACTGCTATATAACTAGTGTAATTTTTCTGATTAAACGGTTGGTTGAAATTTTTTGAATTTTTTATATTTTTGTCAAAGGGTCAAAGTAAATACTAAAAAAAGATTTAAGAAAATTAAACGAGCCAAATTAATTTTAGTTAAAGTGTTGGGTACCACATTAACAAAATTTTCTAAACCTCTTTGCTTCATCAATGTGCCAAGTTTTTATTGATGGAGGAAGACAGAATATCAAGAGAGAACCATCGACCATTAAAGGTAGACTGGTTCTCTATCCTTTATCTGTTTGACTCTGACATACCTGTATGTTGCAAGGGAGAGGATCAGCCTAAAATTTAAGGAAACAGGGAATCAGTGTTAACCAAGAATGAGATTAAACACACACCTGCTACAATGGGGTTAACCTCACAACTTTATTGAAGACAGACTAGTGATCACTGAAGATAAAATATTAAGGCCACTTGGCTAAACAAAATGGATTACTAAAATAACAATCAAACATATTGCACTATTATTTCAGGTTAGGGTGAAGGTTGGTGCCTGTTAAAACCTTTAAGTCTGTTGCATATGCTGCTCCTGTCCTAAGACAGAAACCTGTTGCTCAGTGGTTGTCATTTGTTGATGAGGTACATAAGTGTTTCTCATTTCTTGTTTTTTACATAGATTAGACAGTTGTTTTTCCTGTTTGAATGGTTTTACACTAGTCATTTTTGGGGCCCTTTATAGTTTGCTGTTCGGTGTGAGCCAAGGCTCTTAGTTGAAGGTTGTCCTTTGACCTATAATGGTTTACTTTAATAAATTGTGGCTTGGTTGGAGAGTTGTCTCATCGGCACTCATACCCCATTTTCTTATTTCTATAAAGTAAAAGCGAACCATCAAGTTATTTTCCTAGTATGGGTTAAAATCTAATCTTTCTAAGGTAAAACCATAGCCTCATTTTTGTCTCTTTCAAGCTCCTGAATCTGATCTGTCATTAAGATGAAATCTACAGAAGACTATATTATCACAATTTTATCTTAATCAATTATCACTTGATACAACAAACTAAAAATAACAAACAAACAAATCAAATAACACATAACAACTACTGGTTTGTTAAAAATAAACTAACAAAAAAGAAATTATACCGAGCATCAGCCCCCACCCCACCAAATATTAGGATTAATATTCAGTGCTTAATCTTTATTTTTAAAAATTGGTTTCAATTTTAATCATATTGTTTATTTTTTGTATTGTATTTACAATTTGTTAGGTTTCAGTAGGAGACGTGTCCTGGTTTTGACAGTTAAATTTTTTTTTTTTTTTTTTTTTTACCGAATTTGAGTTGCAAGTGGATAGTGATGAAATGTTTTAGTCAGACTGTTGACAAAATTTCTGACAAATCAATTCATTAATTTTACTAACAAATTATCTGAATTTTTTTTAACATTTCTTTTGCTATTCAGCATATGTCACACTTGGTTTTGAAACTTTAACCTTAAAAGTCTGCATACAAATTTTAATAAATATCACATATGTATGGCAAAATTTATTTACAAATCTATAATTATTTTACAAATGTACATTTTTGCTTATAATTTGGGACTACATATTGAATATCAATTATTTCTATGCAAATAAGCAAACAGATCCATTCTCCAGTAGCATTTATTTATCCACCTCTAGAACCCTTATAAACTGGTGTAAGTCATTACTGATATTTATAATATACCGTATATATGGTATTTCCCCACAAATATTGGTGAATTTTGTCTCTTGTATAAAGTCATAATGCATAAGCATGCAAGTGAAATTCAATAAAAATTCTATGAGGGAATTTTTCACAAATATTCATGCAAAACTTCCTTCTTTGCATGGCAAAACCTTTGTATTGCAGTAGTGCAAATTCATAGAATATTGCTGGCTAACTTTTGGTTTTGTTACAATGATCCTAAGGATATGTTAACAAGAATATTGTAGAGGACTATTATATTGCATATTATAAGGTGCAATTTTCAAAAATATAAATTCTTCTTATTGCATGCAAAAATTTTCACATAATAAGAACTTAATGCTTGCACCGTCTACTGGAAGTATTGCATACAAACTTTTGATAGTCTTATAGTCTTGACTAGCTGTGCGATAAATATTATATGTGTTTTCAAATTTAAATCTAGTACGTTATATAGTTGCCAATACCAAATAAATAATGTCTAAAACTAAATACATGTGTATTGTTTAATCAATTTAACATAAATAAATAATGATTCTATACACATATTATGCCATTTTGGCAGGAGTTTAAGAGTTAGTCATCCAAAATAAGTTACAATGCAAAAAAATCTTCATCAAAGATATTAGGCTCTTAATTTTGCCTATAAAAGACTCATCAGTGAAACTAAAATAAAAAAAGTTTAATGGTCAAATAAGGAATGATTAATATTTCAATCTAATAAAAATAGTCCTTCTAGCAAAAGTGCAAAAAAATCACACTACTGAATGTAGATTTTTCATACCATTAATTCAAGTAAAGAGTTGTACAAGCTAGCCTTTGAAAACAACAAAACATTTGTCTTTTTGGCATTTTTGTCATTTAATTGCTGCCAAATTGAATTATACACCAAATCTTCTTCATTGATAAACATATGAGTAAATATTATTATATTTCACTCTGGTTGATTAAAAAAAGTTAAATAAAAACAACAAAAATATTTGAAACAGCGTCCTGCTGAATTTCAGTTTGGATTTCTCTTCTGAGTGAATAAATATTTTTGTATTCTCAGTCAGTGTTAAAATGAAGAAAAAAATATTGTGAAAATAAATATAAAATATGGTATAAATGTGTTCTACGTCAGTTTAGCATACACTGGAGGTGAGAATTTCTTTCTAATAAATTTAAGAATGTACAATGGAATACAGCTAACACTCGTAATCACTAGCACTTTCCATATGAAATCCCATGACTTCAAGAAATGTGAATCTGGAAAAGAAATATGATAATTTATAACATGACCACTAATCTGAAACTCTCAGAACCTGCAGTATGCCTAAGGGTTGGTTTGTTACTTTTCATAGTAAAAACAAGTAAATTATATTTTTTATAAACAAGTAAAACAATGTTGATAAAAATAAACAAATCATTAGCATAGAGTTTATTGTAATCAATCTTCAACCTTGTTTTATACAGTTTCACACTAGACTTTATTAAGCCTTCTTTAGGGTGTCTTTTGGTTATTTTGGCTATTTTGTAAAAAAAAGCTTCTGTAACTACCAGAATTTATTGTGGATGTTCTATTTGAACATAGGAAAGAACAAGAGAATGAACTACGAAATCTAAACTTTATCAGTTGATGGATTTGTGTCAAATAGTTTATTGTAGTATGATCATATAAGTGAAATTCTAAAATTGTTTCTTTTGGACATTTCTAGAACAGTCAAACTATATACATTTGTAAATAACCTTTACATATTTATGGCAAATGTGTATAATCCATCTTAGATGATTTAATGGTAAAAATGCATATTTTACATTCAGAAGTGGGAGTGTGCAACTTCCCAACCCAAAACATTGAATCGGCCACTGATAACAATAGACTAACATTGTTTACAAAAAAATAAACTTACCAAAGTATGTAAGCACTGCCAGTGATGCTATATATATACATAAACTAAATATTTCTGCCAGTAACATCAGATAGTGCCAAGTTCGTATCGTCAGACTGACCATTAACAACTCCGTCAAAATAAGGGAGGTAAATGTTATGGACACAACATGGACAAAATCGTCTTCAAACAACCACAATGCTCCATAAATAATAATTCCACCTTCAATGAAATAATTTTCAATTATGTATAATATTCTTTATTTTGGATAAAAAGAATATCATTAAAAGGTAAATTTTTGCAACTATATGAGGAACGAACAAATAGTTTTATTAGCATAATACAATTTTTACAATATTTTCGATCAATCACACACATGCATGTATCACTCAACATGTGTTTATTTCAAAGCATGCATGCATGTCTGTCTCAATAATAAAATACCTATTTCATGCATCAAACTTGAGCCATCTCTGATTTGTAAAATTATTAGATTACAAACTGTTCAAGGAGATTTATCCTTTTCTCAATTTTCCAAGAATTCCATATCATTCTGTCTACAGTAAATTTTGGTCCTCATGTTCCTCAACTTCGTTCTGTACTTGGCCTATTAACTTTTTTGATATGAGCATCACTAATGAGTCTTTTGTAGACAAATTGAGTTTCTGATGTACACAATTATAAACCTGGTATTTTTGATGAGCTTTTTTCTTTGTTTTAAAAGTCAAAAGACCTCCAAACTTGCAGAAAGAAATTGTGACACCTATTGTTTTCCTAAGAAAATAGACAATTTTTTTAAAAGTGTGTGCTAGATTGTCTATTTTTCTGTGAAAATTATTGTATTTGTCTCCTTGTATATTTGATGCTATTTTCTGTCCTACTTAACATTTTCTCTGGTAGTACCATGTCAGATTAGATAAAATAAGAATGTGTCCATAGTACACGGATGGACCATCCGCACTATCATTTTCTATGTTCAGTGGACCATGAAAATGGGGGAAAATCTCTAATTTGGAATTAAAATTAGAAAGATCATACCATCGGGAACATGTGTTCTAAGTTTCAAGTTGATTGGATTTCAACTTCATCAAAAACTACCTCGACCAAAACAATTAACCTAAACCGGGACAGACAAACGGTTGGACGAACGAAAGAACAGATGACGCACTGACCAGAAAACATAATGCCCATAAACGGGGCATAAAAAAAGCTTGAATTTCAATTGTGTATAATGGTGTTATTAATCCAATATTACCCCGAAAGCATTAGGTTTCAAAACACTGAATTACCATCCTCTTGGTGTTTTTTTATATATAAAAACAAGGGATTTCCAACTGTATCTACTTACCTTGATAGACACTAATTAGCACCCACATGAAAAATGTTTTGAACGACAGGGATCTTCCCTACAATAGAAAAAGAACTATTTTAATAGAAATATTAAAAGAGACGTTAGATATATGTCAATAAGTCAGCATCCGTTGACACTATAAATGTCTAAAAAAAAAGCACATTTGTTCCATAGTAATTGTAGCGCGGACTGTTTATTAAGTTTACCAAGTTCAAAGCAATGAATGAAAACTGGTGTAAAATATATTCCGTTTATCATAACAGAAATAAATGTGAGATGTATTGCAATTAAAAACAAGAGGCTGTCACAACGACATCAAACCGGATTTATTAATATTTATTTGTGTCCTGGCAATATCACAAGAACCATTACTGATGAATGGTGAAAGTGAAAATCGTCAATATCAAATTTGACCTCCATTTTGTCATCAGTATCAACATCTTAAAATTTGGGAAGCCTTGGTAAAACAGTTCATGCGTAAATGCTAGGACACGACTGGAAACACCATTTTTCAATCTTTCAAGAACCATAACTCCTGAACGGTAAAATTCAAAATCGTCATTATTGAACTTGACCTCCATTTTGTCATCAGTAACAACATATTAAAATTTGGGAAGCTTAGGTAGAACAGTTCATGCGTAAATGCACGGACACGACTGGAAACACCATTTTTTTTCAATCTTTGAAGAACCATAACTCCTGAACGGTAAAAGTCAAAATCGCCATTATTGAACTTGACCTTCATTTAGTTGTCAGTAACAACATATTAAAATTTTAAAAGCTTTGGTTGAACGGTTCATGAGTTAATGCACAGACAACATTTGATTGACTCCCGCCCGCCCCCCCGCCCGCCCGCCGTACATCCCCAAATCAATAACCGACATTTTTGTCACAAAAATCCGGTTAATAAAATAGTAGTTAAATACTCTCTATGTGTTCAATTACCTATTAAATACCTAATCTGTGAAGTAATATATATTTTGAAGTTCGTTTCTAAAAGCAGCTGATCGTTGACAATCCAAATTTGAAACTGCTCTAGTCGACCTAGTTTACAAAGTGAATACACAAAGATAGATATTCCCTACTTCTGTTAAACGGTTTCAATTATGAAAGATTATCGTTATAAATGAATGTGTAAAAGGTAATTCCATACAATTTTAACATATATAAATGATTTGTTATGCGGTTCCTATAAAAATAACTTCGCATAACATCTGAGTCGCGAATGACAACATAAAATGTGCTACAAACTCCCGGTAAAATCATTACAAAAATATTGCGGGAATTATGAAATAAAAAAATGAACTGCACAAACTATTTGCGTTAAACAACGTAATAACTTCTGTCACGAAAGTAAATTAAGTTAAATAGCTTTGGCACAACAGTAATGAATCTAAATAATAATATTGGTAAAGTTGGGATTCATATCAAAATGTATTCTTTGTGAAAGACTACACATCAAAGATTGCAAAAATGCAGTGCCATGCATAGAACTATTCTCTATTAGATTTTTTTCTTCTCAACTAGTTGGTATTGTCTTTCACATTTTTTGGGGTCTAAAGTTTTTCTCTTTCAAAACCATCACAGATTTTTGGGCATTTACAAATATTAAAAAAATGAAATAGAAACAACTTTTATTTCAAAGTATTATCTTTAATCTTAAATGTTTATTAAAAAGTAAACATATGCTACAAAACTATACATTATTACAGAAAAATTAATTGTGATTTCCCCTCAACTACAAATATCATCCAATTACCTTTGTCAATTCTTTATACAATTCTGGATAAGTCATAGCAATTTCTGCTTTTACATCTTTATCAAGCACCAATGAAAATACAGGAAACATGGTAAAGACAGTAGAAAATCTAAAGAACCAATGAAAATTGAGGATATATTGTATATTATATGTATTTCATAATATAAAAACATATGGAATAGGATCCCAGTTAGGGCAACCAGTCCGGTACCCACGAATGTAGTTCTTAAAAAAAATATATAACTTTTGTTATAAATTGTGTAGTATTATTATTTCACTAGTTCTGTAACTGAATGTAGATTTATTTGAAAGGGTAGGCTTTCTACTTTGAATTTCTGTAAAAATTTTGATTGATTTAAATGTAATCTGGCGTCGGTACATAGAGTAAATTGCCTAAATTCTAGCCTTTATTCTTCCCCGGAAGTAGACAGACTGTTGTCAATAAAAACAAAATTTTGCAACGGAATGCCGGTCATGAGGCACTGAGATTGTACTTAGACACTTCAAAATGAATGCCTAACATGAACCAGAAGTCCAAAGGTGGCTATCAAAATTATTTATTGAATAAGACCCTATGTTTTTACTATGATTTTCAATGCGTTCCAATGGGGCAAATAATTGGGTCCCGTTCCATATGAATACATGAGTTAAAGGCATATCTATATTACTTGAAATGATTTCAAAACATTAAACCTAGGGAAAATGTTGCGTTACATAGCTTAAATAAATTGAGGTCTTTTATGTCTAGACCTTTAATAATTCTTGGAGAAATACATGATATTGGTCCCAGCACAAAGTAAAACAGTCATTCATGCTGTAAAATACATGTTAAAACAACAACAATATCAATATGTCAGCTAATTATGTTGATATCAGATATTGCATTATTTCTCTGATCAGATGGAATATATATGTATCATATTCAAATATCTTCTATGTGCTTAGTTTCAAATTGTTAGTAACTTGTGCCAAAATTAAAAGTGCTAAATATCATTTAAAGAAATTTTTAAATCCATAAATATTTTCATTGAAAACTGGAAGTAGATATGCTCTTTAATATATACTCACCCAACCATTAGGAAACCAGGAAACAGGGCTACAGATGCAAAATAAAATACAGCACAAAACACAGCCTGCATGGTAGATATAATCAGTCCTCTATGTATCACAAACTGACTTAGTGCTGCAGATCTTTTGTAACTGAAAAATATAGATCATAAATTTGAGATACACACAGATAAAAGAGAAATGGTCAAAATGGAGATTATAAAGTTGAGGTACAAAAAAGATAACAAAACCTAAATACACTTAAGGAATTAGTAGACGAGACAAAAGCCACTATCAACTTTATTACTGGTATGTAGCTTGTTGTAAGTTCTGGCCTGCAACTCCTTCATATAAGTTAGTTAGTGTAATAATGCAGTGCGAGAAACATATTAATCATATTTGTGTGATCTATATTGCTCAGAAGAGCTCAATGCATTAATAAAAGAATTCAACCTTCAATTCCTGCCAAAACTGTATTTTACTGACAAGATAATCACAGTATTTTTGATTTTTTTTAAGTTTGTTTCATTGACATTTATAGTGCCTATAATGCTTAAGGTGGTACCTAACACTACAGGGAGATAACTCTGTAAAATCAGCTAAACGTTTTAATTACGTTGTGTTGTAAAGGGAATATTAAGCTTCTCAATGATCAAAATTGTTGTTTGTCAAACTGCTATATAACCAGTGTAATTTTTCTGACAAAACGGTTGGTTCAAAATTTTTGAAATTTTTATATACTTGTTAAAGGGTCAAAGTAAATACTTTGTCAAAATTTTATGAAAATTAAACGAGCCAAATTAATTTTAGTGAAAGTGTTGGGTACCACCTTAACTAATTGGAGCCCACATATATTCATCATATTGATTAGTTTAAGCATATTTATTTATAGTGGATTGGAAAACAAGTTTTGCAACTTATATTAATCCCTTTCCACTTTGCGGATGCGAGTGCTGCCTTGTAGCGGCATTAGCCTGCTCTTTTTCGAAATCTACAAGGGTGTCTTTAACGTGCAAGAGATATGGCTCTCTCTGAACATGGGTCAACCATTTATCGTCCCCTTCGGAAGGACTATCATCGTTTCCTCAAGACCATACTCGCAAATGGTGTCAAGGGAGAGCCGAAAATTAAGTCCCTGAAATTTTCATCCCAGACGGGAATCGAACCAGGAACCTTTGTGTTAGTAGTCCGATGCACTAACCACTACACCACGGCTCTCATCATATTGATGACCTTAAAAATGCAAAATCTATCATTTCTTATATTCTTGATGGCCTAAGAAGGATTTTGTTTTTATTTTCACCTGTTTAAAAGATTTTATCCATCCTTGGTTTTCAAAATTTCAGTTTTGAGCGTTCTTGATGAAGGTAAATCCAGAAATGCACATCGGATGTATTAAATTTATAACAAGATTGTTTTCATTTTTTTTTTATCCTTTTCTGTTAGCTAGCTAACTTTCTTTCAGTTGAAATTGTCGTAAAGATACCTACCTATTTCTACCATGAACCAATAACAATCTACCAATATAACTAAACTGGGTAATAGAAAAATCAGCTGCCAAGGAGGCTTGTTTACCTTCCTGAAAAATATAAAAGATATCAATTATCATTTAATTTTTCTTAATTCATATTTCATTCTATTACTATTAATTCAGAAATTATTGCATGCATTTATTATTGTTATTTTACCATTTTCGACTTACAGTAATAATATCTATAAATCATCAATCATGTTTTTATTTTTGTGGTGTTGATTCAAAAAATGTGACTGTGTAAAAATCAATTTATTCATTTCTCATGCTAGGACTAAGATGCTCATACTCAAAGCACTTTTTTGCATTAGTCTTTGTCAGGAATGCTTAAGACCCCAAATTTAGAGCTGAGATGGGTAAATACTTTCAGAGCAATATGACCAAAAAGCACCTAAACATCTATGACCAAATTTGCATGAGAGAGTTGGAATCTTATTTTGTTAATAGTTTTTAAAATAAATCAACAATACTTTTTTTTGGGAAAATATATGTTATAAATCAAGTCAATGTCTATCCAGCCTCAGGATCTATGAGGGGGGATAGGACCTTTATCAGGACTCCGGGATCGGGTGTTTTTAAGCTCAGGATTTCCGGATTGACCCTTTCGGGATCCTGGAATTCTTTTTTTCGAATTTGGTGACCTCGGGATTTCGTGTTTTTAAGCCCGGGATTTCGGGATCAGGACCCCTCCTACCCTCCCTCATCTATCTTTAACTCAGATGAAAAAGAAACGGGGAAAAAATTGGTTTCAGAATCAAATGCATTATTGGTATTATTTTTGAAATCTTACACAAGATTGTTGTTATTGGCTAGCATCTTCATAAACAATGAAAATTCATTGAAAAACCCAGAATTTGAAAAAAAAGATGACCACCTCCTAAAATGGAAAGGTGGTCGGCTTTGACAAGAAGGTGGTCAGCACATCCTGCTTAAATGCATAATTGAAAACACTGGTACATGCATTTCATATTATCTATAAATATATGCCTTAGAAGTTTTGTACTATACACTGTATATACATGTATGTATGACTAACCTTTCCGACAATACCAATACCAGCATTAGCTGCTTGGATCATACTAACATCATTTCCTCCGTCACCTAATTAAAATATAAGGGGACATGTTACACTTAACTCAGGTAAGTATTGATTGACATGTCATTCCCTTTGCCACATTAATAAAATACAATCTGACATATTGCACTGATTTGACAAGTCAAGTGTTTTCTGGTTTCTGAAGTGATTGTTTTCTATTATGATACTATTTTGATCACTGCTAATACTTTGATATAATGGCATATGTTACTTCCTATTCATGTAAAACTGTTGAATTGCTATAATTTTCAATGGATATCTATACTCGTGTAAAACAATTAGTCATACTAATGAAGACAGCAGTTTGCTAAGTAGGCAAATATTTTTGCAATTTCTGGTAACATTTGTGCTTTGTTTGTTAAACATATAAATTTGTGTTTCACTTAAATTGACAATCAGTATCCAAAAATAATAATGTATCCACAGTATGTTATGAGAAATAAATGGAGAAGTGTGAAAGGGACACAGAAGATGCCCCAATTTGCATAAAACCTTATCCACAAGCATAACTCAAGAACAGTAAAAGTGACACCACCAAAATTTGAACTTGATCTGTGTTTATGGTATATAATAAGAATTGTGTGCAAGATTCAATACATTTGGTTGAGGCAAAAACTAAAGCAAGTGAACAGAAACTAATTTTTGGAACATACAGACGAACAAGGGTAACACTTAATGTCCCTTGCGCCGCTGTGGGGGCTTAAAAACACATCCTCATTTAATTCTCACCTATTGCACAAGTCCTTTTCCCTGTATGATTTCGTAATAATTTGACTATATCAGCTTTTTGTGTTGGAGAACATCTACATACAACAACACTGGGACATTGACAGGCTAACTCCACAAACTCATGTTCATAATACTTCAAGCAAACCTGGAAATATATTAGGTCATATTTTATTACCAAAGTTCATAAATGATTGGAAAACCTATAAAAAATGTTATGACATAAGGTTGAGTGGTATGAATATATTGAGGTAGCAACACCAATAAAAGCCATTGTGTAAACATTTGTATATTGAATGTTGTTAAAGCTCTTTTTCCATGTATCCCAATTAAAGTGGTTTCTTAAAAATTAGCAGTTCAAATGTTAGTAAATTCATGGGTTCCTATTAAGTTTGTTAAAAATAGATTTATCTCCTCCCCTGAAAAAAGTGAAACTGGAGACAGTAAAAAAAATTCACTCCCGCAACTGATGGAAGGAAAGGTGATCAATAGAACCAAGGAAAACCAAACAGTCTACCTATAACTCCCGTCACTAACCTGAAGTGAGTTGCCTGTAATGACTAGAGCTGCATCTTGTTTACGTCTCAAAGCATTAAGTTCTAAATGAGCATCAGTTCTGCCAATAACAGTACCAAATGTATGAATGTCTTGTAATCTAGACACCAGTTTAGAACTTTTAGCAATACAGATGGCTGTTTCTAACTTATCACCAGTCAACATCCAGACCTGATATACAAAACAAAATAGAAAAATATTAAATGAAAATTTGGAATTATTACTTCACAGAAAGTTTATGTAATTTTTTTTTTCCATTGGTGCCAGTATTTAGAAAAAAGTATTAAATAAGTGAAAATAAAGTAATTGATTTTCCTCTGAGTTCAGTATTTTTGTGATTTTACTTTTTAATTATATTCTTAATGAGCCTACTGCACTGTTTGATATAAAAATTTGAGTGTATAGGCCAATGAGACAGCAATCCAGAAACTCAAAAATTAAATAACTTGTATTGGTATGGGTTTTGCATATTGCTGAAAGCTGTATAGTGACCTACAGTTGTTAACTTCTATGTCGTTTTGGTATTTGGTGTATATTTGTATCATTGGCAATCAAATCGCATCTTAATATTTTTTATATTTTAAATAAAGACAAGAAAGAAGAATATGTATTAAAAAAAAATTAAAAAATCGTTTCAGAAAAACATTTACACTATAATATGGGAGTCTGCATTTTTTACTTTGCATGTAAGTCTAGTAAGACAAACCATGCTTAGAAACACAGTGTATTATAGCTTAGAAACACAGTGTATTATAAATTCATAACACAATTTGTCAAAATCCCAACATGCACTTGATGTAATAAACAACAAAGGAATAGTGCTCTTTATAGCTGTTTTTTTTTCATTTCCACTTATAGTGATGCCTTCTATATCTGTTTACAGCTGTTTTGTTGGGTTGTCTCTTTGACACATTCCCCATTTCCATTCTCAATTTTAAATGCCTAACCTTTATGCCTGCATTCCTCAATAACTCTAATGTAGGTCTAACACCTTCCTGTAACTTGTCTTCTACACCTGTTAGACATAGAAGCTCCATGTCACGTTCAAGACTCTCAATAACAGCCTGGACTTTTGCATTCCTGTCCTGTGTACTCATCTTAGCTTGATGATATCGAATCTGAAAATAGACACAAGATTTTTAATGTATTTCTGATAAAATTCAATGTAACTATTTAGCTAGTAAGCAGGACTTCAAGTCAGGTGTTAGTTAGAAGTGACGGACAATTTAAACAAGAACTTATGAAATCATGTACAATTCATATTTTTTTAATCTGTTACATGTCTCATTAAATCCCACACGTTTTGGTAAGTTTTAGCTTTGTCCTTTTTTTCTGATTTTCACACTCAATGCTTTACTTTTAACCTTATCACAGTATAACCATCATATGCTATTAAAGGTTGGAAGAGGGAAACCAATAATAAATTTAAAATTAGTGTTTACCAATTACCTCAAACTCCTGATACTGTTCTTCCGTTAAAACTTTTTTGGCAACTACTAATGTTCTCAGTCCTTCTCTAGCAAGATTTCCACACTATAAAAAAAAGTATAAAAAGTACATGAATCAAGAATATATGAGTTTTCAAGAGAAAGACTGCAGTAAATATTGTGATAAATGCAGATAACCTTAAAAATGAATTTCTGTTCCTTTTTTTAATTTTCAATTTCACTTAACAATTTTAAATTGACTTGGTTTTATTGTGGAGTTTAAACATTTTAGGACCAAACTAATCTGTGAGGTTTGATGTACAAATTTGTTTACCCCGTTATATGACTTCCTTATAAAAGATCTTGATTAAAAGGGACTTAAAATAAACAACTAAATTAGATCTTATATATTTCATTATATTATATTTAATTGTATTTTACCCTAATAAAATTTCCCACTTTATAGAATGACACAAAAATGTGCTTTATTGAAATGATAAGTTAATATTTGATTTCCTTGTATTTGCATAAATATAAACTTCTGTTTATCTAAAGACTGAGAACCAATAAACAGAAGTGTAATGAACTGGCCATTTTGATTCTTGGTCATCTGTGTTAATCTGAAACATCTAAACACATGTTTATACCAAATCCAATACAGAAGCAACCAGTTAATAACCTCTTCTCTAAACATTATTTATTCTGTAAGTTATAGCAGTTCCTGTAATAAAACATGTTGCTGTCTAGTTTTGTCATCAAAATAATCTCCTTTGTAACCTACCTCTTCCTCTAACCAATCATTATACTGCACTATGGTTGTCATGACGACATCTGCTCCTTTCATCAGGAAAGTTATTTCCCCTGTATCTTCTTCCTGTTTTATAAAATTATTTGATTTCATTTGAATGTTTAACTTTTTAAAACTGAATTTTACCAAATAACTGTGATAACAGGAAATTATAACTGAATTTAAAGTTGTTGTATTTTTCAGTTACTTGAGTTCACACTTACCATACCTTGAAAAGTTGTCAAAAAATTATGGTTAAGAGCATCACTAAAAATATATTTTTTGTTGATTGCGCATTTGGTACAGAAAAATTAAAATACCATGATCATATAATGTTTACATATTCAGCTTGACAACCTTGAAAATTTTTAATTTAACAAAACTATTTACCTTGACAATAATTCCCATCCTTTTGGTTTCAGATGTAAAAGGAAACACCTGTAAAATCTGGAATTTGACAATACTGCCTGATGGAGTCCGCAGCTGCATGCTGTTTAAGTCTCTTTTTACCAGCGTCAGGTCAACACTCTCTGTCCATTTCACCAAAGCAACCTTAAAATTATGTTTGAAAAGTTAATAAAATGTATAGAATGGACAATTCTTTGCAGAACTAAAGGAAACATGACATGCTCTTTTCCTTGTAAGAATTTGAAGTTGATAGAGGTAGTATACTACTGAAACATGTCTCCCCAAAAATGACCTTACATCCCTGTGTTATCTGTTCCCAACATCTTTTGTTATTCATATTGCTAAAACTGTTAAACCCAACACTATCTTTTGAATCATTGAACACAGGCAGAACAAAACTGATTCAAATACAATAAAACTATTTAAAGATGCTGACAATCAAATTTAAATAAGAATTGGTAGACACAGAATGGGTTATATAGAATATCCATACTTTGTCTCAAAATATAAATTTTGTTTGTACAAGTCTTCAAAACAGGTAGAAATAAAGTACAAATAAAATTTATATTTTGAGACAATGTATGGTTATTCTATATATATATAAACTCCTACTACGACTGTTCCAAATGAAACATTTCAGGCAAAAACCATCATTTTCTAATTTTTAGCGTATAACGTAACTAGAGGCTCTAAAGAGCCGGTGTCGCTCACCTTGGTCTATGTGAATATTAAACAAAGGAAGCAGATGGATTCATGACAAAATTGTGTTTTGGTGATGGTGATGTGTTTGTACGTCTTACTTTACTGAACATTCTTGCTGCTTACAGTTATCTCTATCTATAATGAACTTTGCCCAGTAGTTTCAGTGGAAAATGTTAGTAAAAATTTACAAATTTTAAAAAAATTGTTAAAAATTGACTATAAAGGACAATAACTCCTTAGGGGGTCAATTGACCATTTCAGTCATGTTGACTTATTTGTAAATCTTACTTTGCTGTACATTATTGCTCTCTATCTATAATTATATTCAAGATAATAACCAAAAACAGTAAAATTTCCTTAAAATTACCAATTTAGGGGCAGCAACCCAACAACAGGTTGTCCGATTCATCTGAAAATTTCAGGGCAGATAGATTTTGACCTGATAAACAATTTTACCAATGTCAGATTTGCTCTAAATGCTTTGGTTTTTGAGCTATAAGCCAAAAACTGCATTTTACCCCTATGTTCTATTTTTAGCCATGGCGGCCATCTTGGTTGGTTGGCCGGGTCACGCCACACATTTTTTAAACAAGATACCCCAATGATGATTGTGGCCAAGTTTAGTTTAATTTGGCCCAGTAGTTTCAGAGGAGAAGATTTTTGTAAAAGTTAACGACGACGGATGACGACGACGACTACGGACGACAGACGACGGACGCCAAGTGATGAGAAAAGCTCACTTGGCCCTTTGGGCCAGGTGAGCTAAAAATTCTGTATACCTGTACGTCATAAATAAAACCCTATGGAAACGCATTGTCAATGTCATAAACAGGGCTCTTTTTGGTCAGTGGCTGTTCATCACAAATGACCGGGGAAAATAGCACAGCTGCAGTATATTTGCTGTAATAGCACTACATACCTCATCAGGACTAGAGGCCTGGTATACAACGGTCTGTCTACTTTGTCTGTCAGCCTCTGTATCATCAAAGTTAACATCTTCATCATCCTCAAAGACTGGGGTAACATTGTGACACAGTGCAATAGCTCTAACAGCTTCATACACACGAGTAACTACAGTCCGTCTCACTGGACCCCGTGTTGGTGTCATGGAAGGTCCAAGAAAAGGTTGTTGCGTCTGACCAGGGTCCTCTTTCTGTCCAAACATTAAGTTCAGGTGTTGGGTAATCTAAAATGAATTGATAAGCTATAACCCCTGTGAGGTTTGTGTTGCGCAATCTGAAGTTTCTATGTTGTGTTTTGTTTAGGTGTAATACCACCAAATCATGGTACGTCACATCCGGTTGTATACGAAAGTAGGTCTAAAAAAATATTCCCTTGAATTTGACAGTTGTAGAAAATTAACCCTGCATTTCAATGCACTTAAATTTTTCTGAGTCATCAACATGTATGTTGGGTGTCTGAAAGCATCATTCCTTTTTTATTTGCTGGTCTTATAAAATATTTTGGAAAGTTAAGGTTACATAGTTACCAAAGCAGGTAACCAGTAAATAACAGTGTAAAAATTGGGTTGTTTACTTCCGGTGATGGTTACTTTCTTATATGCAATGAAATGTAGTGTGAAATTTTCACTGTAGCACTGGAAAGGATTAAACTTTATACATGCGAAGTATTTCTTTGGTTGAAATAAATTTAAATACTGTAAAAAATTTTTAAAAGTGCCAATTTAACAAAGACTAATAGGGGAAAATCAATGGTGGTATTACACCTATTTAGGGAAACTACATGTGCACTCGTGACCTTATTGTACTTTCATTTTTAAAAATTATTACTAAACCAGTTCAAACATTATAAACATGGACTATTCGGAATGGATTGAGACACAGAAAGCATGTTTGAGGTAAAATTGCCTTGAAATGGGGGTTTACGGGTGTTTGCTAAGTCAAATGGGGGGACAGACAAAGTTGTATTCAGTTTACTGTGTCAAATTTTAAATCACCCTTACAGTTTTGTTTATACAACATGTGAATTTTCATTTCAGTGTTAACTATGTTCTGAAGAGCAGTCTGTTGAAAAATCTTATATGTGAATCGGTCTGCAGATGACACTTCAGCATTAAAGTATGTATCAACTAATGTCATGTTTTTTTGTGTTTTGGTCGCAAAAGTTTACAATTTGCCATTGTGCTGTCTGCATTTTGCACTGACAAAACATCATCTAAGCACTTATTTGCCCTGGATTTATACACATCAGAATCCAGTCTCACATACTTAAACTTTATAATTCTTACCAATTTAATTTTTTACCAGCATTCCAAGGGACATAACCCTTTTTAAAACATTTTGAGGTATTTTTTTATTACTCTTTCTCCCCATTTTCTAATATAAAATACAAGAAAGTGGATTTTTTGTGTAAATCTATTAGAAATATAATGTTATAAGTAAATAAAAAGTCTTTGATACCAGTAACAATAAATGATTGACTGAAAGGGAATCGTTATTTGTCACACTAGGGGAACAGACCAAAAGCTCAAGTTACACATAAGGGCTTATAGAAACTTCCGTGGAGACTGTTAACATTTATAGAGACAGTTCTTTCAGCTAAAACACTTTAATTATTGATTTAACATTACATTCATTTCATTTTTTGGGGAAAATAATCACATTTGTTTTATTTTTTAGACAAAAGATATCAAGTTTTGATGAAAAAAGAAGGAAGAAGGAAAAATAGACCAAAACAGACCAAAAAAGACCTTCAAATGAACTATAAAAGGTGCAATAAAATTGTTTATCATCTTAAAGTTGTCTTTTGTATTCTATTTAATTGCTTGAATGCATAGATATTGAGTATATGATCAGATATTAGTCAACACTGCATTTTATAATGATTCACTGAAATTAGGATTTTTCGAAGAAATTAGACTGAAATCGCCGTAGAATATGGCCTTACATTATAGTGATTTTCTCTGAAACTATAGCTCTGACTGAAACAAAACTTGACAGTTATGCTTGAAATAACTTGCAGTTGGAGGGAAAAAAATTACATTAAGTTTATTCGACATTTAGGTGTTATTTAGGTGTAATACCACCAAATCATGGTACGTCACATCCGGTTGTATACGAAAGTAGGTCTAAAAAAATATTCCCTTGAATTTGACAGTTGTAGAAAATTAACCCTGCATTTCAATGCACTTAAATTTTTCTGAGTCATAAACATGTATGTTGGGTGTCTGAAAGCATCATTCCTTTTTTATTTGCTGGTCTTATAAAATATTTTGGAAAGTTAAGGTTACATAGTTACCAAAGCAGGTAACCAGTAAATAACAGTGTAAAAATTGGGTTGTTTACTTCCGGTGATGGTTACTTTCTTATATGCAATGAAATGTAGTGTGAAATTTTCACTGTAGCACTGGAAAGGATTAAACTTTATACATGCAAAGTATTTCTTTGGTTGAAATAAAGGTAAATACTGTACATTTTTTTTTAAAGTGCCAATTTAACAAAGACTAATAGGGGAAAATCAATGGTGGTATTACACCTTTACTGTTGTTTGTTTTTTGGTCATTTTTTTTCTTTTTTTGTCGTGGTATTGCCAGTTTGCCATTTATTTTATGAGAGTTTAAATATTTCTTTGGTATCTTCCACCTCTCTTCTATTAAGGTGGTACCTAACACTACAGGGAGATAACTCTGTATAGTCAGCTAAACGTTTTAATTACGTTGTGTTGTAAAAGGAATATTAAGCTTCTCAATGATCAAAATTGGTGTTTGTCAAATTGCTATATAAACAGTGTAATTTTTCTGGCAAAACGGTTGGTTCAAAAATTTAAAAATTTTTATATTTTTGTTGAAGTGTCAAAGTAAATACTTTGACAAAATTTTATGAAAATTAAAGGAGCCAAATTAATTTTAGTGAAAGTGTTGGGTACCACCTTAAGTGATACTGAATATGAGTTGTTCAAAAACAATTTCATGGATACAAAAAGGAATACTTATCTTTTTGAATTTATTTTGATTGAAAATCTGGACCTAAGATTGTCTGTTTTTTTACAATCTAATATGGTGATAGACACCCATACCAGCTTAAAGGGTTACAAAATGTTTTACTTATATTATTCCAGTCTTCTTTAAAACATTCCAGTGCGTATATTGTTTTCAATCAAAGTAGCCCTAAATATTTGTTTTCACTAAAAGTACAACATGTTTTATGGATACCATCATTGCTACTCACCTCGTCAGCAGTTTCAGGTGTAAAAGATACAGTTCCTAAGTGTAACTTTTTAAATATCTGAAATCATAATTGAAAAGATTTGGACATAATTCTAAGATTTGGTGCCAAAACTGCTTTAACCTATGACTTTTGAAAACACTTTTTATTTCCATACAAAATTTATTTGAATTAATGATATGACATACCAAATAAGTTTATAACCAATTTCTATGAAATACAATATTTACCAACATTCAAACAATAGATTGAAACTGAAATTTTATTCTTTTTTTACTATATATTTTAAAAAGCCAAAATAGCTGAAAAAAAGATGAAAAACCACAACACTCCCGTAATGGAATAAAAGCACTAATTATTCCAAAATAACTAAATACCTAGCCACAAACTAGAACCACGTCCTTTATCAAGAATAAGTTTAAACTTATAATAATAATATTAATGTCAATAAATGTTGAAAATATTTGAATGTATGAATTTACCATTTCATTCTGTGTCAGTGTCCCTGTCTTGTCTGATAATAAATAGCTAATTCTACCAAGCTCTTCACAGATAGTTGTACTTCTGACTATAGTTTCATTTATAATTTTATCTCTCATGATGAACCAGGAATAAGCAGCCTTTCCCATATCTAAATTGACTCTTAAACTGAAAAATAAAAATCAACTAATGTTAAAATTCCGGAAACAAAAACTATTGACTAAAGGTTTTATTGAATGGTAATTTAAAAAATAACCAATCATTACAAAACAGGCATGATTACAGATTTCTTATTTAATTTAGGATAATTTTAATAATTTGAGGGGAAAAAATGAAATGAAATTAAACTTCATAGTCCTTCCAACACAAAACCCATATCATTTTTCAGTTGAATAAAAAACAGATATGAATATTTCATTGAAATTAAATTTTGTAAATTTTTCTCCATAATATAAATAAGGATGGTGAATTTCTTCTATTAAAGTGTGGTTAAAAATATAAATTTATTTTACTTTTGATATAAACAACAATCTGATAATTTCTCATATCTATTAACAACAACCTTACCTGATTGGTATAATATATGAAAACAACAGTACAAATCTGAATAAATATCGGTACCATGGGCCAGCAAAACCCTGAAATCAAATACATTGTACCTTTTAATTAAGTATTGAATGCTTCTTTTTGTAACTTCATTGGGGTGTAAAAGTGTTGACCGAAGTACATTTTGTATGAAGAGTGGAAGCGCTTCATTCTAAAAATGTGCGCACGGTCAACACTTTTACAACCCTATGAAGTTACAAAAAGAAGCATTCAATACTTATAATTACATTTTTTAGCTATGATCAAGAAAACACGAATTTTATATTGTTTTTTATTTAATTCACCTGTGCACTTTATTGTGGGACCATGTGTTATCATGAATGAAAAGTTTTATTGAGTGATCCAATTGCTTACGGAATAACACGTGATGTGCAGTTAGCCAATCAGAATAAAGTATTATAATGAAACATACATCTAATGTTATTATAATAAAATGCAAAAAGTTTTCTTGAATAACAATAAAACAACATATAACAAAAATGCTCTTTTGACTAATGGGTAAAAGTTAATAGTACCCTGTTGCATATATAACATAGAAGTAACATGTGATTTGTAAAGTCATAAAACCCTGCTTTGTAATAGGTAAGCTGAGTCATATATTAATATGATACATATAGTTCACAAAGTATCAGTCCACAGAAGTACATGACATCCTACCTACATGTACATAATTAAGACTCTAAGCAATTGGTGCATTTATGCTTTTTCTTTTATGTTTATTGTCAAAGCGTGTTCTTTTTTTTTAAAGTAACTAATGCATACAGAGCTTTCTACTCGTATTAAACATTTATATTGTGACTTATGTCTTGAAACATGAAACAGAAATAATCAGAGTGACTCTGACATAATAAACAAAGCCATCCAAATTGCAATTATACAGTTGATCAGTTACATCATAACTGCCACTATTATCAATATTTAATATTTTTGTGTATCACAACATTACAGTGACACAGAGAATATTACTCATTAAGATCAAAATTAAAATACTGAATAACAGGCATAACAAGTATAGCAGGAATTGCTGACTATAACAGAGCACCTGATTTCATCACCAGTTTTTTATGGGCCAGAAGTGCTTGTTTTCTGTGTTTTCTTTTCATTTTTTTCTTTGCTGATTATGTTTTCCATATATATTGCAATGCATTGTTTTCCAATAGCCCTCTTGGAATATTCTAAATTTATACTGCCATTGTCATGATTGTCTGATATTTCTGCCTATTGTAGCAGAACAGTGATACAGATCAACATTTTCAACAGGATTAAAGGTAAAATAGTCAATGAACTGATAATTCTTTTTATTGTTTACTTACCTTCAGTATCATCATCACAAAGGATAAAACTAGGACAGCAAAAAATAAAAACTTTGTTAAAGTGTTGACTTCTTGGTCTAGCAAACCAACCTGTAAATACAAACAACCAGATGCTCCGCAGGGCGTAGCTTTATACGACCGCAGAGGTTGAACCCTGAACAGTTGGGGCAAGTATGGACACAACATTCAAGCTGGATTCAGCTCTAAATTTGGATTGTGATTAAATAGTTGACACAGCATAGGTTTCTGACACAGAATGAATGTGTTCTAATGAACTTAAAATTTTTGTTTTCTCTTAGAGCAATTCACTATGCTGTTGAATATTAATCCTCTCAAAAAAATGTTTGAAGAAATTTTCTTTTTTATTTATGAAATTTCAATGAGAAAAATTGAACCCAATTTTTTTAATCACATCCCCCTTTCCCTTATTCCAAAACTAATCTCAATTAAAATTTCTAATGGAGTTTGCAACAATAACTACTCATTTAAATACATCATAAAATATTAAGATGTAAAAAAACTGCTTGTTATCACTGAATGGTAAAGATTATTTTAATTTATCAGTTGGTAGTAAAAAGTGAATATACATTGTATATTGTATATAACAAAGATTTAAGTTGATTCTGGACAAAGAAAGATAACTCCAATTAAAAAAAAATCTTGCTATTGCACAATATTTTGCAATTAGATATTTCTTGCTTACTATTCTGGACAAAGAAAGATAACTCTAATTAAAAAAAAATTTGCTATTTCACAATATTGTGCAATTAGATATTTCTTGCCATTGCGCAATACTGTGCAATTGAAAAGACTTGCTATTGCACAATACTTAATATAATAATTTTAGATCCTGATTTGGACCAACTTGAAAACTGGGCCCATAATAAAAAATCTAAGTACATTTTTGGATTCAGCATATCAAAGAACCCCAAGATTTCAATTTTTGTTAAAATCAGACTAAGTTTAATTTTGGACCCTTTGGACTTTAGTGTAGACCAATTTGAAAACAGGACCAAAAATGAAGAATCTACATACACAGTTAGATTTGGTATATCATCAAACATTGATGAAATCAAACAAAGTTTAATTTTGGACCCCGATTTGGACCAACTTGAAAACTGGGCCAATAATCAAGAATCTAAGTACATTTTTAGATTCAGCATATCAAAGAACCTAACTGATTCATTTTTTGTCAAAATCAAACTAAGTTTAATTTTGGACCCTTTGGACCTTAATGTAGACCAATTTGAAAACGGGACCAAAAGTTAAGAATCTACATACACAGTCATGACAGTTAGATTCGGCATATCAAAGAACCCCAATTATTCAATTTGGATGAAATCAAACAAAGTTTAATTTTGGACCCTTTGGGCCCCTTATTCTGTTGGGACCAAAACTCCCAAAATCAATACCAACCTTCCTTTTATGGTCATAAACCTTGTGTTTAAATTTCATAGATTTCTATTTACTTATACTAACGTTATGGTGCGAAAACCAAGAAAAATGCTTATTTGGGTCCCTTTTTGGCCCCTAATTCCTAAACTGTTGGGACCTAAACTCCCAAAATCAATACCAACCTTCCTTTTGTAGTCATTAACATTGTGTTTAAATTTCATTGATTTCTATTTACTTAAACTAAAGTTATTGTGCGAAAACCAAGAATAATGCTTATTTGGGCCCTTTTTTGTCCCCTAATTCCTAAACTGTTGAAACCAAAACTCCCAAAATCAATCCCAACCGTTCTTTTGTGGTCATAAACCTTGTGTCAAAATTTCATAGATTTCTATTAACTTAAACTAAAGTTATAGTGCGAAAACCAAGAAAATGCTTATTTGGGCCCTTTTTGGCCCCTAATTCCTAAAATGTTGGGACCAAAACTCCCAAAATCAATACCAACCTTCCTTTTGTGGTCATAAACCTTGTGTTAAAATTTCATAGATTTCCATTCACTTTTACTAAAGTTAGAGTGCGAAAACTAAAAGTATTCGGACGACGACGACGACGACGACGACGACGACGACGCAGACGACGCCAACGTGATAGCAATATACGACGAAAAATTTTTCAAATTTTGCGGTCGTATAAAAAGTATTAAAATAATAAATTAAGCTTGTCCTATTGTTTACTTTTATGTAAAATATTCATATCAAGTTTTCAAGGTTACTATTGTTTTTTTTAAATTAGGTGGTATTGGCGTTGCTAATTGTTGAAGGCTGTACGGTGACCAATAGTTGTTAATTTCTGTGTCATTCATTCTTTTGGAGAGTTGTCTCATTGGCAATTATACCACAATTTTTTTTATATATATACACATAAATACAGTCTCAATTCTTAAAAATGTTCTAAAAAATGTCAATATGTTTCTAGCCATATTTGTTTTATTTATTGTCAATATCATAATTTTAAAATCAAAAGCAGTAACGCTAAATCTGCCAAATTTCAAATTTTTCACCTGAAAATCTGCTGAAAATGTACACTTATTAAGGGTATGCAACTTTAACTAAAATGCTCATAAATAATTGGATTAGCAGTAATTTCATTTGCTGCAAAAAAGTTGATGATGCAACATGTGTACAGACTAATGATAAACAAATGGAAGATATAGATAAAATAAGTGCTATAAATTTCTGATTTATAAAGAGAATGAATTATTTACCAAATAAAATTCAACTATCAACAGACTGTATTAATTTTTCTTACTTTACTTTTAGGTTGTGATGTATTCATAACACTCCTGGTCTCAGAACCAGTATAGATGACCACACCCAATGCTATCCCTGAGGCTACAACTGTATTTGACCACAGTGTATTATCAACAGTCAATGAATCCTCATAAACTTCATCATCAGTCTGAAAAATAGGAGTTCAAAATAATTGTATAATGGCAAAAAATTAAAAACATAATGAACACTTGACAATTTTCTTTCAGAAATATACCATATATATAGTCCTTCATAGAACACTTTCAGAAAACAGCCATACTTATCATACAGTTTTGGTGTTACATAAGAACAGGGAATAGTACTTGATTACAGATACTTTTGATACGTTATTGGTAAAAAATGTCTGCATTTTTTCTAATCAATGATTCAGATCATATTTTAAAGTTCTAAATTTCATCAAGGAGATATTTTTGTTATTTTATCCTTATTGTGAAATTATCATAACACAACTCTTTATTTTCCTAACTATACAGTAACTAAAAGATGATATCTTATATAATGCAACTGTACCAAACAGTTACATTAATGGCCTTTTTTTTTAAATATTTTTGGGGATATTATGTCTATGTTATTTTGTTTCAAAAAAATAGTTTTAATTCTGTCAAAAGCTTTGCAGATTTCTTTTTTTTCTTTCTTCAACTGTCAGACTTTGAGTAACCTACCCTACGGAATGTACCAACAAAATTATGGATGTCCTTCTGTGGTGCCTCAGCATACAACTGTGCCCTGATATCTAATATTTCCTAAAATATCAAAAGATAATATAAATAAATAAACAGAAAAGATAAAGTATGCATAAATGAACACATTTAGGATTGAAAAGCATGCATAACTTAAATATTTAAAGCACTTCATTCTCAACTGATTTTTTTTTAGAAGAATTGTGATCTTTGGAGATAGATATAGGAAGATGTGGTGTGAGTGCCAATGAGACAACTCTTCATCCAAATAACAATTTATAAAAGTAAACCATTATAGAACATTTATATATGGTATCCCCATTATCCAATCACAAAATTGATCAAATCGATGAAAATATGTTGCTGGTTTGCTATCTCACGCTTTTTGGTACATCTTAACTCTCTATATTGATATATGCTCATTCTGAAAAGCTTTGTAAAGATTTTCATAGATTTTGCAAAGAGGAAACAGCATGGACAAATTCTCATTAGGATCATAATATACAAAACAAACGACCAAGACTACTAATTTAAACAATTGCACTTGTTTATTTGATTATCTGTTTATCAATTATTCCATTCCTATCATTGACATACCACATTAGAGACAAGTCTCTGAGTATTCTGTATGGCTAATCTAAGTTTCCAATCTGTCTCTCCATCTAACTGGTCTGTCCTTATAAAACATGCTCCTTGCTTCTCTGTAGTTCTGATAAATATCATATCAGCTGGCACACGCTGGTCCTATAGAATATATCTTAATATATATGAATTGTAATAAAGACATACACATTTCTTAAAAGATAATCATGATAATATTTGTTTTCTTTTTAAGACCACAAAATCTGTAAAATCTGTAATGTTGGCAAATTTTGTTACATAAGAAGAAAATTTCAGTAAAAAATATATATCATAACATTTCTATTTAATATTTTCTGTTCAAACAATTTAACAAGTTGTTTTTTTAAAGATTTGAAAGGACAGACTCATTAGAATATAATGTTGCAATTATATTTATATAATTTGTTCTGCTTATCATGCATTATACAGTTTCAGATTTATTTTCTTTTTGAATGTACCAACTTTGTGTTGATGTTTTGCATTGTCCTTCAAATAATGGTTTTATGATTTGCATTTCTCAAATAATTACATGCCTCAAATGACAGAGGTTGTGGATTCAATACCAAGACTGATCAAATAAAACACATTAAACAAAACTGATATGAGTGGCTTCTCCACCAAAAATGGGCCAGGGCTATTCAAGAAAAAAATGTATGGGGGTTTTTGTCAGCACCTGCCACCCAGACAATTGCAATTGAGAATTATAGTGCATTATAGTGTGAAAAGTTGCTCTGATACCCATCACCCATGTATTATTAATACAACGTGCCTTCCAACCCCCCCATACATTTTTTCTGGAATAGCCCTCATTTGATAAATAAGAGCAAAGATAGTTAGATCAGAGTCAGAACCATGTGTCAGAAGTAAGGTATATGTAATATTTGCCAAAGGACGTTAATCAATCAATCAAAAATAATATTCATTCATTGCCTAAGCTAAAACTTTTTTATTTAAAGTATCACAAATAAACAGGAGCCTGATGTTCAGTGGTTGTCTTTTGTGGATGTGGATCATAAGTGTTTCTCCTTTCTCGTTTTTTAAAATAGATTAGACTGTTGGTTTGAATGGTTTGAATGGTTTTACACTAGTAATTTTTGGGGCCCTTTAAAGGTTGCTGTTCAGTGTGAGCCAAGGCTTGGTGTTGAAGGACGTGCTTCAACCTATAATGTTTTACTTTTACAAATTGTGACTTTGATGGAGAGTTGTCTCGTTAGCACTCATACTATACTTCTTATATCTATGAATTTACACTAAAATGTTACCTTTTCAACTTGAATAAGATCACCAACTTTGATGTCTGAACTTGGAATGGATATCAGTCCGTCTCTTGTCAACTTTTTATACTTCTGTGAATTTGCTTCTTTATCTCTTCTGTATCTTCTATAATCATCTAGAGCCTCTCTACACATTGTCACAAATATCACAAATCCCTAAAAATAACAAAATGTATGGTGTAAGTCTAACTAAACAAGTAAAACTGTGAGCTACTTCTCACTATTGATACCCCTGCCACAACTGGATAATTTTAATAGTGTAAAAATGTGTAATCTTCAGTAAATAGGAAGTTGTTGAGTGATAAATCAGAAAACTCATCACATGGTATAACTGACTTATATAAACCCTGAAATAAAATTTCCGAAGTCTTCATGATGTAGTTCCTGGGAAAAATGTGTCGCAAAATATTGGACGGACAGAAGGACTGACTGAATGATCAATGGACATACAGACAGAGGTAAAACAGTACAATTACATAACTGTGAGTACTCTTAGCCACTTTTTTTTTTAAAGCAGGAGTAAAATTATCTAAAGGTTTGTTTGTAGACTTTTAAGTAAAACCACAAAATCAATTTTTCCTCAAAGCAAGCTTGAAACACAAAATACAGAAACCCACACATTAATTAAAGTGATGTTTTTATTAATGTCATTAGTGCAACTGGGTGAGTATTGCACTAATAAGAACTCACATTCTAAATTCAATGCATATAGAGATTTTCTTGAAATTAAAATAAATTATCTTGCATTTTTGTACATTCTTCAATAATTTTTGTATTTACAGTAACATATAAAGAAGGCCACACCAATAAAATATTGAAACCAATATCCTTAAACTGTTACAATTTTTTTTACTAGTGTGGCCTTGAACAGTAATAATTGATCTTACCAGTGGTCCCCAGTATGTGTATAGATAACCAATCCTAATGGCAGGTATAAACTGTGATGTAGCCATAACCAGAAAGTACAAATTCAGGAAAAACTTGAACTGCTCAAATAAAACCTGAAAAAAATTAAAAAATAATTTAGGAAATCATTAAAAGGTTTGGAATGAATATATAAATGAGTATTTGGAACAACTAACCAGCAAACTTAAAAGTCTTAGATGCATTTTTTTCATTAGTTGTTATTGGCATTGAGCTAGCTGTCCGTAACTTTGAGTACTCTCAGATCTGTACTTTGTGTCTTTTTGTTGTGTGAATATATAAGTACCAGTCCACGTCCACTCTGTTTATTATTAGATGTATTTCTTTTTTTTTTCATTTGATGAGTTACGTCTTTTCAACAGATTTTAATAGTTGGTCTTATGTTGTACTGTTTCATAACTGACACTGTCCTAGGTTAGGGGGAGGGTTTGGCGCCAACAAATTAGTTAAACCCTGCAACATTCTGTAAATGCCTGTCCCAAGTCAGGAGCCTGTAATTCAGTGGTTGTTGTTTTCCTTCATTATTTTATACATTAATTAGGCATTTAGCTTTTCATTTGAGTTATTTTACATTCATCACTTCTGGGCCTTTTATAGCTGACTATGTGGTATGGCCTTTCCTCATTGTTGAAAGACCTACGGTGACCTATTGCTGTTATTTTCTGTGTCATTTGGTCTCTTGTGGAAAGTTGTCTCACATTCATATATTCCATTTTAAAGTTGTTTTATTTCTTTCTATGTCAGATTGTATGTGATTGTATTTTTAAGACTGATTTTTTTTCTAGATTTTTGTACTTAATTATATGTGATTATTTGATTGTTACCTTAGGAATAAATGAGATAATGCTATATTTCTGATTTCTGATGACGTTCTTTGGAAATTTCTCATCTTTATTTGGTTCTAAACCAATTGGTACAACTCTGGATTTATAGATCTTCTCTCTATTGCAAAATTTCAGACAACATCTATTAAAAGAAAAAAGTAGGTTGTAATTAAAAAAAATTCTCATTCTTCGAACAAATGTTGTGTTAACCAGTCATGTACTTAATACAACTTATATGTTATATGAAACTTATCAGTACCATCAAATATCAAAAATCAAAAATAACATATTAATCAATTCTTTTGCATGTATTTATCTAATAAAATTAAAATACTGTCAAGAATGAAGATCTATCACTCTTTTTAGGTGTTGAATCTATACACAGTAAAAAGTGGAATGTAACAGGAGAAACAGTTCATATAAAAATCTACGTTTATGGAAGTTGAAAAATTTGAATCATGTGACTTTTTTCTGTTCATTCGCTTAATCTTTAACACAGGAGAAATACATTTGTAAGCAAATGTTAACTTATAATTTTAGCAGATTTCCACTCAAAAAATTTGACTATCATTTTCTCTTTAAGTTCTTTAACACAGGTTAAAACCTTTAATAAGGTAATATTTAATACTAAATTGATATTCCAGGCAGATAACCTGCTATTGATCCCAACTCTTATAGATATCTGAAGCAATCATGTCATGTGACAAAAGTATAAAATCAAACTAATGAATATAAATGTGTATTTTTGGTGTGTGTTACAGTGTTGCAAAAGTATACTGTAATGTATTACCTTGCACAAACCCCACAACAACCTTCAAAGAAAAAACTCAGTCTTGACTGATTGGGACGTCGATGTCGTTTTGGTCTGACAAGAGAATCGCTTTCATCGTCCATGTCAAATGTTGTCTCTCCTATCATCAATGGAATATCATCTAATTCTTGGTCATCATCATCTGATGTCACTCTATAAAAGAAAATAGTTTTGATTAATGAGGGTCTAGATGGGGGTTCTTCCTTTCTGTATTTTGTAACATCTTAGAAATTTTTCAGCAATTCTTTATTTATTTTGCCCCTTATTCTCTATTCATTATTTTCAGTGCCCCATCATTCTCTATTCTTGTTGGCATATTTTGCCCTGCATTCTTCATTTTTACCAACTATTGATTTTTTTCTCTATTCGATAAACATGATAAACCCGACCAAGATTGTAATTAATGTTGACCTTTTTTGAGACACGGTCCAACTTTCTTGGTTTGTGAAAACATATGATGCCTAAAGTTTATTAATTCTAGGTTAAAATTTCCAATGGCCATGGTCATGACAGTAGATTCTAACAGTATAGCAATGACAATTTAATCGATCACATAATTCACATATATTTACATGTAAGTATGATCATAATTACATAATTAATCTAAAAAACTAAATGCATCATTTATGAGTAATGATAAATGCTACAATAAAGATTACCATATCTATATACAGTTCAAAGACACATAAGATAAAACAAGTACAAGATTTTTTAACGTAATGATATGATATCAATGCTTATTTTAACATGCATAATAATTTAAATTATGAGGATGTTTTTCTCTGAAGGTCATGCATTTAATCATAGCTACATGTACTTATACAGCATTTTTTTGGACAAATTAAAATATATTGACGTATACTAGAATTCTCAGACTCAGTTATCATGGTTATTTCAAAAATATTGCATAGGAATGGTTTTTGAATTTAAGTTTCAAAAATATATAAATCAATTATTAAAAGACTATAAAAAGTTAAAAGATTTCCCATTATAATGATTATCATGATTAAACATCTCATTCTATAAATATATTTGAACAATACAAGATACCTTCTAATGAGTAAACACTCTGCAATAAAAAAAATGGACAATGATGGAATATGGACCTTAACTGCATAAATATATTATTGGAATGATGCAGGAATTATTGTATTGATACAGGAAACTTTCATGAAGGTTTTATAAAAGTAACAAGAATGGATTTTAAAAGGTCTCGAATAAATATTATTGGTAAAGACATTATAGTGCAGCAGTTATTGCCTTTATGCAGGAAATTCTAAGGAAAGTTTTTTTTTTAAATTATAAGGATGGATAAATTTAGGTCTTTGAAAGCACATGTGTACATTGTCAACCTCTCAATGTTCAATTTTCTTTAATCTAAGGTAATCATACCATGTACATTTCATAAGATAATTTTTCTGTCAATAACATGAATAAGTTAATGTGATAAACATGATAAACTAATACACATACGTTCAGTCCATTCATTTGTAAAACACAAATGCAAAACAAATGTATAAGAGCTTACTATGTAAGACAAGTTGACAACTAACTGCTTTTGATTAAAGTCCATTCTGACGTCGCCCTCCTTTTTTCCCCTTTGCCATCCTCATAACCCTATTTTGCAGAACCCATCTTTTGTATGAATGTTTTAATTGTTCTCGTCCTTAACACATGTTTGCATGAAATATTTGCCTTTGGACATTACTTGTCAATGCTTGATAAGCAAGAAACAATTAACCAATCAATATGTAACAAAATCGTATCTTTTTCATACTAATCAGACATATAAATCATAATTTTGCAACTCAGCCTGTTGTTTTGAAAGAATTATAAGTCTGTACCAAAATATTTTCAAATTACTAGTCTGAAGACCAAATATTTTTACGTTTATCTTAAGCGTGACAGTCTGTCTACACAAAGTTTTGCAAATGCTAAGTAGTGAGAATAACATTTTACTAGGTCATCAGACTAGTGTTTCACCATGTTCACTGTGAAGACTGAATTTACAAGTACTTTAATAATATGAATAAGCACTGAAAATAATTATACCATTAAATTTTATTTTTTTATAATCATTAATGTGCTGTAGTGCAGTAAGCAGTTTAATTAAAGGAATTGGATTGATTTAAATGTGGGTTCTTTCATACCTTCCCATTTTCAAGACTATAGTTTCATGTGTTTTTAATATTTGTTTAAGTGCCTTTTCTATCATTTCTTATCAGTAACAGGTGTATGCCACCAAGAAAGATGATTGTGGAATAATTCTAAAATAAATATTGAAAATACATGTAAATAAGATGAACAATTATACATGCAACTTTCAAATCTAACGACAGGTTTGTGAATAGTACAGTAATTTAAGTATTCAACATGAACATACATTGTATGTAAGGGAGGTTGCAATATCTATACCATGTACACTTTCATGACTTTACCATTGTGTTTACATAATTCTGATTTAAGTCTGAAGGTAATATATATTTATCATTGTTTATTAAAAGTCTTTTTCTGTGTTTTTTTTTCCAATTTACTTACTCATGTAAAAGATACCTATGAAACTTTCAAACTCATAAGTTGAAAATAAACCCAAAATCCCATGACAAAAACAGAACAAGTACAAAAGACAAATAAATGTATACAAAACACAACATTGGAACAAAAATAATAAACTGAGCAACACCAACCCCACCCAAACACCAAATGCCATGTGCTCTGAAAGGGCAAACAAATCCTGTTTCACATGTGATAGACACCTATCTTGCAGGGCTCACACTACTTCAGAATTATAGGGAGAAGTGACTTCTCTTTTTGAAACTGATAGGGAGAAGTGGTGAGATTTGAAAGAGAAGTGCTCATTCACGCGGTGTGCTACAATGTTTGGATTTTACAATAGTATAAAGGGCCATATGCAAATAATGTTCTTTGTATATTGTTCAATTCATATCTGGATAAAAAAAATACAATTAAAGTAACATTTGAAATTAAAAGTTGTTTAAGTTTTACTAAGGTTCTTGTGAGAAACTACCAACTAAATATCTAGCACTAAAAAAATGTAAAGAAATTATAATATATCAATTACAATTTAATTAAAAATTATCTTGTGTATGAAATTCAGTGTTTCTCATAAAAAAAATATAAAAGTTATTAAGCTGGGCCATAATATATTGATATTAGTATAATAGCTAGTCTCAGAGTTAAGCAACTTTAATCAATACCATAAAAAATATAGGGAATTATAAACAGCAATCAATTAGATGTAACCAAAAGTCTCTTAATGCGTGTGGAATGCGTAATTTTTCCCTTTGGGATCAATATTCTTCTGTCAGCTGTTCCATCCGTGCGTCCGTAGTAATTATTGTAAAAGTACGGATTTCGTTCATAGCTGGTCCGGTTCAGATCCGTAGTTTAGAAATCGGTCAATGGCGGACGAATGCAAGAAAATTTACAAAAATAAATGATGTTTGACAAGTTATTTGGAAAGGAACATGACGTTTTTAATGCAATAAATGGATTAAACATTTACTGGAGGCAACTTTTATCATGTTTAAATGAAGTAACAAACTTATTTTGCCGCCGAAATTTAGGTTGATGTACATTTTCGAGTAACAAGCACCGGAACTTGCGAAAATGCACGAAGTGATAAAAAGTTGTATTTTTATCAAATAACCTGCTACACACTGCGAAGACAATGCTTCAACCTCTTTTCTAAAGATAATGAATCGTTTATGTCTGAATTTCTTTAATTATCAATAAAAAATTAATGTTTCATCAACTTGGTAAAAATTGAAAATGTCCGATGACGAAAGCGACTGAAAGCGAGTATCGTCAAGAACAGGGCGACTTGTTTTCGCTTTTGGGGGTCGGGGAAAGCGAAGTGACGGTCGGGAAGGCGACTTCTTCGCCCAAGTCGCCTGGTAGCGTGAGCCCTGTCTTGTAGGTAGAGTTATATCCCAGTCAGACATTCAGTTTTTTCTTTATGTGAAGCAAATTTGAAAAAATATTAGCAAACAATCATGACAATAATCATGTGATAATATGATCTATTAATGAATGAGGAATGTGTACATGGGACACAGATGATGCCCCCACGTGCATATCATATTAAGTTAAAAAGTGACTTAACTAAAGAATGGTAAAAGTGACTATCAACGTGATAAAAATTTGTACTTGATCAGAGTTTTGTGGTAATAAGCATGATAAGTATTGTAAGTTTCATAACATTTGGTTGAGGGTAACTTAAGCATGTTAAGTTAGAGAACGGAAACCTTCATACATGCATATTTTATTCTTCAGTCCGTGAAGTCTCTCAAAACTTGATGTCCATTTGAAAAGAAAATGTTAACATGACAGATTATTAATTTAATGGAAACTGTCCAAATATCTATATGAGAAAATAAAGGTTTGCACAGTCAGGGGACTTACTTAAACAAGTGATTTTTTAAATCACTAACAAGTGATTTTTTAAATCACTGATTCAAGTAACATTATTTCCATAAAGGTTGGAAGTTAGAGTTGTCTTTCTTTAATAATCACCTATTTAAGTAGTACAAATTAATCACTAGAAGAAGTGATTTAATATTAGTTTAGCTTTAAATATACATGTAGAATACTAATGATCCAGGGACTAATTATGTTTCTAAACTTATCAGAATGACCAGGTCATTTCAGGTGATGACCTTGTACTGAATCTAGGATAATGACATAAAAATCACTTGTTTAAGTATCAGACCTCAATTTCCTTCCCAAAAATCACTTCTTTAAGTATCATTCTTTTAATAACCCCCACTAATTTCAACACCCCCGAACAGTGAAATTTTTATCGCGAACAGTAGAATTTTATTACATAATCTGAAAGATGAAACCTTGAACTTCACAGGAAAAATACTCCCACTGCTGTGAAAAATCTTTTAAGAAAGTATCAGTTCATTATGTAAAGCCATTATAATACCATTTTTTCAACTAAAATAGAATTTTCAGGTAAATGATAGCATCGAGGGCATAAACCTTGCTACTTAAAAGAAGCAAAAAGTTCATATTTTTTTATTTTACTAATTAAAAGATGTTATTTAAACCTATGTGTTTAAAATTTTGAAAAAACTACAAAATCCCAATTTGTGACAAAACCTCGAATTTGCTACTCAAATAAGTGATTTAAAAATCACTTATTTCAGTAAGTCTCCTGACTGTTGCATACTAGTAGGTAAAACTTACATATTTGAAGAGATAAATGAAAAATGAACAGATCAAGGCACCAAAATGGTCATCCATGATCCATTTTGGATAAGCAAAATATCCACTTTTTTATATCGGACGAGCTCTGACATCCCACAGCCCCAGAATGTCTGTCAAAACTGTCATTCGTCGTCAAGAGAATTCTCCATCTACCTTATCTAAATGAATATGATTATAAGACCCCTATCTTCATTTGATGCTGACAATCTGACAAACAACATAAAGATAAATGCATATGACTAATAAACATAAAAGTACCAAAATGTCTAAAATTGTGTATACACAGATTACAGTATTTACTACAATTGTATAGTTAACAGATAAAAGATACCTCAGTAATTTTCGACTGGTTGTATAAAACTTTTAACTAACTGCTTATAACTTTACTGTTGAGTTCTGCAAAGGATCTAAACTTCAACTGACAGATGATCACAGATATGCCAAAAGAAAATAATAACTTATGACTCATTGTCAAGTGGTATTTTGAGGACGAATTTGTCAGGGGTTATAGGCACAAGTTATTTTGCATGCCTATGATTCTGCCTTGTACCTTATATACTGTTTTGATCGACGTGCTCGTCTAGTAGTACCGTATTGACTACTTTTACTCATTTATCCTCATCACCAAATATTGATTTCTTCCTAGTCGCTTGTGTCATGAAAATATTGACAGGAAGAAAGTGAAAGTTTCAAAAAAAATATACTTGCATACTTTATTAATATTAGTTTTTTTTTATAATAAAAGTAACAAAAGATTGTATCTGTATGTTAAATCATGCAGAGGGATCAATAAACTAAAATATTTTCAATGATGTAAGTAGTGCCGAAAACAACCGGAAGTACGAAAGTGCTCCATAACAACAGGACGCCTGATAAATTTTTAGACATGTGAACCCATAAATATACACTATTTTAATCACAGAAGTGTTCAAAATGAGTGCTTGTAGTCATAAAAGTAAACACAAACACATCGAGGTAAAGAAAATAAATGAATGTCACTGATATTTATAAACCCAAATGGCAAATGAATAGTGAAATAAAAATACTATGAGTATGATATATTTAAAGTTCATTTACCATGTTTACAGACAACTCTTTTAAGAAGAATTTTGTTTTTATCTGGAAATGTGAGAGATAAATAATTGGTGAATAATAAGCCTTGCATTGGTCGGTATTCTGTTTTATTGCTACATGGATCATTGCCACCTTTACTTGTTACACCTGATTGAACAAAAACAGACAAACCATTTTATATGTCAACTTCTTATTAAATTTGTCATATGAAATGAACTAGGTAATCGTACACTCAGGTACTTTCTTAACCATGCACAAACATGAAATGAAGGAAAGTTACAAACAATACACTTCTTTGTATTGATTTGTTTGATAGTTGATGTAGATGATTGAAAACAAACATAATTCTTATAGCAACAAATTACAGATAAAACAATAAGAATGTTTGCACCACGTTATAGGCTGGTAAGTGAAGTTTTCTGATTTGTTCCATCATTCAATGTACTTGATATTATTATATTCAGCCTTATCAATAACAGTTTTGTTTTTAAATTGGTTGAATAAACAGGTACATGTATCAGAAATTATAAGTTATCTATCTTTACAAACTAAGATGTTTGTTTTTATGTTGTTGTTCATATAAATATTTATAGCACCATTTATCACTCATATCTGGTGTAATTTTAGGGCTAACTCTAGATTCACACGAGTATGAAATGTGTAAAAGTTTATAAGGCTATAAATGGAAAGTGTAATATAAATGTTTATGACCCCCCCCCCCCTTTTTTGGGACGATCAATGCATTTGAATGGGGACATATAGTTGGACCCCTTTTTTAATATGGCTTGATCCGCCCATTATACAAATATGATTAAAAAAAATGAAACATTGATACTTATTTTAAATGAAATTTAAACTTGGATTAGCATGATTAGCAAAACAATTAATTATAAAAAAGTTTATATCATTGTTGAACATCAATGGCCAGATTGCAGGGAAAAAAGGGAAAGTAAATAATGATGATATATAATACATTACATACATATAGTACACCAGGCTAGTGGTCATGCTTACTTGATAGTGTTCTGGATTCAATGTTGGCCACTATCTATTTTTTTTATAAAATATAGGCTTTTATTACATATATCTTATGTACTCAATTGATAATTTGTGTATTTTAGAGTGATGTTGACCCATTCATGTGTACATGTGGGCCTTGTAGATCATTTTGGAAGGACAATTTTGGAGAAGCAGCAGAATTATTAAGAGAATCTTCTCTAAGCAGAGCAGATGATTCTACAACCATACCACATGATCAGCGAGGTGTTAAAGTTGGGGATCGAGTTCTTGTTCGAGGGCAACATGCTGGTAATATTTGATTTTTATAGATGCTATTTGTAGAAGTATTGTTCTACAAATTACTTTTAGCAAAAGAAAATGTATTTTATTTAATCTTTATATATTTATAACTGAAAAATAACATGTGCCAGCAAAATAGACATTTGAATGGGAATGCATAGATAAGAACAATGAAAATAAATCAGCTACTTGTCCTTTTATATTTATGAATAAGTTTACATTTTGATTTATTTTGACTCATACTTAATCAGTTAACAAAATACAAATGTATGTTATTTTCGTCATAATTGAGTCATGAATATATGTTTGTGGACATTTGAATTAGCTGTACATGTACAATATCTGTATAAACCAAGTGGGAAAACAAATTTGACAGTTCTGCTATGAGTCTCCACTATAAATGACAAGTCTAAGCTATTTATTCTGGCCTGAATCCTTAGTTACTACGGTGTAACTAGTGTAGCTTACAGTAATATGATCTTTCATGTATATATCTTGACTGCAATTTAAATTTTTATAATGGCCATTTTAATATAAATAGGTTCTAAATTTAGAAGAGGTAATATTTATTTCAAATAGTTGATGTAGCATTTACATGTAACATTTTTTTTTTTAATTACAGAGGTGATAGTCCTATGCCTTCCTATATATTATATATTACCCTTTTATTTATTTACCAATTTTCTTGCAATAGGCTGATTTTGTTTGATACTGTATTAACAGATATTTGAATTTCTTTCTAACCCAAATACATGTATTTGTACATCTGTGATAAACCCTCCCACTCCTAAGGTCCTTAACTCATAATGAAATTAAAAAAAAAGGATTTTGATCAATGCCCTTTGGATGAGACAGCCAATTAGCTAACAGCCTTATGGTATTGCGTTAGGTTATTAAGGACTGCTGGCACTTATTTCATATGTGTAGCCTTCGCAGTGGAATATAATGACTTGAATAAATCAAGGACATTTCTTTCTGGTGATAAGATAAAATTGTTTATGATTAATTGATTGTTGGTGTTTAACACCACTTTTGAGTGCCACTTTTGGGCTCTAAATTGTTTATGCATTATTTCTTAACATCACCTGGTGAGAAAGTGTCTGGTAGAATTTTCACTGAACTGACCATTTGCAAGAAAATTTGTTAAACATGAGTGCTATCTGCTGTAACTGTAACTACTCTGCAAAATTGTTTTTGATTCCTGTGTTATTTCAATTAATTATGATATTAATCACTTAATCTTTTAACTTTTTTGTATTTAATCATTGGACAAATAGACGGTATTTTTAGATGAAGAAAATATAAAATTAGATCTATTTTGCTGTCTCTTTTTAATTTTTCTTTACTCAGAGTCAGTGTGGTAATATTATGTAGATTGTCAATCGGTTTATGTGAATTAGGATCATTATTATTTCTCTGTCAATATTTTTATGATTTCATTAATCCATCTTGTTTTTTTTATTTCATCTGCATCAAATATCACAACATGAGACACGGCCAGCTCTATATTATTGTAAACATCTAATGTAGCTTGAACCAAGAATATATTTCTTTGTACATCATTAGGTAGTAATAGGTACAATGTAGTATTCTTCAACTGGATAAAAGGATCATCAATATCTGTCTTGATGACTAGGAGAGAGTTGCTCTTATGGGAAACCAGTATAAAGCAAAATCACAAAAATACTGAACTCCTAGAAAAGTTCAAAACAGAAAGTCCCTAATCAAATGTGAAAACAAGTGGGAAAACAAATTTGACAGTTCTGCTATGAGTCTCCACTATAAATGACAAGTCTAAGCTATTTATTCTGGCCTGAATCCTTAGTTACTACGGTGTAACTAGTGTAGCTTACAGTAATATGATCTTTCATGTATATATCTTGACTGCAATTTAAATTTTTATAATGGCCATTTTAATATAAATAGGTTCTAAATTTAGAAGAGGTAATATTTATTTCAAATAGTTGATGTAGCATTTACGTGTAACATATTTTTTTTTTAATTACAGAGGTGATAGTCCTATGCCTTCCTATATATCATATATTACCCTTTTATTTATTTACCAATTTTCTTGCAATAGGCTGATTTTGTTTGATACTGTATTAACAGATATTTGAATTTCTTTCTAACCCAAATACATGTATTTGTACATCTGTGATAATTTGATAACCCCCCCACTCCCAAGGTCCTTAACTCATAATGAAATTAAAAAAAAAGGATTTTGATCGATGCCCTTTGGATGAGACAGCCAATTAGCTAACAGCCTTATGGTATTGCGTTAGGTTATTAAGGACTGCTGGCACTTATTTTATTTGTGTAGCCTTCGCAGTGGAATATAATGACTTGAATTAATCAAGGACATTTCTTTCTGGTGATAAGATAAAATTGTTTATGATTAATTGATTGTTGCTGTTTTAACACCACTTTTGAGTGCCATGTTTGGGCTCTAAATTGTTTATGCATTATTTCTTAACATCACCTGGTGAGAGTGTGTCTGGTAGAATTTTCATTGAACTGACCATTTGCAAGAAAATTTGTTGAACATGAGTGATATCTATCTGCTTGTAACTGTAATTACTCTGCAAAATTGTTTTTGATTCCTGTGTTATTTCAATTAATAATGATATTAATCACTTAATCTTTTAACTTTTTTGTATTTAATCATTGGACAAATAGACGGTATTTTTAGATGAAGAAAATATAAAATTAGATCTATTTTGCTATCTCTTTTTAATTTTTCTTTACTCAGTGTGGTAATATTATGTAGATTGTCAATTGGTTTATGTGAATTAGGATCATTATTATTTCTCTGTCAATATTTTTATGATTTCATTAATCCATCTTGTTTCTTTTTATTTCATCTGCATCAAATATCACAACATGAGACATTGCAAGCACTATATTATTGTAAACATCTAATGTAGCTTGAACCAAGAATATATTTCTTTGTACATCCTTAGGTACAATGTAGTATTCTTCAACTGGATAATAGGATCATCAATATCTGTCTTGATGACTAGGAGGGAGTTGCTCTTATGGGAAACCAGTAAAAAGTAAAATCACCAAAATACTGAACTCCTAGGAAAATTCAAAAAAGAAAGTCCCAAATCAAATGGCAAAATCATAAGCTCATACGCATCAAACAAATGGAAAACAATACCTCTTGCAATATTAACAAGTCATATTCAATTATTTCACCTGTCATGTCTGTAGTGTAGAATGCTACCTAAGGATGAACATGTACATTAAGGAACATTATCCCTACCCTAAGTCTTACATATATTTCAAAGGGGGCAAATTGTTTCTGCTGTGTTTCTGTTTTTGTACATGTTTATGGACTTAGACATTTCAATTTTAGGATATTAATATACTAAACATATTTTTGATTACTGTATCATTTCAAAACATATATAACCTTTATCTCAAGGTATCCATATTTTAAAATTCATTGAAAGGTTTGAAGCAAATTACAAGTATATTTGGAGATAAAGGTCTTATGAAATACCAAAATTTATATACAAAAGCCAACCAAAAAGGAGTTTAAGTGGCTAGTCCTTGACCAATCGTTATTGTTAACAAATAACTTCCTTATACATGTACTAGTAATAAAAGGAAATAATTTGTTACAATTTAGAATTCAAGTCAGTTAGTCATGAGTTTCTGGAAATGGTTATGATAAAGATTGGTTCATAATTTTTTAAAATTTCATGACAGATTATTTAAGAAACACAAATAATTCAGAGTGCATTAAATATTTTTTGTATAAATTAAAATGTACTGGTGTATCAATACAAAATGATATACAGCTGTGCCCCTGTATACAATATGACTTTCATGAATAAAAAGGTTTTTTTCTATCTTTTTACCAGCAGAGAATATATTCTATAGATTGTACAGTATATAACACATTGTATTAAAATTATGAAAATGTTTGTTTATGAGATATTGGTGTTTGAAAAACTATATTTTTTTACCAAAAAAACATGTGTGTAGAAATTTATGAAATATAAATGGAATATATATGGAATAAAATTAAAAATAAACAATATAAAAGTAGTAGAAACTAAGAAATCTTCTTTTTTTTTTGTACATATTATATTTGAGATGTAAGTTTTAAAATATATTGGCAAATATTGTATAAAGAGTTTTCTGGATAAAAATTGTTTGTCTATTGCATTGTCTCCTAAAAGGCAACAAAGTTGCAAAATATAAAGAAAAATGAGATAGGAAGTTTTATTAAAATAAATGCACAAGTGTATAAACCTAATGGTTTTTACTAATTTTCAGGTACGGTGAAATTTGTTGGAGTTATTGATGACAATGCTATTGCACCTAGATTGTATGTTGGAGTAAAATTGGATGATAATAGTTAGTATTTGATTACCATTTTTTTTTTATCTTACTGTAGGAATGTTCTTTGACCAGAAAAAAATTGCCATACAACAAGAGCAAATCAGTCCACAAAAGACAAAAGAAAGAACCTACAAAACTTAATAAATTTACAATGTCTATAATGAATAATAATAAAACATCACAAACAAATGATTATTATTGTACATTATAAAATTAAGGAGATGTGGTATGATGGCCAATAAGACAATTTTGGAGCAACAGTGCAAAATTAGAAAATAACTGTACAAATCAGTTTGAAAGGACTTTTATTGCGAACCCAATTATACCTTTCCATAGATACACCTGATAGTTATCTGCCCATTTAAACTTTTTGCAGTTCTATTGTCCCAACTTACAAATACAAGAGGTATTGGTCTCTGTGTAGTTTATTTACTGAGACATTTAAATTTCTTCTAAGATAAATCACTCATTGATTAATCTACCTGAGTAAAAAATGTATCTGCTAAATAGATAGAAATAACAGGTCTACATGTACCATTATAAAAAATTGCATGTGAGTTTATATTTATGTTTATCACATATTTGTTATGAATACCTTAGGTTTTGCATATGCAATAACCTCAAAATTGCCCGGGGTAAAAAAGAGTATATTGATATTGTGCCCTGATTCCAAATTACGTCACGTCATTGCATCCTTAACGACTATTGATAACACTTTTGTGATGAAATGTTTAAGATTTTACCTGTTATGATTCATTTTTCTCTTTTAGGCAGAACTTAAATATGTGATAAATTTATAGATTATAACATGTCTTTTCCATATTGTCCCTGGTATCATCCCTTGACCCATATCGGCCCTCGGCTAAAGCCTCGAGGCCGATATGGGAGTCTCGGGATGATACCAGGGCCAATATGGAAAAGGGCATGTTATAATTTATACATATTCAATCTGCTGAATGTAAATCACTTATGCAAACATAAATAAAAGATGATTTTTACATTATTCCTACATTTCAAAAAACATTTGACATTAAATCCCTAAAAATGATGATATTTATATTAAGGCCTTCTTAAAAGGATATGTATGCTATAACTTAACAAAAACTAAAAAAATGAAAATTTGGATAGGAACAATAGCTATGTTTTTTGAAATGAACATTTTATTATTAAATTAGTGTTTCTTTTGAATAGATTGAATTTTTTTTTTTATCAAAATTGAATAAACACAAAATGGCATGCATTCTTAATGGTAGACCTGTTATTTCTATCTATTTAGCAGATACACTTTTTACTCAGATAGATTAATCAATGAGTGATAGATTTCTCTTGCAAGAAATTTGAAGGTCTGATTGAATGAACTACACAGAGAACAATGTCTATTGTATTTGTTCAATGGGACAATAGAACTGCCTAAAGTTTAAATGGACAGGTAACTATCAGATGAATCTATGGAAAGGTATAATTGGGTTCGCAATAAAACTCATCAGATAATTAGAGATTGGCAAGAATCATATATAAAAAAAGCCTACAACAAGACAGAAAATACTGACCACTAGTACTCATAATAACTGATATATAGTTCAGTAACTAACTGATGTATGTATATTCCCTGTTCTCTGTATCAATTTCTTGTTCCTTTATTTTTCAGTAAACTCAACACACAATGGCGTATTTAAAGGAAAGCGTTATTTTTATTGTGAACGAGGACATGGTGCAATGGTAACATACACTGAAGTACAAAAATTAAAACAAGTAGACAAGCGTCCTCCAATGCAAGGGAACTTCATGTATCCAAGTTTTGAAGAAGTAAAGAAAAGGAGAAAAGAGAGAAACCAAAAGTAAGCTAGAGTTAAAAAACTTTTGATTAATTTGAAACATCAGTAACATACAAAAAATAATAACATGGAATTTATTTCTTAGATTACAAGGTAACAATAGCCTTCATGTAAGTGATCTATACCCAAAATAAGTCTAAATACTGTGGATTCAATATAATATTTGGGATACCACTTTTTGTGGTTTTGTGGGTAAAGATGAAACAGGCGAAACAGGAATTAAATGTCCAATGAAGTTCAAATTTCTTGTAGGCTTGTATGTAGACTTTGACAAAACCAAGCATTCAGCTATCCATAAAAATACTTTTTTTCGAATTTCACGAAAATTTGTTACAATTTAATTAAGTGATATCATGGTACATTCACCTGTAAATAAAATACAAGCCTTCTGAAATTTTAACCAACCTGGCATGTGGCTCAAGTTAAAGATTGTTACGAAATATGAAATTTCAAGCAAAAAGTTAACAAAATATGTTTGGTTTTTTTTGGCAAGAAATATTTCATCATTTATTAAATTATAAGTTAATCCAGTATAAAATCTTTTTTTACCAGGGTTGTAGTATATTCCAAACTTCAGAAAATTCTGAACTTTGAAATAAAAAAAGAGGAATTCTAACTAAATAAACTGATTGGGCTGAATCTTATTCTTATATTGATCTAGATTTCTGGAATTTTGTATTGTCATTAGGTTGTCTTGATGATGTATACTCTAAGTCTTTATATTTTTTTGTCATATCAAAGATTTAGCAGAGCTTTTAGATGGTTCATATTCATATCATATATGTATTTGATTCTTCATATTCATTTTTAGAATAAGAATTTTGGTTATAGAACTGAACAGTATACCTTATAAATGGTATATTTATTCAAAATATATGTTACATTTGCTGCACTTCCTTTAAAAGTAACTAAAGTTTATTTTATTTATCACTATGTGGATATAAAGACAAGCATGATATGAGTTGATAATAAATGGTTCTGTATTATAAAAATTGAAAACTCTGTATGAATTAAAAACATCCATAACTTCCTAATTTATTTCATATCAATTCTAAGAGGGAGAAAACAGTGTCATCATGGTCATGTTTTAATAAGATTGGTTATTTTTTATCATTAGTTTTATACTTTTTGATTCAGGATTTGTTTTTAAATTCCTGAATAAAATGGTACTGCTCAATTTGTTTTAAACTATATTTTGAATTGCAGAGTTATAAGGTAACTATAATAATCTGGCTAAGCTTTGAGCATGGTTTTGCCAGAGACCTAGAGTATATATTTAGATGCCATTGATTAACACACCATAGGCTGAACTCTAGAAAAAGCAGAACTATTCACTAATAAATTACAGTTTTTTGCATGTACATGAATATGAAAAAATAAAGGGGTGATAAACATGATAAATTGAACAAGTAACTGACAATTGAAAAGGAAGACAATGTATAAATCTGTTGTGGGTTACTGTCCCTTGACATACATTAAACATCTCTGTCTTTTCATAGACAATAGATCAAACTGATAGCTCATAAAAAAATAGACAAAATCCTTAGAGTAAGTGATTAAGCAAACAAACCTGCCTGAATATGGATGGGACCATGAAGGCACATTGTGGTGTACCTATAGGATATTAATGTTAATTGGATGTAGGAAGATGTGGTGTGAGTGCCAATGAGACAACTCCAAATAACAATTTAAAAAAAAAGTAAACCAATTTAGGTCAATGTGCAGCCTTCAACATAGAGCCTTGGCTCACACCGAACAACAAGCTATAAAGGGCCCCAAATTACTAGTGTAAAACCATTCAAACAGGAAAACCAACGGTCTAATCTATATAAAAAAATACATATTGATATGATTTTGTTAATTGGAAGAAAAATGGTTTTTTTTCTTCATATTTTTCATTATTTCAAATATTCATTTTTTTGCTCTCATTCATGAATTATGTATTTGGCCTTTATCTTTGAACATTAAAAAGGTAATTTTATTTCAATGTTAAGGCTATACCTTGCAATAAAGTAGGAAAGAAAATAACAATTTTTACCACCATTCAATAAACTCATCATAGATACCAGAGGTCCAGAACTAAATTTAGTATATATATGCCAGACGCGCGTTTCGTCTACAAAAGACTAAAAGTTAAAAAGGCCAAATAAAGTACGAAGTTGAAGAGCATTGAGGACCAAAATTCCTAAAGGTTTTGCCAAATACAGCTAAGGTAATCTATGCCTGAGGTAGAAAATCCTTAGTATTTCAAAAATTTGTAAACAGTAAATTTATAAAGACAAAAAAGTCCATAAAATGAGCAATTGCCAGCTTCCAATCGACTGAAAAAGATGCATGTATTTTAGTTATGGATATTATCGAAAGAAAAAGCCAAATTTCATGTCTGATAACATATCATTAAATTGTATGTCATCAATAAAGCAGCTTAATCAAACACTATACATTACAAGATACACTAGTCAGTTAAGGAAAACAAATATAAGAACAAAATTGTATACAAAACAGCATGAAATAGATATATGGCTCTGTGTTGAAGGCTGTACTTAATGATCTATAATGGTTCACTTTTACAAATTGTGACTTGGATTGAGAGTTGTCTCATTGGCACTTAAACACATGTACCACATCTTCTTTTATCTATAAAATATAAAATGAATAAATGACTTAGATGGGTTTGTTTCAATACTCCTGGTATGTAATTTGAAAGGCAATACACATAAAATGAAAAAGGTGCCTTTTTTAATGCTAGAAAGGAAACATAGATATAAAGATGATCAAAGAATATAGTTTTCATGATTAGTTGATAGTATGAGTGTGAAACCCTGGTCACTGTCTACTCTGGATGTTTAGAAAAAGATTTGATATTACCTATAAATTTTAGTCAACTCTTTATTTATAATTTCAGATTAGACTGTTGTTAACTCCTCATGGATATCTCCTAATCTTAATTCACCCTTTAGAGGGACAATTAGAAAATCCAGTGTTTAAATTGTCAAAGCATGTCGGAGGTTTATACTTGGTACCCTGAGACCAATTTCATTTTGAAATAAGTTTATATAGAGTTATCCCCCTTGGTAGCATGTCTAGTTTTGTTGTGTTTTCCTTACCCCTGTACTTTTGGTGAATTATTACAACAGATTATTGTTAGCATATTTGGTTTTTTTTTCTGATTTACTATAAGTATAACTACAGATATTTGGAATGGATTATAATATTCAATGAATATAATTTCAACCTTCTTAATATTGGCAATGTATTTCCAAAAATATTAGAACAGGATTTTGATGTTTAATAGAAATGTTGTTATGGCGATATGTCACGTTGAAATATCTATTTATTTATTTTGGGGGAAAACATAAGAAAAAAACTTGGAATCTACAGTTTTAATAACAGTACCGGTACATGTATTAGAAATGCATAAAAAATTGTCAATCTCTTGAGTGGTGACAAACAGCACATCACTATTTCTAGGATAAAACAAAATAATTTAATTTTGATTATTATGTTTAATAAACGTCTATACTTTTCTAATAAAAATTATTATATTGAACAGGTTAGTAGAACTGTATGCCAAAGCAGGAGTGGCTCCCCCTAGTGATTTGATGCCAACAATAGCCAGACCAAAAACAGAACCTATTATACATGTAGGAGACCCAAATGATATTGTTATAAAGGTATATGATATAACTAATGTATTGCTAACAAACCAAAAACAAATGAAACATTTTCAAGAATTAGTCAAAAGAGTAAAAAGTATGGTTTCTGTGGTATATCATGTGAATAATCAATTTATAAAAACATGGAAAGATATCAAATTTTATATTCATGTGTATGTACTAAAAGAAAAACTAATAAATTTTACCATAGGCGGATCCAGGGGGGGCCCGGGCCCCCCTTTCGTGGGAAAAATTTGGTTGATTATATAGGGAATCACTGAAGCATGACTGGAGTGGGCCCCCCCTTAGGTCAGTCAGCGGGGCCCCCCCTTATGAAAAGTTCTGGATCCGCCACTGTTTACCATATTGTTCTGTTAAAAAATCTTGTATTTTTCCTGAATCCATTTCTTTGTATACAAATAGTATGCTTTTTATTTATATATATATAAGCTATAGTATGTTATAGTTTTATCCTATTGTAAATCCTTCAAATCTAAATAAGTAAAAGAATCCATCACATAATTGATTTAAAGAAATACAAGATTATTTGTGTTTGTTTAAATGATTAATTTATGAAAACTATTATATCTGTCATGGTCTAGTAAGTGCAAATCTTATATTTCAAAGTTTATTTGGTTGATGAAATGGAGAAAACTTTTATTTTTAAAGGTGGGATATAATTTCCATAATAAAATAAGTTTTGTGAATCAAACTTTTGCAGATAAAAACTTTATAACAAAGTAAATTGGGCATAACATATAGTTGAGAGATGTATTGAAATATTGAAATAAAATGTTTTCTACTAAGAAATTTCTAATTTTCAATATTAATAAAAGAAAATAATTGACTCCCCTTTGCACTGCAGGATTTAGAAAGACAAAAAGAAAGAGAAAGAAGAAGGAGAGAAATAATGAATGAAGCAGATCAGGAGAAACTTGAACTTAGAAAATTACGAATGCAGTTTGGAAACAACGAAAATGCTGACAGAATGGCTATAACCCTTAGAAAATTACAAAGAGCTTACGAAGAAGGATTAGTTATATCAAAACGTAGGGGAACAAGGGCTGACCTTGATTATGATAGTGATGAAGATTAATTAATGTACTTATATTATACATCATGATATTTATTGATTAGAAAAACATATAGACTAGTTGATATACTGTGGATTCATTTATTTTCGTGGCTATCATTTTTCATGGATTGAGAAAAACTTGCATTTTCGTGGGTATTTGATTTCATGGTTTTGTCAATCTCTGCATACAAAGCCTATAGAAAATGTGTAATACATTGAACATTTGAATTTGTGGTTCAACTGTACCAACGAAAACTACTAAAATTTATATCCAACAAATAATAATGAATCCACAGTATGTGTTTTGTTTTTGTATGAAAAGATGACTGTATGCTACTTCTTTAATTTTTTTAAACGTAAACCAAACAAGTCACATTAAAAGTGATATCGTTTTGCCTAGCTGGTTTTATTTTTGTTTAAATGCCAGAATTTTTTTGAAAAATTGTAGTTATAGAAATGTAGATGTCAGAATCATGTAGTAGTAGGCCTCATTACATAACTGTGTATTGTATGATATATATTGTTACATGTATATCTTTTGTTGAGAGTAGAAACGAAGTTTGTGAAATGTTTCATTAAAGCATTTTTATATAAATTTTGCTTAACATATGAATAACGTATTTTCATATAATAATTTAATTTGTAAACAGTGAAAATTTTTTTTTTAGACATTACAATGTAAATTTATTCAAAAAGAAATATGATGATCTCAAGAATATTTTTTTCTAAATGTTCTGTAAACACTTATGAATCAGTCAATTTCTTTTTCTTTACAATTAAATAGGTATATATTTGATAGTACAGTGAAACTATGGCACTTACTTTCTTTTCTATAATCTGATGGGTTTTTTTTTATGAAATAAGACATTTTTTTTCTATTTATGAAAGGTTTGTCTGTGAGTCTTGTTCATTGTATTTTTATTTATATTATGTATAGGTGCTGTTTAAATGTGTTTACTAATTGTCTTTTTTTTATTTGTCTAACAAGAAATGCAGAAGGAGTTACTCTTAATATTGGACAATACTAAATAGTAATGTTTTCATGTACCTGATACCAGAAATACTAACAATATTTGTACATGGATACTAATATTAGTGTTTTTCAGGGAATATAAATTGGATGTGTGTAAATAACTGGGCATTACATAAGTATTTTCCACCTTTTTATTTTATCCAGCACCAGAAAATAGGTACTGGTGATATTGAATGGACAAATTAATCAGACAATTGGGGATTTTAAAATATTGAAAACATATATAACTTTTTATAAAGTGAACAGGTTGAAAGCCTGCTTAATTTTTAAAGCACTCATAATTGTGCTATGCATCAAGTGACAACTTTTAATACCGACATAGAAATAGCAAGATGTGAATTTTAAGAGTTATCTAACCTTAATGTCAACAAATATTCATAAGGATCATGATGATGGAAACTTTACAACATAGAATACATTTTTTTTTCATTATCATAAAAACTTATATCAACTTGATAATTTTTCTTGTAAAACACCTTGCAGTTTTCATGAGAAACTTTCTTTAAAATTTTAGAAATATAGGCAATTTTTGAGTGAGAAGTATTATTTTTGTTGGTGTTAGTATAGATAATTGTAATTATGAATTGGAACATTTTGTACAGAAGGATTTTTTAATGTGAAATTTATTGTTTAAATCCTTGCTTCACCATAAAAAAAAGTTCAATAACAAGGCTAACTCTTTATGTTATGTTTAGTAAGAATTTTAACACCATAGTTTTTTTTGTTATTTATGATTTTTAACTTTTTTTATCTGATCAATTTAAAATTTCCTTATAAAGCAAATTTTCAGGGAAAAAAATGAAAAATTATCAATTAAAAAAGCATGTGCTTTTTCTTTGAAATACATTTAAAAAAAACAACATATAACCAATCATTTTATATCGTCTTCTATACCAGATTTCTGTATTGACAATTGTAACATTACCATTTAGCTTCCTTTTACATACATGTTTGTTTTACGTATCTGTGATATTTTAAACATTTTTTGTGAAAGTATAGAGCTATTACTCTAGCATAACAGTATATATTATGCTAGTTTACACTTGTTAATATTTTTGGACAATAAATTACTCTATTGATGTCTTTTGTTTCTGATGCTCAGCCATTTAAAAGGATATCTTAAAATCAACCAGATTTTGGTCTCGACTCAACAAAATTGAAAAGATTGGACTTGGATGTGCAAGGTTCTTCCAATCCTCTGAAACCCCCTCCTCCTCCTAGATACCATTGATGACCTATGCCTTGTAGTAATTGAGGAAATAATCCTATTGACAAATACTGTTTCAAGAAAAAATGAAGTCATGTTTAGAAGACACCAGCCAGATATAAAAATAAACAAACATAGGATACAAAACTATTTTTAGAAATAAAATACTTGATGTCAGGAAATTTAACAATGCATGTTATATATGATAACAAGTTTCCTTTTGTCATTTTGAGGCTTTCTACAAATGACTATGAGGTATGGGCTTTGCTCATTGTTGAAAGCTTTACATTGACTTATAGTTGTTAATTTCTGTGTAATTTGGTCTCTTGTGAAGAGTTGTCTCATTGGCAAATATGATTATTTAGGATTTGTTATGATTGTGGGAAATCATGTTTGATATTTTGTATTAATACCTTTCTATTGTTGAAGACAATATTTGTTCTCTAAATGACTTGGGTTATTTTCCTATCATTTAGTTGCTTCTTCATTATAATGTATACCCCATATTACTACCGGTAGTCATTTAGGTAGAAAATATTTATGTCTGTAGAAAACAACATAAAAATTAGTATAATAATCCTTTCTATGCGTTCATGCAGAAGACCCACAACAATGATTGTATCAATATATTGTCTCGATATGACATGTGTTTATCTGGGACCTCATAGGCAAGACTTGTATAGTATAAGCAGTTCATCTTTCAGGACCATCAGCGGATCAGCCTTTTAATACTGAGGTCATGAGTTCAAAACCTCCTCCTGGCAAGGTGTGTTTGATTTCGATCTTAATTGCTAAGGATAGCAAGTTTTCTGCTGATCCTCTGACATGGTTCTGTCCAGCTTCCTACACCAATAAAAACTTGCAGTCAAGAAATACGCAAATGAGCTGAAAGTGGCACAATACACAAATAATCTATCGGCCAATCATATGTGAATTGAATTTCACTTTCACAGTAAAGATAAATAAATCACAAAACTGGGTTTCACTTTACAGTTGATATCATGATCAATAAATCAAGACAATTTAAATCTGTAAATTTCTTTTATCAAGTGATTTGCTAACACAATATTACTTCTGACTTGTATAAATAATGATGCCTTATCACCCAGGCACAAACAGTACTGTCAATAAAACATGTCCAGCATTGTATTTTTCTTTATTCACATCCATGCAGATGTATTAAAAGAATGTTGAATCCATAATAACAAACAGCTTCAAGTATCATCCAACAAAAACTTCACATAACACAAGGCATCTGTAATAAAAGATGAAAACATAAATGTTTGGTATATTGTGTATATAAATAATAAGATGTGGTATGAGTGTGCATATTTATTATAATTTTAAATACAATACTGTGGTAAATATCTGATATACTACTATAAAAGAATTTGTATACACTGCTTTAGTAAAGAAACAGATGTTACAATTCATTCAAGGGATATAACTGATTGTTATATGTAACAACATGTGCAGTTGATATTAACTAATGTAACAGCTTCAATTTTAAAAACATCATAATTTGGAATCTAAGAAATTAGAGCTTATCTATTTTTTTCAGGATTATTTGTGTTATTTAATAAATGGAATATTCCATAATCCAGCTTTTCATAAATGTTTGGCTTCTGCTTAAGGTGGTTCCTAACACTACAGGGAGATAACTCTGTAAAATCTGCTAAACATTTTAATTACATTGTATTGTTACGGAAATATTCAGCTTCTCAATGATCAAAATTAATGTTTATCAAACTGCTACATATACAATGAAATTTATCTGAGAAAGTGATTGGTTCAAGTTTTTTGAAATTTCTATATTATTTTTTTTCAAATTGTCAAAGTAAACATTTTTTATGAAAATTAAACAAGCCAAATTAATTTTAGTCAAGGTGTTGGGTATCACCTTAAGAGAAACACAACGATTATTTGAAAGACTATTGGTAAAGATCTACATAATTTGGTCTCTGGTGAATAGTTGTCTCATTGACATTCATCGTAACCACATCTTATTTTCATATTGACAAGCTGAGCTAGATTATTAACATGCTAGCTCACAAGGTCACAACAACTTTTCCTCTTACTCCTGCACATTTTTCAATCTCTAATCTGACAAGTATATGCTCTTACTCATATTATTAATGTAACTGATAAAATCAACTAACATACCATTCACTTTCTGTGTTGTTTCATTACTTCCACTATTCCACATTTTCATAAAATTATCACTATCAAACTTTTGGACAGTATATGTATCTAAAAGATGCTTCTTAGCCCAATATCTTCAGTATTGTTAAGGTATAACAAATGTTCATACATGTATGTAATATTTATTTATTCTTCATGTAAAAATACCAGTTTTTTATTGGTTCATACAAGGGAGATATTCTACTCCATCCCATGGCTGAGGGTGAGAATGACGTTTACCATCAGGCACCAATGGGTCATTGTCGGATACAGTTAGCACCAAATTGGTTAAAATGTTATTGTGATTTGTCAAATTATCCTTACCAAGATTTGTCAGCAGTCTCAAAATGATTAACCATTACCTTTATTTTTGGAAAGAATTTAAGAGGGTAGTAATGCCTTTTACCGTTAGACGTCAAACTGTCATTTTGAGGTACCGTTAGTGTCAAATTGGTTAAAATTTACCGTTATTCGTCAAAATATCTTTATCTTGTTTCATCAGAGGTCTCAAATTATTATCGTTGGCGTCATTTTTGAAAAAAATTAACGTGATGTGCAAAATCAGTCGATTATTTTAACGTCTAAAAGAATGTGCACATTTTATCATCATAGACCAAAAATTACTGTTTAATGTCTATTGGCAAGAAATTTTACCGTTATTCGTTGTTAATGTACACCCATTACTACCCTCATTTAACATGACTTGTCAAAATCAGTTGATTGTATTTTTTATTGTAAAGTAAGTGCATTTTATCATCATGCACCAAAGATTACTGTTTCATTGGGCAATTTTATTTACTGTTGTTTGTCATGAAGGTATCCCCTTTCAGACCCTTATGGTTTATATTCTACAACCCTTCACCAAGTTGCTTGCTAGATTTTGTCCTTTATCGAATTCAGTTGTTGGTTGTAACACAACATCATAACTTATTACTTTCAAATTTAAAAGACATAAATAAAGAACATTCAGTATAATAAATTAAATAAAAGAACATAGTTCCAATGTCCCCAACCTTGCACATATATTTTATCTAACTAAGGTACAAGGGGGATAACTCAATATTTGTGTTGGTCTTTAAAAACAATTAATAAATATCTTGGAGAAATGACGGCTTCAGAGCAAATGCAATGTGTTAATATTTCCAAGGGACATAACTCCTTAAATGTTTTTGATCAGCACATATTTTCAAAAGTGTCATTGCTGCTATAAACCTATGATATAAGTTTCATAAAATTCTGGCAAGAAAAGTACACATGAGAGCACTAACAAAGCAATTTTCAATTTGATCTCAAGGGGAATAAATGTTTTTAAAATAAATTGATCGGCACTGATTGGCAAATTAGTCTGAGACATTGATGATTTAAAGCTGCAAATATAAATTTCATAAAAATTTAGCAATAGTTGTACAGATAAAAGCGCTCACAAGGCATTGTGCAGGGAACATCAACCCATAGAAGAGAAGGGGATAGGGCAGATTGCTTCCTCTAAAAAAAACATTGATAACCGCATATATTGTGTATAAAAAATATTCAGATTAAAATATGGCTGTTTGTCTAAGCAACTTTGCAAATATTACATGCATATTTTGGATAAACAAAACCAAAAAATAGGAGGATACCTAGGGTCAAGAAAAAAACCAACAAATTGTTCGTCAGCTACCATTCTACAGGTCATTTAAACTATAACATAAAAAGTAACCTTAATGGGACCCCTAGTTTGGATTCACCAGATTACCATACAACAAAAGAAAGAAGCAAAGAAAAACTAAATCCAATTATGTCTGCATAGTATCCAGGTTAATGCTTTCAACAGGTAAGGATACTGGTGGTGTAACAGAATATCAATATCATTTAACCGTTCAACCATGTCTGCAAATGCTGGTATTGTCTCTGTTGTCATGGTAACAAGATCCAGAGGTAAACCCTTTGTTATATTAGAACTATAGTCATACTGCTTGGAAATTCTATCACAACAGTCTTTTAATGTGTTCCTAAAATAAACAAAAATATTTATACCGACTGTATAACAAGACTAAATTAGCTGTTCAAAATGTTTTACAACAAAAAAATAATAATAGGATATTGGATACAAATTCATAAATAACCTACTTGTGCAAGGCTTATTCTTGTTTTTGAATAAGACAGACAATAAAGCACCTAAACTTAAAAAGAAATAAACTGATTATGGTACCCATTTATAAAGCAACTGGTATAAAAAAAAAAATCATTTTGTTTAGCTGTATAAACATTTCAGATACGTGTTGAAAAGAAAAAAATCTTTATAAAATCACTTAAAAAAGGTTGTTTCACCCAAAATTCCTTAGTAAAATGTATTTCAATACTTATCTTGCTAGCAGTCTCTTATAATTTCGATTGTGTCAAAAGCTTCAAAAATATTAATGGCTTTATACTTCAAATAATCAAGATAACTTTAAATAAGGTGACTTAGTCTATAATTTACTAAAATTTCATATGAGCAATTTTAACAATTAAATACAGCATTCCGTTTTTAAGAAACTCACACAATCACCTACATGTAGATACAAAAACTTGACAATCTGTAAGAAAAATTGGCTAAAGTTTAATAGCTAAATGATTTCTAATGCTATTTTCAATCTTATATAGATATCAGAAGATGTGGTATAAGTGCAAATGAGACAACTCTCCTTCAAAGTCACAATTTGTAAAAGTAAACAACTATAGGTCAAAGTAGGGTCTTCAACATGGACCCTTGGCATGAACAGAAAGTTATAAAGGGCCCCAAAAATGACTAGTGTTAAACCATTCAAACAGGAAAACCAATGGTTTAATCTACCGGTATATAAAAACGTAAAACGAGGAAAAACTTATGAGCCACATAAACAAACGACAATTTACTACTGAACATCAGTTTCCTGACTAAGAACAGAAGCAAACAAATGCAGCAGGTTTAAACGCTTTTTGGGTACCAACCTTCACCCTTATTTGAAACAGCAATGTAATATTACAACATAGAAAGACACACTTTAAAATATCAGTAAAATTGAGAATGGAAATGTGGAATGTGTCAAAGAGACAACAACCCAACCATAGAACAGACAACAGCAGAAGGTCACCAACAGGTCTTCAATGCAGCAAGAAATTCCCTCACCTGGAGGCGTCCTTCAGATGGCCCCCAAACAAATATATACTAGTTTAGTGATAATGAACGCCATTCTAAACTTCGAATTGTAAGTACACACTTACATGTTGATTTGCAATTTATTCAACTTCTTGTCAATCTCTAAAGATATCTTATACAACATTTTTTCTCGTACATCTGGTAGCTGCAGTAAAAGCACATCTATACCAGCTTCATTACAGCAGGTGTATTGCTCGGATAAATTTTGTAAAGAGTCTATTTCTTCTTGACATTGTTTTAATGTTTCTTTCCAGGTTGTTTGACACTGCTGAAGTATTTTGTATGACTTTTGTAGTTGTTGGTATGCTGGATTCAATCTTGGATCATTATTTTCCATTTTACATCACACAAGGACTGGTAAATGTAGGTGTTTTTTTAACTAAAATAAGTAAACATATTAGTTATTTTATTTTAAGAAAATTAAGATGTGGGTTTAAATCAATGAAATGTAACCAAATCTTACAATAAAATTTTTAACTTTTATATATAGATTTCTTTTAAATCAACACAGGCAACATACATTTGTACAGTCACCAATAATAAACAAAATAATAAACATGATATATATACCATAGCAATTTGTCAATGAATAAAATTTGGACGGATTCTGCGGAACTCAGTGTCTTGCCACCTTTTGCTGTTAATAGCAGGCTCAACAAAATGAGGAAAATTATATTCCTCTCGATACTATCTTTTGATTGTAAGAAGCTTCTGTCCAAGTTTGGTAAAAATCAAGGATAGTCAATGATAGTTTATGAATCTAATAAAAGTTTTTAAAACTTCCACTGCAGACTGTATGTAATGTTAACTGGGGGTGGGGGGGGGTGGGGGGGGGGGGAACAAGTCCATTTATAAGTAAAATATGGGTAAACAAGTACAAAATTCTAACAAAATTTCTTTCTAGATCTAGATGCTAGATACTAGCTTTTGATCATTAACAAGCTTCTGTCCAAGTTTGGTCCAAATACAGAATAGTTTAAAAAGTAATTCAAATTTTAAAAAACTTTAACCACAGAGAGAATGTATAATATTGTTTCCTGGCTGAAAAACTAAGTCCATTTACAAGTAAAATACTGAAAAACAAGAATTTAATTTTTACAAAATTGACTTTTGGATACTATCTTACATGTATGATCATAAACAAGCTTCTGTCCAAGTTCGGTAGAAATCCAGGGTTGTTTAAGAAAGTTATCAAAATTTCAAAAACTTAAACCACAGAGTGAATATTTGACGCTGACGTCTACAAAATATTCATTATTCTTAATCCTAATTAATTTAAAGGTAAAGTACTCATAATCAATTTCAAATTAAATAAATAACCCTGTTTATTACACTTATATGGTTCGAAGATAATGTTTTATATGCTGATTTTGTTATAGCCCAAATAATGCAGTCATTATATTCTGCTGTCACAAGAAAGAAAGACTGATAACAGGGACGGACTGAATTATTCAGGTTCATTTTGTTATTGTTATTCTGAATTCAGAAATTAACATGATATTTTTATCATGTTTATTTTTTCAATAAATAAATGCTACAGGGTTATAATCAGAGGCGGATTTAGGGGGGGCGAGCCCTCCACCCCCCACCCCCCTTTTGAGAAAAAATTTGGTTGCTTATATATAGGAAATCACTGAAGAGTGACGAGATTGTGCCCCCTCTTAGGCAGCCAGTGGGACCGCCACTGATAATCACAATAATTCAAACTTGTATTTTGATTTTTTTTTTTATATATGACAAATATTGCAAAAATTAAAATAGCATTGTACATGTTGTAGTCTAAAGGCAATCATGGCAGTGTCTGCGCGTACCCGCATGTGGGTACGAATAGTCAAATTGCCGTTCTAGGCTGCACGTACCCACATCCGGGTTTCTATTAAAATGCCATCGGATCGGGAATGAAACGTGAAATATATACGGAAATTATCGATAACATGGGGATTTCGTGTAGAAAGAGTGAAGAGTATGAAAAATAATATTTTCAAATTGTATTTATTAAATAATGATACATAATAAACATTGCAAAATTAAATGCACAATGATGTAAAATGAAACTGTACAGTTCCCTGTAAAAGAAAAACATGATAGAAATTAATACTATTATAAAATTTAAATGAAAATTTAAAAAATAACATTTTAATAATTTAAAAATATACCCATATGATATTTTAAAATAATCTTTTAGTAAAATGTAAAACAGAAACTGAAATTTTAAAATATATAAAACTACTAAAATTAAAGTTTGAGTTTATAAAAATTAAAGAAGCAAGTAATAAATCAATTTAAACCAATTATAAATGATTCATGTAACTGACTAGTTAAGATTTCGAACAAATTTTACATATCCAATATGATTGTTTTGGCACAGATTTCAACCCTGCACATTTCAAATGTTGCCAGTCTAAACAGCAATCACATGCCAACGAGTCCTGATCGTGTAGGTTTTGTTTTACACTTTATACATATCCAGTCGCATGTTTCCCTTCTTTCCGTGATCTTAACTTTTAGTTGTTTCCAAGCTTCAGTGGTAAAATATTTTTTAATGCGCTGGAGGTTTACGTTTTCATCAAAGATTTTATTGTTTATAAGAGAAACATCAAGAAGGTTATTGACATCAGCCTTTGTTTTTTTCGGATATAATGTCATCCAGTGTGCTGTTTTCGTCCTTCATCAATTGTGACTGGACATCTGAAATGTGATTAAGTCTTTTCATGTATATGATTGATTTTATTTATTTATTATTATTTCTTTTAAAATCACTATACTGTAGTGCATGCAGACTGTATTAAAATCGGATTATTAACTATACTTTTAACAAATACTTAAAAAGGTTAGGCAAAAAGGTTATACCTTCTATGTCATCAACAACTACCTCTGTGCAAATCGTATTGTTTTTTAACGTGACTATACGCATAGCCAGTTAAATGGCAAATTCGATTAAAAACTACAATTTAAAACAAATACCTTGTATTCAGCCTTTTCCTGTCGAATTTGTTTCGAATTTTTTCTCACCATGAATGCAGGAAAAATTTATTCTGTTATACTTTAAATCTTCTTTAATTTTTGTGCTCCCGGTTCTTCTTTTCTCTGCGGCTGCTATAGACTGCGAATATCTTTTATACAATTGTATGAAATTTAACGCCTGATAGTTCTGTACAAATCTTTCTAATTCATTATAATAGATATAGGAAGGTGTGGTGTGAGTGCCAATGAGACAACTGTCCATACAAATAACAATTTAAAAAAAAAAGTAAACCATTATAGGTTAAAGTACGGCCTTCAACACGGAGCCTTGGCTCACACCGAACAACAAGCTATAAAGGGCCCCAAAATTACTAGTGTAAAACCATTCAAACAGGAAAACCAACGATCTAATCTATATAAACAAAACGAGAAACGAGAAACACGTATATATTACATAAACAAACGACAACTAGTGTCTTCCCCACAGTTATAATATCACTCTCTTCCATTTTAAGAATATTTACTAACTGAGAAAAACTGTTCACTTGCCTATATATATGTGTGTATATTTATAAAAATTCTGAGTAGTTTTAATCAATTTATTCACTAATTGCAACAAATTCCGTATATATTTCACGTCAGTTCATTCCCGATCCGACGGCATTTTGTTATAAACCGGATGTGGGTACGTGCAGCCTAGAAAGGCAATTTGACTATTCGTACCCACATGCGGGTACGCGCAGACACTGCCTAGTCTAAAATTTACAAAATCGCAATAATAAATAAATTTTGAATTTACAGTAAAGGCTGAGTCCGTTAATTGCACCAGTATTACGGGAGTCCACTTCCTACAAGTTTTAACCTGATAATTGTCTTATTGAGCCAGAAAAACTCTGATCATAACAGTTGTCCCTCGGTTTCAACAGTAAGAATTACCCCGCTTCTGACATTTTGTAGTCATGTGACAATTTTGATCATGTGACATCGAAGAGATGATTCCAAGTTATTTGTGCGTTTACTTTGATTCAGATTTGTTATCAAGAATGAAGTTATTTATAGATCGAAACTATATTTGAACCAGCGCTAAATTTGATTACTAATTTGATTGAACTGGTATGAAAAGCTTTGCAATACACCATTCTTGCTTTTGTTTACATATATTTTCGTTTAATTTTCAGAGATAAATATAATGTGCAAAGGAAAGAAAAACATGTTTACACTCAAATTTCTCTGGGCGACGACTTACATCCTTTTGTGGTAGGGATGATCAGCTGAGAAATCCAAAATTATCCCACCCTTTTCTAATATTTAGAATAATAAAAATACAAATCTTGACAAATTACAGCCATAGGTGTAGCTTTCATGAGTAATAGACTTCTCATACATTCCTCAAAAGATCTCTTCAAACACTAGCTGTTATTGCTCATCATCGACATCACAAATTATAAAGTTAAAGATTATCCTATTGTATACACCTTTATATCACTATTTGTCCACCTTTATTGGTATTACATAGGGTCCTGTAAATGTATGACGTCAATAGTTCGAGCAGGACAGATTCTGGGGTCAGACTGGATTAGCGATAAGGTGTATAATCGTATTTTCGACCTACTAACATATTTCTCCAAATTTCTGTTTAATATGTTTGAACATGGACATGCCTAATATTTTGAGAGTCACTGGTATATATATGTGCATGTAATAATTGTATCTGAAATATATTTTGATCTTAAATTAATTCTTTTATTTGAGTTCACAATTTAGATTGATGGCAACCTTAATTAATTGTTGACTATATTCTTCCAATTGCCAATATTTTTATACTATTGACAGAACGTCTAGTGCCTGTGATTAAAACTAGCGTCTTGTGTTTTCCTCCTATCTATACAACGGGTTTATATTGATTTAAAAAAATTAACAACAGACATTGACAGAGCAGTCTTCACGCTTAACCACAAGTCCCAGGGCTTTCCATTGAAGCCGGTAGCCAGCGGAAATCCGCCGTTTGCGGTAGATTCAAGTGCCGGCTACTTTACTGACAAAAATATAAATTCAAAAAGACAAAAATATCTTTTTCAAATGTTTACAGGCAGCCGAGAGACGTCTTGTCGCAAAGTCGCGGTCACGATAAACAAGGATGAAAATCAGTGTTTACCTTGGGCTAAATATAGTTCACATGAATTCAGGTCACTGATTGGTTGTCTATTTAAAGTCAGAATGCATCGTTTCTTTTCAAAGATAACAAGAGAGACGTTCTGGTGGTCATTGAACGATAACAATAGAGACGTTCCGATGGTCATTAACTCGTTGGCTTTTTTTTTTTTTGGCTTTTAAAACGTGAAGACAATCAGATAGGATGACAATCTTATGTTATGGAATAATAGTCAAATTAAAGAAAGTGTAGTAGATCATATTGGGCCTAAAAAAAAAAGATATGTGTTTCCGGTAACATCATTTTGAAAAATAGGGTCGGTAGGTCGGAATTCTTTTTTTTTTTTTTTTTTTTTTTTTTTTTTGACATCGTAAATGAAATCCGGAAAATTATCATGGTTTTTCCAAGTCCGGATCCGTAATTAGTTTCAAAAACCGGAAGTGTGCCATTTGCAATGTTTTTGAAGCACCTCAGGGCTCACGCTACCAGGCGACTTGGGCGAAGAAGTCGCCTTCCCGACCATCACTTCGCTTTCCCTGACCTCCAAAAGCGAAAACAAGTCGCCCTGTTCTTGACGACAGTCGCTTTCAGTCGCTTCCGTCATCGGACATTTTCAATTTTTACCAAGTTGATGAAACATCAATTTTTTACTGATAATTAAAGAAATTCAGACATAAACGATTCATTATCTTTAGAAAAGAGGTTGAAGCATTGTCTTCGCAGTGTGTAGCAGGTTATAAAAATACAACTTTTTATCACTTCGTGTATTTTCGCAAGTTCCGGTGCTTGTTACTCGAAAACGTACATCAACCTTAATTTCGGCGGCAAAATAAGTTTGTTACTTCATTTAAGGGTGATAAAAGTTGCCTCCAGTAAATGTTTAATCCATTTATTGCATTAAAACCGTCATGTTCCTTTCCAAATAACTTGTCAAACATCGTTTATTTTGTAAATTTTCTTGCATTCGTCCGCCATTGACCGATTCTAAACTACGGATCTGAACCGGACCAGCTATGACCGAAATCCGTAATTTTACAATAATTACTACGGACGCACGGATGGAACAGCTAACAGAATATTGAGCCCAAAGGGAAAAATTAGGCATTCCACACGCATTAAGAGACTTTTGGTTACATCTAATTGATTGGTGTATATAATTCTCTATATTTTTTATGGATTGTTTCAAACTATTGATTAAAGTTGCTTAACTCTGAGACTATTATACTAATATCAATATATTATGGCCCAGCTTAATAACTTTTATATTTTTTTATGAGAAACACTGAATTTCATACACAAGATAATGTTTAATTAAATTGTAATTGATATATTATAATTTCTTTACATTTTTTAAAATAAAATTATTTTTTTTTAGTGCTAGATATTTAGTTGGTAGTTTCTCACAAGAACCTTAGTAAAACTTAAACAACTTTTAATTTCAAATGTTACTTTAATTGTAATTTTTTACTCATATGAATTGAACAACATAAAAAGAACATTATTTACATATGGCCCTTTATACTATTGTAAAATCCAAACATTGTAGCGCACCGCGCGAATGAGCACTTCTTTTTCAAATTTCACCACTTCTCCCTATCAGTTTCAAAAAGAGAAGTCACTTCTCCCTATAATTCTGAAGTAGTGTGAGCCCTGGCACCTGCTGTGCAAATTTCTTGGATTTTAACCTATTTGGAATACCTTTTGACATTAATAAAATGTTTTACTGGCTTTCTATGCAAGTAGAAGCAAGAGAGAGAAAAAATATTATGTCATCTATCAGAAGCCTGTGTCAAAAACGGGGTCGGTTGATACAATTTTTTTTTTTTTTTTTTTGAAGATCCAATAAAAAAGTTAGGGTCGGGGCTAAAAAACAGGGTCGGTCGGGTTACCGGAAACATCGATCTTTTTTTTCTCGGCCTTGTTCAGAATCTGGAAAACAGTATCTTTAAAAAAGTTTTGAAGTTCATTTTTCAAAACCCACGTGGTGTTCAGAGAATCAAGGTCAAAAACGAAAGTAGAATATTGTCGACTCGACCTCAAATAAATAACATTTCCAAATGATTTATGTATCCGACTTATTGAACAGTATACAAAAAAGCGAAAATCAGAGGATATATCAATTTTCTGTCAATACTTGAGAAACAATTGTATGATTTAATACGCGTAACAGTCTTTATAGAGAAAAGGGGGGTCATTTGTTTACAAATGCACGTAGTTATGCAAAATAAATCGATCAAGATTTTAAATCGATTGAGCGGCCCCCAGACCCCCTGCCGTAAGGCACCAAGCTTACAGCTTGGTGGGCGTCCGGCTTCGCCGAACGCATGTTACAGCCGGCTATTATTTTAATTGAGCCTTCTACTTCGATTTCAATGGAAAGCCCTGAAGTCCTACGCAGCCATGGCTTGTAAAATTGCATTTGGGCTTGTAAAATTCTTCTGTACAATGCAACAAGCCATCAGAAACCAACACCAACTAAAATTTTTAAAAAATTGAGCTTGGGGCTTGTGGACTCAAAAGTTTATTCTGGAGGCTGAGAGAGCATGGAGAGTAAGACTTAATGCAAATTTAGTGGATAAGAAATAAACAAAACTACATTATTTTTTTTTTAGAAAAAAAAAGAATGCCAAGAAAAAAGGCGAAGGCATCAACACGTGCCAAACCAGTGTTACCAGATGGGAATGAAGGGGATACATTATCTGAACAAGAGAAGCAAGAAAAACTAGATGCATTTCTAGAAGATCTTGATAGTAAAGGTAAAGCTAAGAAGTGATAAGTTGATCATATTGATAGTTAGTAGAAAATGAATAAGATTGGTCTCTAGCTTTAGGCATCCTATTTATACAAATGATAGCAAGATGTCATTATCATCAGATATTCAGTTATCATGAGCCACTTTAAATATCTGATAACCAGACAACTTTGAAAACATCTCTTTTCAAAACTCTTCAGAGATGCCAGTATAATCATTTTGATAATTGAGAATGGAAATGGGGATTTTTTTTTTAAAGAGACAACAACCCGACCGGACCAAAGAGCAAAAAACAACTGAACAGGTTTATAGTGTGGAATGCCAGAGGCACGTACATTTGGTCTACATTAGATTCATCATTAGCAAAATGATTAGTGCTCAAAATATTTGTGAGGAAACAATTTTTATGAGGGATCTTTATCAGTGTTCAGCTAGAAATCAAAAGGGGCAGGGTGCCAATGGAGGGCAGGGCACTTTTTTATAATCATGATAATAGGAAAAGGCACTGCTCATTTTTCTATCTACGTTCCTGTTTTTCATAAATTTTTGTAATCTTTTACAAAAATCTTCTCTGAAACTACTGGGTCAAATTTAACCAAACTTTGCCACAATCATAATTAGGATATATAGTTTTAAAATGTGTGCGGTGACTCAGCCAACCAACCAAGATGGCCATCATGTCTAAAAATAGATCATAGGGGGGTAATGTAGATTTTGGCTTATAACTCTGAAACCAAAGCATTTAGAGCAAATCTGTCAAGGGGTTAAATTGTTAATCAAGTCAATATCTATCTGCCGTAAAATTTTCAGATGAATCGGACAACTGGTTGTTGGGTTGCTGCCCCCCAATTGGTAATTTTTAAAGAAATTTTGTCGTTTTTGGTTATTATCTTGAATACTAGTATAGATAGAGATAAACTGTAAACAGCAATAATGTTCAGCAAAGTAAGATCTACAAATAAGTCAAACATGACCAAAATGGTCAGTTGACCTCTTTTAAGGGTTAGAGAGTTATTGCCCTTTATAGTCAATTTTTAACAATTTTCATTAATTTGGTAAATTTTTGAAAATTTTTACAAAATATTTTCCTCTGTAACTAAAGTGCCAAGTTTATTATAGATAGAGAAAATTGTAACTTAGTAGCAAGAATATTCAGTAAAGTAAGAACTATGAACACATCACCATCACCAAAACACAATTTTGTCATGAATCCATCTGTGTCTTTTGTTTAATATGCACATAGACCAAGGTGAACGACACAGGCTCTTAAGTGCCTCTAGTTTATTACATGAGCAGATCACTTTAAAAAATGTGTACCATTACAGAAAGTAATTTAATCTGTAATCTTGCTTTATTTGATTGTGGAGGCCTTGTGGCCCAGTAGTCTAAATAGTCAAACTATTGTGTCACTAGCCAGTCAACACTGAGGTTGTGAGTTTGAATCCTGCATGAGGCAGGTGCACTTGACTCCAATCTTGATATATTTATAGATGTAGATATCAATTGTATATTGATGTTTTTATTTTTGCAGTAATTGAAAAGAAGTTAAAATTGGAAAAACTCATCCATAATGTGTTGAACCACATAGAGGCATGTTATACACAGGAAATAAAGAGATTACCTTTGGTTTGTACAATTTGTAGCTTAGTAATTTTCATATGATATGCATGATTAGAATTTCCTTTCTATAATTGATACCAATTACCTTTAAATGTTATTATAGGGTAATTATTGTTTGTGGTAGTTATTTTTTGACAGACCACGTTCTTGTTCACTAAACAACTTTTTTAACTGATGAAAACAGAATCATAGCTTGAATTCACTGTATTCATTCATTGTGTGTTAAAGAGAGGCAAAAAATATCAAAGGGACATTCAAACTCAAAAGTTGAAAACAAACTGATATTATTAAACTGACAATCCCAGTTGTAAATGTTATTTACAATCCAAAATTTGAAGAAAAAAATATGATACAAAAATTACAACATTGAACATTAAAAAAAGTGGGAGATCTAACAGAGTTGCAATTAAAAACTTTATTTGTGAACCTAAATGAGAAACAAACAATTGCATTGTCAACATTTTATTTAACTGTTTGATTTTCTTGCAGCATTTGTCTCTAATTATCTAATACTTTGAATTAATCTTTTAATACATGCTTTAAAATGTACATTATAATCATGTTTAATGAAATCTTACTGGTTAATATATTTTCAGACCATAAGACACATGAAACTGAGTGATTTCATAGGTTTGTATTTATATGTCAACACAGTCAGATGAAGCAGAAAAACAATATTACAAATGGCAAAGTAAAAATAACTTTGAAAATAAAATCAGTCAGTGACATTATCAAGCGGTAGTATTTTTGTCATCAGACTAGTGCAGAAGCACTGGTAATTACCTGATCAGTCCAGTGAATATCTGAGATTGTTTGCAAAACTTGTAGCATGTATTTTATTGAATCTATGAGAAAAAGTTACAAATTTGTCATCAACCTCGTTATCATCCTTTTACTGGTATCCATATTTTGTTCTATATGGGTTCTGGTACTTCTAATCAAAGGAAACCAGTTGAAGATGTGGAATACCAAATAACATATATAAAATTGAGAACATGGCTAGACCATGTGCTTGTAATAAACAAAATCTATAAATATCACTCATGGTTAACAAACATAAACAAACATTCTGACATATGATGCTGCGATGGAAGCACATGTCTATCCCATGTATAAGTTGAAAAAGCCTACATGAATACCTGGAGAAGTTTTAGATACAAAAAAAAAGCTATGCAGAATGATTTAGGCCTTTTTAAACAACATTAATGAAAGTGACAATAAAGTGCCAGAGAATTAGCTTTTAATATATTAGTATTGAAGACTGAAAAAGTATGAAAGAATATGAGGAATTATTATGTTGGGGACAATTATTCTTTAAAAAAGTTACAATTCCTCAATTGAGTAATAGCTGACTAATGCTAAAAATATGGAGTTTTAGTTAAAGAAAAAAAGAAGGTAAAATCAGGCTTATTATGTCATGATAACCTGATTCAAAACATGTGAACATTTGACATCAAATAAATTGTAACAATGTAACAATTGATGTTTGGGTTCATTAACCATTAATCAATCAATCTCTTTGTTAATAGCCTTAGGAGGAACAGTAGATGCAGTATTGGTGAATCCAGATATATGTGAGGCTGATGATGATTTTGATCCAGCACAAATGCAGCGTGTTTCTACAGTCAAAAAAGCATGTGCCAAGTTAGTTAAAATTTCAAGATTTAAGAAGACTACTTTAAATTCAGGAATTATCACGATTTTTTTATTTTTTGAAAAATTTGACAATGTAATATATTCACAATAATTTAAACTCACATTTTTTAAATTTTTTATTTGAATAAAAGAAGGATTTTTTTCAATATCACAAAACTTAAAATCCGATTTTAGTCATAACAAAGTGGCAATAATAAATGCACGCAATAATTTCTGAATTTACAGTATCATGAAAGCATGGATATATTTGCAGGTGGTTAATTTTTGCCATATCGATGATTTTAAACCTTTTCAATCAAGGATATATGCCTTTCAAATCAGTATGATTTGCTTTCTACAAAATATTTCATGTCATAGGAAAATAAGCAGAAATAACCCTGGCGTCAACATTTTAATGTTTAAAGTAATAATGCATGCAGTCATTGGCAGTTGTTATCATTAATATTAACTTAGGGTTATGTCATAAAACTAACAACAAAGATAAAAAGATGAGGTCTAATTGCCTAAAACTCTTTACCAGAGACCAAATGACATAAAAGCTAACAAAAAATTGGTCACCGTAAAGCCTTCAATAATGAGCTTTTTAGCTTTTTGCATGGTGAGCAATAAAAGGTTCCAAAATGGCAAATGCAAAACAATTAAAACAAGAAAACTAACAGCCTGATCAGGCGCGGATCCAGAGGGGGGGTTCCGGGGGTTGGAACCCCCCCTTTTTTTTTGGACGATCAATGCATTTGAATGGGGATATGTAATTGGAACACCCCCACACCCCCCTTTGTTCTCGGTTAGGAACCCCCCTTTTTTAAAATGGCTGGATCCGCCCCTGCTGATTTATGTATAAAACATGCAACAACAGACAACATTTTGATGGACTTTTTTTTATCTGTACCAGATAAAGATTTTAACACAGTGAGTTGACTAAAAGCAGAAATGTGATAGTGCAGATCAGGTTTAGGTTTAAGGTAGGATTGTAGTCACACCAACTTTAAATTTAACTTGCTATGCTTGTTTTATTTAGATCAAGACTAAATTCAATAAGAATGTATGATACTATATCAGAGGAAGGCTCAGCAGACAATAGTATAATGGCATCAACAAAGGTAAGGTCTTTAAAAAAAATCTATGTGGCAGGATAGGTACATTACGAGTCAAGTTCTAGGATAGAAAACCTTTCAAGAATGTGACCTTCAGAAGGTCACTTATTACTTGGTTTGTAACATGACAGATGCCACATGTGGAGCAGGGGATCTGCTTACCCTTTCGGAGCACCTGAGATCACCATGAAGTTTTTAGTGGGGTTCGCGTTGCTATGTCTTTAGTTTTCTATGTTGTGTTTTGTGTACTATTGTTTACCATGATAATCATTCTACCATATTTTGGTTTCTCTTAAAAAGGGTGACAAATAACTGAAAATTATAATAATCATTTATAATCATTCTAAAAAATATAGTTTCCAAATAACAAGGTTATCAAGTTCATGCAGAAGACAGTTTATCTTTTTAAACAAAGGAATATTCAATAGAGCAATTACAGAAATAAAAGTGAATACTGTAACTTAATCACAAAGATAATATAAAAATGAAGTTGTGGTATGATTGCCAATGAGACGACTCTTCACAAAAGACCAAATTACACAAAATTAACAAGGATAAGTCACTGTATGGCTTCAGCAATGAGCAAAGCCTATACCACATAGTCAGCTATAAAAGGTCTAGAAATGACAAATGGAAAACAATTCAAACTATTTGGTATGTATAGTATTGATTGAATGAGAAACGATTATTTATTCATTGAAAAATAGGTTATATAGTCTTTGAAATAGTTTGTGTTTAATTGAAATGTATTACTATTTTTTGTAGAAAAAGACTGGAGTAAAGAAGGCAAGGAAAGGAAAGAACAGTAGCATTTTAGCCAACATATCTAATACCATGCCTCCACCAGTTATGCCCCCGCCTCCATCCTCAGCTTATAGAAATGGGTATGGTAGAATAGACAACTTTATAGTTTGATGTATTTTTTGTTCTTATGTTGAGTGAGTGGTTGAAATATGATGCTATATTGCCTAAATTTTTCTGCAAAATTATAATTGATATTCAGCACTGCTATCATTAGGGACTAGTGATTAAGGATTTAAAGAATAAATATTATTTCTAGTTTATCCTGCATCATGACGATCACAAAGACGCTTGATGAATTTTTATAGAGCAGGGATACAGGAGATCCCCTTTATCTGGTATATGACAGCCAATGGCGCACAAAATTAACGAACTTTTCAGGTGAAGGACATAACTCGAAAGGGTCTTTTGAGAGTCTATAATTGCATATTTTGTTTAAACTATAATGCTTTCTTTTGGAACAGTAATACAAAATTTTGTTAAATGCAAGAGATATTTTAAAATTGAAATTGATATTGAGCGAAATCATAAACTGTTGTCAGATGTGAACATATTTCTTTGTGCTTTATTCATCCAGTGTTCTCCCCAGGCAGTTTTAGCGCTGTGCTTTTCAGTGCTATCACAATTTCCCGCTGTTCTATTGCAATGACCGTTGCGCTGTCCAACGCAAGCGCGTCACTATATTTTTATCGTAATTTTTTTCAATTTATTTTTCAAATTTCTCGCTTATTTTTCACTTTGGATCACGTGATTGACTGGTTTACTATTTCTGAATAAATTATTTCTGTTGTATTAAGTAACTCTGTGGGACCAGTCTAATAAAATACAAAATGGTGAATTTGGAAGGTAAAAATAAACAAAGATTTCAACATTCACATCTATTTTTTTAATTAAAAGAATATATAGAGGCATATATGAATGAAATGAGATGAAATAAATTGACCGCATTTCCCGAAGACACTCACAAACTTGTTTTACGAACTTTGAACAAACGATGATTTAAGAAGCGATCATACACAGGGGTTTGTTACAATTTGCCGGGTTTACTATCCATACAAACCGGAAAATGATCAAGTCTTTGAAGTTTTAATTATCACCTATTCAAACTAATAATTGTTTAGTCAGCAATTCTACAGTAATAAATCTTACCATTTGAAAACAATTGAAAGGATATGATTAGAAAAACAAACCCCAAGCTGATAGGACTGGAGAAATTCACTTTCTCAATGTCCAACTTGGATGAAGCCATTTGAATATTTTAAAACGTTATGGTCAGAAAAATGAGAAATCGTTATGCTAAAAAATGTCAATTCCTGTCAAACGTCGTAAGGTTAACAGTATACTGCTACAGTGGGTTACAAAACCAAACACAGAAGCCAACAATGACTATTGTTGGTCCTACATGTTCTGCAACACCACCTGTTAGTGCTAAGAAATCTTCAGATAGGCAGTCTGGTATAGATCCATCATGGAAAAAGACTTCTCCTTGGGTTTTATACACAGATAATATGAGGATTATAAGATAAGATAAGATAACTTTATTAGCACTAACGCATTGACATTATATGAATTTACAATGGAGAAAAAAAAAGACTCTTCTTCTATATCCAGACAATAACATTAACAAACCAAGGGGTATTAACTTCCATGAGCATGATGAGGACATCATTACAAGAGAAAACATCAATAGCATAATATAGGAAAAACACATAACAAATCAATTACAAACAAACCGCGCGCTGCGACAAAGTTACTGAGAATTGTCCAAAATTACGTGTTTACCACAGCGCTATCTAAAAATCCTGGGGAGAACACTGAATTTCATCATGTTTAAAAATAATAAGGGCTTGTATTGGCCTACAGAACTAAGTTTGTGTGTGAGTATTGTAATAATAAGAACCCACACTTGATATCTGATGCTTATAGATGAATCGCAATAATTGATCTCACAAATTCCTACAAATAGCAGACACCAAATAACATTACAGTATGATAATGAAAATGATTTTTCGGATCTTTTATATGCACATACAAAAATATTTTATGTTTTGTTTTCAGGTATTTTACGCCTGTGAATAGAGGTTTAGCTGCCGCAGGATGGGACACCCCTATGATAACCCCCAAATTTGACCCTAGGTAAGCATGTTTTAAACTTCGCAAGATGAAAAAAAAAGCATTTATAAACCAACTTAATGAGGTAAAAATTAATAACTAGAAATAAATGAATTATTTCTAAAATATGTGCATTGTTTTTACATCAAGCATTTAGAATGAAGTTGTAATATGAATTTAGTTTCATTATGTTTAATAGCGGACAAAAAAATGGATATTTGTGATTGTAATATCATGAAAGGTTTACTGATGTTATAATTCATGAAGAAATTGATTTATCAAATTGAACTCCAAACTATTATCTAATCCGCTTTATATTTATTTAATATGACCAATATTGTGTTCTTTTATTTATAGATTACCTGTTACCCCTACTCAGATGAGAGATGCTAAACCAGGGGAACAGTACATGTCATTAGGTGGTAGTCCTATTAGAAACCCAGTATCCATGATGCAGGTAAATGTTCTAAAGGGTAGATATTGTTCTGTCTTTGCAGGGCTATTATAATGAACAGACATAATTGTGGTATCACCATGTTATCTGTTGAATCATATATGTCTTTTTTTCACCAAACTTCAGTTTTGTTATGCCCCATAATATAAATTAGGGCAAAATTTGGTTTCTAAATAACATTTTCTAACTATAATTTAAAAATGCTCCTTTGACAGGACAAGATTAAATACAATTGTTTTGTGGTATTTTGATGGTATTATGATTGCTAATGAGACAACTATATACTAGAGACCAACTGACATAGATGTAAGCAACTATGGGGCTGCTTCATTTGTTCTAGGTCGGGCTATGCCCGGTTCGCCCTATCACGTGACCGGGTTAAATATGGTTGAAAAAAAACGAGTGGAACTGGCTGATTTAAAGATGGCGACAGAAGTTCATATTTATACTTTTTTGCTTTCTAAGCTAGGGAATATAAAAGGTGAACCTATTAACAATAAATACATAGTTTTAAAATGCAATCTTTTTCTCTGAGGCTTTATTCATCATCAATGATCATAAAAACGTTTCTCAAAGATAATTTTATAAATTTGGCAATTTAATATCGTCATAGTGGACCAATGCAGTATCATGTAATATACTAGACTGATTGACAAAAATCAATCTTCACCTTTTAAATTTCGATTATTTATTTAAAATTGCTCTTCCCGCCATACTTTTATGACCGGCTGATTGCTTGCCGGTGAGTGAAGACCAGCGAGGGCGGCGTATGCCTATTTGCGCTGGCGGCTGATTTTACAGCAAATGAAGCGACTGTGCCTATACCGGCAGCGTTGACCGGGCTAACCAGGTTAAGCGGCTGTGGCAAATGAAGTACTATCTATATGTCACTGTACAGTTTTCAACAAAGAGCTTAACACAGAGAAAGTTTTAAAGCACCTTGACATGACATAACATTTTTGCAATGACAAAACTTGTGTTTTTGTGGATATTTAAATTCTTGGTTTTATCAAAGCCTGCATATAACCTCGAGAAAAATTGTAATTTGTTGAACACTTTAATTTCTCAGTTCACCTCCACCCATGAAGTCTACCAAATTTAGTATTTAACACGTTTTATGAATCCACAGTAGACTTCAGTGGTGGGGGAGGCTCCAGTCATATTTAGTGATTTCCTATATAATCAACGAAATTTTTCCCACAAAAAGGGGACCTGGAAACCTAGGCCTCTCCCCCTCAGGACCCACCTATGGCCTTGAAATATGCATATATCACACTTGTAATTATTTAAGGGGTCACTTATGAAAGCATGGTCTCTCAAAATATTACGTCATGCAGAAAACTGTTTGTTTGCAACCAATGTTTTTAAAATGAAAAATAAAAAAGTTTGAAGTTAAGTTTTTGAAATGTATTATGTATGAAGATAATATTCAAGCTGTTGCAATGTATTATTTGTTTGCTTTTCAGAAAGTTTTAAGAGACCAGCCAGAACTTTTGCAACAGTTTAATTCTCCAGATAGAATAACAGATGTTTTGAGTGCACTTTCAGACATTATAGGGAAAGCTAAAGAGAACGGGGAATAGTGGCTGAAAATTATTGAACGTGTTTTCTTAAATGATTCTGTGTGTGTACAGTACTTATTTTAATTTGACAGATTTTTTTTATACAATGTGCAATTTTAATTGCATATGTAAAGTTTTTAGTTTCTGTAGATGTAATATTTAAATTTTATTGCATCTTATTCAGTTATGATATCGACTGTATGCATAACATCATATTATATTATTAATTGATGGATCAGAGCTTCTCCATTTCAACAGGAACATTTTTCAGGTGGGCAGACCTGTCAACTTTTGAAAATCGCAAAAGGGTTAAGTTGTTTAGTTTGTGACCAGGTTTTAAGGTTTACATTTTTTGCAATGTTTCTGAGTGCACTGTTTTTTACTCTTGAAAAAGTCTCTTATCGTTTCTTTTTTTTTTGTCTTTTGGTATACTTATGATGAGCTACTAAGCCTTAAATTCTTTTATTTGCATGATTCTTTTACTTTTTAATTGGCAAAATAATTTAATAGAGAAAAATGGCTCAGAAAAATAAAGGATACAAAATAAAGACTCCGCTCCCCTGTTTGATTTCCTTGTGACGAAAGACAGAATGAAATGGAAAAGCTCTCATCAGACTTACAGTTATCATCATGATTTTGTGCTTTTATGTCTTCTGTATTCTATACAGTCTCTGTGAGATTGTTCACCTTTTTTATCTGTCCTTCATATCATTGTATATTATTATGTAATACATTGTCTTATTGTAAACATATATATATTAACAGGGAAAGGATACTATTTTAACATGAAAAGAAAATCGAACATTTTTCTTAGACTTCAATATTCATTAATGATATTGTTTAAACGTGAAAAGAAAAAATGACCATTTTTCTTAGACTTCAATATTCATTAATGATATTGTTTAAACGTGAAAAGAAAAAATGAACATTTTTCTCAGACTTAAATATTCATTAATGAACACATAAACTTAACCAAGAAGTTTCACTTTTTGCTGACTTATAAAATGTCTTTTCTGAATTGTTTTTTTTAGAAAAAAAAATACATTTTTTAAACTCTCCATCCAATAACTTAAGGTGTCAGACCACCAATTAAAAATCCCTATCTGTTCAACCAAATTTTGCAATTTTCACAGCTTTCTAAATATTTTACCTTAAGTTTAACTTCATAGAAACCAGGTATATCCTTAATTGTACATGTATCAGCTTTCTACATGCCAATTTTCACCATACCTTTAAAGCCTTCTAACAAAATAACTGACCTTCAAACAGAGGTACTCCAAAAAAAAACTCGTTTTCTGGAAATCTAAAATTAGTAAACTATGGAGCGCATTAATCCTCAATTTTTAATGCAAACTCATAGACAAGTAAATTTTGGCTCAAAATGATCTAGATATATTTCTCTTTCACCATAAGTTTCATTTCTGCAAATTTGTTGGTAAGTTTAAGTAAACAAGGACATCAAAAGCACTATTTTGTGTCAGAGTAGGGTTACTTTTACATACGTTCTAAATTGGAGGGAGTAATTGGTGGTCTGACACCTTAAGGTGGTACATAACACTACTGGGAGATAACTCAGTAAAAATCAGCTGAATGTTTTAGTCATCTACTATTGTTAAGGAAATATTAAGCTTGGCAATGATCAAAGTTATTGTTTGTCAAACTAAATTTTTTTCAAATAAAGGGTATGGTTCAAGTCTAATTTTTTATCAAAGAGTCAATGTTAATACTTTGTCAAAAGTTTATGAAAATTAAACCAGCCAAATTAATTTTAGTCAAGGTGTCTGGTACCCCCTCAATATGATCTTTTACATAACCATTTTCTTGGATTTGAAAGTGAAAGTGAAGAAACAAAAAAAATATTTAAAATAAATTTTACAAATAAAAATCAGTTGATGTTCCATGCTTGACAACGAAAGAAAAAGATATATATTGTTTTTACATTTTATATGGTGAAATGTGTAAATATGATGAAATGCCTTCTAAATATCCCATTTTATTTTTGCCATGATTTCCAAATGCATAATGTAGGCATATCATATTAATTGCTAAGTGTGTGATTTGATCGCTTTATAAAATTATATTTATATGGACTCATCATGTCCTTATGAAATGGAAGACCTTTACACAATTTGATTATCACAGATTTTTACATCTAAAAAATTGTATAGTTAGCATCATAGTTTTACCAAATATCTATCAATTCAGTGAATATTTTAAATATAGTTCTAACTGGTAAATTTATTTTAAGGCATTTTGAAAGAGGTAGGTATTCATGATAACTTCAAATAGAAAAAATAGATTAGTACCTTAATGTCTGCATGGGTTTTTGTTTCCCATCTACAATAGTAGAGGGACATTTATGTTTTCTGGTCTGTGTGTCCGTTCATTCATTCATCTGTCTGTCCCACGTCAGATTAAAGTTTTTAGTTTAGGACTCTAGGTAGTTTTTGATGAAGTTGGGAGTCCAACAATCAACTTTAAACTAAGAACACAGGTTCCCCTGTGTTATGATATTTCTAATTTAAATGCCAAATTAGAGTTTTGACCCAAATTTCATGGTTCACAGAACATAGAAAATGATAGTGCAAGTGTTGGGCATCCGTGTTCATGCATTTTTTCAAAATCTGAGTACTTTAATTGGGTGTATACAGCTTTTTTTTAGCTGTTGGTTTCTATCCTTTGCCTAGGGAGATGTTTAATTGTGGTCAGTATGTAGGTTGATGATAAAACAACCCAACGACAACAAAAACTACAGATGTACACTTAAACATTTTTCTTAATTTTTGTAAAGATTTTTAAGTTTTAAATTATTATTTGAGTTTTCGAGTTGTAAAATGCCTTCTGCTTCAGTTACTTATTTTGGAGGAGTGGCCTGAAGGCTAACTGGTAGATTTTTTTTTTGTCCATGTAAATGTTGTACAAACTTAATATAAGTTATGTCTGTAACACTAATGTCTTCTGAAGTAGTTTATATGGTAGATTTGTAATACTTATTATTTTTTTGAATTCAAGGGTCCAAAATAGGGACTATTATTTTTTTTTAATTCAAGGGTTCAAAATAGGGACTATTAATTTTTTTTTTAATTCAAGGGTCCAAAATAGTGACACACTTCTTCCAGGTTCTGTCAAATATTTAGATAAAATATTCGGATGTAAGAGTATAAATGTTTAGAAAATGTATATGCTTAGAAAATGCTGCATTTTTTTCTTGATATCTAATTTTTTTTTTATTAAAAAACCAATTTGTTCTGTAATGCTTTGTTAATAAAGAAAAAAATGCATACAAGAAATTGGTAGGTAATTATTGTATATCTATATGTAGTCTAAAAAAAGACTTATATATAAATAATATTTTATTGTAAACATTTTGATATAACCTCAGAGTTTGTATACAGTCTTTTATTATCATCACAATCTAAGAATATTACCATATGAATATTTACTTCCAAATTAACCCTGAATAATAAGTTATAATACCATGATAAATAGCATTGGTTTTAAACTTCTGAACATAGACTTGGAAATGTATAAACAAGCTAAGCATTGATGACAAAGTGTAGATTTCCATGTCATTGAAGTTACCATATAGGGTAGTTCAAGGAAGGTGATGCCTGATTAAATGTACAAGGAGCATATGAGTAACTTGCAATATTATTAGGATTAGGTAAACGCAACACTATTTATCGGTCGTCCCACTGTCTATATCACTCTGTTCAGCTCTTAATATTATTCCGTATCATGTCTTTGTGACGTCAAATACGTTGACCCGGCCTTAATAACTTTGACCCGGACATATCAGCGACGTCATAATGTTTGAACCGACATTAATAACTTTGACCCGAACTTATCAAGTCATCTTTTGTGTGCTGGTGAAACAAAGAAAACACTTCTGAAACACGCAAATATAGCCCGATAAATCGATTATCAGATTATCTGCATATTGATATTGTAAAATATCAGCTGCTTGACATTATATGAAGGCTTTTTGATCTCGTTCGCTACGCTCACTCGACAAAAAGCTTCATATTATGTCTCGCAGCTGATATTTTACGATATCAACATGCAGATAATCTGATAATCGGTACATACACTTCATTTGTGGTAATGTGTGGACAGAGGTTTTTTGAGTCTATCTGTTCTTTTCACTTTCACATTTATGAGACATAGTCAATTTATTTAGAATTTCACAATATATGAATTTATTGTCATTTCCAAGTGCATAAAATGCATGCTAAAACAACTTGTTTTATGTAAGGCATTTCCTTTCTATGGATTATGCTTTTATGTTCATTGAAATTTCAACTATTATTTTTTTTTAATTACACATTTTCAACTTTTTCTTAATTTTAAATAAACTGTAGTTAGGACCAAAATTGTACTTGGTCCTTCAATCAGAATTGTACTGTTAAATTTATTTATATTGAAGGATTAAAAGTAGGACTAATAATTAAGATTAAATGTATAAAACCAAACTACTTTAGACAATTTGTTTGAAGTATTTTGAAAAGTGGTATAAATCAATACCTCTTTATACAGTCTCAGTTTTAAAAAATAAATAATCACCAAATTGAATGTGTATTGATTGACTTTATATTTAGGCCATTTGATCTCTTCTCATTTGTCTAAATAATGTATAAGTTTAGTTTCTTTTTTGTTACCTATTCTGACATTCGACTTGGATTTCTCTTAAACTGAGTTTTACTGTGCATATTGTTGTGTGTTTGTTTTTTCTACATTGTCTTGAGGTATGCGGGAGGGTTGAGATCTCAAAAAACATGATTAACCCACGGCATTTTTGCGCCTGTCCCTAGTCAGGAGCCTCTGGTCTTTGTTAGATTTGTATGATTTTTGTCGAGCCTGCAACTTTTGTTGCAGAAAGCTCGACATAGGGATAGTGATCCGGCGGCAGTGTTAGCTAACTTTTTAAAAGCTTTATATTTTAGAAGTTGGAAGACCTGGATGCTTCATACTTTGTATATAGATGCCTAATGTTACGAAGTTTCCGTCAGTCACATGTCCAATGTCCTTGACCTCATTTTCATGGTTCAGTGACCACTTGAAAAAAAAAGTTCAAATTTTTTGTAATGTTGAATTCTCTCTTATTATAAGTAATAGGATAACTATATTTGATATGTGCGTACCTTGCAAGGTCCTCATGTCTGTCAGATAGTTTTCACTTGACCTAGACCTCATTTCATGGATCAGTGAACAAGGTTAAGTTTTGGTGGTCAGGTCCATATCTCAGATACTATAAGCAATAGGGCTAGTATATTCAGTGTATGGAAGGACTGTAAGGTGTACATGTCCAACTGGCAGGTGTCATCTGACCTTGACCTCATTTTCATGGTTCGGTGGTTATAGTTAAATTTTTGTGTTTTGGTCTGTTTTTCTCATACTATATGCAATAGGTCTACTATATTTGTTGTATGGAACGATTGTAAGGTGTACATGTCTAGCAGGCAGATGTCATGTGACCTAGACCTCATTTTCATGGTTCAGTGGTCAAAGTTAAATTTTGTGTTTTGGTCTGTTTTTCTCATACTATATGCAATAGGTCTACTATATTTGTTGTATGGAACGATTGTAAGGTGTACATGTCTAACTGCCAGATGTCATGTGACCTTGACCTCATTTTCATGGTTCAGTGGTCAAAGTTAAGTTTTTGAGTTTTTGTCTTTTTATCTAATACTATATGCCATAGGTCAACTATATTTGGTGTATGGAAATATTTTATGATCTTTATGTCAGTCACACAGGTTTTATTTGACTGTTACCTCATTTTCACGGTTCATTGCACAGTGTTGAGTTTTTGTGTTTTGGTCTCTTTATCTTAAACTATAAGTAATAGGTCAACTATATATGTTGTATAGAAGCATTGTTAGCTGTACATGTCTGCCTGGCATGGTTCATCTGACCTTGACCTCATTTTCAAGGTTCATTGGTTTATGTTTAGTTATCTTGGTTAATGTTAAGTTTATGTGACAGTTGTTATAAAGCTTAGCTTTATACTTAGGACTATCAACATAATATCAATGATTTGTTTAGAAGGCGAGACATTTCAGCGTGTGCACTCTTGTTTATTTTAGTGTCTTGTGTATAATTTGGAATTTATTATGACATCCATTATCACTAAACTAGTATACATATTTGTTCAGGGGCCAGCTGAAGGACTCCTACGGGTGCGGGAGTATCTCACTGCATTGAAGACCCATTGGTGGCCTTTGGCTGTTGTCTGCTCTATGGTTGGGTTGTTGTCTCTTTGACACATTCCCCATTTTCATTCTCAATTTTATAGACTTTCCAGTATATAGTGTTTATATTTGTGTCATTTAAAAAACAGTTAAAAGTATGGTTGCCGGCAGCAAACAGATTCCTTCCAAAAATTATGAACTTGATTAACCAGTGTTCTCAGAAATTTCTTATATCATTCTGGTATATGTCCAGTGACTTCGACCATAAAATTGAATTTTTAATGCACCCACCTAATACATGTAATACAAGGCTAAATTATATATCATTAAAAAGCTACACATCTGTTCTATCTGTTTTGCCTGGTTGTAAAAAAAATCGTACTTTGCAATTTCTGTCAAATCAAGATCAAAGGTCATGGACAAATAAGTGCATATTTTCCAAGATGTCAGCTTGGTTGTATATTATGACTTATATAATAAATTCATGTATGCAAACAGTTTATAAACTTTTAGCAGAGAGATTAACAGTCATTAATCAAACACATTTTTAAATATTAAAAGTGTGCTTTTGATAAACAGCACATGTTTTCAGAAATTTGAACAAAAGTTAACAAAATGAGTGAAACACCTATTTTTTCTTTCTGATGCAACTGAAAGCTAATCACTTAAAACTAAGTAAAACCCTGTTATAATTATTAAAGGTTTTTTTTTAAATCATCAATTTCCTATAATTATGCTTACTTCTAATCAAACAGCAAATCATCACAACTCATATAGTTGCCCAAAATACCCCCATATGCAGAAATACAGCTTTTAATCACCTTTTCCTTTTTGAACATTGTATGTGGTCAATATATGATTTAGTTAACAACTTCTTCAGATTCTGAAAAATTCAAAGTAAAAAATATGTGCAAGCATCATACTATTGCTTGAATCTGCGAGATTGCAATCTGTATTGTAAATACCAGACTGAAATAAACATCTTTCTACTTTTCTAATTGTTTGATTTGTACTTTCATTATAAACATTGATGTAGTGAAAAGATCTTTTATTTATTTAATGTGAACCATAAAAAAGAAATTAGAAATATAGACAAAAATACTGCTCACAATGGAGCTATTAATAAGGCAGCAACCATTTGATTTTCTGGGGGGGGGGGGGGGGCTATGGTTTTTTTTGGAAAAAAAAGTTTGTTTCCAGTTTTTGGAGAAAAAAATAATTTGTTTTTGATTCTGTGAAAAAAAATTGTTTGTTTCACCCTCAGCTGCCACTATATGTAATGCTAAAATTGAAAGAAAAAAATTGTTTTCGACTTGTGGCCAGAAAAAAAACCATAGCCCCCCCCAGAAAATCAAATGGTTGCTGCCTAAAGGCAAATTTAGTATACCGCTATTCATAAATCGATTTAACTGATACAAATGCGGGTCACAAACCAAACCCGAGGGAAACGCAGTTACTATCATTAGAAAAAACGGATCAACAGAAAAAAATGAACTGCACAAAAACAAATGCCAAAAATACAAAGAAACAGACTATGTGATACATACTGCCATTTGCCTGATTAGTTTCAGAACATTTTATGAAAAATGGTGGTTTGAACATGGTTTAACCCAGAATCAAATGCAAATTTGAAATCATCCCTTCAATAATGTTATGGACACCACTAAAAGTTGGTTGATGGTTATGAAATATCTGATTCCCCAGATGAAGTAACCAAATTACCGTCATCTCTGCATTGAATGTCACCTATCAGTCAGGATTCTACTTCATCAAAATTATCTCCACATTACGCCAGTTCATTTTCACAATCATAGAAATGGAAGCCATTGGAGGAATGACGCGCTGCAAATTTTGCTCTCTGAAACCAATAAATTTATCCACATTGCACCATTACGATCCTTATATGTTAGTTGTATTTTAAAAGACAAATGTATCAATTAGCTAATGAGCATCAGTTAATAATCTTGTCTGCATTGATTTAACTTAAAACTATTGTCTGAATGGTTTCCAGGCGGAATTTTACAGTAAGCATTTATCGCCTTCTATAACAAAGAGCTTCAATTCTTTTGTTCTGTATCAACTGGGTTTCTGACTGCTATGGAATAAGGCTTATCACCTAGTAAGGAACTACATGAGCCACAAGACGTGTGTCTAGCTGGCAATTATATTTGGTGTATAGAATAATTGTAAGGTGTGCATGTCTGTCTAGCAGGCAACTGTATTTGGTGTGTGGAATGATTGTAATGTATGCATGTCTGTCTAGCTGGCAACTATATTTGGTGTATGGAATGATTGTAGGGTGAGCATGTCTGTCTAACTGGCAAACTATATTTGGTGTATGAAATGATTGTATAAAGGTGTGCAGGTCTGTCTAGCTAACAAATATTTGGTTTATGCAATGATTGTAAGGTGTGCATGTTTGTCTAGCAGGCAACTATATTTGGTGTGTGGAATGATTGTAATGTGTACATGTCTGTCTAGCTGGCAACTTTATTTGGTGTACGGAATGATTGTAAGGTGTGCATGTCTGTCTAGCTGGCAACTATATTTGGTGTATGAAATGATTGTAAGGTGTGCATGTCTGTCTTGCTGGCAACTATATTTGGTTTATGGAATTATTGTAAGGTGTGATGTCTGTCTAGCTGGCAACTATATTTGGTGTATGGAATGATTGTCAGGTGTGCATGTCTGTCTTACTGGCATCTATATTTGGTGTATGAGAAGATTGTAAGGTGTGCATGTCTGCATAGCTTGGAACTATATTAAGTGTATGGAATGATTGTCAGGTGTGCATGTCTGTCTAACTGGCAACTATATTTGGTGTATGAAATGATTGTAAGGTGTGCATGTCTGTCTTGCTGGCAACTATATTTGGTTTATGGAATGATTGTAAGGTGTGCATGTAGGTCTAGCAGGCAACTTTATTAGGTGTATGGAATGATTGTAAGGTGTACATGTCTATCTGGAAACTATATTTGGTGTATGAAATGATTGTAAGGTGTACATGTCTGTCTAACTTGTAACTATATTTGGTGTATGAAATCATTGTAAGGAGTGCATGTCTGTCTAACTGGCAAATATTTGGTTTATGCAATGATTGTAAGGTGTGCATGTCTGTTTAGCAGGCAACTTTATTTGGTGTGGGGAATGATTGTTAGGTGTACATGTCTGTCTAGCTGGCATTTATATTTGGTGCATGGAATGATTGTAAGGTGTGCATGTCTGTCTAGCTGGCAACTATATTTGGTCTGTGAAATGATTGTTAGGTGTGCATTTCTGTCTAACTGGCAACTATAATAGGTGTATTTAATGATTGTAAGGTATGCATGTCTGTCTAGCTGGCAACTATATTTGGTGTATGGAATGATTGTCAGGTGTGCATGTCTGTCTAACTGGCAACTATATTTGGCGTATGGGATGATTGAAAAACGTGCAAGTCTGTCTTGCTGGCAACTATATTTGGTTGATGGAATTATTGTAAGGTGTGCAGATCTGTCTAGCAGGCAACTATATTTGGTGTGTAGAATGATTGTAAGGTGTGCATGTCTGTCTTGCTGGAAACTATATTTGGTGTATGAAATGATTGTAAGGTGAGCATGTCCGTCTAGCTGTCAACTATATTTGGTGTATGAAATGATTCACCTTTATGACTTTCAATATAAAATCAATGATTAGTTATGCAGGCAAGACATTCCAGCGTGTGCACTCTTATGTAAATCAAATAGCAGTGTCTATTTTCCCAGCTCCGTATGTAAATTAAGAATAGAAAAATTATAGAAAAAAGTAAAATAACAAAAATACAGGAAAATTCAAGACCGTAATCAAAATGGAAAAGTCAAAAGATCAAACACACCAAATGGGATAACATTGTCACATTCCTGACTTGGTAAGTGCATTTTCTTATGTAGAAACATATACTTAGTAAGAAATCTCTAAACAAATAATTATAGTTGCGTATTATGATTGATATTCTTTACTTTAATAAGAAGTCTCTAAAACATTTCTTTTTAAACCATTTTTAAAAAGCATAAATTTTGAAATTGTTACTAGTCTATATTCTTTTCCTCAATATGAAGTCTGTAAAGTAACAGGGCCGTAACTACATTGAGGCAAATGAGGCAAATGCCTCATGTTAGAAATAAAAAAAAAAAATGAAACAAAAGATTGACTTCATATGAAATTGTTTTCACGGAAAGTGTCTTGCAAGAGGCAAGTTCTCTTCACTCCCTGGTGTCGCCCCTGCATGTTTTGCGTGATTATGTTTCTATTCTACTTTTAGTTTTCAGAGTTGATGGTCTATTGTTTGTACTTTTGTGTCCCGGGTTTGGCTTTTGTTCATTTATTATCCAACTTTATGACTATAGTCTGAGTGTTGATTTTCATTTGTAAACGTGTGGTTTTGCAATGTTGCATGTCCACCGATGTCCAGACATTGCGCGAGAAAATTTAAGAATATACGATGCTACTCACAGAAAAAAAAAGTAGTTTCTGCATGGAGAATTGAACTTGATATTAAGGAATCCAAAACTGGCTTTTTTTTGGTAGATAAAACTAAATAGCTGAAATGATTCACATTAAAGTAAGCTAGGTCACCAATTTCCCGGTATCAAGACGTGTTCAGAATCTTGAACAGAAAATAAAGGAATATGGAGTAAACGTGCACTGGACCTAATCGCACACAAAGTCAATACATAGAAAAAATACAAATGATCAATGGTCAAAGTATTTCTTCCTGTTCTTCATCTTGATAGTTGCTCGAGGGTCTTCAACAGTAAAAAAAATCATAAATACCGTAAAACAAGGTCAAGATGGTCCCTAGTGTCGACTTAAACAGTACTAGTACTTAAAGTATAATACTGCACTGTCACTATATTTAAATCTAGTAAAACAAAAATCGCCAAAAAAAAGTCGAGGCACAATACAAGACAAGAACAGACAGACATATCGCAGTCCGGTATTAATGATTATGAGTGAGAATTACGAGTTTTGCCTTATCCTACATATCGGTCTTTTAAAATGTTTCCCCTAAAACCTAAAAGTCTAAAATTACAATGAATCTGTGTGTTTGCTTATAGACATAATATTGTCAAAAAAAAAATTGCTAAAAATTAATTGCGTTTCAATGTAAATAAACTCATCATGCCATAGATACCAGGACTAAATTTTGTATAGACGCGCGTTTCGTCTACAAAAAGACTCATCAGTGAAGCTCGAATCGAAAAAAGTAAAAAAAAGCCAAATAAAGTACAAAGTTGAAGAGAAAGTCCGGGAAACGTCCAGAATGAACGATTTTGTGTTATTTTTCTCAGAGCTTCTTGGGGCTTTGAGCGGCCCCAAGACCCCTCCCCAAAATTTTTTCGCCTCGCTAGGCTCGGCGAAAATAGATTTTGCCTCACTTTTAAAAGAGGCTAGTTACGGCCCTGAGTAATCTGTCTTTTGAAAAGTAAATATAATACACATTAACCAAATCATGCTTTTCTTATTTAAAAAAAGTAAATAAATGGCAAGGGTTCCGCGGGACCCGGTGTTTCGTTGTTCACATAATAGATTTACAGTTAATGAAATAAAACGTTTGAAATTTGTGAAAAAAAGTTATGCTTGTAAAAAATGAGAATAGCATCCCATCAAATCTATAGATTTATAAAAGACTTGAAACAAATTTGTTGAATGATTATTTTCAAAGATATATTTTACATTTTTCTCTAGCAGGGGAGGGTCCAGGTAACGGCGTAATGGACGTACGCTCCCCCTTTTTTATATAAAAATCATAAAAAAAAAAAATATATCGTAATCTGCTAATATTGTATTGAATATGGCAATTTATCATATTCATTAATTAAACACATACTCCGATTTCCTTTTATACTGATTCCGATGGGTGACTTGGGCACCTTTTTTAAACAACCAAAAATGTAAGTAAATCTATACATGAAATGGTTGTTTTGTGTGACACTTCCCCAATGGCCATTCTACATCTACCCGGGGAATACTCGCTATATATATATGATACCGCGTATGTTCCGACAAACGGGATTGCATTTTTAGCTAAATTGTCTGAAATGGGTTTATGTTTTTTGCGCCTTGCATTGGAATTAAAGGGTCAGATTTTACTATCTAGAACGCGGTATTATAAATACAATGTCATACTATTGTTTTAAATAAAGGTGCATGTTTTGTTCCATTAAAACTTTTAAACCCGCTACAATTGTTTGCAACTGTCCTAAGTCAGGAATATGATGTTCAGTAGTTGTCGTTTGTTGATGTGATTCATAAGTGTTTCTAGTTTCTCGTTTTTTATATAGATTAGACCGTTGGTTTTCCCGTTTGAATGGTTTTACACTAGTATTTTGTGTGGCCCTTTATAGCTTGCTGTTCGGTGTGAACAACTCTCCATCCAAGTCATAATTTGTAAAAGTAAACCATTATAGGTCAAAGTACGGCCTTCAACACGGAGCATTGGCTCACACCAAACAACAAGATATAAAGGGTTTCAGTTCAAAGTATTGGAATGATAGGAATACAGATTCCTTGGTGTCGCAATAAATGTTGCGCTAGCCTCGACTGTGGGAGGTTGTTGATATCTTTTTTTACACTGCTACCCTCAATACACGACGAATTTAAGAATAAGATCAAGTATAAGTAGCTTGGAGCTAAGAAACTGTTATATGGTATCTTAATAAAATCATCATAGATATCAGGATGTACATTTTGAATTTGCGCCAGACGCGCGGTTCGTCTACAAGGACTCATCAGTAACGCTCGAATCAAATAAAGCAAAACAGGCCAAATAAAGAGAAAAATGGTTAAAAACGCCAAATAAAGTAACTCATCGTATATGGTTTTGTAAAAGCTGAATACATTATATCATATATAACGTATACCCTAAACATTATTTGCAGCCTGCATATTTTTGTGATAGTTGCCGCTGTATATTAAACGCCCATCTATCCGTTTGTATATGCCGGCATATTGTTTTATGGTAATATTCTTTCCATAGCACAAAAATGTCAGTATTCACCTCAAAAGCTAACAAAACCGTTAAACAGACTTATTATATATATAAGAAGGGATCAAGTTACGATACTGTTGTCAAGTCATTAAAGATTGCATATATTGACTTTAATATGGAATCACTTATCGGGTCTTTGCATCGGAATTAAACACATTTATTCTAAAACCAGTTGTTGGCATGACAGAGGTTATGTTCTTCTCATATATTTCATGATGGTATGATCAACCCTAACAGGTGGGATTGTGTCTGATATTCATATGATGAAGACATAATCTTTCAATCAGTTTAATTGAGGTCTGGAGCTGACATGTCAGTAACTGCTAGTATAGTCTGTTGTTATTTATGCATTATTGTCATTTTGTATATTTTCGTTTGTTTCATATTCTGACATCGGACTCGGATTCCTCTTAAACTGAGTTTTACTGTGCGTATTGTGCCGTTTGTTGTTTCTACATGGGCTAGAGGTATACGGGGTGGGTTGAGATCTAAAAAAACATGGTTAACCCCGAAGCAATTTTGCGCCTGTCCCAAGCCAGAAGCCTCTGGCCTTTGTTAGTCTTCTATGATTTTTAATTTTAGTTTCTTGTGTATAATTCGGTGTTTAGTATGACGTCCATTATCACTAAACTAGTATACATGCATATTTGTTTAGGGGCCAGTTGAAGGACACATCTGGATGCGGGAGTTTCTCGCTGCATTGAAGACCCATTGGTGGCTTTCGGCTGTTGTCTGCTTCATGGTCGGGTTGTTGTCTCTTTGACACATTCCCTATTTCCATTCTCAATGTTATATTGAAAATTGTTTCTTTTTAAAGTTTATGTCAACGATAAAAAGGTTGTCTATAAGGGAATCGGAAATTTAAATATTGTCACTAAGGTGACACTAAACTTAATTTGTATACTAGGGGCTTCAATAATGGTGCATTTTTCATGTGCATATCAATGAATTTGATAAGGTGGGGTCCTAGTCGGGGAACGACCGTTTAGCTTCAAGGCGGGGCGGGGTGGGGTATGTTTTTTTTCCAAAAAAATAGTTTGATCCCCGTTTAGATGAAAGAAATATTCTATTCAAGCAGATGACAAAACAAAATCCGGATTTTCCCCATACCTTATAGTTTTAAATTTTGAACCAAATAGTTTAATTGATAGTGTTGAAAATCTAAATAAAATTGTTTGCGCGATAACAAAATTCTCACATCGACCAAAAAACATACCCCCTTTTTTTACGTTCAATGGTTGCTCCCTTAGACTACGTTTGGACTGTTGCTTGTAAAAAGAATATGTATTTATCATATATGTAGCTCAATTAGGGTCCTAAATCCGCCAGTGTAAATTTACACATAGCAAATAAAAAGAAATGGGATTTTCTTTTTAGTACGAAAGGATAGTTCCGTATTTGTTATTAGTGCATTTTTAAGTTATCGTACGATAATCAACTTCATCAATAGTTTCGGTTCTTATATTACAAATTACTTGAGTTTCAAATATTCAGTTTTCAGCGTTTCGTATGAAAATGCTTAACTTAAAATTCAGCGTTTTACAATAAAGTCATTGTTCTGTTTTTTCGAGAGTAACATTGGTGATTGGCCAAAAATGACAAAATCAATCGCACAGAGATGCGTAGCACTCTCTTTACACTATCCCATTTTGACTGGACGTAGCTACGTACTTGTTCTTTGCTCAAAGTTGATTGTCGTACGATTACTGAAAATGCGCAAAATGCAAATACGGAAATATTCCTTGATGCAAAAAAAAACCGTTTCTTTTTAGTCGCTATTTAAAATCAGAGACGGATTAGGGGGTTGCCGACCCCTTAACGGAGTTACATATATGATAAATGCATATTCTTTTTACAAGCATCGGTCCTAACGTTGTCTTGAAGGACGCCTCCGGGTGCAGGAATTTCTCGCTACATTGAAGACCTGTTGGTGACCTTCTGCTGTTGTTTTTTTCTATGGTCGGGTTGTTGTCTCTTTGGCACATTCCCCATTTCCATTCTCAATTTTAACTAGGCCCCCACATTTTCAAATGAATGGATTTGCACCTGGAAAATGGACCATTATTGAAGCCCTTCGTGGAGGTATTAAAGTCAAATATAGTGTCACCTTAGTGACAATATTTATAATTCCGATTCCAACATAGATTACTATCTCAATTGGTCATATATTTATCTTGATATGAACTTTTTAAACTTTTTTTAAAATCACCATTTCATAATGCCGACACCTACAAATGGATAGATAAGCGCATAATGTACAGCTGCAACTATTACATAAATATGCAGGCACAATGTTTATGATTTACGTTTATACGTTATGAATGTATTCAACTTAAAGGCTACTCATATCTGAACTTACTCTTAAATTCAGCGTGTATAGCGGATAGTTGTGTCAAATAGATATCAACAACATCCAACGTTCCGGCAGTGGCGGATCCAGAAATTTTCAGAAGTGGGGTCCCACTGACTGCCTAAGAGGGGGCCCGCTTCCGTCATGCTTCAGTGATTCCCTATATAACCAACCAAATTTTTCCGAGAAAAGGAGGGCCCGGGCCCCCTGCCCCCCCTTAAATCCGCCTCTGGTTCGTGGATAGCACAACGTTCATTGCGACACCATCAATTCAGTATTCCGTCCCGGTATAAATACTTTAAACTGATATCAATTATAAAAGGAAATAAATGATCCTCATGTACTCGATACATAATTAAAACAAAACGTCAAAAAATGCATGTGACCGAAGCGCCTTTCGGGATCTGCCTTTCCCAGGAACCGCGCTCAAAGACGAATATTAGAAGGCCAACAATTAATAAAGAACCGAAATAGTTGATTAAAGGTTTAAAAAAAAATTGAAACCAAATTTAAGATAATACACGTGTATTGAGCCATTTTATTGCTTAAAAGTTCAGTAGAAATATATATTCATACTCAAAACTACCATAGTAATTGGCTTGCTACGAGTTGGTCAGTTTTCAATGTTACTCCTTAATGATGGGTGCTGGGTAAACTAAATAGTTATGAATTATTCGTTTCGTTTCGCTTTTATTACGTTTTGAAGTTTACAGCCGGGTTCCCCTTTTCTTGCCCCTTTTCTATTTTTGAGATCGAAATCAAAAATTAAAAAAAAAATCAAACTTTCAAAAAAAGAAATAATCAAAATTGCACGTTAAGTTTAGTACTTTTAAGGTTTTATCAAATATCATTACTATCAAATTAAAAAAACACTTTAATTTTAGAATGTTAAAATGTTAACTATTTGTTGACTGAAATTTCGAAATTTTAATTTTATTTTTTTTAAATTTTACAATTTTGATATTTTAAAACTTTAATCAAAGTTTCAAAAATAAAAAATTTGGAAACCTTTTAAAAATTTGAATTGATATCATAATTGTTGTACACGGACCTCATCAGACTTCATGTCTCAAGCAAACCCTGAAAATATTCGTATACAAAATTAAAAAATAAAAATACATTAGAGTTACATCCCTTGTTCAACAGGTGCCCGTAGTTATCGCCCTTGAAAAAGACGTTCCCGGAAGGTAATCCAAAAACCTAAATTCACATATATCTTGATATATATTTAAGTGTCAAAAATGAATAACAAGATGAATAAATAAAATACTTCACGATAAAACATGTAGACAAGGATACGTTATGACATGTGACTAGAAAAAAGACTAATTAATGAAGGGAAGTAAACAAAGCAACAAGTTCCAAAAAAATGGCAGCACTTTACAATGGGAATCAAATAGAAAACGATGATTGGGCCAGATTTAGAAGTTTGGAACGTGGACTTGTTGTGACAATATTCTTTGGAAAGAATAAAAGACCTGAGAAACGAACTTTACAAGTTAGAATAGAAACAAGACAACTGGTATGGATCCGAGCACAAGGAGGAAAACCAGAGGGTTCATGTAAGTTCATTCAGTGCAGCTGATGCTGATGATGGGGTTTATCATTTTGAAATCCTGATTCAGTATCATATATATATTTATAAGTGATGGTTCACAAATCATAAACAAATGTGTTATTGATGCTGATTATGACAAGTATTCTATATTGTCATTGATCATGTTGATCATGTTGATCTCAAATAATTATATGACATCTATAGCTAGGACATGTACAATGTAGGAAGGCGCCATGTATTTTAAAAGTTTTGCTTTGACGCCTTCCTGCGACGTGTAATGTAAGGCATCAAAGAAAAAATATATAATTGCGTTTCAAAATATCATATTTTTTATAATTATTTGGACTAATGTTGATCATGTAGATCCTGGTATTGAAACATTTACAAACAAACTAACAAATACTTTATTTACCAACCTCCAATCCAAAATGGACAGCAAACTTTAATGTTTTGTTTTGTGGTAGAACCGTTGTTTGCCTTTTATTCTTTTTTCTTTTTTTGCCATGGCATTGTAAGTTTTTCATGTTCAATGTCTCTTTTGAATCTTTTGACACTTTTTGAAATTTTGGATATATAGTACGAAAGTACCATGAATCCTACATGTATGCATGTTTCCAAGCTACTGTTCGGTTTTAAATTTTTTTCCCCTAATATTTTGCAACTGTTAACGTTGAAAATCTGTCCCAGTATGGCATATTCAACATGCATATGACTGCAATAATATACTGTGAAAGGGACTGCATGAATAAATTATGTCATGTCTGGTAATTTTGTTTGTTTGATAAGTTTGTTCATTTTGTTTGCTCTGCATTACATCAACACATCACAGACTTTGGGAGTTGTAGACACTGCTGTCCAGAATGGTACACAGTACAGCATAAAGTCTAAGTACTTGCCCACCTCTTGGAGCCAGTGAGTTTGAATTCTCCCTCTCGCTACCCTCACTACGGAGGGATAAATGTATGAATTCCTTTTTCTATTAAAAATATAGAATTAAATTTCTAATTAGTCATCAATGGAATCATGGGAATTAGACATTATTTTAACATGTTTAACATGTTTAAATTGTTCAGTTTAAACAGATAATAGATTTAATTCATGTAATTAGCATGCTTAGTTTAAACACACTCTTGTAGTTCATTTTAGTTGGGGCCCATACTGAATATGTAACGAAAAAAGGTTTATGAATTTTAAGAATATTAGTAATAACAATGGCATGAATGGTGGTCATCCATTACAGAAACAGATTCCATCATAGAATCTTGTACAGTATGATGTATCTCTGCTCTTGATATTTAATTAAATTTGAATATTTTAATGGCTAAGCAAGACTCCTTTTAAAGTTGTAAGGGGAACTGCTTCATGGAGAAATGTCACACTTGATGCAGTGGTAGAATACATTCATGTACATTGTACATACATTTGTTCATGCATTTCTCTAATTCTTACCAAATTTTACTTTTCCTGACCAGTTATTTTTTAACAATTAGCGTGTGGTTTGTTTGCTCTCAGTTCTTCTTGGGTTCTAAATTCAATTATGTCATGATGTACATCATGTACATGTCAGATATTCCTGTGACATATAAAAAAGAAATGTTGGTTATCCTCAACAGGATGGTTACAGTTTGTGCAAAAAGTGTTCTCGGATAAGAACTGATTAAACAAATGAGATTTAAGGTTGCTAGCATTATTTCTGAGTTGACAATGACTTATATTCAGTTTCCTTATCCCATAGTTGAAAGGTTTAAATATATCATCAGTCCTATAAAACTTATCTAGTCCACTTCTAAATATACCCAAACTTGGTGATTTTTGTAAACTCAAAGGAATACTATTCCAAAGTCTTATAGTGGAAGGAATGAAACTATTAAAATAAGAGCTAGTTCTAGCAAGAGGCGGGTGAAAAGTGTTATTTTCATTCCTCAAAGTATAAGGGGTTTGTCTGGGAAGATATGGCTGAACTAACTCATATAAGTATGCAGGTGTCATCCCATTTAATATTTTGTAGAATAGTATAAGCTTATGTTTATTACGTCTATTCTCCAGAGTTTCTAAACCTAATTCAATATAAAGTTTTTGTCTGGAGGAATTACGTCGTAATCCTGTAATAATTCTAGCAGCTTCTATCTGAATATTTTCAAGAAGCTCAGTCTCATGCTGGGAGCAATTGCCCCAAATAACATCTCCATATTCTAATATAGGTCTAATAAAAGCATAATAAATACGTATAAGTGAACTCCTATCTAATAAGTGTTTAACTTGACGAAGCACAGAAAGACGAGGGCATGCTTTTTTATAAATAATATCAATATACGTGTGCCACGAAGCTGATGACTGAAATGTTATCCCAAGATGACAGTGAATATTTATTTTCTCAACCTCTTCACCATTTATCCCAAAAAATACAGGTGGATGCTCCCTTTCCCTTCTAGTAAATACAATATTTTTAGTTTTCTTAGAATTAAATTGAACAGCCCATGATTTTGCCCAATTTGAGATAACATCCAAGTCATCAGTCAAAGAAGCAGCCGCTACAGCATGATCATCATCTACTATGACAAATAAAGAGGTGTCATCTGCAAAAAGTCTAATATCATTAGCAATATCATTTACTATATCATTTATATAAATAGGAAACAGAAAGGGTCCCTGGGGGACACCTGCATGTATACTTCTTAGAGTTGACGAAAAGCCTTCTGAAACTACCTTTTGTTGACGATCCGAAAGATAACTTTCTATCCAAGATAAGAGCTGGTCATTTAAGCCAGATTGTTTAAGTTTAAATAAAAGTCCTTTATGCCAAACTTTATCAAAAGCTCTAGATACATCACAAAATACAAACCTTACATCCCTACCACTATCCATATTACTAATAATTTTATGATATATTTCAATTAACTGATTAACAGTAGAATCACCTGGGAATCTTGTGCAAATGCCAATATGATGGCTTCAAACTGAAATTAAAACACCAAAATGACAAGCAACATGTAGGTACATGTTACTTGTATGATCTACAAATAGATTTGCAAGTATATACCCAGTATAGTCTTTTTTGCCTAGTCTATGTAAGATAGAATTGAACTGTAAATATGGAAAACACCAGAAATTGTTTGCAAGAGTATGAAGATCCACAAGTTGGTTTTGAGGTGGAAATTGTCTAGGTGTTGATCCAGCCCGTCTTAAAAAGGGTGAGCGGGTTACAACCATACATGTATGTCCCTATTCAAAAGCATTAATCGAAAAAAAAGGGGGAGAAAGGGGGGGGGGGGGGGGGGTTTAGACTCCACTACCCCAGACCCATTGTCCACATCTAGTTTTTTAATCAATTTTTTATTCAAAAGTCTCTCTGATATCTTGATATTAGAAAGATTTAAATTGTATAAACCTAATCCTAATAACTCAATTTTTGTGGCTAATTTTACTAATTGTTACTTGCATTTGTTGATAACTGAAAAACCAGAAATATTACTACGAAATGAACTACAAAAATTTTACTACTACAGGAATTTACTACCAAGGAAATTTTTTATAGTATTTGACTTTGTGATAGCCATCTTAGTAGGGAAAACAGGAAAACCTATTCACATCTGATTTTAGTGATGGGGAAGTTACCCATGTCTTCATCTTTAGCTTACACGCTTTTTCTTAATTATGTTGTAAAATGTTTATGATGATACTTTTAGCTAATTTATTTTCCACATGTCCAAATAACATATGCATGTACTGGAAATTCAGAAATGAGCTGGAACCCCCCAATTTAATGCTACTGGAGAAAATTATGTATTAACAATATTTTGCATGTTTTTATGTAAATTGATGAAAAATTAAATTATTAAATCGATGATTACAAATATACAGTAGCATAAAATGTAGCTGTTGTTTTCAATGTTGACAATTTGGATACTTTAACCTGTAATCTGGTAATTAAAACAGACTTTAACAGAGGCTGGGCAATATTTTGCACATGGCATGCGGACTTGTTGAGATCTCACAAACATGTTTAACCCCGCCGCATTTTTGAGCCTGTCCCAAGTCAGGAGCCTCTGGCCTTTGTTAGTCTTGTATTATTTTTAATTTTAGTTTCTTGTGTACAATTTGGAAATTAGTATGGCGTTCATTATCACTGAACTAGCATATATTTGTTTAGGGGCCAGCTGAAGGACGCCTCAGGGTGCGGGAATTTCTTGGTACATTGAAGACCTGTTGGTGACCTTCTGCTGTTGTTTTTTTCTATGGTCGGGTTGTTGTCTCTTTGGCATATTCCCCATTTCCATTCTCAATTTTATTAATTGTCTTTGATTATTGGTGGTTGGCAGTCAATTAGTGATTAAATGATTATACGTCATTAATTACAATTAATAATCTTAATGTGAAAAAAAGATTTAAAACTTGTTGAATAAGATATTCTAAACATTTAATAGTAGTAATATTCAGTTGTTGTGATTATACAATCTACTTGTACAATGCACAATCATTACAAAATTTGATTAAGCAACTAAAGACCTTTGGAATTTTTCTCAAATCACAAAATTTAAAAAGACAACACAAACTAGGATGTAGCTACATGTATCCACAGAAATGCAAGTATATAATGTGCAACATGCACAATGCAAAATATTAAAAAGCTATGTGTTATGTTTTAAATTTGTGAACATGAGTTTATTATTTGGGGGTCAATATATATATAAACTGTACAAGTTTTAAACTTTGATAATGCCATACTTTAAAACTACAAGATCTATACTTGTCATATTCTTTTTGATCTGAATTCTATTATAAGTTATCATATAAGTACATTAAAAGCATGATGTACAATATATTTGATATATTTGTGACCGAAATATTGCATTGTTGACTTTTATTGAATTTCATTTTTCAGTTGACATGTAAGGTATTTTGTGCATATATAAATCTATAGGTCGAATAGATATTGAATTTAAAGTGTTTCTTTATCTTGTAGATATTATTGATTTATTTAAACTGATTTATGTATATATCTGTCTAAGGAGTTGTATAGTAAGATATACAAATCCTTGATCTGTCCTACTAAGATCAAAGTTGAATTAATATACAATCTATATATTATACATGTATGATGCATAACATTTGGCCTTTTCATTGTATTGGGTTTAACAAACAAAAAACTATAAAATTACATTCTAAGAAAACAATTAACTGAATTAATATTCAACTGAAAGAATTTATAAGCCTTATAATACATGTAATACATTGTACATAAACATGAAGTAATATGTTTGATGATTATTCCTGAATTTTCCAAGAAACCCAGTTACATGTAAATTGAAACCATGTAACTAGTCCAATATCTAAAGTAAAAGGAATTTTTATAAGTCCTGGAAATCAGAGAGATTTCATCACCAAATTCTTGAAATATTTATTACATGTACCTTCTTGTGATGCTATTAAAAATATGTAAATGTTGTTGGCTCATGATCAGTTGTATACTACTTCATGAAGGAATCCCCATGTCGACCCTCATGCATGAGTAAATGTCCAAGCATTAATTTGCTATTCTAGATGCTTGCAATGGCCTTTCAAGCATTGTTTCAAAAACAATGAAGGTTGTTGGGATTGAAGTCTGGCTGTCAAAAGAGGAAAGAAAAAAACTGCATATTTTCCATCATAATTAATTATCATATTGTGATAATCAAATGCAATGGCCTATGGAGAAAATTGGGAAATTATTAAAGTAGTTTAGGGGCCAGCTGAAGGACGCCTCCGGGTGCGGGAATTTCTCGCTACATTGAAGACCTGTTGGTGACCTTCTGCTGTTGTTTTTTATTTGGTCGGGTTGTTGTCTCTTTGACACATTCCCCATTTCCATTCTCAAATTTACCCATTACACTTGTGAGGTTCATTTATGTACAATAGACTGTTGCATTAGGTATTTCTTCCTTAAGGTTTAACACCACTAATTCGGACCCGGCTAGAAAGCACATAACAGAAAGTAGTACATATTTAACACAAAATAGTTCCTACGCATGAGTTTAACTTTGGAAATATGTAGAATATTTAGGTACTTTTGGTATCAAATGAAAGCTGAAGGACTGGTGATCATTGTAGAACACTTTTGGACTTTTAATTTTGAATATTAAAAAAACTGCACCAAATTTTAAAAAGTGGGTACATTTTGTCTGTTTGTCAAATCTGAAGTACCTGTTTTGGTACATCCAAAGTTTTTGAACCAGTTCTTTCTGGTATGCAATTTAAGGTATGTTGATTTTTTCAGTACAAGACACCACAAAGTGTTGCTTTGAAATGCATTGATTGCCACTTTATTTGAACTTAAAACAAAAGAGGTGCGCCTGCTTGAAACGGAGGAATTTAACATAGAAAGCAATGGGACCATGAATTAGTGGTGTACTTCCTTAAGAACTCTTCTTACATCTTAAACTGTGCCACTGAAACATTGTATCTTATGTAGTTTATGAAAATTTTCCTCATTTATAAGCTTCCATTTCCTTTCAATTTAAGCTTATACTTAGATTGTTTACCTCTTATTGAGTCTTCCTGGAGATATGTTTGATGGCTATCCAAAATAATTGACAATATTCCTTATTAGTGTGTCCCTCTAGTGTAAATCATTGAAACTGTATCTGGGTAGCAGTTAGTTTATATAAAAGGAAATATCTAAAGGGTATGAAGTATTACCCTAGTTCCCAAACTTGCCATGACTTGGTTTGTGAACCAGTAATCTGTTATATGTTTTTGTGGTTTAGTCTATTTTCCAGATTCTAGAAGCAATAGGTCAAGTGTATTAGGTATATAGAAGAGGGACCAAAGATACCTGAGGGGCAGTCAAACTCATAAATCAAAAATAAACTGACAACACCATGGCTAAAAATAATAAAGACAAATAGACAAACAATAGTACACACGACACAACATAGAAAACTAAAGAATAAGGAACATGAACCCCACCAAAAACTAGGGGTGTTCTCAGGTGCTCCGGAAGGGTAAGCAGATCCTGCTCCACATGTGGCATATAGAATGATTGTAAGGTAAAAATGTCTGTCTGACAGTTTTCATATGACCACAAATTTATTTCCATGGTAATATGTACATGTAAGTTGCTATCTTTTTTGGCTGATATGGCTCCAATGGTCAACTTACTATTTCCCATACATTTTATCCATCATCTTTCCATCTATTTACTTTTTGAAAAACTTCTATAAACCCATTAATGATTTTGAACAGTCATATGCTAAGTGTTTGGTTTCAAAATTTTGTCTAGTTATGAAACTGTTGGATTTTCCCACAGAACATTCAAATTGAGTCTCATTGCTATATTGATATATAGCATAGTAGTGAAACAGGAAAATGATAAGTTTTATGTACTTATATATTTACTATTACATAATGTATATGTGATGTAAGTATAGTCACAGCTTGCATATAAATTTAAGTGCGTTTGACTTTTATGTTGATTATATCAACATTCCTCATGGACATATAAAACTTTCCTACAAAAAAACTGGTTTTCCATTGTCATACTACACAGATTCAGATTGGTTTGTGTCAAATGTTTCAACTGTCATACTCACAATACTGACCTTTTTTTGGGGGAATGTGACCTACCCAGTTTGACTTGACATTGAATTTGTACTTGCATGATCAGCATGAAGGGTGTCACATATGGAGAAGGACCTGCTTACCCTCCAGGAGCACTTGAGATCACCACCAGTTTTTAGTCGAGTTTGTGTTGCTCAATCTTTACTCTTTTAGGTTGTGTTTTGTAAACTGTTCTTAGTCTTTTTGTTATTTTCCTTTTTTTGCAATGGCATTGTTAGTTTTAAGCTAACCTGGCCAAAAGGCCCACTTGGCGTCCGTCATCAGCGTTTTACATTTTGAACTTCTTCTAAAGAATCACTGAATGGAATAAATACAAACATGGCATGCATGTTGCTTATGAGATGCTGACCAAGTTTTGTTACTTTGTAGGCGATCGTTTATCCAAGATGGCCACCAGAGGGGGACTTAGTTCAACATTGACCCTATGGGAAATACAAACAAATGTCTTCTTTTAGAGACCCACCAAATGGAATGTAACCAAACATAGCATGAATGTTCTTATGAGGTGGTGACCAAGTGTTGTTACTTAGTAGCGGATCAATCTTCCAAGATGGCCACCATCAGGGGACTTACATTTGTAGTTTAAAATAGGACCCTATGGGAAATACATACAAATGTCTTCTTTTAGAGAACCACTGAATGGAATGTAACCAAACATAGCATGGATGTTCCTTATGAGGTGCTGACCATATGTTGTTACTTTGTAGCCAATCAATCTTCCAAGATGGACGCCAGTGCGGGTCTAAGTTTAACATAGGACCCTATGGGAAATACTTACAAATGCTTCTTTTAGAGAACAAATGAATGGAATGAACCCAAACATAGCATAAATGTTCCTTATGAGGTGCTGACCAAGTGTCGTTACTTTGTAGCCGATCAATCATCTTAGATGGCTGCCAGCGGGGGACTTAGTTTAACATAAGGAAATCTTCTTTTAAAGAACCACAGAATGGAATGCAATATTAAACCAAATTTGGCCTCAATCATTATTTAAGTACCTGTTATGATTTTTATCTTATTTCAAAAACCCCAGTAGAGTCAGGTGAGCGACACAGGCTCTTGAGAGTCTCTAGTTTATTTTTTCATTTATGAGTTGGTATCTTCTTTGGAATTCTCTCTTCCCAAAATCCAATCATTTCCTTTCATTATTTCTCCCCTAATTCTAGTCTGCATATTGCATCCACCTCTGTCTGTCTGTCTGTCAGTGTCTTTACTTTATCATGTTTATTCAGATAAATATTTATATATAAAAATATATACTTTTTAAACATTTAAAATAAAAAGCTCATATCAGTTCAAACAGAAAAAAATGAAAGAACCCTGGGTATCAAATTTTTACTTGATAAATTGATATCGTGTAAATTTTTAGGAGAGAAATTCAACCTCTATAGAGTCTTTAACTTAATATCCCATTTGTTTGTTATGCAATTGATTTATATATCTAGCTTTTTAAGACTTCTTTATTATAATTAGTGCTTCTCAATTACAGTCTTAAGTTTTTACCAAAAGAAGGTTATCTCGAATTGTAAACAGAAGTTGTAATGGGTATATATATAATTACACAGCATACAAAACATACTATTGTATTCAGAGTGTGAATTTACATTTTTGTTGAATGGGGTTCTTTGATACTACACTCTTAAATAGGCTAAATTGATTGTAAAGATACTTATTCTTTCCTTAAGAAAACCCCACTTAAGTTCTATTTATATAAACAGTTGAAAACTACTATCAAGACATGTCAATGAAATATATGGAGCATAAGGTATACTGTAGATTCGGTTAATTTCCTGGGTTTCAGTTTTCGTGTATTGAAGAAAACTGTCATTTTTGTGGATATTTGATTTTGTGGTTTTGCTAATCTCTATTTGATTTGTGGTTCACTTGTACCCATGGAAGAGGGGGATAGGACCTTTATCGGGACTCCGGGATCGGGTGTTTTAAAGCTCGGGATTTTGGGATTGACCCTTTCGGGATCCGGGAATTCTTTTTTCAATTTCGGGATGTCAGGATTTAAATTTATTTAAATTTGGGACCTCGTGTTTTTAAGCCTGGGATTTTGGGATTAGGACCCCTCCTACCCCCCCCATGAAACCCCTGAAAATTAGTATCCAACGAAGACAAATTATTCTACATGTACAATATATGCTGCACATTGACTAAATAAACAATTTTTCTTCAGAGATTTCACTCTTTATCTGACATTTTACTAGGCTATTTTAGTTATTGATGTATATAACTAGAATTAGGTAGATTTAATAATTATTTATTTTAAGGTTGTAAATCTTGAGTTATACATATAATCAGTCAAACCTGCTATAAAGTCACCTCTTTTAAGGAGAACATGTCTTGTCAGGTAACTCTATTATTGTCCTCCTGTAGTTTATATACATATGCATTCTCAATAATTGAACCTCAATTCAAAGGTGAACTTTCTCATAAGGTCATTTTTATGCCCCACCTGCAATAGTAGAGGGGCATTATGTTTTCTGGTCTGTGCGTCTGTTCGTCCGTCTGTTCGTTCGTCCGTCTGTCCCGCTTCAGGTTAAAGTTTTTGGTCAAGGTAGTTTTTGATGAAGCTGAAGTCCAATCAACTTGAAACTTACTACACTTGTTGCTTATGATATGATCTTTCTGATTTTAAGACCAAATTTGACTTTTGACCCCAATTTCAAGGTCCACTGAACATAGAAAATGAAAGTGGAAGTTTCAGGTTAAAGTTTTTGGTCAAGGTAGTTTTTGATGAAGCTGAAGTCCAATCAAATTGAAACTTAGTACACATGATCTTTTTAATTTTAATGCCAAATTAGATTATTTTCCCAATTTCACGGTCCATTGAACATGGAAAATGATAGTGCGAGTGGGGCATCTGTGTACTTTGGACACATTCTTGTTCTTTGGATTTCTATAAAAAAAAAATGAAAATTACACAATTTTATGTCAAAGAAAAACTTTTCTAGATAAACATGCTACAAGAATGCTTAAAACATTTTTTTTTATTGAAAACCAAGGCGTACAATTATTTAGACAGAAGCAGGAAGGGCTATGTGACAATGCAAGGACCCAAAATACTGTAACGGCCTAATACATTTAAAATGTCCACTATATCCCTAAACGGCTTGGAGCCTGATTTTACTCTCATGCCCTTAATGAGGGTGTTAAAGGGGGGGGGGTGCTTGCACAAAAAAAACATGAAATCAGACATAATTTCACGTTAAACGTGAAATAATTTCTGTAATGAACGTTGCACGAAAAATAAATACTTTTATTTGAACCTTTTGTGACTGAGTCACTGTCTTCTTGTATATATTAACTCTTTGTTTTACTTGATATTCAGTATATACATTTATGATATAATTGGTTTACGGCTTTTAAAAAAGTATTTCTTGAAGATCCCTGCCAAGTGTTTGAATTTTATTTGAAAAATACCGAGCATGCAAAATAAGACTTTGAAAATCACGATGCAGGTAAAATTAAATAAGCAGAACATGTTGAACGAGGCACCCGTCTTGCACGACTCAACGTCAAATAAAAAAGTAAAAACACGTTGAAAGTGAAATAAAAAACGGTGATCACGTTGCACGAAAATAACCCTTTACCACCCTCCTTTATGACAAGTTACAACAATAACACATCACATAAGATGTCTATGATGTTGATTTCTTGAGTAAATTAAGGACATAGTAGTTTGTATATACTCTCAAGGGTCGATTGTTCCCTGTTATGTGTATACAGATGTCTAAAGTTCTCCCAGAACAATATAAATTGAAGGGAAGCAGATGACATTTAGATCTTAGAACGGAGGTCAGGTTTACTTTGACAGTATATATCCTATCTCACTTCCCTGTGGAAATTACTGTATAATATTGATTCTGGAATTACGAAAACCACAAATATTTAGTCAGCTCAAGATTCTAAGTAAACTAAAACTAACTTTATTGGTATTATAAAACTATGGCATATTTAAATTTTCCTTCCTCATTCTTTGAATTAATTTAATGTGTAAAATATATTTATATGCATATAAAAATGTATTAAGGACACTTTAACATTAAAAGTATGTTTTCCTGTATATTGCATAATTTTGTATTTAGACTTATTTGGTTCATTAGACATTTTGCTGTGTTTATTTTATATAGTTCTGTTAAAAAATTACAGCTAAATGATAATTTTTGACAGTTAGCAGTGAAAAAAGTGTGAACACTTAGTTTTAAAAGATAGTTTAAAGAACATTTCTATAAAATTGAATTAAAAGACTTTTAAATGCTCATTTTACTGGAATCTATGCTTTTGTCAGTTTTACAAAACAATTAGAAGAAAAGGAATTGTAAATCAGTATAACTAAATGTATGATTCTTTTACATACATTATGTTACAGGGGCCAGTGCCCCCCTTTTGTTTGAAAAATTTGGTTGATTATATTGGGAAAAACTTTGACGACTGGAGCAGGCCCTGTCTTAGTTGCAATCAGCAACTGATACCACAGTTGATATATTCATAATCAGCCAAGTGCTTTTAATCTTGCACTTGAAATCAAAATTTAATTTAGAAATAAATTAACTCTCAGCCTTTGAAAAAAACACACAAAAACAGCTGGTTATAGTTTTTATAGATAAAAAGTTATGAATTTTACTGCCTGTGTGGTAGTCTTTATTTGCCTTAAGCTTATATTATTGGCACAATGTATATATGCGTTTATTAAGACTGGCAGTATATGGATTTTTAAGCCAAGGTACAAATATGCAAAATATCTTTGTTAAACGTCAAGTACATAAAATTACTTACTTTATTATTGCAATCAGTTTTTTCCCAAGTAATTGTATAATTAATTTTACAACCAATGGGATTTGAAATAGCCCAATTTATCTAAAATGATTATGATATCTGTTTAATTTTAAGTTGCAAATAAAGTGCTATCTTAGTACAAAAACTTATTAATTTGATATGGATAGAGACCCAGTGCTTTGTACTAGACCTGACATTGATACTGTGAATTTGAACATTTTATCTTGGAGCCTCTGTGGTCTAGTGGTCCAACAACTATATTACTAGCCTGCCAACACTGAGGTTGTGAGGTTGAATCCTGCATGTGGCAGTTGTGTTAACACCAATCTTAATTGACTAGGATTGTCAGTTTTTACAACAACATTCTGTGGTTCCTTCTGGCACTCTGGCCTCCTCCATCAATAAAACTGACTGCCCCAAAATAGTGCTAAACATGGCATTTAACACCTTTCAATCAATGATATAATAGCTGACAAGGTGACAATCCTACAAGAAGTCAAGTCTCTCTATTACGGTACATTATTCAGACTCTACGCATCTCTCAAGTCTACAAGTTTTTGATCTTCCTCCATAATGCTGCATGCTACGCAAGAAGCATCAAACGCATTTGAGGTGTTGAACTCTCTACCACAAGACCATAAGAAATTATAGCACTATATTTACAAAAATGATATATGATACACTCTATTATAAAATGTATTCAAATTGCATTATGGTAAAGGAGATGGCACCATGCTTGGTGTTATAATGTCATGACAAGGTTAACACTGTCAAATCAGTCACCAGTCTCATTTGTGGAATATTATTGATCAGTCACCAGTCTCATTGGTGGAATATTATTGATCAGTCACCAGTCTCATTGGTGGAATATTATTGATTAGTCGCCAGTCTCATTAGTGGAATGTTATCGATCAGTCACCAGTCTCATTGGTGGAATATTATTGATTAGTCGCCAGTCTCATTGGTGGAATGTTATCGATCAGTCACCAGTCTCATTGGTGGAATATTATTGATTAGTCGCCAGTCTCATTGGTGGAATATTATTGATTTAAAGAAAGAAAGAAAAATGCCAAAAAGCAAACAATGATGGATAAATATATAAATATATTTGTTTTTTTTGGTTATGTTTGAAATTCATTGGTAAAATGAAGTAATTAGAGGTTTGTGTTCTCTTGTTTATATTCATATGTAACTAGCTTGATATTGTTCTTTGAAGATGAGAAACAACTAATAAAGAAAACGAAGAATACAAGTATGCATGTTACTTAACTTTTACTGACTTGTCATACATTGAAAACTTGTTGTATTATTAGAATAATTAAGCAAAGAAAAATAATAGATCATCTATAATGTTTACAATGTTAAATACTACCACAATTGTCAATGCAAAGAATGTTTTACTAATTTACTCTGTCTATATTGCAATGTAATCTAAATTTGATAAAAAGAGCAAAGTCTGAAATAAATTAACTTTGTGCTGTTACATGTAAACGAAAATTAGTAAAACTTTTGCTGAAATGACTTTTGTTTTGAACTATTTTTCAAAATTTTTAATTGAATATTTTTCTCAGAAGATGTGCAAGTTCTCAATGTCTTCCTTGTACAATACACAGTGCCTGCATGGTTATTCCCTGGGGGAAACAAACCTGTTACTGATGAAGAGTGAAGCACTATGAAATACTGGGTCAAGGAAGGGATATAACACTGCATGTTTTATGACCCTGATTATTACTATTTTTGATTTTATGCAGGGAGATATATCAGGGTGATTCATGTTACCAATCTGGGTGAAATATCACCTCAATGCATGATTTTAATAAAACACCATGTGTGTATTGTATTACAGAATTTTGGTTAGCACTGACTTTGTGAAGATATATTTCACACCAAACACATTTTGTTTACTTTCTATGTAGTGCTAAAGATCTTTAGGATTGAACTTTATCATCATAATCATGGGTGGTATTATCACCCCTCACAGTGTTCATGAGTTTATTCAATTTTTTTTCTACTCATCTCAATTCTTTGTCCATCATGATCCAGTCTTCTCGTCCCTACCAATTCAGTTCAGTTGATCCATAAATATATTATTGTTTATCCCATTTTTGAACCTTGATCTAAAAGAGATAGTTATGATTTACTACTGGACCTACAATTATTTGAAAGCTTGTACAAAATGTTTTGTCAAAATATTTATTATCAATGACAATCAGTTTATTTGCCTATCAATAAATTTCTTTTCAAGAAGAAGAATAAACAGACTTATTAATATATTATTTACTTTTATGCTTCATTGAACTTGGAAATGTAATTGTGTGAAATTAATACATTTTCACATTTATGTTTTTTTAGTTGAGGTAGTTTACAAGGAAGTTGTGGTCACATCCACTTGAAACTTAATACACATGTTTGTTATGATGTGAAGTATTAAAATTACATAAATTATATCAAAATATCAAGATTTTGACCCTAGTTTCATGGTTCACTGAACATGCAAATCGTTTGAAATGTGATACTGTTTCTTGGTTTTCATGGCATTCCAATTTTCAGGGTTTTTGTGGGTGCATGTGAACCACAAATTTCAATGTTCACTTTAAAAGTACAAATTGTACATTGTTAAGGAATGCACACTTTTGTAAATAAAAACCACACAAGAATGCAATTATTCCTTAATCCATGAAAAGTGGTTTCCCCAAAAATGAACAGGCACATACATACAGAATGGGGCAGGGTTAAACATGTTTATAATAGTGGGATCCCAACCATCCCCCTAACCTGGGATAGTGGTGTAACAGTACAACATAAAAACAAACTATAAAAACCAGTTGAAAAAGGCTTAACTCATCAGATGGATACAAATAGAAATACATCTTACAAATACACAGAGTGGGCGTGGCCAGTTACTTGTATATCCCAAAAACAAAAAGACACTAAGTAAAGATCTCAGAGTACTCACAGTTACTGACAGCTTAAGTTCAAAGCCACTAACAACTAATAAAAAAAAATGATGCATCCAAGACTAAATTATCAATCAGTACACATCCAACATCCAATGGATTTAGTTTAAAGACGTCATAAACAGTCAGAGAAAAACATGATCTTGTGCATTTAGTTAATGTACTTGGTAAATGGAGTTTTCTGTGGTCGCATCAATTTGAAACCTAAGTACTTACAAATGATCATTATATATATGTTGTGAATTATTCTTAAAATGTTATGCCAAATTAGGGTTTTAACCCTATTAACATGATTAACATGGTTTACTGACATAATAATGTAATGCAGTTTAGTATGTAAACTCTGAATTTTGTATAGAAATGTTCTAAAAACATGATTAACAATATTTATAAACATGACATTGTACTATTTTATTAATTTCATAATTATTTTTTTTTCAGTAAATTTGCGGGAGGTGAGAGAAGTACGAGAAGGGAAAAACTCAAAAGATTTTGAGAAGTGGCCTGACGATGCCAGGAAAATGGACAATGCTCTCTGTTTTGTTATATTTTATGGATCAGAATTCAAACTTAAAAATCTATCTCTTGTTGGTGAGTTTGTTTCTTTTGGAAAAAAACACATTTGTATAGTAGTGTTTTTCTTTTGCCACCCAGAAATCGTTTTCTGTACTTTGCAAGAATTATTTTGTATTTTATCACATTGAATAATGTTGTTAATTAATGGTAATGAACGATTATTACAAATCTTTGGTCCTAGATGTAAGATTATTGCAAAGAGAGCTACATGTATAGATCTTATGTTATACCATTATATTAATGTATAATCTCTTAAATTTTACTGACTTTTGACTTTGATGCTATTTCAGCGTCCAGTTTGGATGAGTACAGAACATGGAAGTTTGGTTTACAAAAGTTGGAGGAATCGGCTAAAAATGCTACATATCAGATACAGCTAGAAAGGTAACAACACTAAGAAAGTTTCTAAAAATCATCACTAAACTGGTACAAACATTTCCAACTGGACCTTGAAATAATGATCACTCAATCACCGAACATAATATTTTATAAATGACATCTTTGTCAATATGTCCGAGAACACAGTTATCGTCCCTTGATTTTCATAGTCTATGAATATGTCCCTAGTGTGGATAGTTCTTGGGCCAATAGGTGAGTCAAGTAATAGAAAAGAGAATAGAACAGGGAATGAATCAAGGAGACAACACCCGGATCAGATCACAGAAAGCAACATAAGGCCACAAATTGGTCTTTAAGGCAGTGAGAAAATAGTATGATACATAAAAAAATAAAAACAAGGTTATGTGCTTGTCTTTGGTGGGCTTGACACACAAAACTTCCATGTTAAAATTTTGGTGTACAATAGATATGTCTAGTATTATATTTTGAGCTCTGAGTCTGAAGGCATCAATTGGTGATTTGATGGTCATTTATTAATTTTACTGGTGACACAAGTTGATTATCCAAAATCATTCAAATATAATATGTTTAGGTAAAAAATGAACAAAGATTTGCAATATTAACCAGAAACAAAAGAAGAACAATTTACCAACCTCAACCAACCATTAAATAATCAAATAAGAAAACTAACATTCTTGACCAAAAGCATTCTGACACCCTGATACCTGTTTATTTTGACAAAATAAATCAATTTTGGCTGACACATGTTTAAAATCATGAGATTTTTTTCAGATGGTTAAGAAGAGAATTCTATTTGATGGAAAAGAGTGGAGCAGACACGTAAGTAACCTGACAAGTTGAAACTATAGTTACACACTTTGAAACTCCAGTGGCCGATATTTCAACCATATTTAAACAAAAAAATGGCAATATTTGTAAAATAAACCCAGCTTTGCAATGCAAACATAGTAACAGGAAAACATCTTACTATACCAATTATACCCATTAATCTGACATCAATCTTTCAATTCTGTGTGCTTAATGTTTGACTCGGCCACAGACCAAATCAAATATCTTTCCGTACAAAGCTAAATTGAAAGCTTATATTTTACTTTTATAATACAGAACTTGTTGATGTTCTAAGACATCAAGAAGAAATTAAAATTACAAAGCTAGAGACAATAGATATAAGAAGATGTGGTATGAGTGCCAGTGAGACAACTCTCCAACCAAGTAAAAAATTGTAAAAGTATACCATTACAGGTCAAAGCATGATAAGGGTAAAAAATCTGTTAGCAGAAAAAAAAATCCATTTAAGAAACCATTGTAAGAATACTGGTACTCTAGGTGTGTATAGTCAGTTGCTACTTTACATGTGGCAAATGTAATTCTGGTAAAAAAGGGATAGTGAAGAACATCCAACTCCAAATAGCTTTACTTTCACTACTTTACATGTATATTTCTTGTTTTGTTGCTTTAGACATCAATATGTAAATTTTATTTGCATTTTAATCCTTTCAAAGAGTAGATTGAAAAAAGGATCTCAACATGAAAGATGAAATATTTCTGTGTCATTTTGTAAAAAAAAAGGAAATGTACAACATACTACAATCAGATAACCAAAAGACACTAAACATGCTAAAACATCTAATAAAATTGAGATAGGAAATGGGGAATGTGTCAAAGCCACAACAACCCGACCATAGAGCAGACAACAGCTGAAGGCCACCAATGGGTCTTCAATGTAGTGAGAAACTTTCGCACCCCGAGGCGTCCTTCGGCTGGCCCCTAAAAAAATGTATACTAGTACAGTGATAATGGACGTCATACTTAACCTGTTATAATCATAAAAATTAAAAAAAATCACACTTCGTGTTTAAATTTATTTTCTGTTTAACAGAGTAACATTGAAGCATTTTAAAGCCTGGATGCAGAAAATAAATTGTAAGATAAACAACAAAGATTTGAGAGACAAGTTCCAGGAAGTTGCTAAAATGTCCGAGTCAATACCGTACCAGTACTTCATCTTGTTATTTAAGAAAATCATACATGTGCCATGGGTAAGAACACTTCAGTTGATACTGTAACAATGTATATTTATGAGGGTGGAATGACCTTTTTTGGGATGTTAGGATTGGGCCTTTATATTGCAGGAATTAGATTTACACTTCTTGGAACTAGGAGGGGGGATCAGAGGGGTCCTGATTCCAAAATCCTGGGCTTAAAACCATGATATCCCAGGATCCTGAATTTAAAGAAATTTAAATCCATGCATCCCGAAATTTGAAAAAATAATTCCCATATCCCAAAAGGATCAATTTCCAAATCCTAAGCTTAAAAACACCTGATACCAAAGTCCCGAAACTATGGATTTAATGATTCTATTATCTGGATCTGAGAAAGAATGTTTATTTTTTCAGTAATTCATCCTACCTTCCCTTCTTACCTTGCCATAGGGAACTACAGCTACGAATGGTCATATCTCAGTTAGGAATAAATGGTTTTTTCCCTTGTTTACTAACTTTCAATTTTTGTAAGCTAAATGAGGAATTATTAACAGACAGATGTGCATGCTGTTTATGAAAAATTATGATAAATGCACTTTTCCTTTTATTTAGTTTAAAGCTTGACTTTATAGAGCTGTTTAATAATAGAAACCTAGGAAAGGCATTTTGAAATCACTTTTATGGGTGGCTGTCAAGTAGATCTACAGTTGAAATGTAAGTGAAATTCTTAATTTGATTCCCTAGGTTAATACCCCTGTTTGAAAGTACACACCTGGGTCTAATAGATGCATAAATGGAACATTCCTTGCAACTTATTTAGGATTACAACAGCGTTTTATATGTCTTCTGAATCTAATATTTCATAATTTTATTTTTCTGTATTTCAGATAATTGATAATTATTTAGAATCATTTGCTGATTATCAGAATTCTAAAAAGTAAGTATTCTTTTTAATTTAGAACAACAACAACAGCAACCCTAATACTAGAACAATGTAGAAAAAGCATAAATAAAAATGAAAACATATACATGGCATACATTAATATAAAAGTCAAGTATAATAATAATTTTCAATGCAACTGCATAAAATTCTAAAACAACTCAATTGTTACAAAAAAAGACAAGAAAAGACGGTCCACATAACAGTTTGCATAGTATTAGAAATTATGCATCACAAAGCCTACCAAATGCACAGGAAAAAAAACCGCTATGCAATTGAATAATAGTTGGAATTTTTACAGCGGATTCCATTGAGTGTGTAGCCAAAGGTAATATCTTTGGTAAGCTTGCTTGTTAGCTAAGCGTGAAGTCATTACTAGGTCAGGTATACTACCCTCCTTTCGAAGTAGTATAGTCCAGATAGATTGGTTTTCTGTCGGACTAGGCTATTCTTAAAGTAGGGTAGTTTACCTAACCTAACAATGACTTCAAGGTTCAGCTTACAAGCAAGCTAACCAAAGATATTACCTTTGGCTACACACTCAATGGAATCCGCTGTAAATCAGAATTGTCGAAAGCCTTTCAGAAACCGTCATATATTGCAAATTTATATGGTACTTTCTTGTGACACAGATATTGTATAAAATTTAATGTTCTTGTTGCATTATGATAAGTAGTTTTAAGTATATATGCTACATGTATCCTATATTTACAGACTCATCTCTCCTAATAAATTCCAGCAGTTTCTGATGAATGAACAAAAAGTAAGTAAGATTTAATAGTTGATACGAGTCGAGTCTTTCCTGACTTGATTTTAATTAACACAGATTTCTTATCAAAGTCGAGGACGATTCATAACAAAATCATGCCGATTTTTGTTGTTAGAATAAAGTTGGCAGTAGTTGTCTTTTGTTGGTGTGGTATTTCTCTGTTTGTATAAAGATTAGATTGTTAGTTTTTATGTTTGAATTGTTTTATAAAAAAGAAGATGTGGTATGATTGCCAATGAGACAACTATCCACAAAAGACCAAAATGACACAGACATTAACAACTATAGGTCACCATACAGCTTTCAACAATGAGCAAAGTTTTACACTGGTCATGTTGTGGTCCTTCTTAGCTTGCTGTTTGGTCTTGGCAAAAGCCCTGTGTTGAAGGTTGTACTTTGACTTGTAATTGTTAACTATAAATAGTGGGGATTGAGGAAAACTTACATGTTCGTGTACATTTTATTTTGTGGTTTTACCAAAGTCTGCAATCAAGCCTATAAAAAATTTGTTATTCGTTGATCATTTAATTTTGTGGTCTTACCAAAGCCTATAAAAAATTTGTAATTTGTTGATCATTTAATTTTGTGGTTTTACCCAAGTCTGCAATCAAGCCTATAAAAAAATTGTTATTCGTTGATCATTTAATTTTGTGGTTTTACCAAAGTCTGCTATCAAGCCTATAAAAAATTTGTTATTCGTTGATCATTTAATTTTGTGGTTTTACCCAAGTCTGCAATCAAGCCTATAAAAAATTTGTTATTCGTTGATCATTTAATTTTGTGGTCTTACCAAAGTCTGCAATCAAGCCTATAAAAAATTTGTTATTCGTTGATCATTTAATTTTGTGGTTTACCTGTACCCACTAAATCCACAAAAATTGGTATCAAACAAATAATAATGAATCCAGAATAACACAAAAAATTAAAATGTACACACATCAAGGGGCCAGATGAGGGATGCCTCCAGGTGTGGGAATTTCTCGCAACATTAAACACCTGTTGGTGACCTTCTGCTGTTGTTTTTTCTATGGTCAGGTTGTTGTCTCTTTGACACATTCCCCATTTCCATTGTCAATTTTAATTTTACACATCAACAAACAGCTTGAAACCCCAAAAACTGGAGATGAACACAGGTATTCCGGAAGAATGAGCAGTTCCTGTTTCTTGCAAGACACCCATCATGTTGCTAGTTGTAAGTCATGTCCAGTGAAAGAGGAAAGAGATCTATGACAATTCATTGGAATTTATTTAAAGCAGTTGAAATAATTAATTTATTATATCGTTCAAGATCTTGGTCAGTGGCGGATCCAGGGGGTTCCGGGGTTGGAACCCCCCTTTTTTTTTGGACGATCAATGCATTTGAATGGGAGCATATAGTTGGAACCCCCCATTTACTCTGGGTTGGGAACCCTACTTTTTAAAATGGCTGGATCCGCCCCTGTTGGATGTCCTCAGAAACTAACAGTTATACAAGAAGTCATAAATATGCTGCAATTAAAAGTGGGCAATACATGTCTTGGTGAAAATGGAAAAAAAAACAAACTTCAGCAGTTGATAAATTAAAAAAATATCAAAATTCAAGTAGTAAATCTAGTTTTTGTCGAGCCTGCAACTTTTGTTGCAGAAAGCTCGACATAGGGATAGTGATCCGGCGGCGGCGGCTACGGCGGCGGCGGCGGCGGCGGCGGCGGTGTTAGCTAACTTCTTAAAAGCTTTATATTTTAGAAGGTGGAAGACCTGGATGCTTCATACTTTGTATATAGATGCCTCATGTTACAAAGTTTCCGTCAGTAACATGTCCAATGTCCTTGACCTCATTTTCATGGTTCAGTGACCACTTGAAAAAAAAGTTCAAATTTTTTGTAATGTTGAATTCTCTCTTATTATAAGTAATAGGATAACTATATTTGATATATGCGTACCTTGCAATGTCCTCATGTCTGTCAGACAGTTTTCACTTGACCTCGACCTCATTTCATGGATCAATGAACAAGGTTAAGTTTTGGTGGTCAAGTCCATATCTCAGATACTATAAGCAATAGGGCTAGTATATTCAGTGTATGGAAGGACTGTAAGGTGTACATGTCCAACTGGCAGGTGTCATCTGACCTTGACCTCATTTTCATGGTTCAGTGGTTATAGTTAAATTTTTGTGTTTTGGTCTGTTTTTCTCATACTATATGCAATAGGTCTACTATATTTGTTGTATGGAATGATTGTAAGGTGTACATGTCTAGCGGGCAGATTTCATGTGACCTTGACCTCATTTTTATGGTTCAGTGGTCAAAGTTAAATTTTTGTGTTTTGGTCTGTTTTTCTCATACTATATGCAATAGGTCTACTATATTTGTTGTATGGACCGATTGTAAGGTGTACATGTCTTGCAAGCAGATGTCATGTGACCTTGACCTCATTTTCATGGTTCAGTGGTCAAAGTTAAGTTTTTGAGTTTTGGTCTTTTTATCTAATACTATATGCCATAGGTCAACTATATTTGGTGTATGGAAATATTTTATGATCTTTATGTCAGTCGCACAGGTTTTATTTGACCGTGACCTCATTTTCACGGTTCATTGCACAGTGTTAAGTTTTTGTGTTTTGGTCTATTTTTCTTAAACTATAAGTAATAGGTCAACTATATATGTTGTATAGAAGCATTGTTAGCTGTACATGTCTGCCTTTCATGGTTCATCTGACCTTGACCTCATTTTCAAGGTTCATTGGTCTATGTTTAGTTATCTTGGTTAATGTTAAGTTTATGTGACAGTTGTTATAAAGCTTAGCTTTATACTAAGGACTATCAACATAATATCAATGATTAGTATAGAAGGCGAGACATTTCAGCGTGTGCACTCTTGTATACCATCTTGTTTTGATCAATATTGTCAGAACCTATGTTTTTATGATTTAATTTTTACAAAAAAAAAAGATAAGCTTCGCTTCAAAAATTTGCTTATAAAATAGCTTGCCCCAATTTTTGGAGTGAAAAAATCAGTAAAAAAATTAATTAAATTTTTGAGGCCTTATTGTATTATTTTTTTGTTGTTTTTTTTAGGAATCTTGGGCAGAAAATATGCCTAAAGTGAAAACCATGATGGTGGATTTTGTTGCTGATGCTATGAGACATAAAGGAAATATTTATTTTGAAGATAACGAGGTAAATATATTATTAGAAACAGTTTTCATAACTTAATTAAGAAATGTAACATATCTGATATTGATCTGTAAGTGTTGGGGGCAACATTGATCATGCTTAATAAGTGCATGGTAAACAAAATTTATTAAGTAATTCAATGATTTCAAAAATTGTCAAATATTAGTTTTCCTTACATTTTACTTGAAACTCACAGTCCTTGTTCTTATCACATTACTCAGTACAATATTTATGTTTAAAACACAAAATCCAGTATTTTGATTGGTTGATTTCTTAATTTGAGTACAGAAATTGAGCTTCAAAATTTTATATGGCGGCAAGGCTTGACCTGTTATAAGATTAACTGTATTGCGGCCTTGCAAGGCACTTCTATTAAAAAGATTGAAAGGTGATGTTTTTTATTGAAAGATGGTCAACAATTAAAGGATAAATCCTCTGATGAGGAGGATATATCTGGCAATAACCCTCAGCAGGGTTGAACATTTTGGATATCACCCTACTAATAGGGCCTTAACTGTTTTATCAAAAAAATTATTGGCCTCACTGGCAGTGAATGATAAGGCTATTTACTGGATTGTACAATTTGTAGAGGTTATTCACCATCCCTGCCAATTTAGATGATAATATTATACAATTACTGTCTTTTGATGAGGTAAATATGTAGTTTTATTGACTTTTGAAAAAATGATATTCATTGAGGCCAACGGCCGAAGTGATAATCAGTTTTTCAAAAGTCAATTAAACCACATATTTACCAAAACAAAAGACAGTTATTGTTTTATTCTATATTCCGAGAGAACTGTATGTTATGGATACTATTTACCAGTACATCAAACATATTTTGAGGGGGCGGGGGAAGGTAGGACGGGTCCTGATCCCAAAATCCCAGTCGAAATCCCGAGGTAATGAATTTAAATCTGGACTTCCCGAAGTTCAAATATATCCTGGAGTTCCGATAAAAGTCCTATCCCCCCTATATTTTTACCAAAATTATATGCGTAAAAGCACACAACGTTTTGTGCGGTGGATGTACTTTTTCGCTGGTTAATATTCTTATTTATTCAAAATCCACTTCATATAGAAATACCTTCTAAAATTTTTATCAATATGGAATAATTGAATTAATTCACACCAAACGATCTAATGAGCCAAAAAATAATTGAATTGTAGTATAATTCAAGTACAATAATAATAATAATCATGTTTTTTCTTTTACAGTTTGAGGATTATTTATTTTCAAGTGCTAATTCAATATGGGATAGTGAATATGATAAAGTCAATCAAAATATGGATTTACCACTTTCAAACTATTGGATAGCTTCTTCACATAATACGTAAGTTTTTTATTTATGGTAGGTTCATCTCTGGCTCTCCTGAAATCAATACAATAGATAAATAAATAAAAAAAAGATTATTTTAAATTTATGATAATATTTTGCTTTGGCATCTTTTTCAATTTTTGTCAATAGGCTATCCATATTAGTTGTGAATCCCATGTTTCTCAGGGTAAGCTTCTCAACTTCATTAATCTTTGACTAGCTGAAATGTTGTCTTGTATATTTTTGCAGGCTTTTCTAGATTAAATTTGTGTGGGGACACTTGTACTAAAAGAAAATAAGTGAATAGGATTGAAATAACTAAAAAAGAAGAAATATTTTGTATTAAAATGAATGTGCATTGGAGGACAGAAAGGGACTTCCAAATACAACTGTCATTCATTGAGTACTGTTAATTTTGCATACAATAAATAGGTGTACAGCCACATCTTGTTATTTCCAAAATTTAAGTTTCCCTTTTATTTAAACATATTTATTTATAGTGGATTGGGAAACAAGTTTTGCAACTTATATTAATCCCTTTCCACTTTGCGGGTGTGAGTGCTGCCTTGTAGCGGCATTAGCCTGCTCTTTTTCGAAATCTACAAGGGTGTCTTTAACGTGCAAGAGATATGGCTCTCTCTTAGTCTTAACACGGGTCAGCCATTTATCGTCCCCGTCCGACGGACTATCATCATTTCCTCAAGACCATACTCGCAAATGGTGTCAAGGGAGAGCTGAAAATTAAGTCCCTGAAATATTCATCCCAGACGGGAATCGAACCAGGAACCTTTGTGTTAGTAGTCCGATGCACTAACCACTACACCACGGCTCTTCCTAGTTCTCTCCCTCATTGATTTTAATAATACAGTCGACTCTCGTTATGTCGAAGTCAGCCGGACCAGAGAAATATTTCGAGATACACGTAGTTCGACTCAAACGAACATCGGAAGTTCGACAATCTAAGGGACACAACTCTTGCTTAGCTTGGTAAAGCTAAAATAAATCCGGGTGAATATGACAAGGGGATCGATATTCTAGTATCAGATCGATGTATTTGTATGTCACAGTCTTTTATTATTATAATGACTGTTATTTTTATGCCCCATTTATGGGCATTATGTTTTCTGGTCTGTGCGTCCGTTCGTCCGTCTGTTCGTTCGTCCGTTCGTCCGTCTGTCCCGCTTCAGGTTAAAGTTTTTGGTCAAGGTAGTTTTTGATGAAGTCGAAGTCCAATCAACTTGAAACTTAGTATACATGTGCCCTATGATATGATCTTTCTAATTTAAATGCCAAATTAGAGTTTTGACCCCAATTTTACGGTTCACTGAACATAGAAAATGATAGTGCAAATTTCAGGTTAAAGTTTTTGGTCAAGGTAGTTTTTGATGAAGTTGAAGTCCAATCAACTTGAAACTTAGTATGCATGTGCCCTATGATATGATCTTTCTAATTTAAATGCCAAATTAGAGTTTTGACCCCAATTTTACGGTTCACTGAACATAGAAAATGATAGTGCAAATTTCAGGTTAAAGTTTTTGGCTTCAGGTTAAAGTTTTTGGTCAAGGTAGTTTTTGATGAAGTTGAAGTCCAATCAACTTGAAACTTCGTATACATGTGCCCTATGATATGATCTTTCTAGTTTAAATGCCAAATTAGAGTTTTGACCCCAATTTTACGGTTCACTGAACATAGAAAATGATAGTGCAAATTTCAGGTTAAAGTTTTTGGTCAAGGTAGTTTTTGATAAAGTAGAAGTCCAATCAACTTGAAACTTAGTATACATGTTCCCTTTGATAAGATCATTCTAATTTTAATGCCAAATTAGAGAATTTATTCCAATTTCACAGTCCTTTAAACATAGAAAATGATAGTGTGAGTGGGGCATCCGTGTACTGTGGACACATTCTTGTTACTTATTCAATTGTTTCAATTAAAATAAAATCCTATGGCTTTTCCAAGAGAGTAATTTCCAATCGACAGTTTCGTAATTCAGGCCGCTAATAGCTGACAAAATTGTTTATTCTCGGATACAAGAGATTTAAGAAAATTTTGATTTCTATTCATTTTGTTTTATCTCACTCTTTGTTTTCAAAAGAACATATAATAAGATTAAAGACGCCGTTTGAGTAGTTTTTAGGTGATCATCAACGGAAGCCATAATCCTCACTTTATACACACCCAAGCTCATTAGTGTAAATCACAAATTAATTGTTTTGTAAACAATTAAAATACTTTTTCATGAACATTAACAATTTATCACTAATTATTTATAAAAATTCTACAAAAGATAATCTTAGGAAAACACTCATGGAAATAGCATGTCATAAATGAGGGGGAGGATAGGGGTAAGGGAGACCGGGAGAAAGGGGGTAGGAGAAAGGAGAAAGGGGTGGGAGAAAGGAGAAAGGGGGTAGGAGAAAGGAGAGGAAGGCTGGGAGAAAGGAGAAAAAGTTGGAGAAAGGAGAAAAAATAAAATATCTCTCCTTTAAAAAAAATTTCTAATATTTCAAGAAAAAATATCTCAAAAGGAGATGTTTTATTCTAATGGGAGAAAGGAGAACAGGGGTAGGAGAAAGGAGAAGAGGGGTGGGAGAAGGGAAAAGGGTACCCCCTGTCCTCCCCCTCATAAATCAATACAGTGGTCAGTGACCGGAAATTTAATTACACGTGTATTGTCAGATTAACTCTTCAATCCATTTAAATCCCGGAGGTCATGTTTTGACATATGTGTATTAGTTCGAGATAAAAAATGATTTTTGAATGCTTTTGTTAACCTTGGGACCGTAAATTTAGTTCGACTCAACCGAAATTTCGACTCATCCAATTTCGACTCATCAGGAGTCGAATTACATACTTTTGTATGGAATAAAGTTCGGGACCACGTGAAAACTTCGACTCATCCGAAATTTCGAGTCAACCGAGTTCGAGACAACGAGAGTTAACTGTATATTTAAGGTGGTACCTAACACTACAGGGAGATAACTCTGTTAAATCAGCTAAACGTTTTAATTACGTTGTGTTGTTTAGGGAATATTAAGATTCTCGATGATCAAAATAAGTGTTTGTCGAACTGCTATATAACCAGTGTATTTTTTCTGATAAAACGGTTGGTTTAATTTTTTTGAAATTTTTATATTTTTGTCAAAGGGTCAAAGTAAATACTTTGTCAAAATTTTATGAAAATTAAACGAGCCAAATTAATTTTAGTTAAGGTGTTGGGTACCACCTTAAAAGTATGGAGATACCTTGCAGACATATTTAATGCATTCATTTGAAAGAAGCCACAGGGGTGATAGAATATTTGAAAATTATTAGTAGATACATGTCTTATATGACTGTTACAGATACTTAACAGGGGACCAGGTATCCAGTAACTCATCAGTAGATGCTTATGTCAGATGTCTGCGTATGGGATGTCGGTGTATAGAGTGTAAGTATTATTATTGTAATTCACCGTTTCAGAATCAAAGGATAATTTGTAATTTTATGGTTTGTACACCAAAAAGAAAATAAAATTACATCATTGGTTGAATTTCCATTGTTTATGATGTTTTAGACCAATCACAACGTTTTGGTATACTATTTTGAAATATTACCCAGAATGTGTTTGATACTGAAACTGGGAATTACCCTCAAGTTATTTTCATAAATTTATATTAAAAGTATAGAAAGATTTTTATACCTTTGAGATTAAGTTGTCCATAACTGGAAAACATGAATGTTAGAACAGTATAATGAAAAAGCTTGGAGAAGAAAATGATTATATCACTGTATATGTAGGAAAAATAAAATTGAGAAAGGAAATGGGGAATGTGTCAAAGCGACAACAACCCGACTATAGAGCAGACAACAGCCGAAGGCCACCAATGGGTCTTCAATGTAGCGAGAAACTTCCGCACCCGGAAGCCTCTTTCAGCTGGCCCCTTAGAAAATATGTATACTAGTACAGTGATAACGGACGTCATACTAAACTCCGAGTTATACCCAAGAAACTAAAATTAAAAATCATACAAGACTAACAAAGTCTAGAGGCTTCTGACTTGGGACTGGCTCAAAATTGCGGCGGGGTTAAACATGATAATGAGATCTCAACCCTATACCTCTATCCAATATAATAAAGTAAACGCATAACAATACGTACATTAAAATTCAATTCAATTCAGGAGAAGTCTTGAGTCCAATGTCAGAAGATGTAACAAAAGAAAATAAAATGACAATAATACATAAATAACAACAGACTACTAGCAGTTAACTGACATGCCAGCTCCAGACCTCAATTAAACTGATTGAAAGATTATGTCTTCATCATATGAATATCAGGCACAATCCCTCCCGTTAAAAACATGTATTATGAAAAATATGAAGATGTTTGTATCAAAGTATTATTGCCTTTTGAAGTTTGCATCAAATTCTTTTCAAATGGTGATTATTTGATATTTTTTTCAAATGCTGATTATTTGATATTATTTTTAAATATTTTTTATAGTGGACTGTTGGGATGGTCCAGACAGCTACCCAAGTATATTTCATGGTCACACATTGACGTCCAAAATCAAATTCTTAGATGTGATACAGGCTATCAAAGAACATGCTTGGACAGCTTCAGAGTAAGATAAACATGCAATAGTTGTTATGAAGAAAATGAGATGTAGGGTGTATGTCAATTTTATAACCACAGGGGAAAAAATCTAAATCAAAAGACATATTATTCATTGTAATTGTTACACACAGTCTTATTACGTTACTGTTATCTTCTTTTTCTTTTATATCATTTATAAATTGACCAGAAAATTCACAGTATTAGGAAAGACACACATTGGTGGAACAATTGCACAATTGACTGTTTCAAATCTAAAGGACTATGGGTAATTTCGTTGTTAGTATACACCAAATTGAAAATAATGCTACGTCATTTGTTGGTTTTTCAATTTTTTGGACGCTTATAACCAAACTAGACATTTTTGGGATACGATTGCTTTTAAACAATCTGTAGACTTTTACCGTTGACTCAGGGCTCATTCCCTCACGTCAACCGTTTTATTCTAAACATTCAGCAACATCTCAGATTCATATGATTGTCTTGCTTTAAAAGGTAAAAACAAGCAAAAGGATTGAACATAAACAACTTTCCTGTAATGTTCTTCTCCTAATCTTCATGTTTGATTTTTCTCTTGACTTATATGCGTGTTTTTAACAACACGGAAAATCAGAATTAAGCAGTATTTATATTTAGTGTTTTTATAAATTTAGAAACACGTCAGAGGGAATTCCCCAGTTTTGATAAATGCGAGAGTTCTTTGAATTCCGATAATTCTATTTCTGTCATATAAGAACTGAAGTGGAGTTTTCTATATTTTACCGTTATGAAACTGATACTGTACTCTCATAAAGAAATTGAGACACATTCATCATATCATAAATTAAATAAACGTTCTAGTTCCAAATCGCAAGTCGCGGGTTTGTTTATGTATGAATGCGCATGCGTATAGTTTTCTTGATTTCAAGGGGTATCCGATTGAGTGGTTGTTCTGGATTCCCCGCTTATTAATTAATTTGAAACTCATTGGATTCTTTCTATGTCTGCCTGCTATTGAGGGTTTAATATTGTTGTTGCATAATTTAAAATCATATGCATCATTTAAATTAAAATCAATGAAGTTTTACCTATAACACCCCTTTAGCCGAAATGGAGACTTCCATATTATCGTTTCGAGTTGTCTCCCTTTCAGAAGTATTTCCCGTCAAAATCGTCGAGAAAAAATTAACTCGTTAGATGTCGATAAACGTCGTATTATATTAAGAAGGATCTCAATTTAAACAGAGGAGTGTGTACGGAAGGATTCATGCCCCCTGACCCAAAGGAAATTAATTATTAAAGAGTTAGAAATGGGGTTCCTCCTAGAATTAACGGTGATAAGATACGAAGTGAATAGTCCGAGATTACTAGGAACAAGTAAAATCGGCACCTGGTTAAATCGGCATCTAGTCAAATCGGCACCTATTTAAAAGTCAATTTGGCATCCAATAATATTTGATATAATATATGGGACTGGGAAATGGGGTTCCTCCTAGAATTAACGGTGATAAGATACGAAGTGAATAGTCCCGAGATTACTGGGTACAAGTCAAATCGGCACCCATAGAAAAAGTCAAATCGGCACCTGGTTAAATCGGCATCTAGTCAAATCGGCACCTATTTAAAATTCAATTCGGCATCCAATAATACTTGATATAATATATGGGACTGGGACTATTTAAGTTTGTAATTTAAGTATACTAGCATAAAAGTCCCCCACGGTCCCAGCTTGTCTGGCAAATCAGCCGTCGGACATCAGAGTAATCTTGAACTATGAAGTGAAATACCTTCTCTCTCTCTCTCTCTCAGTGACTGCTGTGGAAAGTAAACTTGGAATTGATAGCACACAAATAAAACACAATAAGTACATTGCTCGTACACTTGTATCCGGGATTAGCTATTTTTAAAGTTGAGTAACTATTCAGATTTATATTACCTTTGCATGTGCAGTTGAATTAGTTTTGAAAATAATACCGTATCCAGCTGTACCAGGCCTTGCCGTCATAAAACTTTCGAGTCAGTTTTTTTGTACTCATACTCGAAAATCAACCAATGAAATTGCTTGATTTCTTGTTTCGAGCATGATTTTTGTGCTCCAAGCACTGAGCAAAGTTTTATGCCTTCAAGGCCATAGTCCAAATAATTATGACGTCTTGGAAGGCTATTATATATTTTTTCTTTGAAGCCTTACTTCGACGTCGAAGTAAGGCGTCAAAGAAAAAAAAATATAATAGCCTTTTAAGACGACATAATTATTTGGACTATCAAGGCCAGGGCTGCCAAAAATGCGTGAGACTCACGCATGTTCATGCTTTTTTGCAGCAGTATCCTTGGATCAATTTTTTCCTCTTTGATCTTTTCTATTTTGGCCAAATCTCACGAATTTGCTTAATGAAAAGTTGGCAGAACTGCTATACATGTGTCAATGAAAACTATATGGCAATCGTATCCCTCAGAGCATTCTGCTCTTTGATTATGCCCCACCTACGATAGTAGAGGGGCATTATGTTTTCTGGTCTGTGCCTCCATTCGTCCGTTCGTTCGTTCGTCCGTCCGTTCGTTTGTCCCGCTTCAGGTTAAAGTTTTTGGTCGAGGTAGTTTTTGATGAAGTTGAAGTCCAATCAACTTGAAACTTAGTACACATGTTCCCTATGATATGATCTTTCTAATTTTAATGTCAAATTAAAGTATTGACCCCAATTTCATGGTCCACTGAACAAAGAAAAAGATAGTGTGAAGCTCAGGTTAAAGTTTTTGGTCAAGGTAGTTTTTGATGAAGTTGAAGTCCAATCAACTTGAAACTTAGTACACATGTTAACTATGATATGATTTTTCTAATTTTAATGCCAATTTTAAAGTATTGACCCCAATTTCACGGTCCAGTGAACATGTAAAATGATAGTGCGAGTGGGGCATCCGTGAACTATGGACACATTCTTGTTGGTGTACAATTTTGAAAATGTATCCCAGAATGCATGAGCTAATTGAGAAGTTCTGATAACAGTTCATTACAAAAATACTATTATCTTCCAAATGTTAATTAAAAATTGAAATATTGAATTGAATGTTTGATTGTACTTTTTTTATCCATAGTTACCCATTAATATTGTCAATAGAAAATCATTGTGGATTAGGGCAACAAAGAAACATGGCCATGGCCTTCAAAGATACATTTGGAGGTAAGTATAAATAATTTTGCCTTTGTTTAGAAATATCCCAGAAAGGAACTAATTTTTTTCAGGAGTTAAATTAAGAGGGAAACCACTTATGATTAGTTAATGATATTTGGTACACAGTTGTATTAGCATTAGCATATTTAAAGGAAAATTTTTGGCCCTGTACTTCTAGTCATGGTTCCTTGACTTTTAATATTTACATTTTAATTTAATAATCAAATTACAAAGAGGTGAGACCTATCTCTGAGTCGACCACTTTTTAGCTCACCTAAGTGAGCTTTTCTCATCACTTGGCGTCCGGCGTCCATTGTCTGTCATCGTTAACTTTTACAAGAATCTTCTCTGAACTACTGGGCAAAATTTAACCAAACTTGGCCACAATCATCACTAGGGTATCTAGTTTAAAAAATGTGTCCGGTGACGCAGCCAACCAACCAAGATGGCCTCCATGGCTAAAAATAGAACATTGGGGTAAAATGTAGATTTTTGCATATATCTCTGAAACCAAAGTATTTAGAGCAAATCTGAAAAGCAGTTAAATTATTTATTAGGTCAAGATCTATCTGCCCTCAAATTTTCAGACAAATCAGACAACCCTTTGTTGGGTTGCTGCCCCTAAATTAGTAATTGTAAGGAAATTTTGCAGTTTTTGGTTATTATCTTGAATACTATAAATATAGATAGAGATAAACTGTAAACAGCAATAATGTTAAGCAAAGTAACATCTACAAAAATTGTCAGTTGACCCCTTTATGAGTTATTGCCCTTTATAGTCAATTTATAACCATTTTTCTAAAATTTTAGTAAATTTTAAAAAAATCTTTCCTCTGAAACTACTGGGCCAATTTTAACCAAACGTGGCCACAATCATCATTGGGACATTTAGCTAAAAAATGAGTCGGCTGACCCCGCCCATGAACCAAGATGGACGACATGACTAAAAATAGTACATAATGTAAAATGAAGATTTTGGTTATCGGCCCTGAAATTTTTAGACCAATCCGACAACTTTTAGTTGGGTTGCAGCCCCTGAATTGGTAATTTTAAGAAAATTTTGCAGCTTTTGATTATTATCTTGAATATTATCAAAGATAAGGATAAACTGTAAACAGCAATAATGTACAGCAAAGTAAGAACTACAAATAAGTCAACATTATCAAAATGGTCAATAGACCCTTTAAGGAGTTATTGCCCTTTATAGTCAATTTTCAAAAATTTACAAAATTTTTGTAAACTTTACAAAGTATTTTCAAATGTCACTTCTGGACCAAATTAATAGAGATAATTGTAAGCAGCAAGAATGTTCAGTTAAATAAGATCTACAAACACATCACCATCACCAAAACACAATTGATATGCACAAAGACCAAGGTGAGCAACACAGACTCTTTAGAGCCTCTAGTTTGAATTTTCATGCCTCGTTCTTTTATGCTATTATCCCCCTCTAAAATTTTCCAGATAAGACCTTATGATATAGATATACTATGTTGAACCTTAAATGGTTAGAACTTTATGTCTTCATTTCAATGAGGAGCCATGTATTATGTATCAATTGCTTATTTTAAATTGATCAATCAACACTTTTAAAAAGTTTTATTTGTATGATAAAGGTCAAAATTTTTATGGCAATACATGGATAAAACCAGAGGGTTCCAAATATCTGACAAAAATTCACAAATTAGAAGAGCAAACATTTTTATTTCATTAATATTTGATTACTTTTCTTCAGAGGACTTGCTAATGGATCCAGTAGAACCATTGGATATGTCAAAGTTACCTTCTCCTTATAAGTTGAGGCGCAAAATTATCATCAAGGTAAGTTTGAGTCTATTTCACTTGAAAGTTTATAGATTAGTATTAAGACCCAATAAGAAAAACCTTTCATTTATTACCTGCTACTTTTTTAAAAGGAAAGGTAACTTATTATTCAGAGGGAAAAGGGGCAAAGGACAAGACCATTTAGGGTAGCCATAATAGCCGAATATAGGTGCCAATTTGAATATGGATTTACTGAAAATATACCATTATTGTTACATGGGGTGACAAAAAAATATATGTACAAATGTGGATACATTTATTTTTGTTGGTACAAATTTTTTAATGGAATGAGGAAAACTTGCATTTTTGTGGATTTTTAATTTTATGGTTTTTGCCAAAGTCTGCAAAAATTCCTATACAAAATTTTAAATTGTTAGACATTGGAGTGCTTGGTTCCTGGGTTTACACATATTCATCAAATTTGGTATTGAGGAATAATAAGCAATCCACAGTATCGGATTTCATAGTTTCCTTTTTTTTTGGTTTTTGTGATGAAATTAGGAATTCTATACTTCAGAGCCTTTTATATATGACTATGTGGTATGGGCTTTTCTTATTATTGAAGACTGTACAGTGACCTATAGTTGTTAATTTCTTTTTCATTTGGTGTCTTGAGGAGATTTGTCTCATTAGCAATTATACATCAATTTTTTTATAAGCTCATTTTCTTGAATCTTGTTGCATCTTGGGACTCATCTGTCTAGAATGATTTTTGTGAAAACCCTGATATAAATCATGGACAGTGATTTGTATTTTGATATACTAGTGTATTGGGTCACTTAAATAATATAATTTTAACAATACCCTTGTTCCTGGTTAAGTCTAATTTAAAACATATTGTCGATTCTTTATTTATGTAAATTTTTAGATTAATCTTGCTATTATTTTATCACCAAGTCTCATAGCGCTTCCGCCTCCTTTTATTTAAAAAGCCACAGAAAACTTACCCCGTATGTATGTGATTATTTGTTGTTTAAGTGTATAGATATGCATGATCAGGGCAGAATCTGTGTTGTTTACATATATAAGGTTTAAAATAGGCACCATTTTTTCAGTTGTCTTGTTTTGTAACCTCCCTTATAGTTTAATGGGTTCACAGAACATCCCCATGCATGCATCTATTGTAAATTCTTAATGTATGTAATGTTTGTAACCATGTTTATCTATTTAAAGATGGTAAAAGTCATTTCCCATTGATGTCGCCATTGTAACACTCAATTCCTATAAATATAACCACTCTCGGCCAGATTCCGCATGCATGTGACCATTGTTACCCCCATTTCCTATGCATGTAACTATTTTAAGCCTGATTCTCATGCATGTAATTATTTTAAGCCAAATTCCCTATGCAGGTAACTATTTTAAGCCGCCTGATCCCCAAGGAATGGAACTATTTTAAGGCTGTATCCCATGCATGTTTCCATTTAAAGCCTGTTCCCATGCATGTAACCATTTTAGACCTGTTCATATGCTGTTTCCCATGCATGTTACCATTTAAAGTCTGATCCCCCATTCATGTAACCATTTCAGGCTGTTTCCTATGAATATAACCATTTTAAGCATGTAACCATTTTAAGCCTGTTCCCATGCATGTAACCATTGTAAGCCTCTTTCCCATGAATGTTTCAATTTTCAGCCTGATTCCCTATAAATATAACCGCTATTAGCATGATTCTGAATGCATGTAAGCATAGTAACCCCCATTTCTAATGAATATAACCACTATAAGCACTAGTTCTTATGCAAATTATCACTGTAACCCCCTGTTCCCTATGAACATAACCATTGAAAGCCTGATTCAACATGCATGTGACCATTGTAACCCCATTTCACTATGCATGTAACCCCCATTCTATTATTACACAAGAAATTGTAATTTGTTCCTTCATGAAATGTAGAATCCCAGCTCCCTTCATACATTTGTCTTAAATGTAACTTTGTAAAGTAGCTGTAACATTAACTTGAATGGGGTTACATAACAAGAGGACTTTAATGATGTGGTGCACAATTTGATACTTATTTGTTTTTATTTCATTTTTAATTCACTTTAATTATTAAAAGTTGTGTTGAGTTTTGATAATAAAACCTTAAATCAGTAAATAATAACCTGCAATCAATCAAATTCCCTTTATAGTGTTCAGTTTTACATTCACAGATGTAAGATAGCTGGTTTAATTATCTGATTCAGTAACATTTTTTAGCATCTTTAGGGGCAATGATAAACTATAAAAAGTATAATATTCAGTTGAAGTCCCATCCCCAATGACATCGTCTTTCCTAAGACTTGGGCATGCTATTTACAGTGATTTGTTTTTCAAAAAATATTCAAATTTGTGCTCAGGTTGGTTAGAAGGTAACCCCAAATGGTCAGTAATATCTGTTGGGATTTGATGTGAGCTTTCTAGCTCATTGTTGAACACAATGCAGAGTAATTTTTGATTTTATAGTTTTACTTGAGTTATATTTATTCCTTTACATCATGCTATTACTATTTTCTTTCACAGCATAAAAAGCTACCGCGAGAGGGAAGTGAGGACCAATTTGTTACTGTCAGATCGTCAGATGAAAGTAAGTATGATAGATATAAGAAGATGTGGTATGAGTGCCAATGAGACAATAACTCTCCATCCAAGTCATAATTTGAAAAAGTAAATCATTAAAGGTCAAAATTTATGATATTTTTATCATCAAATGTTATATTAAAAAAGTCAGCAGCAGTTTTAATAACTTGGATCCCTTGAACTGAAAAAATGCATTAAATGTTTTAACACACATTAACGGGGTACAGAACACATAAGAAAGGAAACTTTTTAGAAATATGATGAACATTTCAATCACACACTATTTGAAGAAAAAAAATCAAGCTTCTCAATGATCAATGCCTGTATACATGTACAGCATAGAAATATTAAGAAATATCAAAGTTAATATTGAAAAATACAAAGGTTATGACCAAGAAATATCAAGGTTTAGATCAAGAAATGTACTCAAAAACTTCATGATGAATATTGTTATTGTCAGTTCTCATCCTAGTTTACAATTTTAATTTACTGACAAGTGAAAAATTATCTGAAAAAAAAATTTCTGGTGTTTTGAATTTTTGCTCCTAAACCAGATATTATGGATTGGATAAACTTAGTGTAATGTACAACATATGAATTATAAAATGGAGAATGGAAATGGGCAATACGTCAAAGAGACAAAAACCAGGCCAAAGATGAAAACAGCCAGAGGCCATCAATGGGCCTTTAACACATTGAGAAAACCCCCAACCCAAGGAGGGTTTCAGCCTGCCCCTAATAAAAAATGTGTACAAGTTTAGATAAAATGGACATCACACTGAACCCTGAAACGTATAAATGATCTAAAATAAAAGACTAACAAAGGCCAGAGGCTCCTGATATATGCCTTTATGCTGCTATTATTTTACAAGTCTTTTTTATTCATAAACAGTCAGTGATGCAGCTTATAAAAGTTATGCAAGTAATATCAGTAGTGCCTTTAAAACAAGTCATGTGACTTATGCCTTACCGTGTGACATTTCTATTTTAGGAGACAATGACATCAGTAGTTCTGCCATTAAAACAGGTGTACTATATCTAGAGGATCCGATGGAGCCTGTAAGTGTATATAAAGTCATTGGTTTATTCTCTCATCGTGTTTTTTTTAAGGAATAAAAGACATCTGTTTAATTAAAATGAACTTTAATACTGGTTTCTGAAAATTTTATCTTCAACTTTCCTGTTTGATTAGACAAGCAGGTTTCTGTTTGGAACAGTTTTTGTTTATATTGTGGGGAAAGTGTAGAAATTGGATTAGAGTGGGGTGCTCATTTTCGTCATAAGTTTCCATGTTTTCTGCAGTTTATGTTCAAGTCTTTAAATTTTTGCAGTAAACTGATATTTCTATATGAAGATAACATCAAAAGCAAAATATTCTAAGCTTGAAAAAAGTGTTTCTTTGAAGAAATTCATCTGAAAAGTTAGATTAAAGGCTATTTGAAATTTCATGAAGATTTGTCAAAGGGAGACACATATTTGCCATTTTTACACATCTATTTAAAACCAAATAACTGCAGCCTTAAACAATATCAATTTCATTATAGATGAATAGCAGACATTTCAAAGGTGTAAAGAACTGAAATTTAGGGTAATCAGTCAAAGAATTACTTAGAAATACTTCTTTGAAATCATGTTTTTCATTCAGGGAATTGGCCAAAAAACATTGTCTGTTTTTCGGTCCTGTGCGGAAAGTGCAGAAATCTTGTCTAAGTTTAAAAAATAATCATATTTGTTATAAATATATAATTTGCCAGCATATTTCTTCCATTTCACCCATCCTTTGAAGTTTTTACACCTCAAAATCATAACACAGTGAAATTCTGTCCCCTGCAATTATGCACACCCCACTCTAGCTATGAAATATTTTACAGTCGTCAACTGGGCGATTGGATGATAAAATATATTTACCCAGCCTAAATTCTGATCTCCTTGGGCAACTAATAAGTTTCATCCCTGATAATAGCCCTTGAACTACAGCAACAGCAGAGACATTCGTGTCTTCTAGTTTATTAAAATTGCAATATGCAAGGTATGAGGATTTCTATGAGTCAGTAGTGTAAACTATTTGTATATTTCAAAAGGTAGAAACCCTATCAATATCTTTAGCAATAGGTCAACTATATTTGGTGTATGGTATATTTGTATGGTGTATATGTCTGTCTAACAGGATTTATCTGAACCCGTCCTCATTGTCATAAATCTTAAAAAATGTTAAGTTAATGTGATACTTGTAGTAAAACCTTTATGTTTAAGACTTTCCAAAGTAAGGTAAGTAAAGTAGGCAAGACTTTGCAGTGTGTGTAATCTTCTTGATTTATAAACTGTTTTTGCTTTTAAACAGCTTTTTTGGTAGGTTCTGCTAGTAAAATTGTGATTATAATACTGAGTCCTTAAAAGGTATCTCTCATCTATATAGATACAAGATACCATCATTGATATGGTGAAGTTCATATGCCCATTGAATAAAATGTATTTCTCATTATTTGAGCCTAATTATTCCCTTATCAAATTATAATATGGTAATGAAATGAAAATTATATTTTAAATTTGTGTAATAAAAATTATGTCTTTATTTAATTAAGGAATCAAAAGTAAGTCATTAAAACAGAAATAAACATGCAACATTTCTAATCTACTGATTGTCTCAATTTCTGTAACTTCTGAAATTATTGAAAGATTTATATTAATATCTATTGTCATACTAACATTGAAACCTTTATCACTCATCAAATCTTACAGAATATGAATAAGGAGTTCATTTTAATTTTAATACTTGCATGGTTTTTGACAAAATCTAATTTATAATATAAGACATTATTTCTATAACAAAGGATTTCCAGAACCTGTCTCTCTCTTAACAAAGTAACAAATTGACAGACTAGAGTCACTGAAATGAGATCAATTCTAATTTGTATGCCCCGCCTATGACATTTGGGTCATTATGTTTCTGATCTATTAATCTTTTATTTAGTTCTCCCTGTATCATGTAAATGTAGAGCTAGTTTACCATGAAGTTGTAGTCACATCTACTAGAAGTTCTGTACTTATAGATTTTCGTTGATCATCTCACTGAGATTGATTTTCTGGCTTGAGCCAGGACGGCGAAAGCGAGAAAAGCAATCAAGTTGAGATGACCAATGATAATCTGTTTATCGCTATTTTACCTATGACGACATTGTTAATTTCATGTCAATTTCATTAGCAACGCCACGTGTCTCCTTTGTTTCTAACGATATTTTTCCATCTCAAGCAAGTAGCATGATATGAAAAAATTATCACAAAAAAAGATCAAAGAAAAATGCACAAAATAACGATAAACATGTTCATTATAATATGGACTTATTTAAGTAGATACAAAAAAATTGTTTTGACAGGGATTTTGCAATTCACTGAATATGGAAATGTGATCGTGTGGGCAAAGCAAGGTGTTCGCTGGTGACTGGACACATTTTCTTGTGTACTAATACGACATTTTAACTTATTTTCATTCTTTGAGCATTACAGAAAAAGCCGAGGGTCTTATTGACCCAAATTACACACTTTTTAACTTCTAGTTGTAACTTATAATTGTGTACCATTTTTGAATTGAGATTGCATGAAATTAGAACCCTACGGCTCTGACTTCATACTTTTCATAAATTTTATAGTTAAAAAAAATAGTGCACGAAGAATTCATTCTTAGATCCTATCCAATAATTAAATTGATGATAAATGAGTATGATTTTGCAATAAAATTAACATCAATCTAATATAAAAAAGAAGATGTGGTATGATTGCCAATGAGACAACTATCCACAAAAGACCAAAATGACACAGACATTAACAACTATAGGTCACCGTACGGCCTTCAACAATGAGCAAAGCCCATACCACATAGTCGTAGACTGTCACATGCTTATTGATTTTAAATAACATTGTTTATGCCCATTTGCAAATGACCTTAACCAGTCAAATAACAATTCTATGTTGCCATTTATTGGAATAATATCCTTAAGACCTATTTGTCTGTCTATTAATATTAGCATTTGTGTCAGTTAAACTCAGTATTTTGTCTTGTTTTGTAATCTTATTCATTCCCGTGCTTTTATTGCTTTAAACATCAAGTTATCTCCCTTTTCAGCCAACTATTTTGGTTTTTGAAATGTTAGAATTTCAAAACCAAGAACATAAACCTATCTTAAAGTTGTCCATGATTTTGATGAGTTATACATTTATAATGAAGAAGTCTTATCTCGTGACTTTTAAACTTTAGATTTCAAATATTTTGGCCACGAGCATTACTGAAGAGACATGTATTGTCGAAATGCTCATCTGGTGCAGGAAAATTGGTACCGTTTATGTTATTAAATGAAGTACAACAGTTAAAGTTATGTTCCTATGTGTTAGATGTCCTAGTGTGCATAGAGTTTTTGTGACTTGGTGTGTATATAAAGATTTTGTGTCCCAAATTAATACACCATATATGCAAATATTTGTCAATTTCATTTATGAATATGATGCAACATTTTTGTGTATTTTGAATCTAGATACATGTAGCAGACAGGCTAAGCATATCTTATTTGGTAGTTACAATTTGTATATTTATATTGTAGGTATGGCATCCTCATTTCTTTGCTTTGACAGCATTTAGATTATTTTATACCAAAGAAACGGACCAAGACAATGATGATGAGATTGATGAAGATTTACTGTCTCAATCTCAAACACAGGTCAGTTTTAGTAAAACAATATCAGAGAATGGAGATTTAAAAAAAACTTTTTTTCCCATGATTTCGGAGGGATGAAAAGGGATGCATGTTATACACAACTGCGTACTATACAAGACTAACTAAGGTAGACAAAAACCTTACAATTAATGACTGCATTAGTTAGCTAGTTAGCATCTAAGTTTTTGTAGAATTTATTTTGAATCGAATAACATATTTTACAATCACTCTTAGACAAAGTATAAACCAATTTGCTCACAAATGATTAATTTAATTGGAATTTTTGTTTCATGTTATTTTTAAAATATACCTTATCTTCAGGGCTTATATAAAAAAAGGAGATGTGGTAGGATTTCCAATGAGACAAGTAAAAAAAAATTCAAATGAAGTGGATATAAGCGACCATAGGCAACTGTATGGCCTTCAACAATGAGAAAAAACATACTGTATGGTTGTTGGCCATAAAAGGCCCAGACATGAAAAATATGAAACAATTCAATTTTAGAAAACTAGCAAAACAATTTATATAAACAAATATGAAAGACATGAACCAACTCCTACCACAGGCTCCTGACTAGGAACAGGCACATTAAGAATGGTTGGGTCGTACATGTTTGTGAGTGCTTATTCCTCCTCCTAACCTGGGACAGTGGTTTAATAGTTTATTTGCATGCTATGTCTTATTACAGAACCAGTCCAGTACAGAATTGCATTACAGTGAGAAATGGTTCCATGGCAAGTTAGAAGGGGGTCGCAGGAAGGCTGATGAGTTATTAAACAACCATAGTTACCTTGGAGATGGTACTTTTCTAGTCAGAGAAAGTGAAACTTTCATAGGAGATTATTCTTTGTCCTTCTGGTAAGATACTTCTACAATAGGGAAATTGTTTCTTCTATAATTTATTGTATTGATGTAGTTTAATACAAACATGTAGAAAAAATGGGCACGTCTCAACTACTTTCTTTGGTAAATAATCAATTATGTCATAGTAAAAACAATATTAACATAGTTTAATAGATGCTATTCTTTACACTTCTCTGAACATTTAAATTTGTTGATGATCTGTACCCAAGAAATCCATGAAAATGTATGAATCCCCTTTTTTATGCCTTTTTATGCCCCACCTACGATAGTAGAGGGGCATTATGTTTTCTGGTCTGTGCGTCCGTCCGTCCTTCCGTCCGTTCGTTCAGGTTAAAGTTTTTGGTCAAGTTAGTTTTTGATGAAGTTGAAGTCCAATCAACTTCAAACTTAGTACACATGTTCCCTATTTTATGATCTTTCTAATTTATTTGCCAAATTAGACTTTTGACCCCAATTTCACGGTCCACTGAACATAGAAAATAATAGTGCAAGTTTCAGGTTAAAGTTTTTGGTCAAGGTAGTTTTTGATGAAGTTGAAGTCCAATCAACTTCAAACTTAGTACACATGTTCCCTATGATATGATCTTTCTAATTTAATTGCCAAATTAGAGTTTTGACCCCAATTTCACGGTCTACTGAACATAGAAAATGATAATGCGAGTGGGGCATCCGTGTACTATGGACACATTCTTGTTTAAAATTTGTATATCATTCTGTTTTCAGGAGACGTGGAGAAACTCAGCATTGTAGAATTAAAACCAAACAAGAGTTAGGGCAGTTGAAATATTACTTGATAGAGACAGCATTATTTGACAGTTTATATGATCTTATCACAAACTACCGACACAACCCAGTACGAGGACAAGATTTCTCTATGCGTCTTTCAGAACCTGTTCCTCAGATTAACAGTCATGAAGGAAAAGAGTACGTCTGTTTTTAGAATGTTAGAATAAGGGCCAGGTTAGGGGTAAAGGCAGCACAGCAGTTTTTTAAGTTTTTTTTTTAATTTGTTTATTTCATGGATAGAATTTATCCTATAATTAAAACTCAAACAAAAACTTTAACCTTTCCCATGCTTTAAACACTCTCCCATGCTTTAAACCATTAAAAATAAATTCCCATGAAACCAAAATTAGAGACTTAACCAGAAATTTTTAACCCCATAAAGATTAATGTTTCTACTGAATTCAATTTTTATTTATTTAAATTGACCATATATAAAAATCTGAAACATTGTTTTCTCGCGTATTTTTATGTTCCTTATGGTGAAAGCTTATTTGGTATCTCTAAAGTTGGCAAAACTGATTTTCTTCCAGATATTGTCTTTTAGAAACATGCAGGTAATGGCAGTTTACCAACTATTTTGAAAAATTTTTTTTTTTATTATCTCTCCTTTTAAATAGAAGAACATCTTTTTAAGTGACAAAGTTACAGTCAGCTTAATTTTCCTAAACTAGGCTGTTGTGCTGCCTTCATTGAAGATGGTGCTCCTTTTATTCATATATACAAACTTGATGAACAGCACAGGTTTACAGGGCTGGCAAGTGTATGGTTTAAGTTGTGAAATTTGTCTTGAAAATGTCTTATTCACTCCTTTCATGAGCATATTATTGCCCTTGCAGAGCCACTGGTTCAAAGCAACATATGCAGCATACTCTAATTCTTGTGCAGCCCCTGATTCAAAGTAGCAGAAATATTGACCTTGCAGAGCCTTTAATTCAAAGCAAAATATGCCTATTTTTCCTGATTACTTGATTCAAAACAGCATATTTTTTCCTTTCAAAGCTTCTGATACAAAGCTGCATGGCTTTAGTTTTGCCATTGCAAATTCTTATTTCCTGGTTATGACAGAGGCTTTAATCTTCTGCCTTTAGTATTGGTAAAAATCTAGCCGAATACTAAAAAGATGTTGATAAATTATTCCTGGCTAATGTATATTTATATCATTTCAGATGGTACCATGACAACATGGAACGTGTAGATGCAGAAGACATGTTGAGACGAATACAGAATGATGGTGCCTTCCTTCTACGACGGGGAGCACAAAATAATTATGCAATATCATTCAGGTATTTTTTAGTCAAATTGAGTAAACTTGTGGTTGTAGGTCTTTCATTATGTCTTTGTGTAACTATATCTTTTGCAATCATATGATATTAAAGAGATGAAGTATGATTGCCAATGAGACAAATGAAATGGAAGTTATAAATTTTGGGAAACTATATGACCCTCAACAATGAGAAAAACCCATACCATATAGTCCACTATAAAAGGCCCCGACATGAAAAGTATGAAACAATTCAATTGAGAAAACTAACGGTCAGTGTTCTCCCCAGGATTTTTGGATAGCGCTGTGGTAAGCGCGTAATTTTCGACAATTCTCAGTAACTTTGTCACGGCGCGCGGTTTGTTTGTAATTGATTTGTTATGTGTTTTTCTTATATTATGTTATTGATGTTTTCTCTTGTAATGATGTCCTCATCATGCTCATGGAAGTTACCCCTTTGTTTGCTAATGTTATGTCTAGATATTTAAGAAGAGTCTTTTTTTCTCTATTGTAAATTCATATAATCTCATATTATCTGTGAAAAATTCCAAGGAGAAGTCTTTTTCCATGATGAGTCTATACCAGACTGCCTACTGGTCCCTCGGAGTTACTTAATACAATGGAAAAAATTGATTCAGAAATAGTAAACCAGTTGATCCCGTGATCCGAAGTGAAAAATAAGCGGGAAATTTGAAAAAAAAATAAGAAAAAAATATAGCAACGCGTTTGCATTGGATAGCGCTGCAGTTAGTGCAATAGAACAGTGGGAAATTGGGATAGCTCTCAAAAGCTCAGCGCTAAAACGGCCTGGGGAGAACACTGAACGGTCTAATTTATAACAAAACAATCAACGAAAAGCAAATTATGACAGACATGAAACAATGACAACTTCTTTTGAGTGATAAAACTAACCAAAAACATAAAAAAAAATGGAAAATGGAAATGAGGAATGTGCCAAAGAGAAAACAACCCGACCATAGAGCAGAAAACAACCCATGTCCACCAATGGGTAAAAAAAAAAATGATGACAACCTGATGATATTTATGTTTGAATAAGGATATGTTGTATGATTGTGCTTGAAACAACTATCCAACATAGTCCAAATGATGATGACACAAATAACTCTAGATCACTGTAAAGCCTTCCACGTAGAACAAAATCAATATTTGATAGTTAGATATAACTACACATGTATAAGTCACTGCCTTCAACAAAGAACAAAACAAATATTTTATTTTTAGCTATGAAATTCCACGTCTTGGCAAAACATGAAACAATCCAAAACAGATGTCATCTAGAATACTTCTTATTATTTGTTTAAATCTTTTTTCAGGGCTGATAATAAAGTTAAGCATTGTCGTATAGAAGTAGACGGCAGATTATTTGTGATAGGAGAAGCTCAGTTTGAAAGTTTAGTGGATTTAGTGCAATACTATGAAAAGAATCCATTATATAATCGTATCAAGTTAAAGTATCCTGTTAACCAGACGGTAGTCGAAAGAAGGGGCTCTGTAAGTAACCATATACATGTGTGTATAATTCTTGATATCAAATTATAATCGTTAATGTAAAATGAAATAGTCAAGTAAGAAAACCATTCAAAAATAACAAGTCTAGAGAGAGGGAGTTATTTTAATTTTATGATTTGATAGTTTGATAAAATTAAATTGACTTAAAACTTAGATAGAAAAAAAATGATATCAAATTTAATTAAGAGAGAGAAAAATAGCAGCAGCCTGCAATTTTGAAAAAAAAGAGATTTCGGTTTAATTTGAGGTTTTTATTTTGTTAATTATCACATGAGGAAGGTTTGTCAAATTATTATGATAATGATTAATTTCAGGTTGAGCGTCCCCCACCTGTGGATGTGGGTTTGACCTATACCAAATCAATGTTAAAAATATTTCAATTAGTAAAAAACGTAATTTTCATCATATGATCGACTGGACTTATTAACAATCTGAATGCCATGAAAACAGAGAGAAAATAAACCTATAAACTATATATTATTAATTCTGAATATCTTTTAACTAGTTTTTTCTTTCAAAATATATTTTCACTTAATTAACATACTTCCCTAAGGAATGAACATTTTAAAATCTACATTTGCCTATTTTTTTAAGGTGGTACCTAACACTACAGGGAGATAACTCTGTAAAATCAGCTGAACGTTTTAATTACGTTGTGTTGTTAAGGGAATATTAAGATTCTCAATGATCAAAATAAGTGTTTGTCAAACTGCTATATAACCAGTGTAATTTTTCTGATAAAACGGTTGGTTCAAATTTTTTGAAATTTTTATATTTTTGTAAAAGGGTCAAAGTAAATACTTTGTCAAAATTTTAAGAAAATTAAACGAGCCAAATTAGTTTTAGTTAAAGTGTTGGGTACCACTTTAAATGCATAAAACATGTATGAACCTTAAATTCCAGGATTCAAGTGTTTCAGGGGGAGCTATGGGTATGAATTACGTGAATCCAAATGACCTTTCCAAGGTAACCGCCTTGCAAGTCATGCATGCATGACCACCTGACGTAGTCCTATATGTATTTGGTTTATGGTTTAATTATATTTGCATGAGAATAGAATGCGTACTGTGTTTGCATAATTTGTGTATTTCTGATACATTTCAGTCTTAAGTATTTATAGTTGTGGTGGAAATTTGTTTATTATATGAATATTCAGAATGCATTATACATTATACACAATGTAATTCAGTTAAAAATTGTTCTTTTTTATGTTGAGTTTATCTTTGTGAATTAGGGTGATTACTAGCAATTTAACGTGATAACGACCCCATCATATAATAAGATCACGGAGGATTTTTCTGATAAACTAATCATAGAGATAACATGCTATAAATGGTGTACGCCAGACATGCGTTTTGTCTTTATTAGACTTATCAGTTAGCTCAAATCAAAAAGGTTCAAATGGTCGAATAAAATATGAAGATGACGAGCATTGAAGACCCTAAATTCTGAAAGGGTTTGCCAAATACAGCTGTAGTAATTTATTCCTGGGGTAGAAAAGCAATGGTATTTAAAAAAAAAAATCAAAATTTTTGTAAACAGTTTATTTATAATCATGACCAGAGTGAGTCGCTAAAAATCACACACATTCACCTGGGAAAATCAACACCAAGATTTCAAATGATATTTAACTGAATCTATCTTTGTGTATTGTAATTTTAAGCAATATTTGTGTACTGTAGTTACCACAAAACATGTACTAAGGCATGCACATTTTTATTCCAACAGACAATGTTTTTTGAGGTTATGTCAGGGGTAGTTATTTCGGGATTATAACTATTCATTTATTAATCTTGGAAGTTCAACTTCTCCTCTACAATACTGCATTTAGAAATATTTATGCTCCATGCTCCATGAATAAATATTTTTGGTATGTAATGTTGACGACCAGGATACACTATACTATGTGGGCAGAACAATATTCTTTAACATAAGTTAACTTATATAATAGAATAGTATATTTTATGAAAAGTAAATTCTTGTTTGGTTTTGATACAACTTTACAACAAAGGGGCCTTAATATCAATAGAGTTTGGAATGGGTGTAATCAGCATTGTATTCAAAAACACTAACAGTAACAAATTTATTCAAATTTTAGAAAAGATTTGTAAAAAGACAAAATTTGAGTGAATGCTTTCAATGTACACAATACTATCAAGTTTGAAGAAACCATTTTCATGTGGTGTGATCCAAATTGGGTCCTGATTCACCATATGAATAAGCTATGAAGAATATTGCTGTTTAATTCTTACATGTTATACATCACAATAAGTATTGTACCACAGAAACCATTTATATGCTAGGAAATTTGCTTATATTTCTCATATCAATTTGAAATTATGAATGTTAGCAGGAGATAGGGTTTGACTTAATATTAGTCAATGAATCATAAATTTTAGTTATAGTTCTTCAAACATGATTTTTTTTTTTAATAAAAAGTATTGACCTCTTAACATTTGAATGGTTTCTGGTATTATCTGTTGTACAAAATATAATTATGAAAACAAATAGTTTGCACAGCTAGTTATGTCAACGATTTATATACATAGCAAAATAAACAGTGCATTCATGGAAGTTGATCAATATGAAAGTTATTATATAGCATTTTCATCATAACATTTAATGACAAGAAAGAACGAAAAAGCGTGTAATTGCGTGTAAAGTGGTAAAAAGCGTGTACACGCCATGTGAAAAAATCCTCGCGTGTAAACCGTTGAAAAAGAGTGTATTACACGCGAATATCATGTCACTTGACATGTATGCGTTGAGAAGCTTAATATTCCCTTTACAACACAACGTTATTAAAACGTTTGGCTGATTTTACAGAGTTATCTCCCTGTATTGTTATGTACCACCTTAATCGAAGTGCAATATACTTACATGTATGCGAACTTAGGCAAAATCATGAATTTGAATATCTACAAATGTACAATGTTTTCTCAATCTTGAAAAAATTGTTCCTCACAAAAATAAAAGAATTTACAGTATTTATCTTACAACTTACATGCAATGAATATATTTTAAATTAAGAGATTGATCTAAAAATAGAAGTTGAGGTAAAATAAGATAGTCTGGATGTTTGCTTTAATCTTTTAATTCTGAAATTTCTACCCTGCAAGCTATTTGATCATGTTGAATTATTGTAAATGCATGTACTCATGTGCATATGATTTAATAGTGAGTATTTGATCAATTCAATACATATAATGAATTTAGTAGGTCTATCCTAATTAGGGCCTATATAAGAACTTCACATTTATTGATCGCTTTAAATATTTGGGAAATCTTTGTTCATCTTTTGGACAAGGGTCAAGCATGATCAATTTGATTACATGTGAAATGATGTGAATCTTCATTTGAAATTATGAAATCTTCATTTAAAATGCTCAAAAGGATAATAACAAACAAATGACTGTATATAGTTTACAATTTCTAAGAAAACAAAAACTTTTATGATGAACACAACACATTTTTATGCATGAAAAAAGCATTAACTTGTGATGCTCAAAGGTTCAGAATAAAAAAATAAGTGTTATGAATGAAAGTGCTTATGTTCTAATCTTGTTTGTTACATTTATGAGAATGATATGGTGGCAGGATGTGGCCAGTTTTCATATTTGTCTTTGATATTTTATGAAGCAGAAATGTGAAAAGATGGAAAATCCCTCCAACCAGGTCTCTGCTCTTTACAGTGTAATGTTTTAGTGCTGAAGCAGAAATGTGAAAAGATGGAAAATCCCTCCAACCAGGTCTCTGCTCTTAACCGTGTTATGTTTTAGTGCTGTCATTTTATGTTCTGTCATTTTTGCCTTCACATTTTCACTTTATGAATATCAAAGACACGATAATGAAATGGCCTCATCATGCCACCATATGAATGAAGTATGGCTAAAATCATTCTCTTGTAGGCATATGTGTACTTAAAATCTTCAATACATTTAGTTCATTATTGCTATACATTTGTCACAATTTATACATCATTTTGGTACTGGTATCATGCCATTTTATACATTTATATTTAAAGCTTCAGCATGCTATGGAATTGTGGTAATTTTTGCATGATATTTGCATGTGCTCGTGCTTTGTAGGTACTTATACCAGATGACGATGAAAATAGTATCTATGGCGATGGAATATATCACAGTCCAAATCAGTTGGTATCCAAGGTAACACAGATTTGACCATGATGCATTTATCTTACTAATTTTCCTTTCATTATTTTTTATGCTCATACTTGTTGAAGTGGAGTTTGTGTAGTTTGTTAATTGTTTCATAAATTAGTTGGGTAGAAAAATAAAAGCTGAATCTAGAATTACACTTTTTCACGGATCCAAAAAAAATAGTAATTAATTCCTGAGTCGGGATAAGTGTTTATCCTGAAATCCTGAAATCCTCCCAAAATAAAGGCTAAATCCTTCCATCTCAAAAATTTCATAGAATTCTTAGAAATAGTTTTCTGCATCTCTTATTTGTTTTGGGCCAGATGAGACTTCTTGACTGTCATATAGAAAACAGGGTAGTAATCTTGTACATATATATAGCAATAACTCTTATTAAACTTCTATGTCATGATTTGTGTCCAGAAATTTATTATTGGGGTTTCCAACATCAATATATGAGCTTTGCCATGACCAATCAAATACAAATGTGTTGCCCCACAGACAGATATCCGTTTTCAGAATTAAAATTTTGATCCATTTAAAATTTTTTTACAACCTATTCTTTGAAATCCTCACATGTTGAATATATCCTGGACTATTTATCAAGGTTTGCAGACATGGGCTAAATACAACTAATATCTTCAGCTTGAAACAATTGAGCATATTGGATATTTGAAATGAAAATTTGTAAGAAAAATGTTTCTGGTCTTGCATATATACAGAACTGCACACTTTAATGCTACCAACAATTACATATTTATATATATTTATTAAAAAAAATCTATTTATGCTTAAGTTATATCATATGTTGTGTAAAAAAAAATCTTTTTAATCATGGTAAAACCAATAGCTTTTTGGAAAAGTTTCAGTTGAAATATATTATTATTGAATGCATTTCATGATTTGAATTATAATTAATATTTATTATCAACTATATCTGAAAATCTGAAAATGTTGCTACTTTATTGATTTTAATATTAACAAGTTTTATACAGGTTAATCGATCTCTGGATAAATAATATGTTTTTCTTTTATTCAAGCAGTAAGAAACAAATGGTTTGAATTTAAATTCTACAACATTTCTTTAAATAATTTGAATTTATTTGCAATTGTGAAAAATATATGCTCTCGAAAGTTTGTACAAATATTGAATAAAAAATATTGTAAAACTAGTACATGTACATTTTAAATTCAAAGTTTCTCTCAATTGATTTAGCTGAAAGTAAAAGCCATAGCAGACTACCAAGCTAACAGAGCAGACGAACTATCTTTCAACAAAGGATCCATTATAACCAATGTCAACAAGGCTGATGGGGGATGGTAATGTGGACCATTTTTATTTTTATAATACTAATTGTAACCTAGCTCAAAAGGGAGGGGGTTATACTAGTTGATCTGTTTCTATTTGTAAGTCTCATGAAATTTCCTAAGAATTTTTCTCAGGAAAAAAATCTGAGCTTTAACAAGTTTCATAGTTAAATCTAAGCATGACAATCTACACCAAAATCTTTTCCAACTACTAGTCCAAAGACCAATACTCCAACACATTTTTTTTTATGTGTCTTTACAAAGTTTTTCAAATACAAGTCTGGAGCATCATACTACATGTACTAATGGCTAACTGTGCAAACTGAGCATGCTATACCATGTGATGTGTTTTCATTGACTTCCTGTTTTATGAACACTTGAAATAGGGGTATGATAAACAAGCAATAAAGCTCAGTTCATCTTGGGTTTTTGTTAATCATAGCAGCATATTTCTTTTCATTAAATGTTGTTTATATTTTGAAAATCCAAATGTGATTTTCTACATGTCATAATCACCTTTATTGACATTAAGTGTTTGAGAGGAAATGGTAATTATCTGTGTCCTGTACTTATATCTTCCAGGACTGACCTTTTCCTCTGATTAAAAGAATTAAGAGCAGAATTATTTTAAAATTCAACATTTTTAAAGAGTACAATGTAATTTTTCAATAACTTTTAAGGTGGCGTGGTGATTTTAATGATAAAAGGCAGAATTGGTTCCCTGAACATTTAGTTGAGGAGCTGGATCTCCCAGAGGAATCAGAAGATACTTCACCATTAGGAGCTCTGCAGAAGGGCTTTATAGACATACAGGGATGCAGAGTTGGTAAGTTTCCTTAGTATTTACAGTGACTTGACTGTTAGTGTTGCTCTCCACCTATTACAACTTATTCAAAATTCTGACCAAATTGCAATTTGTTTTATAAAACCAAACTGTTCAACTGGTCAGAAATTTAAACAAACTGCTGTAGAATATCACAGTCAAAAAAATTAAATGAAAGCTTAGTTTGGACATTTTTATAGCAATTCAAAATTACAACATTTTACCCTTTGCATGGTAATGACTATAATATATCAAACTGTCAGACTGATTTTGTCACAACAACACTAAAGTGGAGTTAAAAGTCTTATAGGATAGTATGTATATTTTATTTTATCACCTTCCCTAGAGAAAAAGATCAGTGGAATTGCACTGGAATACCAATGATATTCCATTGTAATTTCCACTGGAAATTCCAGTGATTTTCAGTGGAATAATTTGGCTGGAATTCCACTGGAACTACATTGGCGTTCCACTGGAATTACAGTGAAAATTCCAGTGTTAGGGGTCATCCATAATTGTCAACCATTTTCCAAAGTGTACAAAACGTACACTTGGGGGGAGGGGGTTAAAAAATCAACATTTTTACCGTACGCTTTTTTTTTTATATTTGCGAAATTTATTTCGTTTCCGTAGGGAAAGTCGATGTATAAAATCAAGAATTGGCTTGGGTGTGTTTCTCTTCTTGTTTCTTCTTTATTATTTTCACTTGATGATATTTATTTCGATATCATAATTCTCCTCAATCCGTTTTGAATGATTAAAAGATCAAGTCATATGAATACTTAATCTTTCAAAAATGTGAACTAGTAAAATTATTTAAACAAAAAGTTTATTTCTCAGTACCCCCGATTGTCAATTTCACCTGATTTATTATAGATCATTATCGTTTCACTCTGTTTAATAAACAAAATCGATGGAAACACTAAATTCTTTGAATGTTTTGATTTTGACAAGACGCCATTTTGTGAAAAGATTTTAAACTGGTCCTTCGATTAATTTCCTTGTAATGTATTCCAAAATAGTAAACCAGTAAACCGGAAGTAAACTTATTTTTCTTAGTATAAGCCTCCTTTAATTAGGAACACCTCCATATGAAGTCTAACCTTAATATCCAATATATGTACACGTTACAGTATATATATACATAAACCATAATAGTGCCATGAATGGCATATTTACAGGGACCTTTTAAATAGAAATACAGGCGGGAAATTTAAAAACTTAAAATGTTTTAAAACATTAATACACTTTTATTGATTGTTGTCTTGAGCTCTGATTCCATCAACAACTGTCAGTCCATACTTTACAAATGCAATATAAACATGCATTTTCCTTTCTTTGATTCTTAACAAAATTTATGTGCACTTTTGTTAATATTTTGCATGCTCTAGGTGCCCTTTTTCATTGGAGTTACCATTCCCACTGTGTGAAAGGGGAAACACTATACTTTGTACTCTTTATTCTGACAAAACACAAGCATCACAGATAGATGTCATCAAATAAAACAGTCAGATATGTTTTAGATTAATATTTTCAATGCAAATTTTTATATTAAACTAAAATATGATAAACAGGATCTTGTTTTTATTAAGAATGATTGATTCTTCTCTTGAAATCTGAAAATGGTTGATGTACACTTTTTGAGGGAGGGTGGGGGGTCTGAAAAAGTGTACGTTTTGTACACTTTGTAAAATGGTTGACAATTATGGATGACCCCTTATTTCACTCATGTTCCAGTGGCTTTCCAGCCAAAATATTCCAATGCATCAAAGGAATTCCAGGGGAAATTACAGTGTTATTTCACTGGTATTCCAGTGGAATCAACTGATATTCCACTGGAATTTCATTGACATTTTCTATGGGGTTGCACTTTCACATTTTGACTGAACAGTTTGTTCAAAATTCTGACAAGTTGAACAGTTTGGTTTTATAAAACAAATTGCAATTTGGTCAAAATTTTGAATGAGTTGCAATAGTGGGATAGCAACACTAACAGTGAAGTCACTGTAACTACGGAAATAAAACACTGTTGAATAAAAGAAAATATGAATTTTCAGAAAATGTGAATGCATGACTCCTCAAAAGAAACTACAGAAGAAATCAAGAAACTTTGACTTCATAATTGCATTTCATCCAATCATTTGCTGAGTACAATGTTTTTTCTATAATTTAGAAATATTTTTCTCACACCGATGGTGAATAGTCAAAATAGTATGAAAATTAGAGAAATAGTAATTACTCATAGGAAACATGAAAAGAAATCAGAATGCAATTGAATATTTATATAAACATTATTCAGAGATATAAACTCTCTTTTTCAGAAACAAGTGGAAGGGCAGACAAACCATTTACATTCATGATCTATACACGTACAAGTCCTCAGCCACTAGAGGTCGCTGCTGATAATGAAAGTGATATGCGGGACTGGATGAGTAATATTGCTAATTGTACACAGCAAACACAACAAACAGTAAGATAGATATTAGTTTAGATTTTTATGCGCCACCTAGGGGCATTATGTTTTTTTCTGTCTGTTCCACTTCAGGTTAAAGTTTTTGGTTAAGGTAGTTTTTAATGAAGTTGAAGTCAAATGACATGAACCGTAGTGCATACGTTCACTATGTTATGATCTTTCTAGTTTTAATGCCAAATTAGAGTTTTTACCCCAATTTCACCGTCCACTGAACATAGAACATAATAGTGTGAGTGGGTCATCCTTGTACTATGAACACATTCCTACTGACTGTGCAAGGGATGTATAGCCAGTCAAAGTCGTTAAAAACTTCCATTTGTATTTGACACATTCTTGTTCTGTTTATTATTGGAGTTAAGTACAGCTCTTCATAAGAATCAGGCAGAGTGCCATATACACGTGATTTATGAGGGTTTCAGATTTTATCTATAAATGGCCTAGAAGAAGCAGTAACCACATACTGCTCTAAAAATAAATTTGAGTGGGAAAATATGAGTGGCTGCCATGGTAACGGACACTCTTTTTTAGCTCACCTGGCCCGAAGGGCCAAGTGAGCTTTTCTCATCACTTGGCGTCCGGCGTCCGTCGTCCGTCGTCGTCCGTCGTCCGTCGTCCGTCGTCGTCCGTCGTCGTTAACTTTTACAAAAATCTTCTCCTCTGAAACTACTGGGCCAAATCAAACCAAACTTGGCCACAATCATCATTGGGGTATCTAGTTTAAAAAATGTGTGGCGTGACCCGGTCAACCAACCAAGATGGCCGCCACGGCTAAAAATAGAACATAGGGGTAAAATGCAGTTTTTGGCTTATAACTCAAAAACCAAAGCATTTAGAGCAAATCTGACATGGGGTAAAAATGTTTATCAGGTCAAGATCTATCTGCCCTGAAATTTTCAGATGAATCGGTCAATCGGTTGTTGGGTTGCTGCCCCTGAATTGGTAATTTTGAGGAAATTTTGCTGTTTTTGGTTATTATCTTGAATATTATTATAGATAGAGATAAACTGTAAACAGCAATAATGTTCAGCAAAGTAAGATCTACAAATAAGTCAACATGACCTAAATGGTCAGTTGACCCGTTTAGGAGTTATTGCCCTTTATAGTCAATTTTTAACCATTTTTCGTTAATTAAAGTAATCTTTTACAAAAATCTTCTCCTCTGAAACTACTGGGCCAAATTAATCCAAACTTGGCCACAATCATCTTTGGGGTATCTAGTTTAAAAAATGTGTGGCGTGACCTGGTCAACCAACCAAGATGGCCGCCACGGCTAAAAATAGAACAAAGGGGTAAAATGCAGTTTTTGGCTTATAACTCAAAAACCAAAGCATTTTGAGGAATCTGACGGGATAAAAATGTTTATCAGGTCAAGATCTATCTGCCCTGAAATTTTCAGATGAATCAGTCAATCGGTTGTTGGGTTACTGCCCCTGAATTGGTAATTTTGAGGAAATTTTGCTGTTTTTGGTTATTATCTTGAATATTATTATAGATAGAGATAAACTGTAAACAGCAATAATGTTCAGCAAAGTTAGATCTACAAATAAGTCAACATGACCTAAATGGTCAATTGACCCCTTAAGGAGTTATTGCCCTTTATAGTCAATTTTTAACAATTTTCATTAATTTGGTAAATATATGTAATTTAAATTTTTACCAAATATAGTTCTCTGTTACTAATGGGCAAAGTTCATTATAGATATAATTGTAAGAAGCAAAATCGTCCAGTAAAGTAAGAACTTCAAACACATCACCATCACCAAAATACAATTTTGTCATGAATCCATTTGTGTCCTTTGTTTAATATGCACATAGACCAAGGTGAGCGACATAGGCTCTTTAGAGCCTCTAGTTTTGGGTTGTTAAGAGTGGTAAAATCTTTCAAAAATCAGCTAAATCACTACAATTCAGAGCCTGATTACGAATAGAATCAAGCATTTTTCATTAATTATCATATGTTACATAGATACAACTTGGTTTAAGCTTCATTTTAGTTAAGATTGCATGTAAACCAAATTTAAATGAATGGTTATATTTGGTATTTGGTATGCACATTTTTTAACTTACAGCTTAATACAGCATGTCTAACTAGTATTTTACGTAATACAATTTATACATTAAGCTTTTACTGTTGAATCACTCTTATTAATTGGATTCCGTGGATAAAATACATCGAGAATTCAAATGTTATAAAAGTAAAAATTATCCATAAGCTTGTTTGAAGACTTGATCACATCATGAAATCAAATTCTATAAAAATATAATTGTTCCTTAATCCACAAAAATTGATATCCACTGAAATAAACGAGTTCACATTATATGAGGAAAAGAATGTCTGATCTCATGGTATCTTTTTCATGAACTAACACTTATCCATGACAGTTTACAATAACATTTTGTTCAAATAATGTTGAGGATAAACTTTTCTCCATTTTGCACAAACAGTAGCTTAAAAATATGAAAATTGAGAATAAATGTTTTAAGTTAATTTGATGCTGATGTTGATGAAAAGGATGCAATAGACCCTACACAGAAATGGGTTTTCCTACCCTCTTTTAACATTTGACAGGTTTTTGATGTACTCAAATATAATTTAAAATTTCACAGTCTTCTAAGAAGGTGAGTATTGCTCTGAAGTCGCCTTATCCTTTAAAGCAACACATAACCGACACGTGCCAGATTGTTTTCAATTACAGTCAACAATTTCAGTAAGCATAACATGAAATCACAATGTATTGTTATTCAAACGACCACTTCCGAGTTATGCCCACTCCTTCACTAGAAAAATTTGTTTATATTGCACACCTTTATGACGTCATTTACCAGCTAAAGGGGATCACCTGAATCACTGCACAGTTAAATTTCATCAAGCGTTTTTGTGTTCGTCATTATGCAGGATAAAATAAAACAATATTTGTACTGTAGGTACTTAATCACTATTACCAAATTACAGCAGTGCTTACTGTTAATTATAAGAATTTGATTTGCCAACTAATTCATGCAATATAGATTCATATTTTTCAACCACTTGCTCAACATGGTAAAGGAAGTGACAATGCCTCTAAACTCATAAACAATGTTTACTAAAACCAAAGTATTTGACGGAAATACATCAAAGTTGAAAGCTGTCTGATTTTTTATATAAATTTAAAATGTACATGTACTAGCTATAGGTAATTAATATAAGTAGAAACAAGAAGTGCATTTTTACTTTTTTCAGGTTAATTTATTGTCTCAAATTAAGCATTGTTGACGAATTGGAGTGCATTCAATTTCCCTGTATTTAAAAGAATATCAACACATAAAAACATGTTGGAAGGGATTAACATTCCCTCAGTATATATTGTAACATGCTCAAGTCTCAAATTAACCTCTTGGTTTAAATTCTAGAATTGATTTCATGGTCAGTGCAGTGTACATAGTTGATACATAATTTTCTTTTTAGGCGTATCAATTATGGACAATTGGTAGTAACGTAAGGAATTTTGTATATTTTGGGAAATTTTAAATAAATATTTTTTTAGACATTAGATTGAATAACAGCTGATGAAATAGTAGGAATTATATAAGTTTCCTATAAATAGAAAATATGAATGCAAATATTCTATTCCTTTTTAGAGATGAATAATATTTCTGTTTATAAAACAGTTCAAATTAATAAATTTATATAAAGTGTTTGTTGCAATTTTTATTTTATTCATCATGCTCATATTTTTAAATAAAATAATAACATTAATTTTCAAATGAAATTTAATCAAATTATCTCCCTTAGATAAATTTTTACTTCCTACTGTGTATTGGAATATCTGAATTTTTGGTATTCTTACCCAGTCCAGATTTTAGTTTTTGAAGTTTGGGGTCACCTACAAGCTGAATGCTGTGACTATATAAGATTTTTTTTCTTTTTTTTTCTTGTTTTATATTTAATCATTTTGAAGTAGTGTCTTGAAGTTGTTGATATTAACATTTATTCAATCTTTTTTGATTTTTATTTCATCATTTGCTTTGAAGATATGGTGTGTTGAAATATGTGCTCATTCATAGAACTTCTTTGTTTTGATCCATTACTTAATTAGAACATGTTTTACTCTATTTCTTAATTATTAAAACTGTTGTGGTGAGTATTTTGTACTTTCATCCTCAAATGGTTCTTATCATCGTCATAATCATCTTTATGACATAGTTGATGAACATGATTTGATTGGCTGTAATTTACGAGTTAATTTGTATTGATATATGAAAAATTTGCTTAAAAACGGAAGAATACAAATTTTCATTAGAAAATCTCTTTGTTGACATTATTTGTTCAATATTTTTCAGAAACAAAAAGACAAACAGTTAGAGAGGAAGAAATGTTTAGCCAGAGATTTGTCTGATCTGATTGTCTATGCTGTAGCTGTGCCATTTGATTTAGACAGTAAGACATCTACAGATAAATTTTGTCAATTAATATCTGCTCAAATTTATTCATATTTTTATAGCTTAATAGAATCAATATTACTCTTTTTGAAAAGGACCTGGTTCATTTTTTTTTTGTAAATTATTGTTATTTTAATGTACATTGTTAACAATATTTATGTCATTTATTTATAGGAGCCCTTAAAGGACCAGTTAACTGCTGTGAAATGTCTTCCTTCTCAGAGATGAAAGTTGAAAAATATTTAACAAGACACCAGGCTGCAAGCTTTGTAAAATATCCTTTGTCAGTATTTTAAATCTTAAAATTGATAATATTATCATGTGTTTTTGTCAAACAGTTTGTATAACACAGTGTTAAAAGTCTATCAAGATATAATGCTTCATCTTGTATACTGTGAAAGTACTTTAATTCCTGGGTATCAATTTTCGTGGTTTGAGCAATATTTACATGTACGTGGGTTTTAAATTCGTGGATTTTAGTTTTCTCTAAACAAAAATAAAAAATTAAAGCCTTTAGAAACGAAGGTTACAAATAGTCTGGATGGAAGGAAATTTCAAAGTAAACAGTGACTTGTGTAAATCGTAGCAATAACACTAATTAACCCATGATAAAGTGATAAACAGATTAAAGACCATCAAAGGTGTTAATAAGGCCATAAACATCTCACCTAAAGAAAACAGTAACATAAACAAATGCTTTAAACGTATCTTGAATTGTCAAATAATTCTGATCAAAATCAAGCCCAGCATGAAATTATTATTTCCTATATGTACGAGAACTATGAGGATATAAAATGAACACTTTATCATACTAGCATATCAATACCGGAAATCTGACTTTCCATCGATCAAAAATATTTTTTATGAGAATTAAAAGATCAAAAGTTGTACAGTTTAGGTTATTAAAGATTAAATGGGTATAATCCTGCATGTATTTGTAGTTCTGTGACTGCTATTAAAGTATTCTCAGATTTGGCGTTATTCAATATATTCTGTAGATCATATCAGTAGTCAAACCTACCGATGGGGATTGTTCCATGTCTTGATTTGGACAACGGTTGTTTTATTTCGTTGGACACTTAAATTCATGGATAAAGTCATCCAAAAAAAACCACGAAAATTGGTACTTTCACAGTACATTATCCTTTGCATTATACTGCATAACACCCAATTACATTAAAATATAATGTATACAACTTATCTATTGATGGCAGATGTCAACTTTAATTACAATGCTTGAGCAAACAATTATACAAACAAACCAAACAAGCCAACCAAAACATAAAACTACCAGCATTAGGAAAATAGCTTTAAATTTGATTGTAATGTGTAGAGAAATTTGCTAGAATCAAATGCAGATTTGACAACAATCTTAACTCTTATTGACCTCAACAAAGCTACCAATAGTTTAAAGTTATTTCTATTGTAATGCAACTCTAATTTGAAAACATTTGAGATAAATCATAAATGTAAACTACGTTTGTGCAACATTTTTGCGAATGAGGTATACTTATACATGAAATATTCTCCACTGTACAAAACAGGTTAAGAATTACTTTCTTTAACATTCTCACATACAACACAAAACAATTAAGTAGAGTATATCCCAAGGGATCTCGTATGGATTCCTCCAACTATGACCCTATGCCAATGTGGAATTGTGGTTGTCAGATGGTGTCACTCAATTATCAGACTCCAGATAGATCTATGCAACTGAATGAAGGCAGATTTATGAGAAATGGAAGGTAAGTAAATTATTTAATTTTTATCTGAAATACAGATAATATTTGATTGAAATTTACTGTTATAAAATTTTGAAATTTTGACAAAGATTTATATAATTTGATCACCTGTTTATGTATCAAATTGAAACACTATATTTTGAAATATTTACTGGTATATAGACAGCCAAATTTGACACTTACAAAAAGTATCAGAAGGTTTATGAAATATTTTTATAAAAAGATTCAAGTTAAGAATTTGTAGCACTCGTGTACAATTTCAAATGCTGCAAAAAGATAAAATATAAAAATGTATGTGTACATTTTGTATTGCAGGTGTGGGTATGTTTTACAGCCAGATGTAATGAGGGCAAAAGATTACAGTCCATTTAGTAAACAGTGCTTACAAAATGTAGACCCACTCACATTACATATTACTGTAAGATATTATTTAGTCTACATTAAAGTGTTACCTAGATGTTGTTTACAGTATGTATTGATTTTAAAGGGAGTTGACTCCCTTTTCAATTTGAATTCTATGTTGTTATAGAGTTAAAACACTTTGACTTTCAGGTTTAAGTTAACTTTTTACTGGTCAATTAAAAGTCAGATAGTGTGTCTGGGTAAAGTGACATGTCTTTCTGCATACTGTTACCTTGTAAACTAGCAAATTTTAAATCCAATTAAGTGTGTCAGTTTAGTACAAAACAGGGTAAATATTCATATTACATTTAACACATTCTCTTCATGAATATGCATATTAATTTGCCACTGGACATTAAGCAGCCATCCAACACTATTATCAATTATCTGGTTATAGATCATGTTAAAATTTATAATGAAATTAGATAGTTCTGCTTTGATTTAACATTGTAACTAAAAATTAAAATTGACAAGAGACATTGACAGCATTATTTATTTGATTGACAGGTGTTGGGAGCTAGACATTTATTAAAGTCTGGGCGAGGGTTTGCCTGTCCATTTGTAGAGATAGAGATAGCCGGAACAGAAACAGATAACAGCAAGTTTAAAACACCAAAAATTGGTAAGTGTCTTGATTTTAATTGTCATCACATATGTAATTTATAAAGAGTAGAAAAATTTAATTATTCTATACATACATAATAAGCCTGTGAATAAACAAAGTTTATCTATTTTTTTCAACATTATGATTTACTGCATTTCATGTACCATATATATTCTCATATTATTTTTATCAAAATTGTTGAGAAAATTTACAGGTCATTGTGACTTTTATGCTGGAAAATGCACTTTGCTGCTCTTAAAAAAAAACACTTTTATATCTATGATAGAATTACCTACATAGATAAATCATAATATTTCAACCTCAAAAAATGTATAGTATGACTTATATTAATAAAGAATAAAGAGTATAATTCTATTCTATTTTTTTTTCAGATGACAATGGTTTAAACCCCACTTGGAGAGAGAATTGTTCCAACACTTTTGACATTACTTGCCCAGAATTGGCGCTGATCAGATTCATGGTACAGGATGAAGATGTATTTGGTGAACCCAAGTTTCTGGGACAGGCAACATTCCCAGTTTCATGTCTAAGAACAGGTAAGATTGCCATTATATATTTATAAATAATTATTTATTTATATCTCATGGAAGAAGATTAATTCACCCTATTAATGACCAATTTTATATGATATGAATGATAATTTCAAGAGTATGAATGTCACGAAAAAAGAATATAGAAAATATTTTATTATAGAGTAATAATTTAATTTTGGATGTAACGCGTCTTCTGATTGGCTGACGTTATTTTGTTATGATCCCATAGACATAATTTAGTCATGTGACCGTGACGTCATCAACGTTTTTTCATGGTTTTCTACGGTTTAAAATGGAATTTAGAATTAAATTATAAGAAATGGCTGTAATATTTTTTCTGTCTATTCGAAATAACATAAAAAATGTGGTTCACACTGTAAATAACCCGCTACACGCGTTATTCAGTGTGCACCAAATTTTTTATGTTATTTCTTCATAGACAGAAAAAATATTACAGTCATTCCTTAATTAAATATTGTTTTGACCGACTGCAGATTTATAATTATTCTTTGGATACTTATTTTCGTTGATTTCGTGAGGATGAACCACAAATGAATTTGTTCAAATATATATAAAATCCGAGGAGACCTAGGCTGTTGGCAGTCCTCTTAATATATAATAAAGATTTAAAGAAATGCATTTTAAATGTAGGATAATGTGACTACTTGGCTAAACCACAAACTCTAATCTACACAAGGTTTATTTTCCCCTTCATTCATGAAAATAGATGAAATCACAGTAATTATCTTCTCACTCTAAAATCATTTCAATTGTATACATTACAGGTTATAGAAGTGTACCTATACAGAATGGTTATAGTGAAGAATTAGAAATGGCTGCTTTATTAGTTCATATTGATAAAAAGAATCCCAGAGTAAGTATTTATCCATGATGCCAGACTGCTGCCACCAAAAAGGATTGGAAATCCAGAAAAACTCTTATTACCTAATTATGTTTTGAAAAAAGTATTTCTCAAATACTCTGCTGACAATTTTTATGCTCTAGCTGTCACCCAAGGACACTAAGTGTTACCCATGTCTGTCTATACATATGTCTGTCTGTATTTTATGTATTTCTGTCCTGTAACTTGTTACACAAAAAACAGGTCAAGTTTGAATTTGGGTGGCGTCACTTATACAGTTCTCATGTTATGCCCCATTATAAAGTTATATGCAAGTTGACACATCACCTGAAAAAAACCCAAGCAGATGGACCTTTTCTTTCAATTTTATTAATTGAAAAGGATATCTTTGGTGCAAATGATGGTAGTAGCAGGATACTTCATTAATTTACTGTTGCAGAATTGTTTTATGAAGTTACCAATAATCTATTTAACTCTGAAATGCCTTGCCCAATAAGATCAAAAATGTGTCCATATGTAGGTTTAAAGATGCTTTATTTTGAGTCATATTTTACTGTTTCAGGAAAGTGAAGAGTCGGATATCTATGCCTGTATACAAGATTTACGAGATAAGAAGAAAGATCTGGAGGAACAGATTGGGACTTACCAAAAGGAGGGAAAACAGCAGAGTGTTCAGAGGTTAATGGAGGAACTGTCTCTTACGGAAGAAAATTTACTTGCAAAAAATGATGAACGTCGTCAGAGAAAGTGAGTTTATAATTTTGTATAACGAATGAAAATAATTTGTTAATTCTTGGCAAAACAAGAAAAGTAAAGCAATTGTGGCTCCACGTCTTTCATTGAAAATTGGGAAATAAAGTTCTGTTGTTCCATTGTCATAAGGTTAATTAATGTTAAAAAAAAAACAATTGTTCTTCAATATAAATGGGTTGAAATTTAGTAACAGATGAATTGCTGTTTCTAGTATTGTAATCATTTTTATTGATTTCACATCAAAATGACAATAGTTTTATAATAAGAAAATGCCTAAAAATAAAGATATAAGATTCAAAGACATACAACTAAAGTTTAGCATTTCAATACTAAGATCATAAATTTAAATGTTATAAAAAGGGTGACATTCAAGGTCTTTGAAACATGTTGAAAGAAAAACTAAATAAATTATATACAAAGGAACAATCTGTTATGAAGTATTTGTGTTATATTGGCATGGAAATGTTGCATGATGCACAATGTTTTTTTATTTTCACTTTGTTTATTTTTTATTTTGTTTGGCATATTTAGTTCAGCTAGTTCTTTGTATAAATTTTAAGTTATTTTCTTTAATGCATTTTGTAGAATTGTTCTAAAGGAGTTTAAATGACCTATTATTATATCTACAATGTACGTTTGATCTACCATTCAAGATATTTAAAAGTTGAATTGATAGATATATTAAGCACCATAAATAAACAAATATTCAAAATGAATATGGATAGAAATATTGGAACATTGAATCATTGTTCATGTTACAATTTTTACCCTATGTGCTGTGTGTGATTCATCAAAACTAATACTAAACTGACTTTTCTTGGGTCTATAAAACATAGGAACTTGACTTTTTTCAGGTCTAGAAAAAATAGGTAAAACAGTATGACTGTGGTGGTGAATTACATAAAATATAATACCTTTGGAGCACTGAGTGACTGTGTATTTCACATCCCCCAATTAAATATATTCACCTCCCTATTACAAATCAGTGCACCTCCAAAAATGTCACTTGTACATCAATGCAATGAATAGGTTTAAAAGGTTATCTACTCTTACAAAGCTAAACCCTTAAAAAAAACTTTACTGCTCTTAATTAGAAGGTTTTGTCCTAAGAATGTTTTACCCAAATGCAGTTTGAAACATCTTTTCAAACTGATCAACTGGTAAAGCATTTGAGTTTATTCCTTCAGTGACAGGTTTAAAAAGTTTAAAGTGAGGGCAGTGAAACAAAAAAAAATAACATACATCATTCAACTTCACTGCTTACCCAATGTGTTTAGTGACAGTATCCTTAGGAAGCAATAGGTCACAGTTCATGTTCTTTAAACTTTTAACATTTTTAAGTTAGGTGAAAGTTTGAAATTTGATTATGTTGGAAAAAAGCTTGAAATTTGATTTAGTTGAAAAAAGCTTGAAAAATGTAAAATTTGAATAATTTATATTTCTAAATGATGTTTTCATTCGTGTTTTGTATGTTGCCTACTTTTAATGTACGGCATCCGCTTCTGTGTTTTAGGTGCTATGTTTGCAAAAACATATAAAGAATAATTGTAATTATCTTGACTTTATTAGGTTTTGGTCTAAAAAGAGAGGTAAATCAGTTTGATTGAGGTGGATTGTTAGAAGATATTATATTGGGATCACAGAGGGCACTGAACTTCACACAATTACATGTTTTACTTCCCTTTTCAGTATTACTAAAAATTACCATTTCAACATTGATTTAATACTGGATATATATACAGTTGGTACCGGCAGGAAGAGTTAAGAACTTTGAACAATTGAAAATTAAAAGGCAATTTTAATTTTTATTGGTGTATAAAAAACTGTTTTATCTCAGAACAAGGAAAAGATTTAGAAGCTATTTCAAGTAGAAACGAAAACTATATTAAGTTTAATATTTTACTGTGAAGTATTAATAGTATTTTTTACTGGACAGTTTCTCTCTTATGCACTTTCATTCATGGTGAGTTTTCTAACATTTTGGTCTTGGCAGCTGCATCCCTTAGTGATGGGGCTTTATGTGACTGTCATGTGTATGTGATACGTTTTACATGTATTTTTCTTTGCAGGACATATACATGTAACATTACATATATTGTAGATTGTGTTTCATGTATGAGTTTTATATAATTTAGTGTTAAGGAAAAGTGATCACTGATATCAGGGGATTTAATTAATAGAAAGAAGAAAGAATCTGATTTGTGTTATATTGGAAATTAGTCATAAAACCTTTGTTTGTAATTATGGTAGGACGATAGAATAATAGAAAGAAGGAAAGAAAAGTGTCTTTCTTTTGTGATTCGTCTTGTATTGGAAAGTTGTCATAAGACCTTTGTTTGAGTAAAGGCAGAAACATTTCAAACTGGAATCACACTGCTAAATATGTTGATATTTTTTGTGAAAAGCTGATCAGGAAAATATCTATATATATATTTTCTATAACTGCTTTTTGAACTGATGAAGCAGTGTATATGCTTAAAACTTTATCATTATATTAATATTTTGTTTTGTAGGAAATATCAGAAAATCCTAGGAATTGACGATTTTAAACGTAGTCATGGTAACTAACATTAACCTTCACCACAATAGTAAACAAAGAGTTATCTCTCTTTTCCTTATATTAAAGCATGCATAGAATATTTACCTATCAATGGTATAAATTAATATGGTATAATTTATGCAACTGTTTCTGACCCAAACAACTATCTTCCCCTCAGACTTCTAACTCTCAAATCTAATATATTTAATATATACTTCAAGTAGTTTTCCTACATATAAAAATTTCTACCCTGGCTTGTAGAAAACTGTTACATCCATTCTTTACTCTGAAAACTGTTTCATTGTCTTTGTTTAGGGTTTTTAAAGTTAGATATTTCATGCTCTTTTCTACATTTCATATCAATTTGTCTACAGAAATTTCCTAGAAAGTAATGATCATTTTCATGAAATGTATTTGTAATGTGATGATTTGAATGGTCATTACCAGACATGGTTCAGCCATACCTTATTTCTGAAATATCTTTAGTTAGATATGTTTATTTCCTATAAATATATTTGTAAATATGATTCCTTTAGAAATAGACATATATATATATATATTCATTGTTTTTTTCTAGTCCAAGAAAGGCTTTTAGATAGAACATGTTTCACATTATTTATTAGTTTTGCAATCTGAAAATCAGCTTTAGTTATATTTAAATCATGTAAGAGATTGCCTATAGGAATATGTATATTAAAAAAAAACCATAGAAACTTTGAATATTTGGACCCTTAAGGTGTACAATATATTAGTACATTTAATAGAATTGTTTTGAAAGTATTGAAACAGAAATATTTCCAATCTCTTTATACTATAAACACTATACACATAGAAATGCAATCTGCTGGTCATTCGAGTATCAAAAAACAAGAAAGTGTTGCGGCGTTTGGCCATAGCCCTAAAAGACACGAAATCGTGAAGCACCAAAATTCAGCCCCTATGCTTGGACGAAAACAAGAAAGTATGAAGGGTTCTGTGGAAGACTTAACAGCCAAGGGTGATGAAGAAAAACGTGCTCAAAGGAAGTAAGTCGCTGAAAAAAAGTTTGGCTACTTCTGTTGAAAAAATATAGGATTCCTTTCATGATTTATTTACTTTCTTGATTTTTAGAATAAAATTGTGCTTAAAACTAAGTAATTGTTTGGAAAGGGAGGATTTGTATCTGCCTTTTAATGGAAGGGGAAGGTCATATATAAGAAATTCTTAAGAGCAATATATTCCGAACTTTGAAAAAAAAACAAATTCATTGTTTTATTAATATTTCACAGAATCATCATTTAAATAAAAAAAAAATATAATGAGTTCTTTTTTTTTTTTTTTTTTTTTTAAATATTCTTGACATTTGAAATACGACACACGTTTTTTTTACATGTAAATGTAAACCTAAGAAAGAATGTTCCACTTATTATCCTTCTATATATATTTTTTCAGAAAATATCAAAGAATTTTAGGAATAGATGAAGACATAGCATCTTCTGAGGGTAAAATCACAACTACATACATGTAGCTTAAAAATGACTTATTTGCTAGAATGCTGACTACGCAGAATACATGGAATGTCGAAATATATATAATCACACCCTTGATAGATATTGCTTTGTTGTAAATAATTCAATATAAAGGTGCAAATTTATCAACCTTCTCACCTGATACAGCAATGGAAATATATGTCATTTTGATATAAGTCCTTGCATACACATTGCTATATTGCTTAGTATGAGACCTATAGTATCAACATTTAATCAAAAAACTCCATGGCTACTTATTGCAAGAATTCCTCTATAAGTATTTCAAAATTGACAAACTTATTCTTCCTGTAGAATGCTTCTGAAAGCAATTATTTTTTTTGTTGAAAGTATTGTAGCCTATTTTGAGGCTTGCACTGTCATTTCTGCCTTTAAGCTGATGATACAGTGCAGAAAAGTGATGTAAATCCATCCCCCCTTTTTTGCTTCATAAAAGAGAAACTTGAGGGATATATCTGATCAGAAAGATTGAAATGGCAAAATTAACCACTTCAGAAATGTGGTAGAAATCCCAGTTCAATTTTGAAACCAGGCTTCAAGTTCAGGGGGAATGAAAGGGGGCTTCTGAGGATAAAAAACAAGAGGGCACTATTGCAACACAAATTTGTTGGTTATTTTTAAAAAAAAAATTGGGGGGGGGGATGCTGGGTGGCCAAAGCCTGAATCTACAACTGCCATTATCACTGTGATTCATCATGATAAACATATAACTCACTGTAGACATTCAAATCAAACTGTCCAGATATATTCTCAGGTGGCTTTTGCTAGTGACTGCCAGATCTATATATCTGAAGCTTTTATTTCACAAGGTACACAAGATTCAATATGGTCTCTTAGACTTGTCTTTTATACATTGAACAAATAATAATCTTTATCTTAAATATTCTATACTTTTGCATTATTTTGCAACAAAATAAAACATGTGTTGTTGAATTGACTTGTAACTGGATGAAACCGAAAGTTTTTCTTTGAATTATACTTAACAATTTTAAATTCAATAACTGATATTCCAAAAACATTGATATTCATAGAATTGAATTGAATTGGTGAACACATGTTTTGTTTCGTTTGTAAAAAAATCGTCTTTAATTGAAATTCAAGGCTAGATGGGCTGACTTTAATTCTTTATTACAAAATTCTTGCAATGGTGAATTGAATGCTGTCATGGCCTCTTTGATGCACACGAATCTTCTTAACCAGTGTCACTATGCAATAGTAAATATAGTAAATATTCGTTATCATTTGGTGGAATGGTCTTTCATTAGCATCTTATACTCAAGTCTGGTTTGGTCAAATCAGTGTTGGTTTTATCATCAGCTCAGACTATTTATATATAAATTGCTTCAGGGTTTTTTCAGGAAATTTTGCGATAAATAAAAATAAAAATATATGTTTACAGTCACTTGGATGCTTAAAAGTTATGGTTAAAAATGAAGGAAATTTTTTATGCTTCCCAATCCAGCATTAAGTTTTACCCTCATCTGTCTTATCTGTTTGTCTACCAGTACATTCCAAAATTAGTTTCTGTTCTCTAACTTTGGTTTTCTGAAACTTATACACAATGCCCAAACACAGAACAATTTTGAAATGGGGTTATGTCCCTTTATAAATTAATAAATTTAACATTTCCATAATCTATCTTTAGTTTGCCTCAACCAAATATTATAAAACTTATACACAATGCTTATTACCCCTAATGGCATCACCATGTTAACTGTTCTTGAGATATGTCCCTTTATATATTGAAAAATTGCCGAAATAGCAGTATATATATTCAAGCGGGAGTATTAGTGTCCTATGGACACCTTCTTCTTTCATTTTCTATTAATTCTGGATTCTGCAGTGAAGACATTGTTTTTTTATAGTGCTTTATTGAAAATGGTTAAAAGAAAAAGGAATAGGGTAAAAAAAGGGGGGGAGGGTAGGTTAGGTCAGGTGTTAGTTAACACATATAGGGCTTTTGCCTAAGGTGTCATTTTCTTTGAAGCAATTTATTTCAGCAGCTTGGGGGAAAATAGCATGATAATATTATCTGAATAGATTTGACCAGCTAAGCTAAAATACTGTCATGATAAGAAAAAATATGTTTATTTATTTTTTATTTAATGATCTTTTTGAATTTGAAACAAATATCTTGTAGATGAAAGATTAGCTGTTTTCAATGTATAATTATTTGCAGAGTTTTAAAAAAAAATTAGGCTAAAGTTATTCAAAATTCAATTTTATAATTAATATTTAATAACAAATGCATATTTCATTTTCAATTGTAAATTAAAGATATTTAAAAACTTTTGAAATACTGAAAATTACGTTCAAAATTGAAAACTTAAATATGACAGAAAAATTTAATTTAATAACTAGATGAAAAAATGCTAATGTACCAAAGAGTAGCAAAACAAGAGAAGAATCAGTACTTTGAAATTGAAGAGATTCGTGCACAGAAGAAAAAACGTAGCAAAGAGAGTAAGTCAAGTTAAAAAGACATATCAGAAACTCACCTTACAGTTCATTGTTACTGAGAAAAGTACCAGTCGTAATTACATTTTACTGTGGAGTCATAATTGTTTGTGGAATACCAATTTTTGTGTATTTATTAGTGGAAAAAGTAAACCATGATCAAAATTTTCAAGAAAATGCATATTTTCATAGGCTCATATGCAGATTTTTGCACAACGTTCATGAAATTAAATATCCATGAAAAATTGGTATCCATGAAAATAAATAATCTCACAGTACTTTGGAAATGATGACATGCACAAAAAAGTGCAACAAGTGGTCGGTGTTTGCTTCAGAAAAGTTTAAGAAGTTCAAAGCGAAGTTGAAAAAAAAAAAACCAAGAGAATGTAGTGGTGCAAATCTGTCTATTTTCATTTTCGTGTCTAAAACTTTTTTATTTAATCTTTGTACTCCACTGTATTATAATCATATTTCCAACAGTATTCTTAGCTCTAACCTAGTCTGGTTCCCTCATTTGTCAATTTGGTAACTGCCTCTCAATGTTGTTGAGATTCAGGTTACTGTTGCCATGTTTGTATTCAAGTGATGACTCAAATATTTGTCCAATTTAGACATGGATATTCCATTTATTTTGATGACATGTTAATTATAGCGTTGAAGGCAAGTCATTGTTATTTCAAACTGGAGTGACATAATCCTAGCTTATCATGCAATTTAATTGTTTCTTGGAACTAGCTATCTGAGCATATAACCATATATCTTGTAAACATCAGGAATAGCATATACTAATGATACAGTGAGACATATATACTTAGGTCATATCCACAGTTTCTTTGAAATAAGTCATATTTTTCTTGGATAAAATGGCTGGTAAATAGCTGATTCCATATCAGATATAAAAATACAGATTCAGGACAGGGTTCACTGAGTCCATGAAGAAATTATAATATTTATATCTGTTTTTAGTCTTGCTAATTTTCATATCTCTGAAGAACAGTTTTAGTTTTGCTCACTTTTTACACTTTATCATATAATTTCTTTCTTTACTAATACTGTTTATACTCTTGTTCTTTTCCCCTCTTTATTCTTAGAAAATATAGACACTCTCTCTTTATCCTTACCAGAATAGCCATTCCCTTATTATTTTTTTAAGATTTCAGGTGGTGACTATATCATATATATGAAGTTATGATTTGATACTCACTATAGAATGAAATTCAAAACAGTGTGGCTGTGGCCATTGATTGACACATTAAATTCATCCATTGACTGGGAAAATTTACGTGAACGTTTGTCTGTAACGACCACTGTTCATGACGTACGATAGACATTTAAACTGTGGGGTCACCAAAGGTTTCTTAACGCCTTTAATTATAAAATAATTCGAAAAATTAATCAGGAATAACCTTTATGTTTTGATTTTTATAATTGATATAAATCAAAACATCGTGTTATTTCTGATTAATTTTTCAAATTACTTTCTTAAGGAGTTGAGAACCTTTGGTGACCCCATAGTTTAAGTGTCTTTAAAAAGTACATAGTGAGCAGTGGTCATTACATACAAACGTTCACCTAAATTGTCCCAGTCAATGGATGAATTTAATGTGTCAATCAATGGCCACAACCACACTGTTTTGAATTTCATTCTAAATAGTAAAGATCAAGCTATAAACGAGAAAGTGGAAGTCTATACTGTGGTTGACTTAATATATAGGCTTTTATTTACAGATTAGTGTGAACCTATTGCAACATCACACAAAGGTGACCATGCCTAATAACTTCACACAGTCAAATCTTGTTTATAAGAAATTAACAATTAGAGAAACAGATTTCTCATGTTATACCTTATTTCTCCATTGTCAATCCATGAATTTTAGATTTTCATAATGGTTGTCTCATATTTGTTAAATTTAAAGATAAATGGGTGTTATAGTTGAGAAGTTTTGTATCTTGACTTATGCAGTGGTAGAATATAGTCATGTACATTATACCAGTATACAAATGTGCTGCATGTGAGGAAAATGGGAAATAACAGATGATATTTATCTAGAAGCTGTGGTGTGTCATGAAACCTTTCATGTTCAAGATTCTTGTCACATTGCCAGGTTATTTGGAGAAGAACTTGGATAAAAAAGAAGTAAAAAAAGATCTATATAAACATTCTAAATGATTTCTTGCCTATTTGTTTCAGAAAATTAAAAAGACTTCTAGGGATATCTGGTTATGGAACAAGCGTATGGTAATAGTCAAGCTACCAATAGTCATTGCTTTGCAGAAACTGTTTATTCTAGCTTGCTTTTCTTAAAATCTTTACAGAAAATGAAACAGAAAAATACTGCTAGAAATTTAATAAACAGCATCATAGCTTTGTTAACAATAAAATCCACATTTCATTGCAATTTCCTTTACTTTTAACATCCATTCCTTTTTCTTCTATGCTGAAGATATTTTGTGGGTCAAATATTTTTGTCAAAATCACTCAACCTTATTTTTTTTTTTGTATTTGTCAAATTTAAGGATATTTTTTACTTATTAACACAAAGCTTATTAGAATGGGTTTGAAACTTCTTCAGGTCATTTGCATAAATAATATTGTGCAATAATATATCAATGATTGATAGAGTTTTAAAGGTACTTCTCAAGGATCAGTAATTTTGCATAGATGATTATTGTTTTCTCCATCAATTTGATAAACTACTGACAAATTTAATGAATATGTGGTATGCGATGAAGCAAAAAAGATAAATTAAAATGAAATATAAAAGGGAGACAAATCCACATTCTGTTATATTAAAGGGAGACAAATCCACATTATGGTGTATTAAAGGGAGACAAATCCACACTGTTATTGCACAGACTTGTATGATAACATTCTCTATTACAGACTTTGCCTTCAGATTGCTTATTCTTGCACATTAGAGGAAATTTGATATATTTAATAATATTACCTAATATTTATAGATACATGTAAAATTAGAGAATAATAAATATACTAATCAACAAAGTATGTTAAGAACATCCAATATCAATGTATGATATATTGGATTGTCACCTCTTAAAAAGTTCAAACCTGAATGTGTTTGCACCTGTCCTAAGTCAGACCCCTGTTGTTCAGAAGATGTCGTTTGTAGATGTGGTTTATAAGTGTTTCTCATACTTTATATAGATTAGACCATTGGTGTTCCTGTTTGAATTGTTTTACACCAGTCAGTTGGGTCCCTTTATAGCTTGATGTTCGGTGTGAGCCAAGGCTTCGTGTTGGAGGCGTACATTGACCTATAATGGTTTATCTTTTACAAAGGGATTTGGGAGGAGATTTGTTTCATTGGATATTATACCTCATCTTTTTATTTCAATTTAGATGTAATGTTTCATCTTGTCTATGTACAAATATTTAGTTAATGAAAATGGTTAGTTGTATCAGATTGTTAACCGGATTTTTGTGACAAAAATGTCGGTTATTGATTTGGGGATGTACGGCGGGCGGGCGGGCGGGCGGCAATCAAATCTTGTCCGTGCATTTACTCATGAACCGTTCAACCAAAGCTTTTAAAATTTTAATATGTTATTACTGACAACTATACGAAGGTCAAGTTCAATAATGGCGATTTTGACTTTTACCGTTCAGGAGTTATGGTTCTTGAAAGGCGGCAATCAAATGTTGTCCGTGCATTTACTCATGAACCGTTCAACCAAAGCTTTTAAAATTTTAATATGTTATTACTGACAACTATACGAAAGTCAAGTTCAATAATGGCGATTTTGACTTTTACCGTTCAGGAGTTATGGTTCTTGAAAGATTGAAAAATGGAGTTTTCAGTCGTGTCCGTGCATTTACTCATGAACTGTTCTACCAAAGCTTCCCAAATTTTAATATGTTGTTACTGATGACAGAATGGAGGTCAAATTCAATAATGACGATTTTGACTTTAACTGTTCAGGAGTTATGGTTCTTGAAAGATTGAAAAACGGAGTTTCCAGTCGTGTCCGTGCATTTATGCATGAACTGTTCTAGCAAAGCTTCCGAAATTTTAATATGCTGTTACTGATGACAAAATGGAGGTCAAGTTCAATAATGACGATTTTGACTTTTACCGTTCAGGAGTTATGGTTCTTGAAAGATTGAAAAATGGTGTTTCCCGTCGTGTCCATGCATTTTCTCATGAACCATTCAACCAAAGCTTTTGAAATTTTAATATGTTGTTACTGATGACAAAATAGAGGTCAAGTTCCATAATGACGATTTTGACTTTTACTGTTCAGGAGTTATGGTTCTTGAAAGATCGTAAAATGGCGTTTCCATTCACGTTGTTGCATTTACTCATGAACCATTCAATCTAAGCTCTTCAAATATTATTATTTCAAAATGTTGAAACTGATGACAAAATGGAGGTCATATTTGATATTGATGATTTTCACTTTCACCATTCATCAGTAATGGTTCTTGTGATATTGCCAGGACACAAATAAATGTAAATAAATCCGGTTTGCTGTCGTTGTGACAGCCTCTTGTAGTTGATATTTTGATTGAGTTCTAATTCACATGGATGATGATGCATTCATTGCTGGAGATGTTTACTATTTTGCCCCACTCTAAGTCTGGCTCATCTCATGGTTTATGTTATCCAATCAGTTTTTATTTGTCACCTTGAAGCATTTTAAAACTTATTACAATGTATTACTAAATATTATGTACATAAATTGTGTTGTTATCTGGATGATTTAAAAAATAATGATGGGTCAATAAAATGTTTTTGTTTGCTATTTTATAACCCTAGAGACTGTTAATTATACCATAGAAGCAGTTGATATGTTATAAAGAAAGAACAGCTATTTTTGAATTAAGGTTTATCTGTATTGCCATTAGAAAATTCTAGTGGAAGATTGCATTCATTTTCAATTACTATGTGCTTGACAGATGATTCTGGTAAACTGGCCTTCAAATTGTATTTATATAAATGGTTCATAGCTATAACAGCAGTATTGAATTATATTATTATTTTTATTGTAGAATAGGTGATGTTCTTGGAAAATTTGTAGTAATAAGCATGTACTGAATTACATTTTAATATTTCAGCCTCATTTAGGAATATGATCCAGTTATTAATATCTTTGCAGATATTTGCATACCTCTGACTGTTCTAGAAAACTTATATTAGTTGATCAAATTTTTATTAGTTCTTTTGGTTTTAGTTAGATAATTAATTGTAATTCATATGTTCATAAATGTATTTATTATTTTCAGTTTTTTACTTTTGACATTTTATTTCTTGAAAATATGTTAGTTTGTTATTTTGCATGTTTACATGTTTATTTGTGCATGCTGTCTTGTTGATCAATGTTATTTTGAAGAAGCATATATAAAGGTTAAAGGTTAAATGGATTGCATCAGGTATAATGAGAATGGATTTGTTTAAAAGATGCATGCACCATTAAGCACAATGATTATGTAGTAGATTTATTATCCTCAGATACTAAGAGTATTGCTTCTGAAAATAAATAACATTTATTGGATAAAAATTTGAACACTGAAATACTGAATAAAACTTGAATAAAAATACCAATGTTATGAAAAAGAAAAGACCATTGTTTGAGGTTTTACTTTGGAATATATGATAAATTGCTGTAAAAGTCTAAAATATTGAATTTTTAGATTGTTTTATCATGTATATGCCAAAGTAAATTATTTTTTTTCAAATCATTCTTCAAAATATTTTTCCAATATTGTTGGAATTATCAATTTATACAAATTGCCTGCATTTGTTTGCATGGTTGGATGAGATGGTGTAAGAATAATTTGAAGTGAGCAAATTATTCAATACTTCATATTAAGCAAATGTTTTGATTTCTGGTATGCATTTCTTGAACATGAGCAATTTATGTGTCATTTAATAAATTCAAATACTACTTACAAAAACAAAGGATGGATGTTTTACATTTGTTTTTTATTTTTTCAGAATAATTTCTACAAGGCCAAAAGTTGTGTATAGGAGGACCTCAAATAGTTAATAACCTTATCACCATTGATGACCATGTGACTGATCATGTGATAGAGATCTCATCCTGATTAACACTCATCCAATCAAATCTTGTGATACATACAACATTTGTGCTATGACAAAAGGGACATTACTCATGTTTTAATTGTTGACAATATTGTTATACATAATATTGTTTTAATTGTAAATTATCTTTCCCCATCTATAAGTGCTAATTTTGCTTTTGAATAATAATGATGAGAACAATCATACCTTGACCAATAATAATCTTAACATAAATCTCATATATCTCAATAAATCTCAATTGTATGATATTTTACTATAATTTCAGTTGAATGTTTATGTATAAACAAGTCATTATATTCACCCATCAGACAACACAAGTCTGTGTGCACACTTGTTAAATAAAAGAAGCTTTTTGGTCCTAGGGTCAGACCTAACTATGTATGTTTCTTATTCTTAAGAAATGTAAGCTTGGTTTACTAATATGGAACATTTCTCTGATAAATTTATGTTACAAGACAAACAAGTACAGATAATTCAAATAGCTTGCAGTGATTGTAAAACCTTTGTTCTAGAAACCAAGAGAAGACATCTTATTTCTAAAGCAATTAGGAATAAGTTATTGTTTTAAAAGTTTAAATTAATGTTATAAGAACAGGTCAAATGAATTTTAATTTCTTTGAGAGCATTAAACGATTTTTGGCTGCTTATATTAACATTGATGATAGAACTATGATCACATATACTTATAAAGTTACTTATTTCTTATGAGCATAGTGATTATTATCATCAAATTGCTCAAATTGAAAATAGAAACTTTTGATAAGATGTTTAACAAAATGTGTGAAAATTTATATAATTGCCATTTACTAATAAAAAAAAATAGACAGATTTTGATATTCCAAAAAATTCTCTACTTGTTAAATGTCTGTTATCATACCAAGAATTCACAAGGTCTAAGATAATTGCCAATTGTGAAGATATTATTCTACATCCACATTATATACTTTTCAAGTACACAAGGTAATTGAAAAGACATTCTACATCATTAAAGACTCTGTACGTTATATAATATGCAGAATTATGTAATTTTGTGATGCATCAATTGTATACTAAGATACGAATCCATTTCTGATTTATGCCGACAGCCAAGTTGCTAATGACAAATAAATATCATGTACTTGAAAATAGCATACAAGGTCTTAGAAATAAAATTTTGTAGTTTCTAATCCTAGAGATTATATATAGTAGTTTGATGATGATTTTTATAGACTTATTGACAATGATATATGTATCTGTTTGAAGTCTACTTAGCAGTGACATCAGCACTTTGGTAACAACTTCTTATGTTATCAGCAGAAATTAAAAATTGATATTCTTACAGTTTGTGATATGGTATCAAGTATAAAATTATTAAGAATAGATATGGAATTGATTCGATGTGTACAGGAAAAATATATACTATTATACTTCTGACAATATATATACTGTAATTACCAATGCATTGTTTTTGTTATCGGGTTACTGTCTCATTGACACATACCACACTCCCCCAACTCTTTTATGTATAAAAGATAAGAGAAATAAAAATAGAAATTTTTGTAACATCATTTTCTTTTACTGTAAAATTACTTACATCAGAAGCCCAATTCTGATCTTTTGCATGAATGCTTTAAAACAGTTTAAATTTCGAACCTAAGCCTGGCTGTTTTTGTATTAACGACAATAACAACATTGGATTAATAGTATGCAGAGGCAGATTTTGGAGGTGGCCACCCAGTTAGTGCATAGACTTTTTTACAACTCCTACTCATATTTTTGTCCCTTATGAAACCTTCTTTTGGTTTGATATTTGATAAAAAAAAAAAAAATGTGAAATGGACCTCCTTTTTTGTTCCAAATGCAAAAACCCATGGACTATTGACCAATTTTTGTCTCCCCTATAAAAAAAATGTTGAATTCAACAAGACTTGGACTGAGGTCTGCAGTGGTTAAAGATCGTAAAAGATTGCAACAAGATTACACAATGAAGAAATATATATGTGTTATCATTATATTTAAAAGTGGCGTGTCTACTGGAGTGCAGTCTATTTTAAAATGTTACAGAAGTTTGTTAACTGTTGAAATGAAAATTTCTGTGATAAATATATTTTTTGACAAAAGTGGATTTGAATAATATGTAGTGAAAATGGGAGACATCAGAGTACATTATGTTTTTTTTTTGTGTGGCTTGCCTCACAATTGTAAATGGCACTATGCTTACTGTTCTGTATCTACATCTGACCGTCTGTCCAGTATCAAGTTAAAGTTTTGGGTTTTAGGTAGCTTTTGGTCACAATAACTAGAAATTAAGTACATAGATATGGTCTATTTTAAAGTAGCATCATTTGAGTTTTTTTTCATATTGTATATGATAAATTGATTCAAATTAAAGGGTCAAATGTTTGAAAATATATATTGGAAATTTGGAATTATTTCTGAGTTTGATTTTTGTTACATAGATAAATTTAGTATTTAAGATGGTCATTTTTAGACCAAAACTATATTTAACAATTTAATTGAAAACCAAGCATCTCTTTGTGTGTACAGAGTTTGATCAGAAATTAGGTGGATATTTGTTTGAATTAGTTATTTGAAGATCAGTTTGTTTTGTTTTTTGATGAATTAGAAAAAAAGTCTCCAATAAGGGGAGATAAATCTACATTTGAGAATTATAAGAATTAATCTCTTGGTTTCACACTCTTTGAATATAATTTCATTATAAGTATAATTTTTTTTTACCTTAAAATATTGACATATTATTGTCAGCCAGGACTAAGCAATATAGAGTATCCCATTGCTAACTGTAATGATGTTGTAGCAAATTATTAATTAATTAAAGATTAGATTTGTTAATATATATGTTAATTAACGATTATAATTGTTAATTTATTAACCAAATTACAAAAAGACAGATTGAAGATCATTGAAGAAGAAAAAAAAAAGAAATGGCAAACATCACACAAGTGATGATGATGTCTCATTTGGAGGTTTTGAAAAGTTGACACATATGTAAATATGTTATGTACATTTATACATATGTATAAAAAACTTATTTCTTTGCAAAATGTATTTATGTGGAGCATACAATCTAATGTCATTTTAAAAATATTAATAATTTTTGCATCATAATAATGTGATAGAGAGAAATATTGAATGAAATATTAAATAAATATTGGTAAACATATTTTGGTTTTGTGTCTATCTTGTGACATACTTTTTACTGTTACAATTCATATATATCATTATATTTTGGACAAGATTGTAAATGATCTTAAGTATTTTCCTTCAGTAACACAAACAAAAAAAGAAAGATATGGTATGATTGCAAATGAGACAACTCTTAACAAGAGACCAATGCCTCAGACCTTAACAACTACAGGTCACAGTACAGCCTTCTACAAAGAACAGAGTGCATACTGCATAGTCAGCTATAAAAGACCCTGAAATGACAAATGTAAAACAATTCAAAAGAGAAAACTAACCGCCTTATTTATAAACAAAATAATGAATGAAAAAGAAATAAGTAACACAGCAACAAACGACTGACTCCTGACTTCGGACAGGAACACACAAAGTTCTTATAAACATCTGATAATTTATAACAAAATCTTTCATTAAAAAAGTCATGTTTTAGAAAGATTGAAAGCAATATAAAAAGAATTTTGCATGCTATAGAATTATGTTTCCTGTTTATTTATAGAATAGTGATGGAAATAATGTTAGTGGAAGATTAGAACAGAAATGTTGTAAATAGTAATGATTTATATGAAAAGAAGAAGATGTGTTATGATTGCCAATGAGACAACTTTCCACTTGAGACCAAATTACAAAAAAGTAAACAGAACAGCCTTCAAAAAGGCCATAGATTTGTGAATCAACTAATAAAAAAAAAGAGAATTGGGTTATAACAGCTAGTTTAACCCTGTCCCATGCCTCCTATGTGCACGACTCGAGTAAGGAACCTAAAGATTGATTGTCTTTTTTATTATTCAGCCTTTAATTTTATTTAAGGAATTTGGCAGTTTTTGTTAAATTTGTTCACCATGTGAAGACTCCCAGTGATACAGATCTATACATTTGTCTACTATTGTAGGATGATGGAATGACTGTATCATCAAGTTTCCCTATTTCTATACAGTTATCATCAAATGGGTATTATTTATTTATCATTCTTCCCTTCATAAATTTTAGCTTTTAATTCCATTTATGTATATTTTAGCACTGTTCTATGTGGTACCCATTCATAACCTCTTGCTGACCTTGTATTAACATTAAGATGTCCCTAAAATACTTTGTTGTTGCAGAGCTTTTTTGTCATTGATGTTTGATCCTTCATTATACATATATATATATATACACTAAAAAGATTGAGTTTGGCTTGTTTTATGTTCAGTGGCAAATATTTCATGCATTTTAAGAAGAGAACAAATTAACAATTGATACAAAAGGTAGTTTCTGCAAGGGGATATTTGATTCAAATGAATAGCAGAAATCTTTGACTCCCCCTGAAAAACGAAGAGTATGATTGATAGGTGCAGAAATGTTTCTTTGCCACAGAGTACCTACCAGAAGCCACTGATGACCATACTTCTATACCATGACAAATAAGAGATGGGGTCATTTTCATTTGAATCTATTTCACATATGGGTCAATTTGAAGTTCTGCTTCAAGTGTCACTGGACATCTGATTGTTTCATATACATATATTTATATCTGGATATTTTGAAAATAGTTCTGAAAGTTTTACTGTAAATGCTTATGACTCAAAACTGCATTCTAAACAGATTTGGGAATTTTAAAGAATTTATCAAAAATAGGTCAAAACCAAACCATAATTAATAGAAAGCTTGATTTACAAAAACATGTACAATTTGCATTTTTCTAACAATTTTGTCTTTACAAGAAATATTTTTTGTCATATGAAATCTCAGTGACAAACCGTCTTAAAATTCTGGATCCTGTGTACACTGTATTTGTCCCAGGTATCGGTAATTACCCTTATGTCAATATACCATTTCTGAATTAACTAACTGCACATGTGTAACGGTCCTAATCAGGTCAGAAACATTCAAGTAAGCTTTCAAGTTAAAGAAGGTCAGATCTCAACACATTTAAAACCTTTTTAACGGGCGCAGGACATTTTAGCGAAAAAATTTGAACTGCAAGGGGACATTTGAGCACTGGAATTAGAGCCCATTTTAACGCCGGATTAATCCGTTCCCCTGTATTTTCGAAAGCTCATTTCAGCGAAAACTTACCTCGTTGACGGCGTTTTGCATTTGCGCTGATCTGCACTTCATTTGCGCCGATTTTTTTTCTTCATTTTAGCCGATTTTCTTACAGGTAAATTACAGGTAAATTACAAGTGAATGTTATTTTTCATTTATCATCATAGACCTCTTCTGTTATGCCACTTGTACAAATGTTACAAATTATCAATCAATTGAGATAGTCATTTACCAATGTCACTTCATTTGTCTTTATACTCTGTGCTCCGCCCAACAGAGTGGATTTTCCTCCACTAGTTCTGAGCCAGATAAAAACGACAACAATCTATTCTACATTTTGTAAAAGCATCTATAATTGCGTTATATATATATATATGCATTGTTTGTTCAAAGCCAATAAGCATAAACTCGGAAACAAAGCAAAATTTGTTTTTGACGGCTGAGATCGCAAATTATTTCCCCCATCACTTCAAAACATCTTTCTCTGGTAGGAGGGCGTTAATTAGAGGTATAGTTTCCATTTTTACATCGGATTACGTGTAAAGTATATAGCTGATAAAAGTATTTCGGACAGCACTTAAAAGTACGATCTATAAATAGTGCAGACATATCATTGCAAATACATTCAAGATTGAGGTGTGTAGAAAAATAAGTATACCTTTTTCGCAATCATTTGTACTGCCCTTCCAATATGACGTATGACCAGTTTTTACTCACCTATGTTAAACTGTAAATGCAATTAGGAGCAAATATAAAATCGGCGCAAATGAAAAAATGAAATCGGAGCAAATGAAAGAATGAAAATTTAAAAAATCGGCGCAAATGTCATACACGCCCTAGTTGAATAATACTCATTTAGCTTTGGACAGAAGTTCAGTGTAATTCAAAGCGAACAAATAATGGTGCAGAGTCGTTCCAGGTCCATGATAGTAATTTTATAGTTGTCACCCAGCTATTTGTGTTTCTTGATACTATTATCAAATTGCATACAACAACATATATAAAAATACGAAGTATAGACGAATGTGCACCAAAATCTAGACAAAGTTAAGAGAAAAAACGGTTCCTAATGCAATTCAACAGTATTTTACAGGGGATTGTATATCCAGAGGACATTACGTACGATCTCTAGGATATAAATTCCAGGCTAGAACGAACTTAATCATTTGAATAAATCGTTTAGACATTTAGTGCTGTTTTTAGTGGACATCATATGTTTTATATTGTGCTGTCTTGAGTCTATTGAAGTTTTTTATTTATTATATAGTATAATGGGTTAAAAATATTTCGCTAAAATGGGTATTGACAAATTATATTTTCGCTAAAATGGGTTCTACTTTGGCGCTATCTAGAACGTCCAATATTTTTCGCTCAAATGTCCTATCAATGGGCTAAAATGTCCTCCGTCGCCGTTTTTAACTGAGTCATATAATAAATTAAAATGAAAATTGTTATTAGAAAATTGAATAAAACATTATTGATAGCAATAGTGTTCAATTATTACACACATGATAGTTTTGTTTAATCGTGGAAATGATATATAATTTTATGTGTACTTTTATGGTTTAATAAAGATTGCTGCAGACAAACTTAGAGACATGTATAATATGTATGTGTCAGTTGGTTGTTTCGTACCCCCATAGCCGTTTGCTATCTAAATAAATGTACAAAACAAAACGCTAATTGTTTTCTCATCTGATGGGAAAATGGGTGGTACCACTTTTTAGCTGTATGCTGAGATGTAAAGTTACTAACAACATGGTCCGATGAAATCATGCAACTGTCTGAAAATATTTTCTTAGTGTGCAATTTTACCTGACTAAACAGTTTGTATCCTCTTCCTTAATGCGGGGTTCACACATTGCCGATTATTGCTCCCGTTTGAGATCAGAGAGCAATAAGACACAAAAAGTGAAAAAGTCGGATTACTATCCTCAATTATCTGGAATGTCCTATCATTGTCTGAACGCAGTCGTTCAAGTTCGTAACATATTCCTACGGGTCGGAAATGGTCCGGATAGTTAGGCGAAGCACCCCGACAGTAAGGTGCGTCCCGTAACATTCGGGGAAACTCAGCCGATTTTGTCTAGTCGGATTACAAACGTGATTATGTCGTGAGATATTCTTCTGTATCGGATCAATGGTCTGTGTTGTCTGGACGGTGTTTTGTGGAACTGGAATAATCTGGAGAAATTTTTCATTAATGTTTTTCTGCCGATTGAGTCCAGATTGCATCCAGATCTTGCCGATTGCGAACCGGCCGAAACCGTTCCGGAGCAGTCCCGTTATTAATAAGAAATTCGTCAATGATAACCAAGTCAGAGTCCCGACAATTAGAGAATTCAATACGACTGAGACCAGACAAAGCCGTTTGCAATTTCCGATAGAGCGGACCGTGATAGGATTAAGTTCCGACAGTACCTGATCATCCCCGAATATGCCGACAGTTTTCGAACGGATAACTTCCGTCAGAGTCGGTTCACTGTCTGGTCACTGTCTCATCTTTGTCGGATTACATTCGGTAAAATCGAGACGCAGTCGTGACAGACTCGGTCAAATTTTACCATGCGAAAGATACAAATCGGATTAGAAGCGGATTGAGAACGGGATTATCGGGACAATTTCGCTTGGAAACGGTTGGATATCGACGCTTCCTGAACAATTTCTGATTGTTGTCGTGATTAAATTATTTTTTTTTATAAATTTTAATTAAAGTTTGAACTTCCATCCACGATTCAAAGGATCTTGATTAGACTTTCGACAAATTTTAATCGGGAATGGTCCTGTCAAGGACGGCAGTAAAAATCGTGAATGTGTGACCCCAGCTTAACTGTCGGGTTGCTTTGCCGAACTATTTGGACCCTTCCCGACCAGTAGGAATCTGTTACGAACTAAAACGACTGCGTTCAGACAATAATAGGACATTCCAGATAATTGAGGATACTAATCCGACTTTTTCCCTTTTCGTGTCGTATAGCTGTCTGATCTCAAACGGGAGCAATAATCGGCAATGTGTGAACCCCGCATTATAGTAAGAAATTTAACTAGTTCTCCGATTAAAGTCAACCTGCTGACTCGACCAACCCATTAAGGTTTTTAAAGAAATAGAGTCGCCCTGGTTATGCACATTAAAAAGGCTATGGTTTACCCCCTCCCCCAATCTGTATCGCAAACGTTTTAACTCATAGAGAATACTACTATATGATTTTAATTCACTGACAGTCGTACGAAAGTTTCAGTTAGAAAGAACGATGCACATCTTTAACTGTTTAATAATCACACATATTACATAATCTAAAGATTAATTAAAATTAATTGCTACCAAATCCCTATCTCTTTTTGACCTTACTATATATCAATAACAGGTATCGATTCTCAAAGAAATAGCCTAATCAATTCCAAATTTGCGGAACAATTTTCTTTGAGTTTGATGATTTTGCAAGATGCACGTACGTTACTTGTAGTCCTATCTTTAAATCTGATAAAATTAGATCTATTCGTATATACAATCACCAGATATTTACAGATTTGTCATATCCACACGTGAAGACGAACCTGCCTACACCATATCTTTTTGCGCTATTTGTGTTGCTTAAGGCTTCCCTTTAGTTTTCAATGAACATCTTGGCCTGGTAATAGGAGTTTTAAAATTAACAACATTGCATAAGACAGTCAGGAGGTATATGAATGATTAATCCCGCGGTATAGGCGTGAAAAAGTAGGGATTCGTACAATGTAGCAATATATGAAACTAAACAACCAATACGAAAAAACATCCTCCAAATATAAAACAAAAGAGGATGTCGGGTATGTAAACATCACCTTAACAGAACACAACGAAACAAAAAGTGAAAATTAAAGAGGATAGGCATTTTGACTTGTCAACAGCTCTAAACCAAACTGAACTTATAAAAGCTATGCATAGATTTACATAGACTTTCAAGATGTCTTCGACAATAAAAATTCCCTGGTGACCAAAATGATAAAGGTAAGAGTCACCAAACTTGGCGACATGCTGGGAACGTCAATATGTATGTTCCTGCGACAAGCAATAAATTAACTTGTTATTTACCTGCAGTGTTTTAATTCAAAAATCGTGTATGCTAAATGTTGCTAACGAAAAATACCACAAAACTAACTTTTTTGTCTTATGATTACAATCCATGTAAACATTCGTGTTTTTATTAATTTTTTTTTCCATTAGTCCAAGTACCTTTATTTATTACCGACTCTCTCTAAAATAGTCATTAATATGAATTGCAGAGTGAATTATGTAATTTTAAAACAAACATAAGTGACATCATATCTGTAACTTAGGTTTTTTGCATGTATTTATCTGATTTATGATGTTTTAAGTGCGAAGAAAGTCAATACAATCTATCTATATTCCAGTGTTAGAAAAGATTCAAATTATCGTGACAAAGAGTGGCCTCATGTTGGTGGAGGTGAACATAGGGTATATGGGACGGTGGCGTCAATAACGGAGCAATCCCAGGAAAGAAATTACACCAGAGGGCATCTTGCCAGGATGCTAAAAATCTCTATCCATTATGCCAAGTAAAATTGATATACAGGACAATGGGTAATTTTTATACGACCGCAAAACATTTTTTGGGATGGTACAATGGTATGATGTGATTTTCGTCGTCGTCGTCTGCGTCGTCCGAAGACACATTGGTTTCCGGATAATAACCTTAGTCTAAGTGAATGGATCTCTTATATTTTTTTTTCAAGAAGGTTCAATACCACAAAAGGAAGGTTGGGATTAATTTCGGGGATTATGGTCCCAACCGTTTAGAAATTAGGGGCCCAAAAGGGACCAAAAAACAAGCATTTTTCCAGTTTCAGGATAATAACTTGTGTATTAGTATTTTGATTGCTCTGAAATTGTACCACAATGTTTGATACCACAAGTAGTAGGTTGGGATTCATTTAAGGGGTTATTTGGCCAACAGTTTCGGAATAAAGGGCCAAAAAAAAGGGCAGAAAACAACAATTTGTGTAGTTTCCCGTCAATAACTTCTGTGTAAGTGTGTGGATCTCTTTGTCATTGTACCACAAGGTGCCATATCACAAAGGGAAGGCTGGGATTGAGTATGGGGATAATTACGCCAAACTTGTAGGAATTAGGGGCCAAAAGGGGGGATAAAAACTTTTTAGTTTCCAGAAAATAGCTTGTGTTTAAGTGTTTGGAACTCTCTGATATTGTACTACATGGTTCCATACTACAAAGGGATGGACGGGATTGAGTCGTGGGGTACCTATAAGGGGGTTTCCAAATTGATTTTTTTGGGGGGAGGGGGGATTTTAATTTTTTTTAAGGATTTTTTTTTTATCAAAAACTTTCAAATTTCAAATTTGTTTAAAAGTTTAGAGAAGAAATCTTCTTCTTCAATTGCGCAATAGATTTGTAAGATCTTTGACAACCCTTATTTTTCTGTCAGAAACCTTTATTATGTAAAAAAATTCAGACAGTATCAAGCTGGAATATTGTATCTAAATTTACGGTACCCCAACTTTTCAGGGTTCGACCACTACGGTCGTATCAGGCTGCGCCTAGCGAACCATTTTATTTTGTTTGTAACCCCCCCCCCATATACACCTTAAAAGTTGCTCTGTAGTAATTTTCGGTCGTATTTCTCAGAGTCCTCATCTTAAGGATTTTGTTTTAAGTTTGCTTGTGGAGAACGATCCCAATGTCACCCTTATTTTATTCATATGGTTTATCGCAAGAGTGGCCTGTTTTTTATTATGCTTCACTCTCATGATAAATTTTATTATGATAAATATATAAATCCACGCCGCACAATCAAATTTATTGAGATCTGGACATGCAAAGTGTATTTTATTGAGTTAATTAATTGAGGACATAGCAAATATAAATATTTTGACATATTGCACGTCTTTCTGTAAACAAATACAATACAAAGTCATAAACAATTACGGCACGTGCATAATGTCTAAAACAATGCATTAATAGAAAGAACATTAAGCACAAGTGATTGGCACCGACAGATAATCTGGTATACATACATATGCAGGTATTTTGATCATTGGAGAGTTTTGTTGTTACTTTGAAACGTCTTAGCTACCAGAGTTTATTTATAATCTTAGAAACGCCGACGGATGATGACAAACTTGCGATGAATTACCAAACTTTACAGAGGATATTTCGAAACTTATTGTGATTCCTTCTTCTCGTGAGAAAAAAGGATAAAAACTTATTGTTCTTAGTTTCTTGTGTATCCATTGAAAGAAAATTTTTAATTTAAGGATTTGTTTAAAATGAGTAGACATATGCATAAACGGAAATCTCTTCCTGAACGGAGAAATTTCCAGGAAAAATCTTTACCAGATATTATTAAACACCATGACATGTACTTCGATGATGAAAATGATAGTCACTCTGCTCCGAATTCCCGCTCAAATTCTTTCCGCTCCAAAACAAAGCCAGAAGTGAAGGTTCTTCATGTAGATGTTGGCAATCAAAGAAGGAATAGCGAACCGAGTACACCGCTTCCGGTAGATTCGTTGTCTGTTCCCGGACAGGATGATAATATTTTGGTTAAAGTAAGATCATTCAAAACTACACGTAAAGGTATTGTTAGTCGCGGAGATTCTTTCAGGAGGCAAAGCAGAGGAAGTATTACAAATCTTACTGCTTCCAAATCTGACAATGCTCTTTATAAGACACAAGATCAGCCATCAACGAAGACAAAAAATGGACTCCTTGCTGCGCCATCAAGAGGTCTAGAAACACCGCATAGCAATTGTTATAAAGTTGCAATTATTGGAGCAGATGGTGTCGGAAAAACTGCTCTAACTAAACAGTTTCTCTCATCTGAAAGTATGTTCTTCAATGATAGCCCAGGAGGTGAGTAAATACATGTAGTTGAAAGTTCGATTGAAAAAGGTTTAATTTAAAGGAACAGTATTTTCCTGGCAATGCAAGTCCCGGTTATGTCAGAAACCCCACCACCGCTAAGGTATCAGAGATACACGTTTAAGCCGAATAGTGATGGTAATCAAAGACAACTGGTCTACTTATCATGCTCTTTTAATTTTATGGTTTTCGTCGAAGTCCGTTGCAATATAACAAGTTTTTTTTTCTAAAAAATAACAACCAAAAGGACCTCAACGCAGAAGCACAAAATCTTCAAGTAATTGTACATATATATATATGCTGTGGAAATTTTCAACTATTAAAAATTATGAGTATGGGTAAGGCCAACTTGACCCCCCTGTTTGTCCTGTTTTATTCAATCTTGCTTGTACCAATTCAACCATTGTAAAAGAAGGAGATGATGTGTTCCGTCCTTTATGGAAAATAAAAGGGGCGACACATATAAACTATCTATTATACTACAAGAACTAAAAGTAAATCTAACTACAGACGCAATAGTCTGAAAAAGTAAAGATACTCAATTGCAAATTAATTGCCCTGACAAAATGCAGAGGCAATGGCCATATCCGCTCTATAAATCAGCTCCAACAATTAAATGTTAAAATCCAAATAATAGTAAAATATTAACTTAGCAGAATAATCATAGTAAGATCGAACTGTTGATTTAATGTTTTAAAGTAATTGTTGTCTACACGCAGTAATCTGAAGTTGTTTTGTATTAGAGATTAAAAAACGTTACATAGATAATTGTGTATATGTTATGAAATTCTTATCTCGTGTGATCGTTCTGCTATATGCAAAAATGCATGTAAATAGAAATACCAAAGTTCATCATATTTCATACTTTTGCCAAAATATATCAATAATAATGCTATACTTTATACCGAGGAGCAACATTTGACAACATCTCATTCTTTATGATGTCTTAAGATGATAATTAACTAATACATTTACACAGAGTCAAAGGAAAGGCAACCGATGGGATAAACATCAAGTCTTATCTGAATATTCTCTGTATTGATCAATGTTTTCCCTGTAATTATCTATGTGACTTCTAAAAGGGAAATTAAAGTATGTACATGCATGCCAAAAAGACAGCAATATAAAAAGGAAAATAATGACATCTACAGCAAAGTATACAGCCAAATTGTTATTTGACTACTAATAAACTAGTATCCCAACTGTAGTGTAGCTTCAGCCCGCCTCCGGCTGGGGGATCTTCACGCTGCATGTGTTGAAAACCCATTGCTGGCCTGAGTCTGTTTTCTGCTTTTTGTCAGTTTTTTTTTTTACACATTCCCCGTTTCCAGTCTCAATTTTATTATAAAGTTATTTAGTTCACGATGAATACATACCAAAACAACGTTTTATTATTAACGTTATAAATTAATTAAAGAAACACAGTTTTTCTTACAAGAATTTATTTTAGTACATCACGTTTCATACATTTGCCAAAATAACAATAATTATCTAATCTTTTGTATAAAAAGAAGAGAATTATCTGACACGATCTCAGTTCATTAGATGATAAAACTTTCTAATGCATTTTCAATAAAGTCAAAGAAAGGCAACACTTAGGATGAACTTTTAGTTTGTCTAAATGGCTGAAAATGCTAATGGTCTGGGTTAGAATTATCCACTTCTTTTCGTGACTTACGGTGAATACTTGGAAGTTTCCGTGGGGGTCCATCGTTTGAGGCACAGTGGACGGGGACATATTAGTCCGTCATTGTGAAAACTGTGCCTAGTGTACAAAAGGTGAAATTGTTTGACAATTTTATGCAAACAAACGATATTTTTCTATCAAAAGCTGGGGGATGGCGGTACCTCGCTATTCTCATATTGATCCGCAATGCTTTAAAATTCTTTTGACTTTAAAAACAACAATCAATTACAAGAACTCTCAATTGCGACACAACACGACATATCAATCTAATTTATTCGAATATCTTTAACTTTGATAGCTTAAAATGTAGTATGTTTTTGATTGTCGGCATAGCTAAAACAGAGAAGAAAACCTTCAAAAGACAATAACTGATATCATTTTATAAGCTATTTATTACGTTAGTTATCTTAAGCATATCTTTAATCTTTATTAATTTGGTTCAAAATAAATTAACTTTCGTTATAAAATTATTTTAAAAGAAAGATTTTGATGGGTTTGATTTAAACATTTTTCTTCAAGCTGTCATACTGAATTATAGACCCCTTAACATTAAATTATCAATAATTTGTGTTAGAGCCGAAAATATTTTCTAAAATTTGGATATGGTTTGTCCCAAACGTAGCTACACTACACGTTAAAAAGATTTTTGGGATAGAGCAGATGCGAGTTTTTATTTTTTTTTTTTTTTGTCTAAAAGATTATGGAAAAAAAATTCTAGCCGTGTAAGAACTGAAAAACAACCTTTCCAATGACAGGATAGAATGATTATCTTAACTAAAAAAAATACAGAAAATAAATTTGATAGCAGATACATATCCCGTCCCTCAATCTATATCGCCTTTTTGTTATGATAAGAATAGGATCTTCTATTTTTGCCAAATCGCATTTCAAAGGTTTCCTCTTATAAATTTTTGCCAAATCACATTTCAAAGGTTTCCTCTTATAAATACCTTAGGCGAAATCGATTATCAATTTGGAACTTTATTTTTAAGAGAATCTTTGTACAGATGCCAAACAGTTGTACTTTTCACACAATTATCTGCTTTGTTCTTCCGAATCCATGTAACATTAATTTCTCTTATCAGGACTGTAAATGAGTGTCTTGGTATCTAGATTCAATAGTTTATTATAGTCTAGCACTTTAAATAGTTATTTTTGTCACACATTTTCTTTCTTCTTCGGTTCCTTCCGATTATAGAGTATAACGTGTCGTCCACGTCTTCTGATCAGAACCATACTTTTATTAAAGTGTAAATTTCTTCTTCAAGTGGTCTTTGATGTTCTATTTATATTATTTTCACAAGTCATCAAGTGTGTTCTTCTTATTAACCATATTATTATCTCAGTCATGATTGATGTCAAAACAAAACTAACAGAATCGATAGCTAGTCACCTTTGTTAAGTAGCGGAACTCTTTTTCTTTTTAGAAAAGTAAAATGTTTGATACCATTATTTAGTAAAACAAGGAAAACATTGTGTTTCTTTTAACTGTGATACTTTACACTGCAGATAAATATGCTTCCGCATTTGTTTGCTACAAGTAATTCCGAATTTTGATTGTTGAAATAAAGTGCTTTTGGTTCGTTCATGCCATCTTCAGCACTGAGAAGTTTCTTGCACTTTTTACCGTCTGATGACAATAACAAACACGGCATCTGATTCGGCAGCTGCTACGAAAACATTTCCGAATGGATCAGTACAGATATTTCGTGGGCCTTTTATTACATCAAATTTCGCTCTCTAAATTTCTTCTCCGTCCAAATCTAGACAGTACACACAGTGCTCAGTAAAATCACTGTAAAAGAGTTTATTTTTCCAAAGATGAATGTATGCAAGCAAAGGATATTTGACATTTATCGTTTTGAAAGATTTTTCGCCCTCTTTGGCTAAGGTAATGCCGTCACCCCTGATGGCCGTTGCCAATAAGTTGTCATAACATGACAGTCCGTAAATATTGCCATCAGCTATTTTAGAAATTCGGGTAAAATTGTAAAAATCTAAATTTTCGGAAACCTTTTCAGTATTAAAAGAAGCAATAAACTTCTGATTCATCAATGTAAGACCAAATGGACAACGAAGACTAAATATTCTTTGAATGAAATGACCATCTGCATCAAACAGACAAAAATATCCCACTGTTACGTGTTCATTAGAAACCGCAAGTACAATTCTACCGTCTGATAATTGTATCATACTACGAGTATTTGATGTTTTAATTAAATATTCCGGAACCCCTCTTTTGATGTTACAAATAGTCATACTATTGAAACTGGCTTTAAATGAAGAGAAAATTTGAGCTGTTGACTTGGGTTCAATAAAACTAATAACCGTTGGTTTCTTATTTAATTTTATCCTTCCGATAGAAGAAATCGTCATCATTAGCTTCATTTCCTCGGCCACAATAAATTCGATATCCTTCTCTTCACAGCATGAGTCCTCCATGTTGGATTTCATTTTTTTCTCTTCAGGTGCAAACGGCCCGTGAAGCCTGTCATTCAAGTGTTTAAGACCCAAATATATTTGCTCCTCGTTTCCGCAATTCTCGGTTTCTGAAATGCCTTTCTCCAGATCTTGCAATATCGACCACTGATCTTCCATTTTACTCTCAGCATTTTCACAACTTTCTGTCTCTAACACTACAAGTTCGTTTATTTCGTTGACAAGTTTGGCATTCGATATTAGTTAAATGTTTATTAATTTCAACTTTAACTTGTGCCACTTCTGCACAAACTAAAACACGCTGTTGTTTCAAACGCTCAATATTTGCCCGTCGATTTTGTTTCATCTCTTCGGTGTACACTTTCATATCCAATATCCTCCTCTTAGTGCTTGTAAGGTATTCGGAATCTTTGATACCATTTACGGTTTTACTAAGTAAAGTTATACCGGGACAAAGAGAATGTTTAGTTGCAACGCATTCAGTGCAACAAGGTTCCTGGTGCGATCCAAAATATAACTTTAGCGGTTCTTCATGTAAAGAGCATGTTTTACTTAAAGTACGTATAAATTCTGGAAGTTTTCTATATGATTCGATTGGCAAAGTGTGGTGCTGTTTTGATAATTTGGAAACTCTGTGGTATTCAGAACAGTCTAGACACAATCCTTCTTCGCAAACAGAGCACCATATGTAAGTAGTATTAGAAAGATTTCTAGATTCACACAGATCACAAACAGTTTCTGTTGCCTCTGCCATTTTACTCTGAAAATAGTAAATTCTAACATTTTTCACAATCCAATACAATGTAGAACATATAATAAAACTAGTGGTTTTCAGAGCCTTCCTTGGTCGCTCACCTGATTCTACCTTTTTTGAAATCATGTAAAAATAGATTACCTTAAATAATAATGATTGACACCAACTTTGGTTAAATATTGGTCCCGAATTAATCAAAAATTCTGATTGCCTTCCTGAACAGTAAATCGGCAAAAAAGTAGGAACACTTCATCAACACCTCATCAGGAACATTTATGACATGTTTTCATTCCATTCAGAGCTCCTCTAGAAAAAGTATTTGTATAAATTTACTATAGGGTCATATTTTAAACTTGATGCCATACTGGCGGCCATCTTGGATGATTGTTCGGCTACAAAGTAACAACACTTGGTCAGCACCTTGTTAGGAACATTCATGTCGTGTGTGGTTCCATTTTATATAGAAGTTGTCTAGAAGAAAACATTTGTAAGTATTTCCCACAGGGTCCTTTGTTAACCTTACTCCCCCTGCTGACAGCCATATTAGATGAAAAATCAGCTACAAAGTAACAACACTTGGTTAGCAGCTTAAAAAAACATTCATACCATGTTTGGATTCAATCCATTAAGCATTTTCTAGAAAACATTTGTATATATTTTCCATAAGTTCCTTTGTTAATTAAACTTAGTCCCCCGTTGTCAGCCATCTTTTTGATGGATTTGCAACAAAGTAACAACACTTGGTCAGCACCTCATAAGAAACATTCATGTCATGTTTGGTTTCATTCCATTCAGTGGTTCTTCGAAAGAAGACTTGTGTATGTATTTCATTTAGGGACATTTGTTTAACTAAGTTCCCTGCTTGCAGCCATCTTGGATGATTAATTGGCTATAAAGTAACAATTCTTGGTCAGTACCGCTGGCTGTAATCTTAGATATTTGATCACATACAAAGTTACAACACTAGGTCAGCACCTCATACGGAAAATTCATGCCATGTTTGGTTTCATTCCATTCAGTGGTTCTCTAAAAGAAAACAATTATCTGTATTTCCCATTGGGTCCTATGTTAAACTAAGTCCCCCTGGCGGCCATCTTGGATGATTGATCGCCTACAAAGTTACAACACTAAGGTCAGCACCTCAAAAGGAACATTCATGCCATGTTTTATTTCCGTCCATTTAGTGGTTCTCTACTTGAAGAAGACATTTGTATGAATTTTCCTTAGGGTCCTATGTTAAATTAAGTCACTCTCTGGCGGCTATCTTGGATGATGGTTCGGCTTCAAAGTAACAACACTTGGTCGACACATACTTATATTTGTGAATATTTGTGGGGAGTCTTTTGTAATTTAGGTGTCTGTTTTAATCAAAGTCGTACTCATTTTATTAAGCATATACATAAAAGCAGCAACTTTTATTAAAAAAGTAGTGATAGAAAAGGCAAACTCCTAGCTGTAAAATTGGCAAAAGTGGTAACTTCAACATTGAAAATCGAAGACAAATCTATGTTCTCAACAGACCATCACCTTCGATTTCAAACTGTCAAGAAAACAATAACTTAGCCCTAGCGATATCTTCAGTAATTTAAAAATTATTTAGTAAATGGGCATCAGCTTTACAGCAGAAATCGAAGTTAAGCTAGTCACTTTTTCTTTTTCTTTAGATAACCTTGTAGGATCAATGAATCTAATTTAAACAAAGGAACAGGTCGGCGAAATGAGTAGTATGTTCCAATAGAAACCCAAAACTCTGTTGAAAAACAGGCTGGTAATTTGATGAAATTTTGTGAAGCATTCGACTGTCACAGAAAAATCTTTGTTTGTAGGTACACTTTATATGTAGTTGTTTTAAAGTATCCAGTGACTATTAAGACGATTTAATAATTCGTCAATGATGGAAAATATTCGTTTTTCGTAAATATTGATTTGTTCTAAATAACTGTGCTTCCTCGTTTGAATTAATTTATATTTTGTCATGGCGGAGCCTTTTATAGCTGACTATACAGTATTGATTTTATCATTGTTGAAGGCCTAATGGTGAACTATTATTGCTTACAGTCAAGGAATTCAAACTCTTTATAGTTGTCTTAATGGCAATCATACTACATTCCCGTTATTGTTTTTAAAAATGACCTTTACATGTATGATATTCGAGTTTTTATTTATAATTTGTACACAGGGAAATTTCGCTCACGTAAAAATTTTACTATGTGAATATCACCATGATCACGTGAAACACATATGAATTCCCCTCTGAAACGAGCTTGTATACGTGAAAATTACGTGATATTAGTTCATGTGAGTTTAAGGTGAATTTCATACGAAAATTGAATTGTTTTTCAAGTGAAATTCCCGTGAATTTTTAAAATAAAGTAATTCAAATAACATCTAAATTTACATGTGAAATTCACATGAGATATTTGTTCCTGTGTGTAAATTTCCCTGGTATAAAGTGATGTACAACTTCGTTTCCGATTTATTGATTTAGACCCAATATATTTCGAACATTATCATTAAGGTTGGTGTAATTCAGTTGCTCTTTTATGGTTTTTAGTCATATCATTTATGATTTACTAATCTGATTAAAACTACCTTTATGAGGGTTTGGATGGGGTTAAATGATGAAAGAATAATGCCTTTAAAAAATGAAGATTAGAGAATAAAGGGCAACAAAAAATAAAGATTAGAGAAAAAAGGGGTGAAAATTAAATATTTACAGAATAACAGACCCCCATCCAGACCCTCCTTTATTGATACTTTATTTATAGAAAACTCAAATATAGCGGACATATAAGAATCAAATAGTTCTAAACGAAATTAATTTAGTTTAATCATGGCCCAAATATTCCTACATTCACGTTTACAATGTTATATATCTTTTAATTAGCCATCCATTAAAAAAATCACTAGTACACTACAAACGGTGTAACAAAGCAACAAAAATGTCGAAGTCTACGAACTATTATTTCATGATGTTATACAAAGAACCATGCATATAAAACATCATACATATATACATAGTCTATTTGAAATTACTTACACTTTTTGTTATAACACGATCCATCAATGTCATTATAAAACATGGCTATAATTAGAACAAGGAAGAAATATGTTACAGATAGTCCAAATATTTATGACGTCTGGCAAGGCTATTTTAATTTTTGTCTTGGACGCCCGTCCCAGAAAAAATAAAAATAGCTACGAAGGCGTCCCAGAAAAAAATAAAAATAGCTACGAAGGCGTCCCAGAAAAAAATAAAAATATCATAAGTATTTGGACTGTTACAGCTAAAGGTGCAGTCGAGTGAGCAGAGTTTTAAAACGTATCTTCTCATCCGAGAAATGTTCATAAAAGAGGAGGGCACTGACTGCCTAATAGGGTCATTAGAAAATCTCCAGTCATGCTTCTGTCAGCTTAAGTGCTTTAGAGATTACATAAATAATCAGCATTTTTTCCACAAAAAGGGGGACCCGGGACCCTTTCCCATACCTAAATCCGCCTTTGAGTCCTGTGACTTCCAAACCAAGACAAAATCAGAAAGAAGTAATAATTAGCCACTAATATGAACACATTATATTTGAAGTTACATACATAGCGCAATATGGAACGCCATGACTGCCTTATGTTAATGATCAGCATTATATGCAGTGCTCACAACATTATATGCAGTGCTCACACCATTATATGCTCACACCATTATATGCATGCTCACACCATTATATGCAGTACTCACACCATTATATGCAGTGCTCACACCATTATATACAGTGCTCACACCATTATATGCAATGCTCACACCATTATATATGCAGTGCTCACAACATTATATGAAGTACCCACAACATTATACGCAGTGGTCTAAACATTATATGCAGCTGTCACAATATTATATGAAGTGGTCAAAACATTATATATATGCGATGGTCACAACATTATACGTTTTTTGTTGACGAAGATGATGATCGGCGATGGTGATGATGATGTTTGATGTATGATGAGATTGATGTATGATGAGATTGGTGTATGATGAGATTGATGTATGATGAGATGGTGGTGGTTCAGATTCGGTAAACTTCGTTTATTTTAGCGAAAATTACCGAATCCATAATTGGTAATGCCCAGCAAACAAATTTAAACAGTTATTAAAGTCATGTTATCATTAAAGAGGCACTAGCTGTCAAATTCGTGTTCATCGATTTTAATCAAATTCTCATATTTAATTTATAACAATGTAAAACATTTATCCAAACCATTGAAATTCTTAAATAAACAATTAACAGGGCACGAGCATGAAAAGACGTAGCTTCGTTTAGTAAAGACACCATCTAATTATTGATCGACTCGACCTCTAAAATCATCTTATGACCATATGAGCGATGTAAACATAAATATTGATATAAATAGATTAAGCAAACTCGTGCTCTTGGAAGTTGGACTATTTTAGGTCTATTAAATTTCATATTATAGATGAAAAAATAAACGTTTATCATCGTTTTTACCTGTATATGAATAATATTTTGTGGATCGAATCAGTCAATCAAATGATTTACCTTTGTTTCACTTTTAATGTTGACATTCTGTTCCTTTGAATAACTTTACATATACAATTGCAAGTCATACAATTCACGTGTTAATCATATCAAGCTAAGGGGTCAAATTGAAGTTCACATGAATACGGATTCAATGAGGTCGAGTTATTCACTTGCAAGTGAATAACTCATAATCAATGATTTTTAGCATATTTTGTCAAAATTGAACAATACTGGCTGCTAAAAGCGAATTATTATTTCACTATTTGCATTTCATTAACGATTGAGCAAAAACAAATGATATATTTAATTTTTTATATATCTCGTAGCTAGTGCCCCTTCACGGCAGTATACAATATTTAAAACTGATTGAAATAAGGAAATTAAGAAGTATGATCAATTTACCACAAATGTATTCCACACCAGGGCATTTTAAACTTATTTTGATGACCAGTTTCATCATATTCACAACTTAATATGTATATACTTTAAGTGTTTAATAAATTGCTTCACCGAACGCAGCTGGATACAACCGCAGAGGTCCAACCCTGAACCTGAAACGACACACTATTCACGCTTGATACAGGTCTGAATTTGGAAATTCCGAATCAAATTAAATATTTGACACATAAGAGGTTTCTGACACAGAATAACTGTAGTCAAAGAACTTAAAATTGGTTATATAATTTGATTTAATACTTAGATGTTTTGCTTTTGCACTACGCTGTTGCGAATTGCCCCCTCCAAAAATAAAAATGAAAATACCCCCTTTTTTGTTGATTTTGTGCAATACACTATGCTGTTGCATATTGACACCAACCCGAAAAGAAAAGAAAAATGTATCCCCAACTTTTTTTTTAATTTCTGAAATCTGATATGAGAAAAAATTTTCTTTACACATAATTTTAAAGCAGTATAAGGGAAGTAATCAAACATGTTTGGATTACCTCAATATATTTGGATTACCTTCCTTACACTGGTTTCAAATTGTCTTAATTGGTCATTAACCAAGAAACCCTTGTTTTCCCCTCTTTTTTGCCTCTAATTCCTTAACGCTTTGAACCATAACAGCTCATCCCGCCCACCCCTCCAAGCAAATCATAACCATCCCTTTGTGGTATGGAAACTTGTGGTATAATTTCAGAGAGATTCATACACTTAATGACTGGAAACTACAAAAAAATTATTTGGACACCCTTTTTGGCCCCTAATTCCTAAACAGTTGAGACCATAACACCCTCAATCCCAACCTTTCTTTAGTGGTTATAAACCTTGTGTTGAAATTTAATTTATTTCTATTTACTAATACAAAAGTTATTATCCGGAAACCATCCGTCTTCGGCGACGCTGACGACGACGACGTGATAGCAATATACGACCAATGTTTTTTTTCTTCAAATTTTTGCAGTCGTATTAAAACATATAGATTTATACACATATACAATTGTGCATTTCTGATCATTTAGCTCTAAATAAATACTGCATTAAGATCTTTTTGTAAATTTGGGCAGTCTTGGTGACATGTAATTTCTCGGTAAATAATACTATCATCAGCGAAAAGTCGTAATTTGTCGGAATTGAAATGGATAGTAGGCTACATTCTGAATCTCTAAAAGCAAGCAATGATGTCATTTACTTTCCTTCTATCATCTGGCAAGTGTATGGAAGGTCTTCAGATGTCTCGAGTAACTAAACTAATAAATCAAGATGCAGACGACCCTGGTATTTTCCTTGATATTCACTGTCAATAATATTATACACGTTCTCTTCAGAAGTTGGCTTTGCAAATGCATTTAATGAATGGCTATTATTTATTTTGAATTTATTGAACCATAAAATTAATTTTTGACTCTTCACATTGAATAATCCGCGAAGCGGATTATGTAAAATGCGAAGAGTCAAAAAATTATTTTATGGGTCAATAAATTCAAAATAAATTATTGCCATTCATTATAAATAAATTTCTAACAAAAATAAGGCTCAAAGAACTTTTTATATTATTTATATTAACAATAACAACGTACGTACACACATGTTGGCGTATGAATACACAACGTCAGAGTGGGCGTGTCGCCATAAAAATTGACAACATTGAAAATAAAACTAATCCTTTTAACCAATCAGAAGACAGTAAATACACCAAATTTATTTATTACTAAAAACGATATGAATTAAGTTTTTTTTTTATCAAATCGTTCCAAAATATTTTTGACTGACTCGCTACACTCGATAGAATCATTGTCGATTATCGAAAATCATCTCCTATATAAAAAAAAGACCATAGAACTGACGTCTCTGTACATATACAGTAGAATGTTACCTGTAAATATATTTATGTGACAAAGCCTTGGTTGAAATTGGTAAATAGGCTGGACTACCAATAATAACTTTAAAAAACACTAATTCAGCCAAAATTTATCTATTAAAAGTAGAATGTGGTCAATAAGCGAAAGATTAAATAAACTCGGTCCAAAACTGTAGAAAAGTAAACAAATAGAAGTTGAACTAGGGTTCAACAATAAAAAAAAATACCACAATGAACATTCAAGATATTTTGAAAGTAGTGTCACACATTAACAATAAATCAATGAATTGTTCAATATTACATTATCGTTACTAAAATAAAGACAAAGGACTTAAAATAAAAAGTATGGAACGTGATAAATAATGTATTCATATAAAATCTATAAATATTGTCCATAAAAGATATCAACGCTTCCCAATAAACGTCTCCACATCATGTCTGTAGTTGAAACCCTTATTGTCTGCAGTAGAAACCCTTATTGTGATCCCCTCTATTGCTGAAATTGAGTTGATGGCTCACTGTATTGGGTATTGGAGTTTGAAGCTAACCAGACATTATCACTTTGAAATTAATTGTGCATGCATATCAAAATAATGGAAGTGCATTGTATACAAAGAGATTTTATTATTAGATTTTATGTCTACATGTTTCTTGCAAGAAAATACTTGGGCGATAAATCATGAAAATTAGCAATACACAAATGATATGTCACATTTATTGGTTCTTTACAATTATCATGCCTCTAGAAATTCCATGCAAATGAGTCCATTGCTTTTATCTTTTATCACCAACGTTTAACATATTTCTGTAATAAGTACAATATGTATGACGAGTGTTAAAAATAGTTTTGATCATCCATTTCATAATCTAGCGTCTCTCATCTCTCTTATTTTGTTTTTAACAAGGCTTCAATGTTACCGTTTTGTAACACTGTGGGCGTAGTAAAAGACAACGACAATTATAACCTTTCTATTTATTTCTTTACTGAGACACATGCTGACTTATAAATTTGAGAAAGACTTTAATGTGATTTTGTCATAATCAGTCGAGTTTTCATCGTCTGTTCATTTTATTGTTATGCACCAACTACTAGTGGCTAGAAAATATAGGTTTGATTTTTTGTGCCTTTCGATATACTCTTGAGTTCAAGTAAAGAAATGAAGTTGTCATGCACTAAGTATGCAAATTAAGGATACCAAAAATCTTTAGTTTTCTATGTTGATGTTGTATCTTGTGTACTTGTCTGTTTGTCTTTTCTTTTTCTTTTTTGGCCATGGTGTTGTCAGTTTATTTTCGATCTATGAGCTTGACTGTCCCTCTGGTATCTTTCGTTCCTTCAAATGTTTTACGCTTTTAAGCAAAGAATTTTTTTGATTTTTTTTAAATAGACAGATTCGAACATTAAAAATATTAGCCTAATAGAGAGTAGAAACCTTATGTTTATGTTAGTTTACACCATAAGTACACAGATCAAATCGTGAACATTAGTTTTTACACGTAATATTCGAAACCCCGGTTTCTAGCCTTAATCGTATCTACAGCTGATGCATGCAGGAACACATTAGTTATTAATTAATTTCTTTGCTGGTTAGTTTCTTAATCAATTAAAGATATTTATCACATTTATTTGTCTGAATCAAGAGAGCACACCCAACATAACATTCTATCTGTCAGGCTGTCAGGTAATAAAGCATAACTTCAGGAGATCCTGGCAGTCAGCACCGATGACCCACCAAGGTTACGAGAGCGCACTGTTTTGTTTACATTCAACTGGCAAGTTTTTTCACCCCGGTATTCAGTATAAATAACTTCAGGGCTCCTGAATCATCGGATGATGTTCGGTTGCATTTATTTTAAAGCTTATACATTTAGGTTTGCAAATAGGTTAACATTAAATTCATATTTTACAAAATGTAGAAGATATATTTTAATAGCTGAGAAGCAATGCAAAATTATCTTTTCAACTTTAGATTTCAGAATTTGCTAGCTTGCATTTTAGAGCAACTTTTGCTGCATGTTCATATACTTTTTGTTTGCTGTAATTAAATACTGACATCTTCAGTCACAGGAACATTTTGTTTTTCTAATTTATTCTTCAAAACTAAATTAATAAGCGCCAATGGGGTCCTTGCAGATGTATTTACATTTTTGCCGAACAGATTTATTTTTCACTTTCATTATCATCTTTTGGATTCCTCTTCTTCTGATCACATTATGTACAAAACAACTTACACATCTGTAAAAACGTTTTGTCGTCGTAAATGTTAACAAATGACTTGCGCATATCCACACATTGTCAGTCATGGCACTATAAACTCATGCTTGTATCAAAGACATGGTTATTTATAACAAAGTACAAGTAAACATGTTTGTTATTGTCAAAGAACGAGTAATCATACTTGTACGATGTTGACATTATCCTGAATCCTTTTATAAAACAAGCAATAGAAAATAGATAATAATTTCTAAGTTAAGATTCTAATGACATCGTTATTGAGTTGTGGAAAATGAAGAGTTAGGAACAGACTGTTTCCAAACTATGGAAATTAAAAGTTTTAAATTTTCTTTTTAATGACAACGAAAAATCGATGACACATAACAGTGGCTATATATATTTTTAAACTCTGGGTTGGTCTCTTTCATCATTTATCTTTAATCTAATTAAAAAAAATCAGAAACATTGAAATTAAATTAATATCAAATATCAATATAAAAATAAGAATATATAGTATTTTTTCCAATGAGATAACTCTGCACCATGGACTAAATGACAAAAAAGTAAAGTACGGCCTTCAGCAATGAAAAAAAATAAAATATTATGCCTATATTTGCTCTGTGTTTTTCATCTGTTTAATGACCAATTCATTAAGCAATTTAGTCAAGATATTCACAAACATTTTGCCATCACGTTAATACTTTGATTTTGTGAATTTTAGGACATATCGATGAACCAAACCACATCACAGTTATCATAGATAAAGAAGAAACAACCATTGAATTCGTAGATACAGAAGAAAGAGTAGTAAGTACCATTTGTAGAGTAAACATATGCTCATTGTCGAAGGCCGAACGGTTGGCCATAATTGCCCACATTTACTTCATTTCAACTCTGGTGGATTGTTGTCTCCTGGGTATTCACACCACATCTCCTTAATTCATATACCAACAACCTTTATTAGTAAACTGGAGTTTTTAATATATGAAATGCTTTAATAGATCGCGTGTATGTTGAAACAACGAATTTCTTTAGCTGTTAAATTTTTTAAAGAACGGATGTGCGTTTGCTGAATAAAGGAGTAGGTTCAGTAAGACCCCTTTTTGGCCCCAAAATATAGCAGTTTTACAAAATTGTTAAAATGTAAACCTTTAGTTATTTATTGGACAGTAGAATGCTTCTGCTACATAAATATGGGCCGTTTTTGACAATACAATGCACATATATCCGGTACTAGCAACCATTAAGTCATGCTAAATTACTGAAATCCTCATAATTCTAGCATTTTAGTTAAATTTTAGACGGTTTTCGCGTAAAACGAAAGTGGCCGCATTCGTGTTCATCCTTAATTTTGAAATGTAAGTTGTATTTTATGATAATACATAACATATATAAAGGTTGAGGATGAACACGGATGCGGCCATTTTCATTTTTACCAAAAACCATCTGAAAAGTGACATTTTCCGGCATATTAGGTAGATTTTTCATATTTGAGCTTGAATCGGATCGTTTTTAATGACTAAATCTGTTAAAATCTTTCACATAAACTAATTAATTCAAATAAAATAGACACTTAAGTGTTTAAAAAGTGGTCAAAATCTTTCGTCAGATGAACCTGAAATTTGAGGCCAAAATCGGTCCTTACCGGACCTACTCCTTTGATAAGAGAAGCGAAAAATACAAATTCATATTCTAGAACAATCAGACAAAGCCATGACGCAAAAAGAAGAAGGGGAAAAGAAAACGAATTGCTAATTTCCTCCTTTATTTCTCCTTTAATTTTTATCATACTGTTAATATTAATTCAATATTAAGCATTGAAAGCAAGAAACAAAACTGATTCGTTGTATTTTATTGAAACGGGTAATGTGTCAAAGAGACAACAACCCGACCAAAGATTAGAAAAGAGTCTATGGCAATCAATTGTTCATTAACACTGTGAGAAAATCCCACACCGGAGGTGCGCTACATCTGACCCATAAAGAATGATATATATACAAGTTCAGCGAAATGAACGCCATACTAAACTCTGAAACATATAAATATTACATGCCAATACCAAAAATGCGGCGGTGTTGAACATGTCTTGTAAGATCTCAACCCTTCTCTTATACTTCTAGTCAATTTGGAATAAACAAAAACACAACAATATGCACATTAAAGTTCATTGTAAAAAACAAGTCCAAATAATTGGGCTTTATTGCGTTATATTTAAAAAAAAACTGTTTCGGTACTGAGAAAAAAGTATTTTGTACATGGATGAATTTTACAATTTTTCAAAAACTTACTATAATTGACAATTTTGAAGAAAATCCATGCACTGACTGTTCAAAACTATTTGATATATGATTTTCAGTGGATCAATGAATACTATACAAAAAGTCTCTTCCACATAAATTTGTCACCAGTAAAATATTTCTACGTTTGTCAAAATAGATACCACAAGGGCATTGTATCCCATATAGTCTTCCTAACAATCGACACGCGAGCTTCCCGTCTGGTGAAAGTACGACGATACTGTTATTCTCATTGGATACCACGTACAAGTTGGAGTCGTTATCAACTGCTACTTCATGAAATGATTCGTCTTCGTATTCCCAAACCTTCTGTCCCGTGAAGCATGTGTAGCATGTAACGGTACCTGATTCAGAATTTGTATGGTATATCTTGTCTTTTGATGTTGTAACATAGTTAAAGGCATACTCTCCATCAACTTTATCTCACGCTTTAACTACTGTGGTGGCAGTTCTTTTACTATTGCTATTTGAGTACCACGTCCCTTTTCATAATACATTAATTCTCCTTTTTCATCTGTAATGCCGTAGCACAAATTGGATGTTTTGATATGGCTCACAATCTTTTTATTGACGATGTTAAAGATTTCTATGTGATTAGGCTCTGCATTTTGTGTGACAGCTACCGTGTTCTTATCAATCCATGTAACACCTACAGGCCAATGGGATACAGGTATTTCACAAACAAACAATCCATTTTCGTTGTGGATTATAAGCCGATCGTTGTTTTGATCTACAAAGACAACGTTACCAGAAGGCATGATAGTGCACCCACGATTGCTATTCTTTTTTTCCCTTTCGATACCTCAAATCGTTTTAGTGTGATGATATTGATGTCATCGATTGTTTTTGATTTCGTCGGTAATATTTCCTGAGCTTGGTTTTCTCTACCAGTCGTTATGGTGATAGCTGGCGGGTTTGTAACAACGGATATATCTCCAATCTTCGTCATGGACAGTATATCAACCATCTTGTCGTCCATTCTACATTGTAAATTTATTTGTTGCAAGCTTCGGTCTTCTAGTAAAGACATCATAAACTCTTTTTCGTTTTTGATTTTGGCATCCAACATTTTACCGCCAAAAAATGACTGAAGGTCAGTTGCAAACTTTCTCGTCGCAGATATATTTTTTGTAGCTCATCTATTGTTTTCTCATGGTTGGAAACTTTAAGCACGAATCTATCTATTTGTGACACGACTTTTTGTTCTGTAGCTTCTATATCCTGTAGAATTTCTTGTTCAAGTTTGTCTGGATGTGTGTTTATTTTATCACGTATCTCTTGTATGTCTGTCTGGAATCTCTGTCGCTGGTTTTTAATTATCTCTAAATTCTGCCTCCGGTCTTCCACTATTCTTTCTATGTTGTTTTTCATTTCTTTTAAACTTTGTTCCATGATGTCAAATAATTTGGAATTCTTTGACGTTTTGACAATTTCATCAATTGCAAATAAATCACATTTTTTGTGACACGTCGTAATGCAAAGTGGACAACAAAGTTTTTCATGTTGAGAACAGAAGTGCTGATATTTTTTGTCATGTTCTGGGCAGTATTGGTTTATACGTGCGATTGTGGGCGGTATTTGTTTATAATTATCTATTGAAGTTACTTCATGGTTTCTTGTACCTTTTAAAGCTCGATGGTGTTTTTCATGATCACATGATGTGCATATCCCTTCGTCGCATTCCGGACACCAGAAGGCAGCTTCTTTCACCACGTGCTGGGTTTCACACACACCGCAAAATGTTCTACTGGCTGTAGCCATTTTAATCATAAAACAAAATTCAAAAGTTTATAGCGTCTGACTTTGAAACGAGCTAAGCGTATTTCAGTTTACTAGTGCATTAGATATACTAGTAGTATGAGTATTAATGAGACAATTCTCCATCAGAGTCACGATTGGTAAAAGTAAACACTTATAGGTCACATTTCAGCCTTCAACGCGGAGCCTTGACTTGCGCCGAACAGCAAGTTATAAAGGACCCCATAATGACTATTGTAAAACAAGAAACCCCACAGTTTAATCTTTATAAAAAAACTGGAAACGGGAAACACTTATGAAGTACATCAACAAACGGCAACCACTGAACAACAGGTTCCTGGCTTTTTAAATCCATTTCTTTTGATTTCGTACACATCAATTTTAAACAAAAAATATTTAAACAAGAGGCTCATAAGAGCCTGCATAGCTTACGTGGTATTTTTTTTTACCTTTGAAAATGAAATTGATATTTAATACTTTTTTTCTTTTTTTGTTTGTTTAACTAAGTCCAGATTCCCGAAGGAACATTCCGGTATAAACTTTCAGAGGAGTAACATTAAAAAATATTCTTAAAAATAACGAAAACAATCGAAAAAGGACAACAGCGAATAGGTCTGATGCAAAGTAATGTCAACAGCTAACATGGGAATAGAAAAACGAAAGTTCATGCTCTAATTTTCTTACATGAGCATAGGTTTGTCTGAACATATGACACATTTGCAAGTGTAAACAAAATGTTTTCTCCGGGCACTTCGGCTTACTCCACCAATAAAAACTGGCCGCCACGTAATAGCCCAAAAGTTGCGCTTTACAATCAACCAATCAAACATGAAAAGATGTATGTTATTGTGTTTCTATAGAAGGTCATTTTGAAAAAGAAATTTCGACATACTTTGGTATACTTTGCAAATCTAAAATAAAAGTCTTTTTCTAACGCATTGATTTGAAGATACATAAAAATGACATTAGTAAGTTTACCTTAAAATGGTTTTTTTCATCAAATGACAATCCCTATTAAAACATTTCAGGCCTTCTCACAGGGTCAATAAATAAACCTGGATGTATAAATATGGAACGCCACAACTACCTTGTGATAACGGTTATCATATCATTAGGATGACACTCAATGAGAAATGTTTATAGTTTGTTCATATGACCCACCTACGATAGTAAATGTTTTCTGGTCTGTGCGTTCGTTTGTCCGTTCGTCCGTCTGTCCCGTTTAGGATTGAAGGTTTTGGTCAAGATAGTTTTTGATGAAGTTGAAGTCCAATCAACTTGAATGGGGGGGGGGGGGGGGGGGGGGGGGCAAGGGGGTCCCAATAACAGCAAAACAGCAAATTGATTTGGCTCATAACAGATAACAAGGAATTAAAATGGACAAAAACATATAACAGTAAATGAAATATTAAAATAATTCGGTCTTTGACAAATCAGTATTTCTTATTACGGATATAATCCTTTGTAATGCATTCCATTTTTTATGACTATGTTTTTAGTATTAATTTATGTATCTAGAATGTGTTTAAATTACTACTCAATATATTATAATATTTTGTATACGCTCGTTTACGGAACGTATTATGGTATACTGTTGTCCGTCTGTTGTCAACATGTCGGAAATTAACTCGAAAACTCTTTAACCATTTGCATTAAACTTTGGGAAATTGTTTATATCTATTGACGTGAGCTCCCTTTTTTTTATTTTTTTTTTAATAAATTTTAGATTTTAAGTTTCTGGGTAATGGGTTTTTATTCAATAAAATTGGTGTTTTTTTCAGTTTTCTGATAATATCTCAAAAATGCTTTCACAAAGCAAGGAATTTTGGTGAATTGTTTATATCTATTAACATGAGGCAACTTTCAATTTTTATAAATTTTAGATTTTACGTTTCCGAGTTTTATTAATTAAAAAGGGGTGATTTTCCAGTTTTCAGACATTAACACAAAAATGTTTTCAACAGTTCTCATGAAACGTTGGTGTATTGTTTATATATATTGACTGAAGCTCCCTTTGTTGCTAATAAAGAAATGACCTAAAAGAGTTTGAATATTCTGACTTTTTCTAAATGACCATTTAATGAGGTGTGTAAATTTTTCTTAATAAAACTATGAGGCAAAGTGGTATATAATAGGGTAGAAAAATCAAAAGCACCAATTATAAGCATGCAATTTATCAAGTACTTCGAACGAATTTTGACATTCTAAAAGCAATTTATTCCACTATTTTCAAACGCCTTATTTGAACAATTTTTTATCAGCTGAGGTTTTTGATTGTACCAAGTGTACTAGTAAGTAGAATACATAGTTTAGTATGGAAACAATAGCTTCAAACGAAATAAATTTTTGTTTGTAATGAGTTATGTGCAGCTTCGGACTCAAGTACATGGTTGGAACTTTCATTGTACAATGCATTTGGTTCTGCTTTGAAAAGAATTACTAAAAAACTAAGGATTTGATTACCTTAGCCGTATTTGGCACAACTTTTTGGAATTTTGGATCCTCAATGCTCTTCAACTTTGTATTTGTTTGGTTTATAACTATTTTGATATGAGCGTCACTGATGAGTCTTATGTAGACGAAACGCGCGTCTGGCGTTCTAAATTATAATCCGGGTACCTTTGATAACTATTTACAGAGCTGAGTCTATGTACCATATTATATAAAAGGTTAAGTGGTTGTTAGGACCTAGTCCTTAATTGAGATCCTTGTCAGATATTCCTGGCCATATGTTTTCCTTTTTGTCATATTAAGAATTGTTTTAATTTAATATGTTCGTACGGAAAACAAGGAACATTATTCTCATACAAAAAATTAAGATAATTCTAAATACACATTCATAAAAAAAATGGAATTTATTACAAAGGATAATCATAAGATATACTTGAATTGTCCTGGACCTCACTTCTGTGATGGGTATATGTTAATGGAATCCTTCTCTGAATACGGGACAAACATATTAGTAAATGGTAGACCCCAATGGCCAATGATCTTCAATTTATACCGAATATTGACTGTAAAAAAAAAATGCTAACATTCCAATTTTCAATAACAGTTAACAGCAAATACATTATCACAATTAACAGATAACAAAAAAACTAAAAGCCCAATAACAGCTAACAAAGAATAAGACAATAACAGCTAACAGCAAATATATTTTCAAAATAACAGATAACAAAGAATTAAATTGCCCCATAACAGCATAACAGTTAAACCCCTTGCCCCCCTCTTGAATCTTAATACACATGTTCCCTATAATATGATCTTTCTCATTTTAATGCCACATTAGAGTTTTACCCCAATTTCATGGTCCACTGAACATAGAAAATGATAGTGCAAGTTTCAGGTTAAAGTTTTTGGTCAAGGTAGTTTTTGATGAAGTTGAAGACCAGTCCAATCAACTTGAAACTTAGAATGCATGTTCCCTATGATATGATCTTTCTAATTTAAATATCGAATTAGAGTTTTTACCCCAATTTCAAAATTCACTAAATATAGAAAATGATAGTGTTAGTGGGGCATCCGTGTACTATGGACACATTCTTGTTCTTGTTGTTTTAAGATATTTAAGTTTAACTTAATACAGTCATATTTAACTATAAAATACACTCTTCTTCTTCCAGTAAGCGGCCACCGTCAACTGGTTGACTATTCTGCCACATTTATGGAGTGCGCGCATGTATATAAAAAAAAAATTTAATTTAACAAAAACAAAAACTAGGTGAATTTTATATACAAGTGCAAATAAAAACATGTCAATTTAATTACTGACGGAGCTGAGCCTTGAAAGATTCAGGACTCGGGGCAGAGACCTTACAGTTGGGCAAGGTGTTCCACTCTCTTATTGTTCTAGGATAGAATGACTCCTTCCGAACTGTAGTTTTGCATGATGGAATTCTGAATGCTTTTTCGTTGTTATTCCTGGAAGGACCTTCGTTTGGTATCAGTTTATTTGATGTATCAATCTTTACATAGTTGTTATTAAGCTTATACATCATTATCAGTCTGCTCTGTTTTCTTCGTTCTTGTAGTGTAGTCCATTCTAGTTGTTCAAGCATGTCACTAACAGATGAAGTGTTGTGGTATCTGTTAGTAACATACCTTGCTGCCCTCCTTTGGACCATTTCCAATCTATAAATATCATTTTGTTGGTACGGGTCCCATACTGAACTAGCATATTCCAATGTTGGTTTGACGAGGGACACATATGCTTTTTCTTTTATAGACTTGTTGGAGATGTTTAAGTTCCTTTTAAGAAAACTGATGGTATTGTTTGCTTTGGAGCAGATGTTGCTAATGTGTTTACCCCATTTGAGATCTGATGCAATGATACATCCCAGGTATTTTGCTGCTGTGACATGTTCAAGGTTATGGCCATGTAGTGTGTAACTGTATTTAGCTGGTGTTCGCTTTTTGGAGATGGTGAGAACGTTACATTTATCAGGATGAAACTTCATGAGCCATTTTGTTTCCCATACAGCTAGTTTGTCAATGTCCTTTTGAAGGTTTGCTGAGTCAGCATCGGATGAAATTGTGACACTTGTACTGTGGCTCAGTGTGAAAATCATCCTTGGTGGTTATTTTGAGTGTACTAGACATAACTTCTGTAGTATTCAGAAAAGAAAAGTTTATAAGATCTAAGATCAACATTCAGTGGCGTATCCAGGACTTTTCATAAAGGGGGGGGGGGGGGCGCTGACTGACCTAAGGGGAGCACTCCAGTCATTCGTCAGTGATTCCCTATATAAAACCAATTTTTTTCCACGAAAGGGGGGCCCGACCCCCCGCTCCCCCAGGCCACTCCATGGATCCACTTATGACATTGATCAGAAGTCATGATGACCTATTTTGATAATATACCTTTATTCATTGTCTTATATTTTAATAAGACGTACTTACCAAGTTTATTGTTCTTTTGTTCATCGTTGTTTTTGTTTGTAACTATTTCTATATGAATTATACAACAGATTTATTTTTGTCCGTTTTTCATCGATTTTGTATACAATGTTTTTTACATGGTGTTTAAGAAACTTACCTGATATTAGACTTTTTGCAGATGACACCTCTTTATTTGTCATAGTAGATGATGATCATGCTGTAGCGGCTGCTTCTTTGACTGATGACTTGGATGTTATCTCAAATTGGGCAAAATCATGGGCTGTTCAATTTAATTCTAAGAAAACTAAAAATATTGTATTTACTAGAAGGGAAAGGGAGCGTCCACCTGTATTTTTTTGGGATAAATGGTGAAGAGGTTGAGAAAATAAATATACACTGTCATCTTGGGATAACATTTCAGTCATCAGCTTCATGGCACACGCATATTGATATTATTTATAAAAAAGCATGCTCTCGTCTTTCTGTGCTTCGTCAAGTTAAACTCTTATTAGATAGGAGTTCACTTATACGTATTTATTATGCTTTTATTAGACCTATATTAGAATATGGTGATGTTATTTGGGGCAATTGCTCCCAGCATGAGACTGAGCTTCTTGAAAATATTCAGATAGAAGCTGCTAGAATTATTACAGGATTACGACGTAATTCCTCCAGACAAAAACTTTATATTGAATTAGGTTTAGAAACTCTGGAGAATAGACGTAATAAACATAAGCTTATACTATTCTACAAAATATTAAATGGGATGACACCTGCATACTTATATGAGTTAGTTCAGCCATATCTTCCCAGACAAACCCCTTATACTTTGAGGAATGAAAATAACACTTTTCACCCGCCTCTTGCTAGAACTAGCTCTTATTTTAATAGTTTCATTCCTTCCACTATAAGACTTTGGAATAGTCTTCCTTTGAGTTTACATAAATCACCAAGTTTGGGTATATTTAGAAGTGGACTAGATAAGTTTTATAGGACTGATGATATATTTAAACCTTTCAACTATGGGATAAGGAAACTAAATATCAGTCATTGTCAACTCACAAATAATGCTAGCAACCTTAAATCTCATTTGTTTAATCAGTTCTTATCCGAGAACACGTTTTGCACAAACTGTAACCATCCTGTTGAGGATAACCAACATTTCTTTTTTATTTGCCCTAAGTATAATGATGTAAGACAGATCCTTCTTGATTCCATTTACTCCATTGTTGATAATATTGACATAAATATTGAATTACTACTTTTTGGAAACAGATTATTTTCATATGATATGAATATTGCTATTTTTAAATCTGTTCAGAAATATATCAGTGACACTCAACGTTTTGTTTGAAACTTACTTTAATTTTTGTTTCATCTATTTTTTTTTATTTTTTTCTACACTCCAACATTAATTCATTTATTCCACTAAGCAAGCTTAGTGTCTCTTTCAAGCCATATATATATTTCTAATGACTTATAAAGGATATTTGCATGTTTCAAGGTACTTTAAATAACTGATGATTAATTGCCTATATATTTAAATATATTTTGCATTTAGTAAGTAACACTGTTAACGTATATTGGCTCGTGTGTGCTCACAAGTAGCATGCATGTTCCACTATATTGCATTATTTTAAATACAGTTGTTGTGATTGAATTATACCTTGTACATGTAATATGGAGAGAGCTTTTATAGGCTGTGCCTGTTGCTCAATCCTTTTCATATCTTAATGAATAAAATATGTTTAAAATCAACTTACATCTCACTGGGCAATGATCATTTACCTGTCCACCAAAGACCCTTTTGGCTGCAATTGCTTATTTTAACGTATTTACTCATGACTTTATCATTGTTTTCATTTTAGGACATTTCAATTTGCAGTGCCTGCGATGCTTTTATTATTGTTTATTCCGTACAAGACATCCATTCTTTCAACTATGCAAAACACAAGTTACATACCTTGCGGCACAATCTAGAGACAGACAGAGTCTGCATTCTTGTAGCCAACAAAGTCGACCTTGTCCGAAAACGACGCGTAACTACTGATGGTAAGATTAACATGTTTTAAACTAGCCTTAAAATTTATCTAATATATTTTTTATATGTGATGAAGATGTCGGTTAAAAAAAATGAGGCAGCCGAAACCACATGATTCATTAAAACACACAAATTTAAGAAAAGAGACAACACCATGGCAAAACATGAAAATGGCAAAAATACAAACCAATTCCACAAAACACAACATAGGAAAACTAAAACTGAGCAACACGAGGTCTACCACAACAAAAAGCCAGGGATAAACTCAGGTGGTTCGTAAAAGTTGGCGGACCCTAATCTACTATTAGAATGCGTTATTGCATGCTTAAAAGTGAAATTACAAAAATACCGAACGGCAAGTGAAATTCAAAACGGAAAGTCCTTTAAAATATGGGAAAATCAAAGCTCAAACACATCTTACTAATAGAAAAGAACTGTCACATTCCTGACTTGGTTTAGGCATGATTTCCTTTATTCAGAAAATGGTGGATTAAACCTGGTTTTATAACTAAATAAAACTCTCACTTGTATGACAGTCGCATTTAATTCCATTAGGTTGACAACAGTGTGCATGTGCATGAGCAAGACAAACAGACATAATAGGTTAAAAAACTTCAAAAATTTGAATGCAGCAGTCAACATTGTAATACAGTTTTAATCAGTATTAAAACAAATAATTAATTCAACAAAGAAACACAATGTCAAATAGACAAAGTGCATAAGCAAAAATGAAACAATAATGATTAAAATTGATCACAGCTTACATTAAACAAATAGCGAGATGTATAAGTACCGAGGCACGTCATATGTATATAATCAGAAATGGACTATGCTATGTTAAACACGTCAATGATTTTACAATTGAGGGAAAAGGACGAGATTGTGGTTTATGACATTTGGAAAATATATGCGGTGTTCTTAGACAAAGATTTATGTAACATGCAACCCACTCGTGATTGTTTCCACAGAATTCTCAAATGCATGACTTATAAATCTGGTAAATCATGTTATAAGAAAAACAGGGCTGCATCTCTCTCTCACACACTTGTAAACCTTTGATGAATTTTGAGTGCCTTCTAAGTCCTTTTGATTTTTCATTAGTGACTCAAATATTCTATGAAGAACAAAGTGTTACAGAACTATGCTTCATTAGGGTTAACTTTGCTTTATTTAGTATGATTCGGTTACTCTTTTTGAAAATTGAAATGTTACAGTAGAGTGGAAGCTATAATAATAATACACATTCAAGTACCGTTGGCAAGGAAATTGTAGAAATAAAATTGGTTTCAATTTTGAACCTGGTAAGACGTTCATTCTCACTGAACACGTACACAATTTTGTCTAGGGGACAGCTGTAACCCTCCTTCGGGTGCGGTATATATCGCTGTGTTGAAGACCTATTGGCTGCTTTAGGCTTTTTCTGTTCTTTTGTTAGGTGTTGTGTCTTTGACCTTTCTCAATTTTATATTTCATGGTCATTCACGGTTTTAATAAAAACCGCACTTTTTTCCCCAACAGTTATACTTTATATTTTACATTTTTATGCCCCACCTACGATAGTAGAGTGGCATTATGTTTTCTGGTCTGTGCGTCCGTCCGTCCGTCCGTTCGTTCGTTCGTTCGTCCGTTCGTCCGTCTGTCCCGCTTCAGGTTAAAGTTTTTGGTCGAGGTAGTTTTTGATGAAGTTGAAGTCCAATCGACTTCAAACTTGGTACACATGTTCCCTATGATATGATCTTTCTAATTTTAATGCCAAATTAGAGATTTTACCCCAATTTCACGGTCCACTGAACATAGAAAATGATAGTGCGAGTGGGGCATTCGTGTACTGAGGACACATTCTTGTTTTACATGATTTAAAAAAAAAATATTTTTTGTAGACGGAAGAGCTGTTGCACAAAAGTATACCTGTAAATATATTGAAACGTCAGCAGGTTTGAATTTGAAAGTCGATGATCTATTAGTTGGTATTGTGAGACAAATAAAACTCAAACTAAAAAATGACCTTGAGAGTAAAACTCTTCCACGAGTTCATAAGCCTGAATCTGAACAACAGAAAGATCAAAAAGGATTCTTCAAACGTTTATTTCGAAAGAAACAAAAGAAGACATCATGCAGCAACATGACTCAGCTATAAAATAAATTCTTCGTTTTATTCAGCAGTGGCTTTGGATTAAGTGCTGATCAGTGTTTGAGAAAAATAGTGCTGTCAGTGAACGGAAAATATACCAAAACTTATGACATGATAATTCATCTAAAAACTACAACCACCCATTTGTACCTTTAACGTAAAAAAGGATTTTTATGGCTAACCGTATGCAGTTATGACTCCCTTAGTTTAGAAGTGAAGAAAAAGTGACGTCATCAGTTGTGAAATATTGTTTGCATATTTCGATTTTTTGGTGGTATGGTTTTTCATTTAAAAAAATTAAATAATTAAAAAAATTGTGCTGCATATATAATCGATCTTTAAGTATGACACTTTAACAGAAACTGTAAAGCGATTTATAACGAGCTTTTTAGTTTAGTTTAAACAATATTTTATTCAAATAAATTGAATTGGATTGGGCAACAGGCATAGCCTATGTAAGCCCTCTCTACAAAACAAGGTACAATATATTACATTCAAACAAAGCACACCACATACACAAACATAATGACAAAACAGAATTAATTTTTCAAAAATACCTCTTAGCTGACTGGAATGATGTTTCAAATACTTAACTCAGATCAACAGTATGACTATTTTAAAAATGCTTCAAATGTTAACTCACAAAAATAAGAAAAAATAAATTTTCTAACGAGCTTTAGAACAACAGTTACACATTCTATGATTTCAATATTATAGTAAATTTCCACTGGTGTCAACGTGATGATCGTAACTTCAAATATGACTATCATAATATGGCGGACACTAGTTCAACTTAATTTTATAATGTAAAAAAGAAGATGTGGTATAATTGCCAATGAGACAACTCTCCACAAGAGACCAAAATGAAACAGAAATTAACAACTATAGGTCAATGTACGGCCTTCAACAATCATATCGCACAGTCAGCTATAAAAGTCCCCGAAATAACAATGTAAAACAATTCAAACGAGAAAACTAACGGCCTATTTTATGTACAAAAAAATGTACGAAAAACAAATATGTGTTGTAAATGGGCGAATGGTGAAAGAATGAGTATGTGTGAATGTGGGAATATACGAGTTACCTTTTAGTCGGGAGTATCCAACCAACTAGGTTATCAATCAAGTCTCTAGTTCTAAGTATACGTCTAGACACAGAGGTTGTTTGCAAGTAACTGATTCAAATCGTCCAGTTCCCGCTGTCAGCTGATCTATATTTCCGGTTTCCGGTATGACCAAATACCAACTATCAATACAACATTCCTCCCCGTTTTCAGCAAGAGTGATCATCTCCTTATAATTCCACCATAAGACTATTTACATATGTCCACAGATTAAAATTATCAAACAATCAATGGTAAAATTTGTCCTTCTTTACACTAAAACCTATCCTATACATAAAGTAATATGTTATCTACAGTTCTGTTATTTTGTATAACTTCTTGGCATTATCTGTTGTTATCCTGGCCACCTCCTCTGTGGAGACATTGTGGAGGTTGGCTATCTCTTCAGCCAAATCTTTCACCGGCAATGGAGAACCAGTACTTCCATCCGCTCCTGGTAGGTTTGGTGCGTCTGTTTCCAATAGCAGGTCCCTTAGTTCCATCTTGCATACTAATTCCCTAATTTGGGGGTATTTTAACTCATTGAGTAGGAAAGGGGATATTCCGAATTTTACCTCTGGAAATGCAATTTTCCATTTGATATATTCCGCATACGATTCATTGAAGCAATGTCTGTGGATATGACGGTCTGCAGGTAAGTTTGCTGTGAGACATCGTTGGATGTGTCATAGTTTCCCCGACAATGTATGACCACAGGTAATATTTTCTGTTTTGCAATTCTTGCCTGCTTTCTCAGGATATCTTTTTGTTTTTCAAAATCTTTTGACGATGGTCTGTCAGTTATATCTAACCCACATTCTCCTACCGCAACTACTTTCTTGGAGTCCAACAATCCCTTTAATTCCTCTAGCCATATCTGCAGAGTTCTTGGGCTTTCATGGTTAACTGTTCTAGGATGTAAGCCGAAAGTCAATCTTACCCTTTTATCTTCTCTAATTTTTACGCGTTCAGAACTGCTTGGCCATTTCTTAGGGAAACAGTAGTTTGAAATTCCAAATTGAAGAAAGTTTTTTATCTGGTCTTTATCAGTGTTAAATTGCGGAAAGTCAGAAGATCCGACTCTCCTCCTTATTTTTTCCAAATGAAAATGTGAATCCACATACTAGTAGTTGATTTTAACTGGAGGTATTTATAGTTGTAGACGTTGTTGTGTAGATATATCAAGGTAACCAGAATCCAAAGTGAGTAATGAAAGTACTTTGCAATGGAGAAGAGAAGATAGAGAGACGGCAGGGTATGGTTTCATGTAGGCTGTATCCGGTTCTAAATGATTTGTACGGTTGAATGAAAGAATGGGAGAAACGTCTTCCTCAAGAAAGGTGGATTGGTGACATAAATCTCTATATTTTTTGTTTTGGTTTACATAATCACAGACTTGTGTCACTTCTTTGAATCCAAATACATTTTAAGTAGCCATTAATCAACTCAACCCACTTCTGTTCATACTGTTCTTCTGTGTACCTACAGCCAACATCATCTGAGGAGTGAACTTCGATCATGTAAAATTGAGAATGGAAATGGGGAATGTGCCAAAGAGACAACAACCCGACCATAGAGCAGACAACAGCAGAAGGTCACCAACAGGTCTTCAATGTGTATTTGTATGTGTATTTGTACAAACCTTGCTTGTCCAAATTGAAGTTTGCGACTCCAGCATGCTGTACTTGGGGATAAATACCATCATGGCAAATGTGAGCGAAGAGTGTGCCTTCTAGGGTGTGTGAATTTACCTTTACACAAAGGACAGCTACGGCCTCGTTTCTTTACTAAAGTTGCCCCATTAATATGTTTTGCTCTAGTCTCCTGTGCTTCTGTTTCATCTTTATCTGAGATGTAGTCCTCATAATCCAAGTCTTCATCCATACTGCAAAAATTCAGTGAATACCAAAATTCATTGAATACAAATAATATTAAAAACCATGAACCAATTATTATACATATATATATTACCAATATACTTCGGCGAATGGTCTATTCTAACTCCCAATCTTGCACGTAATCTGCAAGATATGCTGGTAACTGACGTCTCCGTCTCTCCCTACTAGCAGTAGATGTTTCTGTGTTATTTTCTTTGACATCATATATAAATGTATGATCCAGGTCAGTAGAGTGCTCTAACAATTCGTCTTTATTCTGGATAACGGGTCTATGTCCCTGATCTGGGATCAGAGTATCAGACTCCAGAGTGATATCCTGTAAATCATGTGTCAAATTAATATCAGGTTCCGATGTCAGAGAATCCGACATAATCCAGAAATATCATAGGTATCATGCAAATCTTCTGAATCTTCTTTCTCTATTGGTACGTTGCTGTTCCTCAATCTTTCTAACCAAATGGGAAGTTCTGTGAAGCAACACATCTTAAGTCGGCCATGGTGAACCACAGACTCTGTTTTCTTATCTTGTATCTTATTAAGTACTGGAGATTTTACTTCTCTGACAATATAAGGTCCTTTCAAGGGTTGTTTAAACTTTGGGGTCTGACCCACTTTGGTAGCAGAGTTTATTTTAAGTACTCTATCACCAATATCATACTTCTGTTGGTTAGTTTTTAAATCATAGTCTTTCTTCTGTCTTTTTTGGGCTCTCTGTAAATTAACTCTTGCCAATTCATGAACTTCATATAATGTTTCCTTTAACTGTTTAATATACTCAGGTGGATCTTTAGAAGTATGTCTTGAAGTTCCTAACATTAAATCTATCGGCTGGAAAACTTCACGTCCCAGCATCATAACGTTCGGTGTGAATCCTGTTTGTCTATTCTCTGTAGCACGGATGGCTCCTACTAATTGTTGCAGGTGCACATCCCATTCACATTATTTCTTATTTAAAAAACATCTAATTATTTGGATAACTGTACGATTATGTTATAGATAATGCATATTTTAAGGTTTTTCTTGTCGTAGAACACACCTCGGGGTGTCAGGATTGTTCAAAGAAAGACCTCCCTCCGGTCGGTCTTTCATTTGATCAATCCTGACACCCCTCGATGTTTTTTATATACCGTCAAAAAAATATTAATTTTATTAAGATTTGTAAAATTTAGTATCCTATTTTACTGACAACACTTAAGTGGGATATTCCTTTCTAATGCGTTCAGGTTTTAATACGCCCTGCGGCTCATTTAGAATGTGAAATAAAACTCACTAAATAATTTAGATATAAACCTTTTAAAAATTATTATCCATACACAATAAAAATATTACTGTAACTGCATGAAGTAAGACACAAATGTATTGTTACCATCCGATAACGGTGTATGACAAATACAAGATACAATGTAAGTAATTTATTGTACCACTTACCTTATAGAAAAGCGGGATGGGTATGTTTTTTTTCTATTTGTTATGTTTTTTCTATCTGGGAAAAGTGGTAATTTTTTTAACAATTTTACTTGAATCGAATGAAAAATTCAGAAAGATTGTATTTTGAATAGCAATACAATTTTATTAAAAGATAATCAGGATATAATTATATACCATCCAGTCCGCACCCGACCCTTTCGTGAGTTACGTTAATGTTATTCAATAGAATATAACATTATCTTATTAGTTGATCATTTGATAGAGTAAAAGGTATACATAAATTTTAAAAAGTTAAGAACTGAAACGAAGACGAATATAAATACATGTAGGTCACAGTATGATTTCCTATTCAGTGTGTATCGTTCTGAACATGCATGAAATATTTGCCACTGGACGTTAAGCAAGCAACCAAAAATCAATCAACCTATTCAGTTTGACTTAATAAGATTTTCAAAATCTTACACACGAATATGTTAAATCTGGATTTATTTTATGAAAGTCTACATTAAAATTTATCTGACATATATGATAACGTTTCTTTATTGTAGCGATAAATAAACAAAACTTCACGTACTTCACGTTATTTGTTTCTAAAATTAAAATGCGGGACTACAATGACGGTTTCTTTTACACCTATCATCGATTGAACTTTAAAAAATAAATTTTCAAATCGGCAACAAAAAACTGTTAGACGAATTAAGTTTTGAAGTAAATCATAGTAATGCATGTTTATCAAGGAAAATAATGACGCCACACAGGTAATTATTTCATGCCTTTGAGCATATTTCAATGAAACATGGTATCGTCCGGGTTGATTCTGAAAAAAGAATGACCTGTCGTTCTGAAAGAAAAATAACTCCATATAGGTATATAAACCTTTCTACCTGTCCATTAGGAGTTGGGTGGTAGGCTGTGGTTCTTGTCTTAGAAATTTCTAATAGCTCATAAAGGTTCCACATTAAATTACCATCCACATTCAACGGACACCCAAATCTGTAGATATAACCATCAACTGCTGCTTTGGCAACTATTTCTGCAGTTTGACCCAGAATTGGAAAACATTCTAACCACTTGGTGAATTGATCAACAATCATGAGTACATTTTTTTTTTCTGTTTGGTTACAGGAAGTGGTCCAAGTAAATCCATGTGAACTCTACCCATAGGTACTCCTGATAAATACTGCCCAAGTTCAGCTTTTGGTCTGATATTTGGTTTTTTATTCATACTGCAAATCTTGCAAGTCTTGATGAACAACAAACAATCCTCTCTCATATGATGCCAAACTACTTTCTTTTAAGTCTTGCCAGAGTCTTATCCTGACAAAGATGTCCTGAAAACTTACGACTATGACAATTCTCTAAAAATTCTCTATGTAGTGCTTTTGGAGCCACTAATAACAATTTTGGTAATATTGGATCTTCCCACCAGTAGTATAAAATACCATCTTGTATTCTTAGTTGGGACTGACATTGCCAAAAATGTTTAACAGCTGGACTACACAATTGTATATAAAAAAGAAGATGTGGTATGATTGCCAATGAGACAACTATCCACAAAAGACCAAAATGACACAGACATTAACAACTATAGGTCACATTACGGCCTTCAACAATGAGCAAAGCCCATACCGCATAGTCAGCTATAAAAGGCCCCGATAAGACAATGTAAAACAATTCAAACAAGAAAACTAACGGCCCTATTTATGTAAAAAAATGAAATTCATTTCTTGAAGGCGAGTAATTTTCTTGTAACCATGTCAGCAGTAATGACGTGTCTGGATCCTGTCACTGGTATTGTTTTATACTTCTCTAGGTATTTGTCATATCCATACAGGTAAGTCTGGTATTGCATTAACTCTACGTACAGCCAATGGTGTCACATAATCTATATCCTCCTCAAAAGTTTTCCATTGTTCTTGAGCACGACGACAAAATTTTCATCCACCACAAGGTAAGGAATCAATATCTATGCCAGCCTTGTAGTTAAAGCAGTTCTCTGTTTCATCAGGTATTCTTGATAGGACGTCTGCGTTTATATGTTTTTTTCCTGGTCTATGTTGTAAAATGATGTTATATTGAGATAACTCTTCGATCCATCGAGCCAACTGTCCCTCAATATTTTTGAAATTAAGCAACCACGTGAGACTACTGTGATCTGTTCTTAGTATAAATGATCGACCAAGACGATAGTGTCTAAATTGTCTTGTAAATGTCACTATTGCTAACAATTCCTTTCTTGTGGTACAGTAGTTTCTCTGAGAGGAATCAAAATTTTGCTAGCGTAACTAATGATCTTTTCCTGCCCATCTTATATTAGTGTTAATTCTGCGCCAATACAAACATAAGAAGCGTCTGTATCTAACATAAACAAATCATCTGGATTTGGATAACTCAATTTAGCTGCTTGAACTAATGCTAGCTTAAGGTCTTCAAATGTTGTCTGTTGTTCTGAATTCCAATGAAATTCTGCTTTCGATCCAGTAAGCGTGTGTAAAGGAACTGCCATCTCTGCAAATTGTTTTATGTGGTCTCTATGGTAATTTGCAAATCCAAAAAATGATTCAACCTCTTTTTTGTTCTTTGGGATAGGCCAACTTGAAACAGCTTGGATATTTTCTGGATTCACAGAGACACCATCTACACTGACTAATTTTCCCAGAAATTTTAATTCTGTTTGAAAAAAATGGCATTTCTGTGGTTTAAGCTTCAAGTTATATTTCTGGAATCTTCTCAGTACTTTCTTGATATTTTCTAGATGATTCTCAAAACCATTCCCTAAGATGATAACGTCGTCCAAGTAAGCGAGACACTCAACCCATGTGAGACCTTGTAAAACAAGTTGTATAACTCGGCTAAAAGTGGCTGGACTGTTACATAGACCAAAACTAGGTCTTACGTGTTCAAATAGGCCATATTTGGTGATAAATGCAGTCTTGTATCTGTCTTTCTCTGCTATCTCCAGCTGCCAATATCCTGTTGCCATGTCCAGTGAACTCATTAAAGTACTCCCTCTCAATGTATCTAAACAATCTGATATATTTGCTATCGGGAAGGCATCTTTAATTGTGATCTGATTTAATGATCTGTAATCAATACAGTAGCGAAGTCCACCATCTTTCTTGCGAACCAATACTGGGCTAGCTGCGTGATCAGATATTGAAGGTTGTATGATACCCTTCTTCAACATTTGTTGTATGTGTTCATGTTCCTCTTTCTCAATTTTCAATGGTGTTCTTCTCAACTTCTGTTATGCTGGTTTAGGGCCTTCTGTCTGTATCTAATGTTTTATTGCCCCATTGAAGAGTCCCAAGTCAAAATCGTTTTTTGCGAATATGTCTTGAAATTCAATTAAAAGTTCAACAAATTTCATAGCTTCCTTACTTGTTAAGTTATTTGCTGAGTTCTTAAATAGTTGTCTGAGATGTTCCGGAAGCTTTAAATTTAAGTCTTCAATTGCTTCCTTCTGGATGCTTTGTTTTTTCTTCTGTTTTTAATCTGTTAACTTTGATACTATCAACTTCAAGTGGTGCGTCAAGGATCTCTTCTACTTCTACTCCTGTGCCAAAAGTGTGATATTTTCTAAGCATAATTGGAAGTTCTATAGGATTCCTCAGTAACGCTATAGGAGAAGTTTTATTACATACTTACCACTTACTCTGGGTGATGGTGACCTTCTGTCAAAATTTCTTTTAGGACAGGGTGCAGCAAAATGTCCAAGATTCCCACATGCAAAACAGGTACTATTCTCTAATCTTTTTCTATCTGGACTAGGTGCATGTGAGCTTTTCATGAAAGCTATTGGAGATCTAGACCGTTCGTCTTTTCCTTTCAAGATGTTTAGTATCTGTGACAATGACTTCTTCATTTCTTGAATGTCGTCTTCATTTTTCTTAACTCTGATGTCCATTTTGGATGACTCTAACTGTGGCTTATCCCTATATATAGCCCTTATAACAGCCTTTGAATCTTTTATTTCTGCAGGGTCCTCAAATGTTACTCTCTTGATATCAGTTGTTTTTCTGCTTCCCATTATTAACCTCTGATTTGTAATTGCACTTTTCATATACTGCGTGGCTTCATCTAAAGAAATTTGGATTTTATCCATAGCTACTAATGCTGCTTGTTTTTCGGCGCATCCTTTAAGAAAAGCATCTACAGCTACAATCTGAATGAAATAATCTGGAGACTCAGGGTATCTATCTGTGGCTAATTCCTGAACTCTATCTGCAAACTCTTCCAGTGACTCGTCTGATCCTTGTTTAGCTTCTTGCAATTGACGCCTTAGGTAGCACAATACAAAGATTTTTCATCCCCAATCAGACATCTTTAAACTGATGTAATTCCACTCATCTTTCTTTAAATTTTATAAACGAGGTACCAAAAGAAAGAAGGATTAATCTTCAAATTGTGATAATTTCATTATGACATAATTATTACATAATTAATTGTTATGTAATTAGTTGCCATTCTGTGACCAAGTGTGGACATCACAATATAGCGACTTATTACATAATAATTAATTATGTAATAATTATGTCATAATGAAATTATCACAATTTGAAAGACTAATCTTTCTTCTTTCTTTTGGTACCTCATTTATAAGATATAAAGAAGGATGAAATGAATTACATCAGTTTAAAGTTGTCTGATTGGGAGTGAAAAAATCTTTGTATTGTGCTACCTTAAGATGTGCCGTAAGTCCTTCCTTCCGAATCTGTCATTCATCTTCTTACATAGTACTTGAAAGTTATCCTTTATCTCTACTGGTCTTGAACTGTAGAATTTGAGTGCTTTATCACGAAGGAAGACAATTAGATTATCTAACTCCTGTTGTTCTGACCATTTACAGCGTTTGGCAATATGACAAAACTGTGCGAAATACGGACGCCAATCTGCTTTACCATCAAATGTGGACATTTTTGGTGTTAACGGTCCTTCTAACGCACTCTTAACATATCTATCGTCAGTTGTCTGGTTCTAAGTGATAGTTGGTAGTTTATTCTCTTTAATCTCTTCTTTTATAGGAATTGTCTGATGCTTAAGCAATGCTGTCTTACTAGGTACTGAAATTTCAGATAGTGTTGGGTCTTTGCCATATATCCCTGAAGGTGCCATCTGATTAATTTTTAATTCTAATTCATGCTTTTGAACCAGTTCCTTTTCTCTTTTATTCCAGTGATGCTCCCTTTCTTCTCTAAATAGCTTTTCTTTCTCCATGTTGTCTTTGAATTGATTCTGCATATTAACCAGCTTTTCTTCAAATTGCGTATGTATTTCTGCTATGTTCTTCTGATGCTGTGCCTCTATATCTGTCATTTGCGTCTTAAATTCTTGCCCTTGTTCTTCAATTGCAGCATTAAAACTTTGTAATTGTTTGTCTTTATCTCGGAGATTTTCTTGTAAACTCCTGACATATTCTTGCATTTCATGATTAAATTTGAGCGAGCCTTCTTTCGGTTCAAAATTAATTTTCCTTGTATCAATAAGGTTGTCCCATACATTTTCGGGTATATCGGGTATCAATTTTAAATCTAGTATTGACAATATTTTCTTTTTACTTCTCTCCTGTAAAATTGCGTTTGCCCTCGACTTTCCAATGTTCTTGAGTAATAATAAATCATCATATGGTGCGGCGTTGATATTCATAGCCATGGTAACCAAAGAAAACCGAAAATCACGTAGGACAAACAAAAATCACGAAAAAATAATATTTGGAAATAGAAAAATATTGATGTCAGAGCATCCGTCAACAATATATTTTCTATATGTTCAAATAAATACGACAAACTACACGTATCTTGTTGTCAGAGCATCCGTCAACAAGTGTTTCATATGCGGTCAAAATATGTGTAAAACGGCACATATACAAATGAACGCAACACGATTACAAATACTTTTCACTAGAAAGATAATTTCTATTTACTAAAAATAGTGAAAAATTGCAATGTTTGGTCACAACATTAACGAGTATGTTTGTACGTATGGATACACTTACACACTCGCACTACCAATGTTGTAAATAGGCGAATGGTGAATGAATGAGTATGTGCGAATGTGTGAATATATGAGTTACCTTTTAGTCGGGAGTATCCAACCAACTAGGTTATCATTCAAGTCTCTAGTTCTAAGTATACGTCTAGACACAGAGGTTGTTTGCAAGTAACTGATTCAAATCGTCAAGTTACCGCTGTCAGCTGATCTATATTTCCGGTTTCCGGTATGACCAAATACTAACTTTATCAATACAACATTTGTAACACATAAACAAACGACAACTACTGAATTACAGGCTCCTGACATGGGACAGGCACTTGCATAAAGAATGTAGCGGGGATAAACATGTTAGCGGGATCCAAACCCTCCACATAACCTGGGACAGTGGTGGAATAATACAACATAAGAACGAACCATAAAAATCAGTTGAAAAGGCATAACTCATCAGATGGATAAAAATACAAATACTACAAATAAGTGGACTTGGCCGGTTACTTGCACATCCCAACAGCAAAAAGACACTAAGTACAGAGCTGAGAGTACTCGCAGTTACTGAAAGCTAGTTCAAAGCCACTAAAATCTAATAACAAAAAATATGCATCTAAGACTAATTTATCAATCAGTACACGTTAAGCATTCAATGGTTTTAGTGTAAAAACGTCATAAACAGTCAGAGAAAAATGCGACCTTGTGCAATGCCAAGAAAAAGGTATCGACAGATTGTAGATTTATGAATGTGAATATGTATATATATAACAACAATATTTAGTTTGCTTTTAATTTACTGATAACAAAATCCATGTTAATACCAATAAAACAATATACAATGATTATACTACAGTGTTGAATTGGTAACCTTTTAGGATAAGTGACGTCATAAGTTTATTTAAAGGATCGATTAACTTTAAGGCCGATTTCTCCACTAAAAAGCTTATTTTCAGATTTGCATCATGTAAAGAAGCATCTGTATAAGCAATACCATGAATATATTTTCCCTAATGACCGAAAACAAAAATCGAGATAAAAAAAAAAAAAAAAAAAGAAACATGATGATGATCGTAATTTCGTCTATGAATGATCGTAACTTGGACTTGTTTTTATATAAAGATATAAATATATATAGAAAACTATTAAAACATAATTTATGTTTTATCTTTTTTGAATTATCGTATACAAGAAAACGACCAAAAGTGGCCAAATCTTATACATAAAGTAATGACGTTTATTTGCTTGTATACATCCTGTGAATAATATGTCATTCATTTTGCAGGAACACAAAAGATTTACATTTTTTTCAACCGTCAGGTCCCGTAATAAAAGTCGCGAGCAAAAAATTGTGGGAAATTGGGAATGCCTCTAGACATATGGGTATACATAATAAGGCACAAATTCACCCTTTCAACTTGCCACCTACTAAACACAACTTAAAGTTAATAGAAGGACGATAATGACAACCCTTTGAGTGTTTAGTATGTCTAGAGGCATTCCCGATTTCCCACATTTTTTTGCTCGCGACTTTTATTACGGGACCTGACGGTTGAAAAAAATGTAAATCTTTTGTGTTCCTGCAAAATGAATGACATATTATTCACAGGATGTATACGATAATTCAAAAAAGATAAAACATAAATTATGTTTTAATAGTTTTCTATATAAAGAGGTACTTATATTTTTTTTCTAAAATACATTCCCATATCATTTCGTATCAAATATTTTGATTTCTTATCTATATTTTATTTACAATGTGTAAATTAATACGTGGCGTCCTTGGATACCAATACATACTTGATATCGATCAAAATATGTGATATCATCAAGGTAAATTGTGAAAAGATAGACTTTATTGAAATGGCACAGGTTTCGGCAAAGAAATGTTCATTATGTGATGAAAATAATGGAGAATATTACTGTTATGAATGTCAACATGCTTTATGTACAGCATGTCGCAACAGACATGGTAAGATTCCAGCTCTAAATGGACACACAGTCGCAGATATTAACACAATTAACCTTTCAAGCGTCAACAAAACAACTTTGTGTGGTACCCACGATAACAAAATTCAGTTTTATTGCACAGAATGCATTGATCTGATTTGCATTAAGTGCGTTACATCTACACACAAATCCCACACAATTTCAGACATTACTGATGTAGTTAAAGAAGAAAGGGAAAATGCTGAAGAAAATATCGAAAAATTGAAGTTAAAAACGGAGACATTATCCAGCCTGGAAGAAAAAATTAGACGTGAACACATTGAAAACCTGCACGCTGAAAGTAAAACAAGTATTGGACACATCGAATCTGTCTCTAAAAATCTCCAGGATTACCTAACAGCTAAAGGTAGCATTAAAATATCCGAGATAGAGGATAAAGAGACGACTGAAAACCAAAATTTCGAAGCATTCCTGAAGAACATTGATTTGATTAAAAAACGATACGTACACATATTATCAGAACTTGAGAGTCTTTTATTAGAGAAACATGACATAACATTTCATTCTGGTTATAGATCACTTCAAAGTGATATTCACACATTGGATAGTATACCCGAAGAACCGCTTTTTGCAAAAGTACCAATTTTTGAGGATGAGTTCCTGTTTAAAGAAGTTATGGAATACATGGAGTCCAAGATGGAAAAAAGGTGAATATGAAAATTGTTAGTTATATTTAATGAATTTTAAATTATTACAATTTGGATTTTCAATATTGAGTACTAACATTCCTGAAGAAGAGATAATACCTATCGACGTGCGGATTGTAATATGAGCTGAGTATTAATTAAATGAAATGTTTGGTAATTGAGACATCAACGCAGCGACATATTACACAAAGGGTATATAGTGGCAATGAGAAACATACGGTATGGTATTAAGCTAAAACATAGACAATGTCTATATCTTTAATTTATAGAAAAAACGTCCACACTTGTCAATGTTTAAAAATAGTTGAAAGTATATTTTATACTTCTGATTCAAAACAAGTGAGTGATTGATATTATATACAAGTGAACGATAAAGTGGTTATGCCGATATAGAGTCGAATAACTATGAATCTTAGATGTAGCACAATAAGGAATAATGCTGCCTTTACATATTAATCACTGTTACATTACTATTTAACACAGTAATCTTAAATATAGAAAATCCTTATGCTCCTTTTTGTAAGAAACAAGTCTCTTATTCTAAGTCGAAACAAATATTTGAACGAATATATATATATATAAATGTCTGAGAATATAACTTAAACACGCTAATTAATACATTAAAAAGTTCTATTAGATGTTAAATAGAAATACGCAATATTTCGCTAAACAAATTAGCTTCATCAGGCGTGTGCATCTCTCAATATTTTTGTAGCTTCATCTATACAAGAGTTGAGAAAAAGTGTAACATATTGATTGATGTTGCATAAAATATGTTTGTAGCTACAACTACATGAAGTTGGAATAAAAGTTTAACACATTTATAGATGTTCGATTAATTGTATGAATTTCTATCAATTAATTTGTATGATTTCAAGACAATTATGGTTTTGATTTGCTTTTAAATCTTTTTTCGTCTCTTTCATTGAGTCCATCAGATTCAGGAGTTCGTTACTGGTGCATCCAAAATCTCTCTCTTTTTTGTCTTCCTTGTGTATCCCAATTTTGATTTTTCTCAATGATTTGAAATGTGACGTTTTCAAAATCATGTCCTGCTCTTAAAAGGTGTCTTGTTATTGGGCAGTTCCTTTCTTTTGTATAAAAGGACCGATGGTTATTTAGTCGGATGTAAAATGGTGTTTCTGTTTCACCAACATATTGTATTTTGCAAGTTCCACACGTTAGAACATAAATATACAAAAGAAAGGAACTGCCCAATTACAAGACACCTTTTAAGAGCAGGACATGATCAGTAACTGTATCAGTTTATTTTCACAAACTGATCCACGCCTAAATAGATTGAATGTTGATTGTTGCTATTTTTAGACATTATATATATACATGTATACATATATACTAGAACACACCCGCGAAATTGTGGGCATACAGCTTGTGAACTGTTGAAGGATGATTTTTTGTAAAAGATATTATGTATAAAGAATTTCATAAAAGGTACCAAAAGCCATCTCCCTTTTCCAAAGTCCGATATTTGTTTCCTTTCTGTTAAATTTAATTCATTTTCGTGTTTCTGGCCTCAGACCAGAATTATGCTTCTCCTTTGCTACAATGCTTCGTTAAATCAAATTGAAAAAATTTGCACCGTTTCAAACATGTACTAAATGTAACTGCTTATATATAGACCATTATGAGTCTACCAAATATGCTTCTAGGACAACCCATCAGTGCTTTTTCTTTTAAGAGCCTTACTAACATGCCATTGGTAGAATATGAATCATGTATAAATGACTAAGACCGACTAAGGTTAATTTCAGGGGTGGTCGGAGGGGTCCTGATCCAAAAATCCCGGGCTTATAACCATGAAATCCCGAGATGCAGAATTTAAAGAAATTCATATCCATATCAAATCAAAAAATATATTCCCTGATCCCGTAAGGATCAATCCCCGAATCCCGAGCTTAAAAACACCCGATTCCGACGCCCCGAAAAAGGTCCTGCCTCCCTCTAATCTCTACCTTACTTTCATTTTTGCCATATCACTATTTTCCCTTTCAACAATATTTTGTTTTGCCCCATTTATGGGCATTATGTTTTCTAAGCTGTGCATCCGTGCGTTCGGTCGTCCGTCCGTCCGTCTGTCCCGCTTTAGTTAAAGTTTTTGGTCGAGGTAGTTTTAGATGAAGTTGAGCATGTTTTGCATATTTTAATATATATGCAAGTGGTATGATCCCTTAAATAGTAAACATTTCAAAGAAAACAGTAGACAGAATCAGGGACTTTCTATACTACCATATAGAAAGTCCCTGACAGAATACAGAGAGTCTCTATATATTAAAGTAGTAAAATCGTAGTTTACATGTAGATACAAACACCATTATAATTTTATGTATGAAACGCGAAAAATAATTGTCCTCTCTAAGGAGGTAGAATAGTTGTGATTTTTTCGATCTAAACACCATGATATGGAGAACGCTCTAAATGGCTTATTTATTTTTCATACGATTGGTTGTACTTGTGTCACATGTTTTACTTATTTTAATATATATGCAACTGGAATACACTCAAGGAATACAGAGAGTATCTATATATTAAAGTAGTATAATCGTGGTTTACATTTAGATAAAAGCGAAAAATAATTGTCCTCTATAAGGAGGTATAATAGTTGTGTTTCTTGCGATCTAAACACCATTATATGGAGAACGCTCTGATTGGCTTATTTATTTTTCATTTGTGTTATCTATCATACGATTGGTTGTATTTGTGCATGTTTCAAACCGGAAATCATATCTATGACTAAAAGTCAGTCTGATGACGGAATCATATTCGGACTCCTTTTTTGTTGTTTTTCTCCCAAAATAACTCAATCTGAATAATCATAAGAATGGATGACAAATGCGACAATGCATGTTACCTAGAGCTTTCGCTGGCCGTGTGTTACCTTTCCACGTCTGTGACTGTATCTTACATTAATTTGTAGGATCCTTTACTATAGATAATTTAGCTGATCTGTAACAATAACATCTTCATGCCTTATGTATCATGTACTACAGTACGCCGCTAGATTAAAACTGACGTGGAAGGTAACACACGGCCAGCGAAAGCTCTATTATTGTAGAGCCCAGGTGGTCGAGACGGCTGCAGTGCAGGCGATTTGGTGTCACGATATCACAGTAGCATGGGTTCGAATCCCGGCGAGGGAAGAACCAAAAATTTGCAGATCTAACATTGTTGGGTTGATGTTTAGACGAGTTGTATATACATTATGTACACAGCCATGTATCACTATCATTGATGGCGATCCGATGGATACATCTGTTGTAGAGTTGTCACTGACTCAGACGTACTTATAAATATAATTATTTTCTGTGACTGTATATTACATTAATTTGTAGGATCCTTTACTATAGATAATTTAGCTGATCTGTAACAATAACATCTTCATGCCTTATATATCATGTACTGTAGTACGCCGCTAGATTAAAACTGACGAGGAAAGGTAACACACGGCCAGCGAAAGCTCTTTTTATGAGAGCCCAGGTGGTCGTGTGGTCTAGCGGAACGGCTGCAGTGCAGGCGATTTGGTGTCACGATATCACAGTAGCATGGGTTCGAATCCCTGCGAGGGAAGAACCAAAAATTTGCGAAAGCAAATTTACAGATCTAACATTGTTGGGTTGATGTTTGGACGAGTTATATATATATGGAAGAACCAAAAATTTGCAAAAGCAAATTTACAGATCTAACATTGTTGGGTTGATGTTAAGACGAGTTGTATAAACATTATGTACACAGCCATGTATCACCATCATTGATGGCGATCCGATGGATACATCTGTTGTAGAGTTGTCACTGACTCAGACGTACTTATAAATATAATTATTTTCTGTGACTGTATATTGCACTAATTTGTAGGATCCTTTACTATAGATAATTTAGCTGATCTGTAACAATAACATCTTCATGCCTTATATATCATGTACTGTAATACGCCGCTAGATTAAAACTGACGAGAAAAGGTAACACACGGCCAGCGAAAGCTCTTTTTTTTTAGAGCCCAGGTGGTCGTGTGGTCTAGCGGGACGGCTGCAGTGCAGGCGATTTGGTGTCACGATATCACAGTAGCATGGGTTCGAATCCCGGCGAGGGAAGAACCAAAAATTTGCAAAAGCAAATTTACAGATCTAACATTGTTGGGTTGATGTTTAGACGAGTTGTATATATATATATAGATATATTATATATTTATCATATACTTAGCATTGATATGATAGCTTTTGCATATGTGTAATGAGCGGAAGTACACAAGCCATAATTTCCCACCCGGGCTGATAACCCATATCAGATGCATCTCGTGCACAAATAAAATTGAGAATGGAAATGGGGAATGTGTCAAAGAGACAACAACCCGACCAAATAAAAAACAACAGCAGAGGGTCACCAACAGGTGTTTAATGTAACGAGAAATTCTCGCACCCGGAGGCGTCCTTCAGCTGGCCCCTAAACAAATATATACTGGTCCAGTGATAATGAACGCCATACTAATTTCCAAATTGTACACAAGAAACTAAAATTAAAATAATACAAGACTAACAAAGGCCAAAGGCTCCTGACTTGGGACAGGCGCAAAAATGCGGCGTGGTTAAACATGTTTGTGAGATCTCAACCCTCCCCCTATACCTCTAGCCAATGTAGAAAAGTAAATGCATAACAATACGCACATTAAAATTCAGTTCAAGAGAAGTCCGAGTCTGATGTCAGAAGATGTAACCAAAGAAAATAAACAAAATGACAATAATACATAAATAACAACAGACTACTAGCAGTTAACTGACATGCCAGCTCCAGACTTCAATTAAACTGACTGAAAGATTATGATTTCATCATATGAACATCAGGCACAATCTTTCCCGTTAGGGGTTTAGTATCATACCATCATAACATATATGAGAAGAACATAACCCGTGTCATGCCAACAACCGTTTTTAGAATAAATGTGTTTAGTTCCGATGCAAAGACCTTATCAGTGACTCAATATTAACGCCAAAATATGCAACCTTTAATGACTTGACAACAGTATCGTAATTATATCCCTTCTTAATAAGTCTATTCAAAGGTTTTGTAAGTTTCTGAGGTGAATACTGACACCTTTGTGCTTTATAAAGAATATTTCCATAAAAAATTGGATGTGAAATACCTGAACGTATTAGAAGTCTGCATGTTGAGCTATATTAACGTCTTTATACCGATGATAAAATTTGGTAAATGTTTTGACTAGTTTGTGATATCGAAAACCCTGGTGTAATAATTTTTCAGTAATACACAAATTAACAAAACCCATAATAGTGCCTCTCGTGCAAGTTACTTGCGGTGTTTCCGGTATCGGTTGTTTACTTTTCCATTGTGACGTCAGATATTTTTTATGACGACGTCAAAATTTACGGGAACTTTTGTGGGGATAGTTTAGTACTTGTTACCAAATGCCATTGACAATAATAAATCATTTTATAGTACAACAAACATTGAGTAATAATGATCATAAAACTCTTTCAAATTTTCAATGTTTCAAAATGCCTCTATAGGAAATGTTACCATAAATATATATGAAGGTAGTGATGCTGTTGTTGGACAATTATAGTATACAGAGGCGGATTAAGGGGGGGGGGCAGGGGCCCGCCCCCCTTTTCGGGGAAAAATTGGTTACTTATATAGGGAATCACTGAAGCGCGACTGGAGCAACCCCCTCTTAGGCAGTCAGTGGGCCCCTACTTATGAAAATTTCTGGATCCGCCACTGGTATATTTGATTCATAATTTAACTTCTTTATAAAGTTTTTGACTGTTTTAGTTATTGCATTTGTTTATTTGCCTTACATAAAACTATTGTCGGAAGTATATGATAAAGCGATTAATACATGGCCTTTTCCATATCAGCCTGGGTATCATCCCTCGACCCATATCATATCGACTCCGTCTCGGGCTGATATGGGGGTCTCGGGATGATACCCAGGCTGATATGGAAAAGGCCATGTATTAATCTCTATATATATGTAGGACTCTAAAGTGCGATGGGGACGCTAAAGTGCGATGGTCACGCTAAAGTGCGATGGTATACGCTAAAGTGCGATGCCACGACACGCTAAAGTGCGTTTTTCCGCGAATGCGTGTTTGTTCGCGAAAGTGTGAACGTTTGCATTATGACGCTTCAAGCAGTCTGAAAATACAAAAATTGACATGCCGGTAAACGAGAAAAGGTTTTCTCATCAACATAGAAAACTGGCGACAGTAAGGGGAAGGTGCAAACCGTAAAAGAGAGAGAAAAAGTCAAAATACACCAAGTGTCAAAGTATTTCAATTCGTCCAAATTTAATTTAGAAACTCCTTCTATGTTGTGAAGTATCATCATATGATTGCCGATGACACAAGTCTCGATCTAAGAACGGAAGCGTATGGCTAACCCAGCAGATAAATAGTTGTTCATGGTGTTTTATGACTTCAGGTTATCAGAACAACCATTGCAAAACAATTGGTACGTGTTGCTGATGTGCGCACTTAATAACTTATGACCTAAGGCGTTGAGTATCGGCTATAGTCGAATAGCTAGTTATATAAACCACACAATAACTCGTGTACAACAATTCAAAAGAGAAAACAACGGCATAATTTATAAACAATATACAAAAACTAATATTAACACAGTAAAAAACAAAAGACATTGCCTGAACACCTTTCCCGTTAAACCATCGCACTTTGGCGTCTAAACCAACGTCCTTTAACGTGTCATATACCATCGCACTTTAGCGTGGCATACCATCGCACTTTAGCGTGTCATATACCATCGCACTTTAGCGTGGCATACCATCGCACTTTAGCGTGTCATCTGATCGCATATAAAAAAACAAACAACCATCGCACTTTAGCGTCTGACACCATTGCACTTTAGCGTAGACCATCGCACTTTAGCGTGACCATCGTACTTTAGAGTACCATCGCACTTTAGAGTCCTACATATATAATACACATACCGAGATGTCACATTCAAGCAATATTCTATTACGATCAACTAAATAGTGAAGGCGTTTATGAAATATTCAATGGGACGAATTCAACTTTCCAACTTGGAACCTTTGTAAACACCATCTCGAATAAACTGACATATTTATTCCATATTTAGACGCTGCTTGAATGTGTCTGAATGGAATTCGAAAATTTTGTCGTAAGCTTTTGTTCTCAACAGAACCTAAACCTTTTGTCTTGTTGGTAGCATTCGTACTTGTAATGTTGTCAGTTTGTTTTGTTTTATGTTACTTTTGTTCTATTGCTGTAAGGCTTTTAGTTTCTTTTTCTAGATGAAAAAATTAACGACAAGTTTCATTCCCAATTTTATTAATTTCAGGATGCACTTTTTTGTTAACTCAAACTTTGAAATCATTCATATATATTTAAAACCATATATCTATCTTTGAAGTGTCTATATATTTCCAACAATGACAAAATAATTCATTTGTTTTTTTTTATATGATGATTTACAAACAGATAAGACAGATAGTTCTGTTTTTCATGATATGTTTCAGCTTATGTCAAATATGCCCTGTTCAGAAGAAGGAAATAGAAGACTTAAAGGCCGACTACAACACATGCAAGGAAACTTTTAAAAGGTACACATTAATGAACTCTTATAGGGTTCGTGTTGTTTATTCTTTAGTTTTGTAGGGTTCTTATAGGATTCGTGTTGTTTATTCTTTGGTTTTGTATGTTGTGTCATGTGTGCTGTTGTTTGTTTGTCTTTTTCATTTTTAGCCATAGCGTTGTCAGTTTGTTTTAGATTGATGAGTTTGACTGTCCCTTTGGTATCTTTCGTCCCTCTTTTATACCAGAATAAAAATGTTTGATGCCATGCTGACGCGAGTTTCGTCTACAAAACAAAACGTCAATGACGCTAGAATCAAGTTTAAACAGCCAAATAAAGTACAAAGTTGAATAGCACAGTGGACCCAAAATTTCCAAAGGTTTCGATAAAACAGATAAGTCAATCTACTTATATATGGTTAGAGAGTCCTAAGTATTAGAAAATTGCTATGTTTTACAAACAGTTAATAACCATTTCAATGATAATTACATATAGAATAACCACTATTGACTCGATGATTGATATATGTCAAATATATAAAAAAAAAAATTAATATTATAGAAGAAAAAGATAATACCTTTAAAAGTTGAACTTTGACTAGTTTGGAGTTTAAAAAAACATGTTTGTGCATTTTTCTTTTTGTGTAAAGAATTCATCATGTGCGTTTCACTGTTTTTTGTTTTTTTAAAGCTTTGAAAGTTTTTGTAGTTGATATATAAATATACCAAACGCACAAATAATTTAGCATTTGAAAGTGAAAACCCAAAAGTTTGAATCTGCATGAACATTTTTCCACTTTCGAAAATTGAAAAAAAACAAGAATAATTTTCATCAAAAGTCTTGTTTTAATTGACAGAGACTTAGCAACTAAAGACGATGAACTCAAAACGTTATCAGAAAATATCAAATCATTGAAGGAAGAGAAGAAAACAATGCAGTCAACGTATGTAATACATTAGAAATGCTTAAGGACATTCTTTGACACAAATTAAAGTTTGTAAGGTAAATCTGCACTGTAGATTTGACCATTGATTCAGTGAAACTTTTAATCATGTAATCCTGAATATCATATGCAGTACAATTCATAATCTTTATATAGTGAAAATGTTGATGTAACTTAGCCTTATAACCTATATATTGACATTCACGAACCACCACGTTATGCCAGTTGACAACATTTTTTTTACCAGTTTAGGAACAAATGTAAACTTTCTATCAATTTGTACAATTTTATTGTATGCTTGTTCCATTGTTTCTAAATAGTTCAAAGTGAATCGATTCATTAAAATCGAAAGGAAAATAACAATGCATCATACTAGGATGATATACAGAACGACAAGATATAAACTTAGTTAATCATCATCAATAGTAAGATGGAGCTTGTTTGCAACTTTCAAGACCGTTTACTATTCCACTTTATTTTTCCAGCTTAAATCAGAAATATTTTGATCAGAAGAAGCAAATAGGAGATTTACAGTACGATTACACAGTACGTTGGGACTCTTTTCACAGGTACACATATGCTAATAATAGGCAAATGTTTAGAACAAAATTGAATATAAAAAGACAAGAGAGAAAGTAAATTTCCAAAATCAAAAGAGGAAAAAAAAAAACATCTTTTAACTTTGACCTTTTTAAGATTTTATACTTAAGCATTTGATAAAAGTTCTGTAAGTATATTTTTTTAAAGTCAGGTTGATGATTATGTGTGGGTCAAAAATTTACAAATATTAATAAAAGAAAATTAAGATACACCAGACAAATGAGTACTTTTTTAGCACGTTCAAAGAATGATAAGACCAATATTGCTATCATATAAAAAGTCTGGTTTTAATTTACAGGGACTTAAAAACTAAAGACGATAAACTCAAACTGTTGTCCGAAGAAATCAACTCATTATATAGAGAAAAGTACACATTGCAGTTTACGTATGTAACAAATTTCTTGAAAGTGAAAGATCGTCAGGACATTACTTTGAATCATAAAAATCACCAAACGCTTGATTTCAAAATATTGAAAAACGTGTTTAATATTAAAAAAAGAAAATCACAAAAATACTGAACTCCAAGGGGATTCAAAACGGACAGTCCCTAATCAAATGGCAAAATTAAATGATAAAACACATAAAACGAATGAGCAGCAACTGTCATAACCCTTATTTGGTACATTTCAAAGTAGACAATGGTGGATTGACCCTGGTTTTATAGCGTTTAACCTCTCACCTTTATAACAGTCGCATCAAATTGTCTGAATTGGAATGTTTGAGGTTGCAATGTAAGTTCAGCTGTTTCGCAATCCACGATTCTTTTTGGAAGAAATTTGATAATCATAGATATTTAGTTTTGTATACCTTCTGTTTCCTACATATGACCTTGATATGTCATCTCGTATATACATAGTTAATGAATAATACCACATTGAATGCACATAAATAGTTGCTTAGATAAATTCTGTTTTATTTTTATAATTTGACGAGATCATCATGATCATTGCATTCGAACCTTTTTACACTGAAATTGTATTCATTGTTTCGTCTATAAACATATTGATTAAAAATGCAAAATATTATGTACATACCAAATCTTACTTTTTTCCTATAATCAAATTTTACATACATATATCGGTTACTGGCATGTTCCAGAGAGGTATACATACAGTAGAAAGTAATTAAAAATTGGTACTCGCGGTATTTATTTGCATAGCAATATTTAAGACCAATTTTACGCCCGCTTTACTATTTGTTTGATTTTTAATCATGGAATTGAAATAATTACATGGGATTTTCTTTTTAATTATGCTTTCCTCTGAGTTAAATCATTAAAGTCATATGAAACTTCAAATAATGAAAAAAAAAATGATGCATATGTTGTTTATTACCAAATACCTAATTTTTATTATAAAATTTGAATACAAAAACTTTTTTCTGTAAATTTAGAAGATATTTACTTTTTTTTATACTGCACACGATGTATTTGAGCAGTCAAAATGCGTTGACCGTATATTTCTATGTCATATACAGTCACTGACCTGATATCCCTTTTCCTCATGAATATTTAAATAAAAATTGTCGGAATTATATTTATTTATTCATACCTCTACAACCTGTTCTTGCTTCCAATGGAAACAACGATGTGTTTAACGACTCAAACTTGTTTCTTTTACAATTTTTGGAAGAAAACTTATTTCACGTGTTAATATTTTTCGTTTGCAACCTATAAATCATTATGTTTTATGTTTATTGTTGATATTTAGATATTTTAGTCTATAAACAAACGAATTCGTCCACCATTGATTGCAGTTTTCAACAGGTAATGATGTACATTTCATCGTGTTGTATATTTCTCCAGCTGTGTGATATGAGGCCTTTTTAAAGGGGATTTCCCCCAATATAATCAAATAAATAACATTAACACACTAAACAACAATTGAAAATGGTTTTCTTAGATTGCAGTATAAAGACAATAATAGTGCATTGACTTGACATATCAACGATATAAGGATTCGGCCCGAAACGGCACAGCCTCGCATTTCCCCGTTTCTAAGCCTCATTCTTATATCGTTGATATGTCAAGTCAATGCACTATTATTGTTTATTTAATTGTCAGCTTTCGGTCAACAATTCGCCGACATGTTTTCCGTATGCTGTTTCCTCAGCGTGACCTTTCTTCTGATAACATCATGCACAGAAATCTAAGTTTATGATATATGCATGCATTTGTTCAAGAATTGGATTAACATTACTTTTCACCAGTCACTATTTTTTATACGACTTTATATGTCCTGTTTGAAAATAAAACAAACATTAAAACACTTCTCGAAAAAAGCTCTATATTTTAGAATGTGGAAGACTTAGATGTTTCATTCTTTGTATATAAATGCCATATGGAATGTCTGTCCTATATTCATTGTCCTTGACTTCGTTTTCTGTGACTTCTTGAACAAAAATACAGAATTTTTGTAATTAAATTTTTCTCTCTTATTATGAATAATATGATTCATGTATCAAGTATGTGCGTACTATATAATAATAATGAGATTAAAACAACAAATATTAGAAAGATAAAACACCTGTTTCAAAAACCTGACTCTTTTATATAATATTCATAGATGCCAAGTTTTTTTCCCGTACCCAATATGATCTCTACGTTTCACCTCATAACAACATAGCTTGAGTATGTAACCATTATGAATACACATGCATGCAAAACGGTCAAATTGAATATCCTGATGAAGACCAAAAATAGAGAAAGGATAAGTTTTAAAGAAAATTTAAGTATAAGTTTTCTACCTCAGGAATAGCTGTATTAAAAAAAAATACAGACAACATATGCATAATGCTTTATGAGTCATACTAGTAAATGAATCATAAATAAAATGAAATATGATAGTTTGCATTGGAATGGCACATGCATATGAATGAAACTCGGTATTTTATGCACACTCAATAGTATATTTACTATATCAAAATCTTCACGATTTATTTTGTTGTTTGATCACACGAAAAACGTATAAAGCCAGTAATTGAATTTACAAGTGTCAAGGATATTATTTTGAGAGCTATCTGACAGACGTTGAAGACTTATTTAGTTTTTTTGTTCATTGACACAAATGATTACAAAAGTGTAACATTGTGTATAATTTATGATTGTCATATGATTTGCAGTTTAACGAATGCAACAAAGCAGGAAGATGATCAAATGAAAAAGCTTAAGGAAAGTGTTGAACATTTGCAAAGGTATGTATGTGTTTATGACTTTATCATTAGACTGAATACCATATGTATGCAGAAAAATACTTATCTTCACACGTGCTGATTATTCTTGCCAATCGATCAAACAAATATACTAGTTTGCATACCAATATAAAAAATGTGGTAAAAATCAATGATTTTCATTAGATTTTATTCGGATGAGTTAATATCAGTCCTGCAGCTGTGTTTGATAAGACATATTATGCTTTTTTTTTAATACACGTATGTATTTTTTCCCCAAATTATGTTTTTTTATCTTTAATAATGACCGGAAATGACAAAATTCCGAAAAAGATATCCCGCGGTTTTGGAGGAAGTGAAGTTTTATGTTAAACCATGTATATAAAATAATATTAATGTATATCAAACTAACGATTGTAAGAAATACATAACCATATTCAGTTTTCAAGTTGACGTCCGCCATTTGATGATAAAAACCGGAAGTTCATGAATTTTAGCTTGCCTTTATATTTTTTTATGTTCAGAATGGTTCAAATTAGCTTCGTACGAAATTTTATGCTTTTAACACAAAATGCACAATTATTCACCTATCTGCCGGACTATGAAAATATTCAGGTCAAGACAAGTGATAAAAGACCAATACATTAAGAAATATAATACTGACACCAAATGCTCGAGAACGAAAAATGAAAATACCTTAAAGGGGCACTAGCTGCCAAATTCATATTCACCGATTTGACTCAAATTCTCATATTTTATTTATAACAATGTAAAACATTTTTCCAAACTATCAAAAGTATAAAATAAACAATTTACAGGACATGGTCTCAATAAGATGCAGCTTCGTTTCGTTTGAATTTTAGCCAAGACGCCATCTAATTAACTATCGAGTTGACCTTCTATGACCATATAAGCGATGTTAACATAAACATGGATATAAATAGATTAAGCAACTCGTGCAATATGATTTTTATAGGTCTATGAAATTTTGTATTACAGATTAAAAATTTATGTTTATCGTCGTTTTTTACCTTTAAATAATAATTTTGTGTGGACCTAATCAGTTAATCAAATCATTTACCTTTGTTTCACTTTCAATGTTGACATTCTCTTACTTTAAATACCTGTACATGGACAATGCATGCGTTATTCTACGGGGTGACATTGGAGTTCATGTGAAAACGGATTGAATGAGGTCGAATTATTCACTTGCAAGTGAATAGTTCATTTTCAATGTTTACTAGCTTCTTTTGACAAAATTGAACCATTTTAGCTAATAAAAGCAAATTATTATTTCACCTTTTGACTTTTATCAATGATTGAACAAAAAAAAATCCTACTTTTGATTTTTTATATATCTCGTAGCTAGTGTCCCTTTAATGAAGATACTCTAACAACCACTTATGTGATTTCTAATTATACATAAAACATTACGCATACACAAAACCGGTGACCCGGAAAGAGATCTTGGTTAAAAGTTTTATAGACGAATTTAACATTACTGTTTTACGAAAAAATTACCAGGGTTGATCTGGTGTCAATCAGAGTAAAACAAGCCATATAATAGTGTGGTGTTCAATTTTCAAGATGAAAGTAATAATGCCGTCGTCACACATTGGCGTTGTCTACCCATAATAGAACGTCCAAAATACGACAGGAACGCGTCTGAAATACGTTCGACAGGCATCCGCAACCATACGTTTCTTGAACGCCCGATAAACGCTTAGGTACGCTTCTCGTACGCCTAATCCACGCTTAAATCTCGTTGTGCACACGTTACAGATATGATTGACAGGTTGAATGCATCCAAAATTACAAGGATATTGTCAGCGTACCTGATTTTTAACACGCCCAGCGTACGTCGGAGCTATACGCTGATGTGTGACGCCGGTATTATCAAAAGGTCAAGTATGAATCTTTACTTCAAATCCCGCCATTGCATTATTGTTCTTTATTCAATTTTGAATTATTGTCTTTCGGTTTTGCTAATGTTTTTTGTCTATATGCCATTTGTGATTCTTTTTTGAACTAGTTATTTGTTTCGTTTTGTTTGTTATTAATATTTTACAACATTGTGACTGCTGTATCTCAATATTTGGTGTTTTTATCTGTTATTTGTGTGTTTTGCTCACTGTCAACATAATGGAATTAAATGGGTCTGGTGCAAGGTTAAGCTAGCTATAAAACAAGGGTTAATCCCCCATTTTCTACATTAAGAAAAGCCTGTACCATGTCAAAATGACAGTCGATTTCTGTTCGTTAAACGGTTTGAAATTTAGATTTTGCATTTTATAAATATCTTTTCGTTTTGATTTTTCCTGGTAGTTCGGTATTTTTCTTATTTTTCTTTTAACTCTACATCTCATTTCAGACATATACAAATGTCAACCATAAAAGAGGGACGAAAGATACCAAAGGGACAGTCAAACTCATAAATCTAAAACAACAATGGCTAAAAATGAAAAAGACAAACAAACAACAGCACACACGACACAACATAGAAAACTAAAGAATAAACAACACGAACCCAACCCCATAAATTGCACGATATACATACATAATAAGACAGGAGAAATTGTCAATCTATATATCACTACCTGTAAACATAATTAAAGTGGATTTGTTTTTACCATTTTATAGAGATAGAGATATGAAAGATTATAGGCATCAATTTCTGTTAAAGGAGAAAGATTATGAGCATCAATTTCTGTTAAAGGAGAAAGATTTTAAGCATCAATATCTGTTAGAGGAGATTAAAACTTTGAAAGCAGAAAATAAGCAACTGGAGTAAGTTACTTATTATTTTAAAAGACACTATAACAAGGAACATATTAACTTTCAAAGACTCATAAAAATAATATGCCCTTTATGACCAGCTATATTTTGTGAATTACCTCTAAAATAAGAAATAATTATACATATATATTTTTTATTATTCAAAGTTCTCGTGTACAGCTATATGAGTCATCATTATTCTGGTATCTCTTTAATGGATGGTTCAGAGTTTTGTATTGACTGGTCTGCAAGTTATGAAGGTGGTGAACCGTCAGTTCACTGTGTCGTTGCTGTCTTGTTGAAATCTGAAATATTTAGCGTTCATACCTCAAATGACTTTAATCAAGTGACAACTATTTCTTGTCAAATCAATATATGTTGACAAACCAGCACATAATCCATTGCAATTAATTTTATTCAACTTTTCCGTGGACAATGTTAGACGAACACTTGCATGTTAACATTTTTGCAATCAAAACGGGTCAACATAAATTTATCAATTATGGAGTTTTGATGAGGTCAATAAGTTATATATGGACCTGTTTAAAATATATTGACCGAGTACGAAGTCCGAGGTTCAATATAACCTAACAGATTCAAATATAACATATTTACTGAGTGAAAGTCCTGAATTTTTGTGTAACATAATTATGTAGATCATAGTGTAAATTTTAAAACGATGTTGACTCGATGCTACTATTATTTGGAAATGATATTGACGCTATATATGTTACTGTTGCTAGAAATGATATTGACGCTATATCACTATTTTCAATTAATATCTTTTCTAAATATAGTAACGTCGAATCATTATGCTAAAATGTGATGAAAAAATACAAAATATTAATTGGAAAACATGTGACCAAATAAACCAATGAGAAACAAGAAAAACCAACCTATATGTGATATTGCTCAATTATGCACGTAAGCGATATTTTGTAGAGATGAACTTTACAAAATGTAATCTTATTACTGTCGTTTATTTTCTATCGGTGTTACACTGACAAGTGAACCAACAGTAAGTTAATTCAAATAACTAAAGTTATGTAAAAAATTCTCTACAATTGTATACGATGTATATTTTGAATAGATAATTACAGTTGCATTTAAAAAAGCAATTTCGGTTTTCTAAAATCTTAAGAAGTTTAATGTAATCCGGGTTCAAGCATATTGTGTACATCTAATTGATATCAGGAAATTAAATTATTATACTTGTGATATTTAAATATGAGGAAACCAAGTACTGATTTTGTTCTTTTCGGTAAAAGTCTAAATTTGTTTGTCACATATAATAAAGTTGAGAATAGAAATTGAGAATGTGTCAAAGAGACAACAACCCGACCAAAGAGCAAAAACCATCCCAATGCCACCAATGGGTCTTCAGCACAACGAGAAATTCCCCCAACTTAAGGCGGTCTTATTGCTGGTTTAAAAAAAAACAAAAACATAAAGTAACTTTTTCACATTGTGACTCGGATGTAGAGTTTTTTGCAATGGCACTCATACCACATTTTCTTATATCTATGAAATGAATATTGTGTTTTACGGTACAAAAAGATGAATTTACCACACAGATGAAAAGCATTGATCACATCTCAGTTTACCTCAGTTTTTAAGTAATTTATGTTTTCGAATACATTTAAATTATTATAAACAAGCCTCCTTAAATTATTTACAACCAATCACAAAATGAGACTTTTGAAAAGATGTTGCCTTGCAACACGTATGGGGCCGTTTTCACTTTCTTAAATTAATACTGAAAAAAAACTCTACAACAGATTTATACATCGGATCACCAGCAGTGATGGTGATACATGCCTTTGTATTAAAATTCTGTATATACATCTCAACCAAATATTGTTAGATCTGTAAATTTGCTTTTGCAAATTTTTTGTTCTTCCCTCGCCGGGATTCGAACCCATGCTACTGAAATATCATGACACTAAATTGCATGCACTGTAACCGGCGCGCAAGACCACACGACCACCTGAACTTCATAAAAAAGAAGCTTTCTGTGGCCGGGTGTTCCCTTTCCATGTCAGTTTTTAATCTAGGGTCGTCCTACGTACAGTACATGATATATAAGGCATGAAGATGCTATTTTTTTTTACAGATCAGCTAAATTATCTATAGTAAAGGATTCTACAAATTAATATATTGAAAATTAAACAAATTGAAATTTGTTTCTTACGCAATTGACTGATCTTGACTGTGTTACGACGATAGACATTTTGTTTACAGCAAACAATAATTAATTTAATTTGGAAGACAATACTGATATTATACATGTTACATGATGAGACTGTTTTTTTATTCTTGTATTCATTACTACAATATTAAGGTCCTAATATAAAAGGGAAGTATTGTTTTGGACCTCAGTTACGCGCTCCTATGTGATTTTCAAATTCCCGTTTTCGATTTGTGTGATGTAGCTACAGGGACGAAACTGAACTCTAGTAACACGTTACTTATATATAAAGATAAGGAGAGGTACAAGATATTAATTTCAATGAGAAAACTATCTACCAGATTCTAAATGACACGAATTACAATCATGTACAGGTCACGGTACAGCCTACAGCTACAAGCTATACTCATACTTTAAAGTCGCTCATTACAGTATGCGATTTGTAAAAAAAATGAAAAAAAATAATAGTTTAAATCAAAGAAACCAACGTCCTGATAGATAACAAACCAGGAAACGAAAAAATATATGACAAAGAGCAAACAACAACAACAACTGAATTAACAACTCCTGGATTAGGACTAACACATACACTATATGATGGTTTTGAATATGTTTTAAAACACTCAATCCTTTCTATCCTGGGACAAAGATGGGACAGTTCCAACGAACGAAATGTTAAGTCTAGTTTGAAATGACTTGATTCATCAAACATAACGGTCAAAGACAAAAAATAAACATGGTCGGAGAAAAACTACTTTTTTTGTATCTTTTTTATGTTAAAAAGTTAAAAAAACAAGAATTTGTTTGTATTATCTTATAATCATTTTTCACACAAGATGGCTTATTTCATTTAAACAAAAGTATCTAATATTTCTATTCTAATATATTGTATTTTCTATAATGAACATTTTATCATTTCAGTTCTCGAATTGGTAGTAAATGTCCAAGTTGTAGAAGAAAAAAATCGAGTTATACATTTTGATATTCTGAAAGCTGAACATAGACAAGACAGAAGAAATTGGTTTAAAAAAGACAATCATCAGACTTATTAAATTATGACCTGATAACATATAATTTGAACATATGTATTTATCTTGATATAGAATCTGAACTAGCTAAATTTATTTCATATGCTTTCGGTGAACTTTCAAAAACACATTTGGCAATGTTAAACACAACCGTTTATGGCTTTTATATTGATTTGTAATTTGTTATATGGTTTCGCTAGTCGTATCTTTTAATGTGTCCAGCACTTCAAATACGTGCATGTTTCCTAATCGTAAATACATTGCAGTGAAAGCATGCTTGATATATATAACATGTCAAAACGTTGAAACATATTTCTTTCTTTCTTAATTTTTGTTGCATGGTGAACATAACTGTTTTTGAATACAAGGATGCCTCGTTAACGAAAAATTATAATTTTAAGGTTTATGTACCCTTCTGTAGCCATTTTTGTACGAATTTTTCAAACCTCAATTGTATCAAAACTATAGATATAATAAATAATAGAGATATGCCATTTAGTACATGTTCCAAGGGGAAACTTGATGCAAAGCATTATTTTTTACTGTTTCATTGCATTTGATAGAAAAAGAGGACTTTGTGGCAAATAAATCAAGATTTTTATAGAAAATCCACAGCCTTTAATACAGAGATTTTTGTTATAAAATTTGAAACATAAATTACTCACTTGATTTTCTATGATGTGCTAGTGTTTATTTTTTACAAAAAGTTCTAAGTAACCTGTAAATTCCAAAACACCTCGTGCTGAGTCACTAAAGTCGAGCGCACCCTAAAAGGTGTACTTGATTTTGGCCATATTTATACTTGTCTTAACCAATAACTACATTTATAAACTATGAGCATACTTTATTTAGGTCAGTTTTGGTTTTGTCTGAGACCACTATAACATGGGAAGTGACAAATCTGTATGTTATACATTGTAGTAGTCTCAGGTTTTTGTTTTTGTAGTTCAATTGACTATGCATTTTAGAGCAGGTAAATATAAATTTGGATTAAATTTGAAGTTGATTCAGTTCATTTTATGACATAATACCACTATAATATTGTATTTCAACAAAGCATTTTAAAATTTTATTTGAAGTCAGCTAAGCTTATTATTCAATGAATAACTTAATTGAAAGGACTCAACAGTTGGTTGCAGGACTTTTGAATTTAAATATTAGAAGAAAAATAAAGCAAAATTTGAAATAATATATATAATAGGAATTATGAGAACTGCGTGATATCAGATTGCAATACAGCTTTTGTTGAGTTATCTTTGTGTTGATTATTATAAATGTTTTAAATCCCTTTCTGGTTCTTTGGATGTTCAGATATTATTCTCTTGATTAAGGCAAGCAACATAACTTGTACATCTTATAAAGGTTCTTATCTCAGGGTGAATTCAGACAATTTTAAACATGGGTGGTGGTATTCTCAACCAGGGATAAAAAGGAGAGTTAACTATCTGATCCCATTCAAATGCATTAATCTTCCATACAAAAGGGAGGTTTCAATCACCAGAGCCCCTGGGATCCACCACTGTATATTAAAGTAGGTACAATAATTGTACATGTACTTCTGTCCACTGCACATTCATTTTATTTTCATTCAAAAGTAATGTATATTTCCTTTGTTTCCATATTCAGTTTGTTTTCATGTAATGAAAAGTTCATATCTATTGTAACACAGGTTCTGCTGACAACTGATAAACCCCTCTTGTATACTTCTATCTACCAAAGGGTGTTTGAGAATATACAATAAGTCCAAGTTCAGAGAAAAGTCAGTTAAATGTATAATTTTCTTCTTTGGAAGTCTGTTCAATAACCTGTTTTAAAGTACTTGAAAGAAATGTCATATTCGACCTTTCCATGACTATGTTAATGTAACAAAAGTAGAGGAACATAGAATATTGAAAAGTTATTCAAGAAATTGTCGAAATATATCTGCAATCATTAATTTTACTCGAATTTACTGTTGTGAACTTGCAATATCCTACGATGCGCGTACCGAGTTATCTCCCTTTGATCTCCGCTTCGCAACGAATAAACTGACACAATTGCGTATCCGGGTTTTTGTAATCTGATTGAGTAGAATAAGAACCAAAAAAATGGTTTTACTTCATTTTTTAAACCCCTCAACACGTTACCAAACCTATTTAAGGAATTATTAAGGATTTTCCGTGGACCTACGCAAATTTTCAGAAAAACAGTTTCACTTCACTCGTGAATTTATAACATTTTAACAAAAAATTGATAATAATTATATAAAATAGGGAAGCTAATTCAATCAAGAATTGAACACTTTGGTTTTTATTAATGTACGAGTATAAATAAGACGATACGAGTCCAAAAACCACGAGGCATGCACGTTTACAAAAATATCGTAAACTCTGACCTTTTATCACGTGACAAATGCCTTGACCTTAGAAACCATTAAATCGTTTGCCGTCCAACTGAAGACGAACAACACCCTACAAACAACAACATCGAAAACTAAAAACTCAGCAACACAAATTAAATCTATCAAAAAAACCGACGGTTATTCAATTTCTCTGAAGCTAGAAGGATGAATTATAGAATAGACAAAAACATTATTTGTACGGATATATATGATACATCAATTACACATGACGTTTGCATCAAGCATATTCCTTGATATTCATGAAAGCATATACTATAGGGAAATTCGTTATCTATAGATAAAAGAGTAAATAAATACGAAATATATTTCAAAATTGGTTATAAGGAAACACGAGTAGTGCTTTTATATAAATCCATCTCCATTGACATTATGGAAAATCCAAACTATTCTATAAGGACATGACTATCAATAGTGTAAACGGTACTGTTTGTTTTGGGCAAGTGGGATTTTAGTGCTGTGATGGTTTTTAGTAGCCAAGTAGTCAGCACTTTTTGTGCTGACATGACTTGTCATTGATATGGTTTTATTTAAAAATTTACTGTTTACAAATTTTTGAATTTTTTAAAATACTAAGGCTTTTCTACCTCAGGCATAGATTACCTTAGCTGTGTATTTGGCTCAACTTTTAGGAATTTTGGTCCTCAATGCTCTTCAACTTCGTACTTTATTTGGCCTTTTTAACTTTTTTGGATTTGAGCGTCACTGATGAGTCTTTTGTAGACGAAACGCGCGTCTGGCGTATAAACTAAATTTAGTCCTGGTATCTATGATGAGTTTATTGTTTAAAGAAAGACCAATAGAAACACACCAATAATAAAACTCAATGATTAAATATCAGCCAGAAGAGCTATATTATAATTCTTAAAAGCATGAACTCATTAAGTTGATTTTCATATCCAGCTGGCGGAGGCATTTTTAGTCCTTTTGATCTTCAAAAGAGTTAAGATATTTAATTCAAAAAGTTGTTTGGTGAAGGGCATAAACGGGAAGGAGCGTAAATTGGTAAATATTAACATAAACCGTTTTTTTTTTCAATTTGAACTACATTTGGAAGGGATTGATTTTTTTTTCGGTGCTTGTCGCTTCTGAATAAACCATCGAAGATACCAAGCTTATGATCTAGAAAGAAAAATAGCTTTTTACATTTTAGTAATTTGGAAAAAAATAAAATCACTTTATCTCTTACGATAATTAAACAAACATTGTTTTTGTTTTCAGATTTAAAAAAAATCTTTTCCTTACTTCAACTTTGTCCTGGTCTTGAACAATTTATTATCACAAAAACGATGAAAAAAACTTATTTTTTGTAGTTTATTTATGTATTAATGTGATTGTAGAATTATTCATATTTGTGTATTGGATCTGTATAATAATATCAAGACGAAGTACATTATAAGGGTTTTAGTATAGGAGGGACGAAAGATACCAGAGGAACAGTCAAACTCTTAAATCGAAAACTGACAACACCATGGCTAAAAATGAAAGAGACAAACAGTTACAACAATAGTACACATGACACATTATAGAAAACTAACAAATAAGCAACACGAACTCCCCACCAAAAACTAAGGGTGATAAAGTTTGTTGTTAATTAATGAATAGATCATCTAAAACAAAGGTTCTACTTTCTCAAAGAAATAATGACCGCAGACTAACTTTGTTATCATTTTAGGATAAATTTGGTCTTTAACTTCTAACGAGCTTGTGTATCATACAGAGTAGCCCATGTGATATTTGGGTTTTGTTTATTTGATTTCATGATAAAGTTTAAACCAGAAAAGTACTTCAGACGCCTGAAATCATATAAGTATTATATTTTGTTTTCTGACACTGTGTCGATAAAAGTGGCAGTTCACTGTAAAGTCTCCGATAATACCATAAGTTCAGAAGTCGGTGTTTTGTTATTACAATTTTTTTTTCGTAAAGTGTCGTTCATTTATTAGTATTTTTTAGATTATATCTAAGCAGGCAAAGTTGACCTTACATGAATTTAGATATTATCTTTACATCGAATTTGATCATAAAGATCCACACGAAATCAAGTTTTATGCTTCCTTGGCTTCCAAATTTTTGATCCAGTAAAGCGATATAATGGAATTTTCATTTTAAAGATATGAACTAATGACAACGTGTGTTTCAAAAAAAAAAAAATTAAGTCGATTAATGAACAATTCACATAGAGTGTTTGATATCTTAATTGTTCGTATGACAATGACCAGATGTATGGCATTTGTCAATTACCATTATTATAAAATATGACATATACTGCACATTTGTATATTTAAAAACATATTGAATGAACACACTTGTTCATACAGGTTTATAGTTTATACAAAATAACTCTCTATGAATGTGTTCCATATGTTTATTATAGTGTTTCATATTGTCAGGTTTCAGAGATGTCCATCAATAAGATTTACTAAACTATTGTATTCTATTTCTTTGATATTAAAATAATTAGTTATTCGAACAGTTCAAAGTTTTGAAGACAGTTAAAGATATGTCCATTTGATCCCTAACCAATTACTTCATCACAAGAAATAAAATGTACACGCAAAGAAGAGAATATGTAACACTTTATTAAATTTTTTAGATGCACGAGGTCTACCGTATTAGTACAGTCACTCTTTAAAACAAGTTTTGAACACTTCATTTAATATGGAAAATTCGTAGTTCCTGGATTGTTTGACTGGTAGAAGAATCAGCCTTAAATAAGTAAAGACCCCTGCACTATTTAGTGCAAGTAATGCCTATGTACAGCATATATTTTAAATGCCTGATTGTGAAGAGACTGCCCTTCGAATCTGTTCTCTTCGACTTAAAGCTATAATTGTTGGTATAAAAAACAAAAATATTCTAGTGTTTGGTGGTTGGTCAGATGTTAACCTCACAATAAACATTTAGAAAATAAATGCCACAAAAATGTTTTTCTTTGTCATCAAGGATTCATTTTAAAGATGTCCTTAATAGACAGGCAAAATTGAGATGATAATGTATTTTGTCTTTTCATCGTATGAACAATGTATATTCAGTTCTGCAGAAAATGTTACTTGGTAATCAATTTACTTAAACTTAAGCAAACAATTTCTATTACTTTCTTTTACATTACCACCACAAAGAGAAACAGAAATACCGAAACAGCATTTTAAACATGTATACAGATATCTGAGAAGAACACATTGTATAAATATGAATGTCGTCAGAGAGAACGACATAAACACAAACAGTACAAATACAAGATCACGCATAAAAGTGTTATGATTAGAAACGAGTTTACAGAATAAGTTTTATTCATAAAATTTATTTTGGTTTGGTTGTTGTCTCAATTACGATTCCTTATCTATATATTTTTGGGGAGTATAATTTTCTTAAGGATGTAAATAATTAGAGGTTTACGATGGTAGTTTTTTCATAATTAAACTATTATTACATACTGATAAATTCAAAATATCAGTATGACCACTTCGACTGTTTAAACAACCAGTCAACTTGTCTCAATAACTATCGTAATGTGATATCTTAATAACTTTATATTTAACTCTTTTTAACATACAACACTAGTAAATGTTTAAATAAATAGGAAGTGAAATAACTATATCGTTATTATAATATTAGGCCATTCTTATGTTTTAATTTGATTTACGTCAATTTAATAATAGCGTTACTCATTGCAATACATGTCTATTACCTAACATGAATTAATGTTTCGCAATACTATACTATACATAAAAGCATATTACAAGTATAGCACGCCTGATTATCTGATAGGGTCGTGTATGCTGTAGTCCTTGCCAGTATATAAAGTATAATTATATTCATAGGTAAAAGAACATCAGTTGTTCGACCTGTTAGTCAAATGCGTTTTGTTTAAATATACTTTTTCATTTTTTGGTCTTTTGGAAAATGTTGTTTGTGTTGTATTTAGACCCTTCTACAACAACATTTGTTTTACATGCACACGTATAAAAATTGAGGTTTTTATCCAACGCAATCATAGGTTTGAACGTAGTTTTCAATTTAGACTTGTTGATATTGTTTCGTTTGGGCTTGTATCATATTTCCCCCCCCCCCCCCCGGTTTATATGATCCGTTCATTCTCAATTGACTCTTAAAATTCAAGAGTCTATCTAAAATTGAGGGTAAATTATATGGCCTTCCAAATACCGTTTCGATCCCTAACATCACTGAAGAGACATTTATTGTCGAAATCCGGATCTGGTGTACAAAAAAGATATTGACACCTTATGTTTGTGGCATAACATCTTGGCCACAAGTTTATATTTTTCTGTTTAGTATTAAATTTAGATTAAGATCCATTTTGTTACATCTTGTGATCAATTTTATTTGGCAATCACCAATGGCAGTCAGCAGGGTTAAAGCACATCAGTTGTTCAACCTGTTAGTCAAATGCGTTTTGTTTAAATATACTTTTTCACTTTTTTTTGTCTTTTGGAAAATGTTGTTTGTGCTGTATTTAGACCCTTCTACAACAGAATTTGTTTTACATGCGCACGTTTAAAAATAGCGGTTTTTATCCAACGCAATCATAGGTTTGAACGTAGTTTTTAATTTAGACTTGTTTATATTTGTTCGTTTGGGCTTGTATCATATTTTCCCTCCGGTTTATATGATCAGTTCATCCTAAAGTGACTCTTAAAATTCAAGAGTCAATCTAAAATTGAGGGTAAATTATATGGCCTTCCAAAAACCGTTTCGATCCCTAATATCACTGAAGAGACATTTATTGTCGAAATCCGGATCTGGTGTACAAAAAAGATATTGACACCTTATGTTTGTGGCATAACATCTTGGCCACAAGTTTATATTTTTCTGTTTAGTATTAAATTTAAATTAAGATCCATTTTGTTACATCTTGTGATCAATTTTATTTGGCAATCGCCAATGGCAGTCAGCAGGGTTAAAGAAAATCAGTTGTTTGACCTGTTAGTCAAATGCGTTTTGTTTAAATATACTTTTTTACTTTTTTGGTCTTTTGGAAATGTTGTTTGTGCTGTATTTAGACCCTTCTACAACGAAATTTGTTTTACATGCACACGTATAAACATTGCGGTTTTTATCCAACACAATCATAGGTTTGAATGTAGTTTTCAATTTAGACTTGTTTATATTTGTTCGTTTGGGCTTGTATCATATTTTCCCTCCGGTTTATATGATCCATTCATCCTAAATTGACTCTTAAAATTCAAGAGTCTATCTAAAATTGAGGGTAAATTATATGGCCTTCCAAATACCGTTTCGATCCCTAACATCACTGAAGAGACATTTATTGTCGAAATCCGGTTCTGGTGTACAAAAAAGATATTGACACCTTATGTTTGTGGCATAACATCTTGTCTACAAATTTGTATTTTTCTGTTTAGTATTAAATTTCGATTAAGATCCATTTTGTTACATCTTGTGATCAATTTTATTTGACAATCGTCAATGGCAGTCAGCAGGGTTAAAGAACATCAGTTGTTCAACCTGTTAGTCAAATGCGTTTTGTTTAAATATACTTTTTCACTTTTTTTTATAGTCTTTTGGAAAATGTTGTTTGTGATGTATTTAGACCCTTCTACAACGAAATTTGTTTTACATGCACACGTTTAAAAATTGAGGTTTTTATCCAACGCAATCATAGGTTTGAACGTAGTTTTCAATTTAGACTTGTTTATATTTGTTCTTTTGGGCTTGTATCATATTTTCCCTCCGGTTTATATGATCAGTTCATCCTAAAGTGACTCTTAAAATTCAAGAGTCAATCTAAAATTGAGGGTAAATTATATGGCCTTCCAAATACCGTTTCGATCCCTAATATCACTGAAGAGACATTTATTGTCGAAATCCGGATCTGGTGTACAAAAAAGATATTGACACCTTATGTTTGTGGCATAACATCTTGGCCACAAGTTTATATTTTTCTGTTTAGTATTAAATTTAAATTAAGATCCATTTTGTTACATCTTGTGATCAATTTTATTTGGCAATCGCCAATGGCAGTCAGCAGGGTTAAAGAAAATCAGTTGTTTGACCTGTTAGTCAAATGCGTTTTGTTTAAATATACTTTTTTACTTTTTTGGTCTTTTGGAAATGTTGTTTGTGCTGTATTTAGACCCTTCTACAACGAAATTTGTTTTACATGCACACGTATAAACATTGCGGTTTTTATCCAACACAATCATAGGTTTGAATGTAGTTTTCAATTTAGACTTGTTTATATTTGTTCGTTTGGGCTTGTATCATATTTTCCCTCCGGTTTATATGATCCATTCATCCTAAATTGACTCTTAAAATTCAAGAGTCTATCTAAAATTGAGGGTAAATTATATGGCCTTCCAAATACCGTTTCGATCCCTAACATCACTGAAGAGACATTTATTGTCGAAATCCGGTTCTGGTGTACAAAAAATATATTGACACCTTATGTTTGTGGCATAACATCTTGTCTACAAATTTATATTTTTCTGTTTAGTATTAAATTTCGATTAAGATCCATTTTGTTACATCTTGTGATCAATTTTATTTGACAATCGTCAATGGCAGTCAGCAGGGTTAAAGAACATCAGTTGTTCAACCTGTTAGTCAAATGCGTTTTGTTTAAATATACTTTTTCACTTTTTTTTATAGTCTTTTGGAAAATGTTGTTTGTGATGTATTTAGACCCTTCTACAACGAAATTTGTTTTACATGCACACGTTTAAAAATTGAGGTTTTTATCCAACGCAATCATAGGTTTGAACGTAGTTTTCAATTTAGACTTGTTTATATTTGTTCTTTTGGGCTTGTATCATATCTTCCCTCCGGTTTATATGATCCGTTCATTCTAAATTGACTCTTAAAATTCAAGAGTCTATCTAAAATTGAGGGTAAATTATATTGCCTTCCAAATACCGTTTGGATCCCTAACATCACTGAAGAGACATTTATTGTCGAAATCCGGATCTGGTGTACAAAAAAGATATTGACACCTTATGTTTGTGGCATAACATCTTGGCCACAAGTTTATATTTTTCTGTTTAGTATTAAATTTAGATTAAGATCCATTTTGTTACATCTTGTGATCAATTTTATTTGGCAATCACCAATGGCAGTCAGCAGGGTTAAAGCACATCAGTTGTTCAACCTGTTAGTCAAATGCGTTTTGTTTAAATATACTTTTTCACTTTTTTTTTGTCTTTTGGAAAATGTTGTTTGTGCTGTATTTAGACCCTTCTACAACGGAATCTGTTTTACATGCGCACGTTTAAAAATTGCGGTTTTTATCCAACGCAATCATAGGTTTGAATGTAGTTTTTAATTTAGATTTGTTTATATTTGTTCGTTTGGGCTTGTATCATATTTTCCCTCCGGTTTATATGATCAGTTCATCCTAAAGTGACTCTTAAAATTCAAGAGTCAATCTAAAATTGAGGGTAAATTATATGGCCTTCCAAATACCGTTTCGATCCCTTACATCACTGAAGAGACATTTATTGTCGAAATCCGGATCTGGTGTACAAAAAAGATATTGACACCTTATGTTTGTGGCATAACATCTTGGCCACAAGTTTATATTTTTCTGTTTGGTATTAAATTTAAATTAAGATCCATTTTGTTACATCTTGTGATCAATTTTATTTGACAATCGCCAATGGCAGTCAGCAGGGTTAAAGAACATCAGTTGTTCGACCTGTTAGTCAAATGCGTTTTGTTTAAATATACTTTTTCACTTTTTTGGGTCTTTTGGAAAATGTTGTTTGTGCTGTATTTAGACCCTTATACAACGAAATTTGTTTTACATGCAGACGTATTAAAAATGCGGTTTTTATCCAACGCAATCATACGTTTGAATGTAGTTTTCAATTTAGACTTGTTTATATTTGTTCGTTTGGGCTTGTATCATATTTTCCCTCCGGTTTATATGATCCGTTCATCCTAAATTGACTCTTAAAATTCAAGAGTCTATCTAAAATTTGGGGTACATTATATGGCCTTCCAAATACCTTTACGATCCCTAACATCACTGAAGGGACATTTATTGTCGAAATCCGGATCTGGTGTACAAAAAAGATATTGACACCTTATGTTTGTGGCATAACATCTTGGCCACAAGTTTATATTTTTCTGTTTAGTATTAAATTTAGATTAAGATCCATTTTGTTACATCTTGTGATCAATTTTTTTTGGCAATCACCAATGGCAGTCAGCAGGGTTAAAGCACATCAGTTGTTCAACCTGTTAGTCAAATGCGTTTTGTTTAAATATACTTTTTCACTTTTTTTTGTCTTTTGGAAAATGTTGTTTGTGCTGTATTTAGACCCTTCTACAACGAAATTTGTTTTACATGCGCACGTTTAAAAATTGCGGTTTTTATCCAACGCAATCATAGGTTTGAACGTAGTTTTTAATTTAGACTTGTTTATATTTGTTCGTTTGGGCTTGTATCATATTTTCCCTCCGGTTTATATGATCCGTTCATCCTAAAGTGACTCTTAAAATTCAAGAGTCAATCTAAAATTGAGGGTAAATTATATGGCCTTCCTAATACCGTTTCGATCCCTAACATCACTGAAGAGACATTTATTGTCTAAATCCGGATCTGGTGTACAAAAAAGATATTGACGCCTTATGTTTGTGGCATAACATCTGGGCCACAAGTTTATATTTTTCTGTTTAGTATTAAATTTAAATTAAGATCCATTTTGTTACATCTTGTGATCAATTTTATTTGGCAATCGCCAATGGCAGTCAGCAGGGTTAAAGAAAATCAGTTGTTTGACCTGTTAGTCAAATACGTTTTGTTTAAATATACCTTTTTACTTTTTTGGTCTTTTGGAAATGTTGTTTGTGCTGTATTTAGACCCTTCTACAACGAAATTTGTTTTACATGCACACGTATAAAAATTGCGGTTTTTATCCAACAAAATCATAGGTTTGAATGTAGTTTTCAATTTAGACTTGTTTATATTTGTTCGTTTGGGCTTGTATCATATTTTCCCTCCGGTTTATATGATCCATTCATCCTAAATTGACTCTTAAAATTCAAGAATCTATCTAAAATTGAGGGTAAATTATATGGCCTTCCAAATACCGTTTCGATCCCTAACATCACTGAAGAGACATTTATTGTCGAAATCCGGATCTGGTGTACAAAAAAGATATTGACACCTTATGTTTGTGGCATAACATCTTGGCCACAAGTTTATATTTTTCTGTTTAGTATTAAATTTAAATTAAGATCCATTTTGTTACATCTTGTGATCAATTTTATTTGGCAATCGCCAATGGCAGTCAGCAGGGTTAAAGAAAATCAGTTGTTTGACCTGTTAGTCAAATGCGTTTTGTTTAAATATACTTTTTTACTTTTTTGGTCTTTTGGAAATGTTGTTTGTGCTGTATTTAGACCCTTCTACAACGAAATTTGTTTTACATGCACACGTATAAACATTGCGGTTTTTATCCAACACAATCATAGGTTTGAATGTAGTTTTCAATTTAGACTTGTTTATATTTGTTCGTTTGGGCTTGTATCATATTTTCCCTCCGGTTTATATGATCCATTCATCCTAAATTGACTCTTAAAATTCAAGAGTCTATCTAAAATTGAGGGTAAATTATATGGCCTTCCAAATACCGTTTCGATCCCTAACATCACTGAAGAGACATTTATTGTCGAAATCCGGTTCTGGTGTACAAAAAAGATATTGACACCTTATGTTTGTGGCATAACATCTTGTCTACAAATTTGTATTTTTCTGTTTAGTATTAAATTTCGATTAAGATCCATTTTGTTACATCTTGTGATCAATTTTATTTGACAATCGTCAATGGCAGTCAGCAGGGTTAAAGAACATCAGTTGTTCAACCTGTTAGTCAAATGCGTTTTGTTTAAATATACTTTTTCACTTTTTTTTATAGTCTTTTGGAAAATGTTGTTTGTGATGTATTTAGACCCTTCTACAACGAAATTTGTTTTACATGCACACGTTTAAAAATTGAGGTTTTTATCCAACGCAATCATAGGTTTGAACGTAGTTTTCAATTTAGACTTGTTTATATTTGTTCTTTTGGGCTTGTATCATATTTTCCCTCCGGTTTATATGATCAGTTCATCCTAAAGTGACTCTTAAAATTCAAGAGTCAATCTAAAATTGAGGGTAAATTATATGGCCTTCCAAATACCGTTTCGATCCCTAATATCACTGAAGAGACATTTATTGTCGAAATCCGGATCTGGTGTACAAAAAAGATATTGACACCTTATGTTTGTGGCATAACATCTTGGCCACAAGTTTATATTTTTCTGTTTAGTATTAAATTTAAATTAAGATCCATTTTGTTACATCTTGTGATCAATTTTATTTGGCAATCGCCAATGGCAGTCAGCAGGGTTAAAGAAAATCAGTTGTTTGACCTGTTAGTCAAATGCGTTTTGTTTAAATATACTTTTTTACTTTTTTGGTCTTTTGGAAATGTTGTTTGTGCTGTATTTAGACCCTTCTACAACGAAATTTGTTTTACATGCACACGTATAAACATTGCGGTTTTTATCCAACACAATCATAGGTTTGAATGTAGTTTTCAATTTAGACTTGTTTATATTTGTTCGTTTGGGCTTGTATCATATTTTCCCTCCGGTTTATATGATCCATTCATCCTAAATTGACTCTTAAAATTCAAGAGTCTATCTAAAATTGAGGGTAAATTATATGGCCTTCCAAATACCGTTTCGATCCCTAACATCACTGAAGAGACATTTATTGTCGAAATCCGGTTCTGGTGTACAAAAAATATATTGACACCTTATGTTTGTGGCATAACATCTTGTCTACAAATTTATATTTTTCTTTTTAGTATTAAATTTCGATTAAGATCCATTTTGTTACATCTTGTGATCAATTTTATTTGACAATCGTCAATGGCAGTCAGCAGGGTTAAAGAACATCAGTTGTTCAACCTGTTAGTCAAATGCGTTTTGTTTAAATATACTTTTTCACTTTTTTTTATAGTCTTTTGGAAAATGTTGTTTGTGATGTATTTAGACCCTTCTACAACGAAATTTGTTTTACATGCACACGTTTAAAAATTGAGGTTTTTATCCAACGCAATCATAGGTTTGAACGTAGTTTTCAATTTAGACTTGTTTATATTTGTTCTTTTGGGCTTGTATCATATCTTCCCTCCGGTTTATATGATCCGTTCATTCTAAATTGACTCTTAAAATTCAAGAGTCTATCTAAAATTGAGGGTAAATTATATTGCCTTCCAAATACCGTTTGGATCCCTAACATCACTGAAGAGACATTTATTGTCGAAATCCGGATCTGGTGTACAAAAAAGATATTGACACCTTATGTTTGTGGCATAACATCTTGGCCACAAGTTTATATTTTTCTGTTTAGTATTAAATTTAGATTAAGATCCATTTTGTTACATCTTGTGATCAATTTTATTTGGCAATCACCAATGGCAGTCAGCAGGGTTAAAGCACATCAGTTGTTCAACCTGTTAGTCAAATGCGTTTTGTTTAAATATACTTTTTCACTTTTTTTTTGTCTTTTGGAAAATGTTGTTTGTGCTGTATTTAGACCCTTCTACAACGGAATCTGTTTTACATGCGCACGTTTAAAAATTGCGGTTTTTATCCAACGCAATCATAGGTTTGAATGTAGTTTTTAATTTAGACTTGTTTATATTTGTTCGTTTGGGCTTGTATCATATTTTCCCTCCGGTTTATATGATCAGTTCATCCTAAAGTGACTCTTAAAATTCAAGAGTCAATCTAAAATTGAGGGTAAATTATATGGCCTTCCAAATACCGTTTCGATCCCTTACATCACTGAAGAGACATTTATTGTCGAAATCCGGATCTGGTGTACAAAAAAGATATTGACACCTTATGTTTGTGGCATAACATCTTGGCCACAAGTTTATATTTTTCTGTTTGGTATTAAATTTAAATTAAGATCCATTTTGTTACATCTTGTGATCAATTTTATTTGACAATCGCCAATGGCAGTCAGCAGGGTTAAAAAACATCAGTTGTTCGACCTGTTAGTCAAATGCGTTTTGTTTAAATATACTTTTTCACTTTTTTGGGTCTTTTGGAAAATGTTGTTTGTGCTGTATTTAGACCCTTATACAACGAAATTTGTTTTACATGCAGACGTATTAAAAATGCGGTTTTTATCCAACGCAATCATACGTTTGAATGTAGTTTTCAATTTAGACTTGTTTATATTTGTTCGTTTGGGCTTGTATCATATTTTCCCTCCGGTTTATATGATCCGTTCATCCTAAATTGACTCTTAAAATTCAAGAGTCTATCTAAAATTTGGGGTACATTATATGGCCTTCCAAATACCTTTACGATCCCTAACATCACTGAAGGGACATTTATTGTCGAAATCCGGATCTGGTGTACAAAAAAGATATTGACACCTTATGTTTGTGGCATAACATCTTGGCCACAAGTTTATATTTTTCTGTTTAGTATTAAATTTAGATTAAGATCCATTTTGTTACATCTTGTGATCAATTTTTTTTGGCAATCACCAATGGCAGTCAGCAGGGTTAAAGCACATCAGTTGTTCAACCTGTTAGTCAAATGCGTTTTGTTTAAATATACTTTTTCACTTTTTTTTGTCTTTTGGAAAATGTTGTTTGTGCTGTATTTAGACCCTTCTACAACGAAATTTGTTTTACATGCGCACGTTTAAAAATTGCGGTTTTTATCCAACGCAATCATAGGTTTGAACGTAGTTTTTAATTTAGACTTGTTTATATTTGTTCGTTTGGGCTTGTATCATATTTTCCCTCCGGTTTATATGATCCGTTCATCCTAAAGTGACTCTTAAAATTCAAGAGTCAATCTAAAATTGAGGGTAAATTATATGGCCTTCCTAATACCGTTTCGATCCCTAACATCACTGAAGAGACATTTATTGTCTAAATCCGGATCTGGTGTACAAAAAAGATATTGACGCCTTATGTTTGTGGCATAACATCTGGGCCACAAGTTTATATTTTTCTGTTTAGTATTAAATTTAAATTAAGATCCATTTTGTTACATCTTGTGATCAATTTTATTTGGCAATCGCCAATGGCAGTCAGCAGGGTTAAAGAAAATCAGTTGTTTGACCTGTTAGTCAAATACGTTTTGTTTAAATATACCTTTTTACTTTTTTGGTCTTTTGGAAATGTTGTTTGTGCTGTATTTAGACCCTTCTACAACGAAATTTGTTTTACATGCACACGTATAAAAATTGCGGTTTTTATCCAACAAAATCATAGGTTTGAATGTAGTTTTCAATTTAGACTTGTTTATATTTGTTCGTTTGGGCTTGTATCATATTTTCCCTCCGGTTTATATGATCCATTCATCCTAAATTGACTCTTAAAATTCAAGAATCTATCTAAAATTGAGGGTAAATTATATGGCCTTCCAAATACCGTTTCGATCCCTAACATCACTGAAGAGACATTTATTGTCGAAATCCGGATCTGGTGTACAAAAAAGATATTGACACCTTATGTTTGTGGCATAACATCTTGTCTACAAATTTATATTTTTCTGTTTAGTATTAAATTTCGATTAAGATCCATTTTGTTACATCTTGTGATCAATTTTATTTGACAATCGTCAATGGCAGTCAGCAGGGTTAAAGAACATCAGTTGTTCAACCTGTTAGTCAAATGCGTTTTGTTTAAATATACTTTTTCACTTTTTTTTAGTCTTTTGGAAAATGTTGTTTGTGCTGTATTTAGACCCTTCTACAACGAAATTTGTTTTACATGCACACGTTTAAAAATTGAGGTTTTTATCCAACGCAATCATAGGTTTGAACGTAGTTTTCAATTTAGACTTGTTTATATTTGTTCTTTTGGGCTTGTATCATATTTTCCCTCCGGTTTATATGATCCGTTCATCCTAAATTGACTCTTAAAATTCAAGAGTCTATCTAAAATTGAGGGTAAATTATATGGCCTTCCAAATACCGTTTGGATCCCTCACATCACTGAAGAGACATTTATTGTCGAAATCCGGATCTGGTGTACAAAAAAGATATTGACACCTTATGTTTGTGGCATAACATCTTGGCCACAAGTTTATATTTTTCTGTTTAGTATTAAATTTAAATTAAGATCCATTTTGTTACATCTTGTGATCAATTTTATTTGGCAATCGCCAATGGCAGTCAGCAGGGTTAAAGAACACTAGTTGTTCGACCTGTTAGTCAAATGAGTTTTGTTTAAATATACTTTTTCACTTTTTTGGTCTTTTGGAAGATGTTGTTTTCTTCAACGAAATTTGTTTTACATGCACACGTATAAAAAATGCGGTTTTTATCCAACGCAATCATAGGTTTGAATGTAGTTTTCAATTTAGACTTGTTTATATTTGTTCGTTTGGGCTTGTATCATATTTCCCCTCCGGTTTATATGATCCATTCATCCTAAATTGACTCTTAAAATTCAAGAGTCTATCTAAAATAGGGCGTACATTATATGGCCTTCCAAATACCTTTTCGATCCCTAACATCACTGAAGGGACATTTATTGTCGAAATCCGGATCTGGTGTACAAAAAAGATATTGACACCTTATGTTTGTGGCATAACATCTTGGCCACAAATTTATATTTTTCTGTTTAGTATTACATTTATATTAAGATCCATTTTGTTACATCTTGTGATCAATTTTATTTGGCAATCACCAATGGCAGTCAGCAGGGTTAAAGCACATCAGTTGTTCAACCTGTTAGTCAAATGCGTTTTGTTTAAAGATACTTTTTCACTTTTTTTTGTCTTTTGGAAAATGTTGTTTGTGCTGTATTTAGACCCTTCTACAACGAAATTTGTTTTACATGCACACGTTTAAAAATTGCGGTTTTTATCCAACGCAATCATAGGTTTGAACGTAGTTTTCAATTTAGACTTGTTTATATTTGTTCGTTTGGGCTTGTATCATATTTTCTCTCCGGTTTATATAATACGTTCATCCTAAATTGACTCTTAAAATTCAAGAGTCTATCTAAAATTGAGGGTAAATTATATGGCCTTCCAAATACCGTTTAGATCCCTAACATCACTGAAGAGGCATTTATTGTAGAAATCCGGATCTGGTGTACAAAAAAGATATTGACACCTTATGTTTGTGGCATAACATCTTGGCCACAAGTTTATATTTTTCTGTTTAGTATTAAATTTAAATTATGATCGATTTTGTTACATCTTGTGATCAATTTTATTTGGCAATCGCCAATGGCAGTCAGCAGGGTTAAAGAACATCATTGTTCGACATGTTAGTCAAATGCGTTTTGTTTAAAGATACTTTTTCACTTTTTTTGGTCTTTTGGAAAATGTTGTTTGTGCTGTATTTAGGCCCTTCTACAACGAAATTTGTTTTACATGCACACGATTAAAAATTGCGGTTTTTATCCAACGCAATCATAGGTTTGAATGTAGTTTTCAATTTAGACTTGTATATACTGATAAGTATATATGTATCATGTACTGTAGTACGACGCTAGATAAAAACTGACGTGGAAAGGTATCACCCGGCCACCGAAACTTCATTTTAATGAAGCCCAGTTGGTCGTGTGGTCTAGCGGGACGGCTACAATGCAGGCGAATTGGTGTCACGATATCTCAGTAGCATGGGTTCGAATCCCGGCGCGCTAGACCACTCGACCACCTGAGCTTCACATTATATATATCAACAAGGAAGAACCAGTTTGATTGCAACATAACACAAAAGTGCATCACTTGTCGCATCCATCGTTCGTCTGTCATATGTCGTTAGATTTGTGGCAATATCAAACATTTAGTAGTCAATAGGGTTTGGTGACGTAAAACCGCCCGACCCGTCTGTTATACGTTCAAATTGTGTTACTATCTATTATCGAAATTTTAATAGATGAAAACTAGGGTAAATGTATGTTATATCATCGAAAACAGTTTCCGTCGGAAAAGATATGAATATTTACACTTTAATTTCGCCATTAGCTCTAACAATTATTACCTAAGTTATAATTTGTGTATTTCGTTTCAACTTTCATAACAATAGTTTTATTACCTTCTGAACTGTTGATTTACAATACGTCGTAGTCCTTAGTATAGTATGATGTATAAACCACGTGATAGGGTCAAGGTAAATTGTAAATAAACTAACTTCCTTGATATGGCACAGGTTTCGGCACAGAAATGTTCATTGTGTGATGAAAATAATGGAATTAACTATTGTTACGAATGTCAACATGCCTTATGCATTGCATGTCGCATTAAGCACGGTAAGATTCCAGCCCTAAGTGGACACACAGTCGCAGATATTAATACAATAGACCTTTCAACTGTCAGCAAAAGAAATAAATGTGTCACGCACGATAAGGAAATTTTGTTTTATTGCACTGAATGTAGCAAACTTATTTGCAGTAAGTGTGTTACTTCGACACACAAATCACACTCAATTTCAGACATAACGGATGTAGTTATAGTTGAAAGGGAAAATGCTAAAGAAAGCATTCAAAAATTGAAGCTGAAAACGGAGGCATTATTAAGTCTACAGGAAACAATAAGGCGTGAACATATTGAAAAACTGCATGATGAAAGCCAAAAATGTATTGGACACATCGAATCTGTCTTTAAAGATCTCCAGTCCTACATAGAAGCAAAGGGGAGTATCAAAACAACGGAAGTAGAGGATAATGAAAACATTGAGAACCAAAACCTCGAAGCATTTCTTAAGAACACTGACTTAATACATAAACGATACGTACACATATTATCAGAACTTGAAAATCTTTTATTAGAGAAACACGACGTTACATTTTATTCGTGCTATAGATCAATTCAAAGTGATATCGAATTATTGGTTAGTATACCCGAAGAACCGCCCTTTGCACAAGTACCAAGCTTTAGAGATGAAGACTTGTATAAAGAAGTTATGGAATTTATGGAGTCTAAAATGGATAAAAGGTTATTATGAATATTGTTTTGTTTTATCAGATTTTATTTTAAGATATTTTTTATCAATCAAGGAACAGTTATTGTTGACATGCGAATCTGGTGTACAAAAATGGTATCGTTAATTTAGAATAAAAAGGCTGAATATGAATAGAAAAAAAAGTTAAGTCAATGAGACAGCAACACAACTACACATAACATAAATGTTTAAGTGTCCACGAACAACAGACGAACAAATCAAATTTAGAAACTATCTTGACATGTCTCATTTTGTCTTTTAGAAATAACAAATATATAAAAAAAAATGGAAATGATATTTTATACGTTAATTATCATGATTCAAAACGAATTAGAATGAGTAAGGAAACACACATATAAACAATAATTTGATCACAGTTACACTTCAATTCCGCAGTGCAATTATCTACTCTAAGAATTAGTCTGTACCTTTGTAAGAAAAAAGTCTCTTGTTCTTAAGTCTAAACAGAAATGCTATATAAAAACGCTCTTCGACAAACTCCACAGTGTCTTTACTTTTAATATATGATATAATATTTTCACAATATTTTATAGACAAACATGTAAATCAATTTGATTTCACTTAATTAGATATTCTGTTGAACTTCTATTAACAAATTGAAAATGGAAAAAAGGGGAAAAAAAACCAACAACTCCTCAACTAGTAGTAGAAGTGTTGCTCTTGTTTAGTACATATTCGTTTGTTGTTTCATTCGAAAATGTCACAATGCAGCAAACGTGAACAGGATTCCTCTACGACAATTATAATATATCTAATGTTACCAATTTCTGATTGAAAATTGAAATTATCCCGTTAGTCGTAAAGCTATATTCTAAACATACCCTAGACTTTTTAGAAAAGTTGTAGATTAAGAAAAATGCATGACAATTTTTATTCGCAACTGTAATGATTTCCAGAACCCAAAATACAAAATGGAAAGATATTTGTATTCAAGACTTGGAAATCCATAGCATATATATGAGACTATTATTTCATCTTTGTAATAGGGTGCCAGATTTTTCTCGTTATTTGCCTCAAAAAAATAATAAAGGACTTGTTTGTTTAATAACACGTTATTTCCACACTCCATCTAATATTTTTTCCTGAATCATGCCTATTGAAATCATCTTGTATATCGTTACTTTTGTTGTGAAAAGTTATTATATATATTATAGTTATTAGAAGTGTGACGAAATTGTATATAATCGACGCTTAGGTTGACAGTTTGGACTTTAAATACGGATATCGTATCAAAACACAAAAGTGAATCATATTACTTGGTATCAAATAATTTTTGTGTTTAAATGGTATAGAAATTATCTCCGAGTATGTTTATTTCTTTTAACAAATGTCCCTTTGGAAACTTTATCATATATATATACATATCCCTCATGAAACAAAAAATTATGATATAATTCATGGAGGTCATAAATTTGTGGTAAATTAAATTTACACATGGCATGGGCCGTGATATTCGCATTTTATCTTGAGTGTTAGCGAGGGATATAGAATTGACGAATATGAATGTCAGGGCTATGTGTAAATTGACCACAAATCTAATTCTTTCATGAATTATATCGAATCTAATACGAAATATAAAGTCATAACAAATGAAGCGAGTGTGGGTTTACCGTTTGAGTGGCTGTTCTGTTTCACATAGATTATTCTAATAAATCTGTAGCATGCATGAGTTATATATATATATCTATTAAATAACCGCTATTACTTTTTTTCCTCGTACGCTACAATTCATTTTAATTCACCGTTGATATTTTGTAACACAGGAGCCTTGCTGAAAACAGAAAATATGCGAATGATGCAACGAAAAAACTCAAACACCTACATCAAATCTTAATTTCAATAAAATGTTATACGAATTTAGAGGGTAAACGCAACGAAAAAACCTTCAGTTTTGGCTTTTTCATTCGTATGACATCATGTTTTGAAATGACGTTAATGCGTTTGGCTTTCTAACTATTTTATTCTGAGCGTTACTGATGAGTCTTATATAGAAGAAACGCGCGTCTGGCGTAGTAAATTATAAGCCTGGTATCTTTGATCCCAATTACACCACTGAGTCGATGCAACTGCTGTTGGACGTTTCGTTCCGAGGGTATCACCAGCCCAGTAGTCAACACTTCGATGTTGACATGAATATCAATAATATGATCATTTTGATTAAATTACTATTTGCAAAAGTATGAATTATTTAAAATACTAAGGATTTTCTTATCCCAGACATAGATTACCTAAGCCGTATTTGACACAACTTTTTTAAATTTTGAGTCTTAGTGCTCTTCAACTTTGTGCTTGTTTGACTTTCTAACTATTTTGATCTGAGCGTCACTGATGAGTGTTATGTAGACGTAACGCGCGTCTTGCATATATTTTTGATAACTATTATCACAGTGTTGTTTACAAATCTTCAACCGTGCTGTATAGCCAGTCAAGGTCGTTAAAAACTTCCATCATCAAACAATGGCAAAAAAAGCACGTTATATTAGCATTAATGATAATCATTCTATGAAGAATATTAATGATGTATCCCATCATATTTCGTCCTTTTTATATTTAGAACACTGATAGGAGGCGCGGCGAGGGTATATAAAATTCGGAAGGAAAGTCGAAAAAAAGAGCAGTGGATGAGAGAAAAAAAATCCCTCGCCAACCCTTAAAAATAAAGTGACTTGCTATTTATTTTTTCCGTCTCAATAGTAAAGGACATTTGTTTAAAGGTGTGTTTTACCCGTTTTCAGAACTTTTAAACGGGTTGTCTGCAGTACAGAACCGATTTATCATACAACATGATGAAAGTTAGCTGGCGGGCTACATTACGTACAGGCGAGCAGGATAAGAGGGCATCCGTTTTGATTAATTAACTCGTAACCTAAAGGGCTAAGCTAGCCCTTATTAGACGTTGGAAATGATTTTATATTATAATAGTTTGTTAAAAGATTAATTTCCTTTATATTATTTTCATGTAAAAAGTGACTGATTCGACCCAACGAAATAACTCAGAGAATCTTTGGAAAAAGACATCTAATACATATTCCTGCAAAGTTCCAAAACATTCTGCATTGTAATTTCTGAAGTGTGAAAGTGTCTTGCCCATTTGACCTGCTTTCTAAACAGTTCGAAAAGTACTCGCTGTCATATACACTATGATATTTATCATTTTTATTTATTTCTTTATTTCTAACGAAATCTATACCAAACAAAAACAATTTAAAACTTAAATTGCAAATTTTGTTGTATGTGAAATGTGACTAGCGTTACGCCGATTACCTTTCCTCGACATCTACGTGTAAGGGAATTCCCGAAGCGTTAGCGGATATTGACAGCAAGTCAAATCCATTTCTAGACCAGATACCGAGCTGCGGGCACAATTTTACTCCAGCTATTGGCATTGCATACCGATGCAGGTTTTTGGTGGTCAATAAGAATTAAATCAGGTTCACAAGAAGAAGTTTTTTAGGACAAGATGATGATGCTTATTAGTGTAAGTTACTGCATTCAATTTGCCATTAGATTTCCCCAGAATTTAGTCATTTAAGTAAAATAAAAACTGCATGGCGTTGTATGTTCGTTATCTTCTATTGGTGCTACAATACATGTAGAGCAAGAGCAGCATGGAATTTTAACAAATACTTGCATTTTTTGGTCGGATGTCAGGTAGATGTGGAACACGCTATCATGCGCTTAAAAATTTCAAAAGTCAGTAGAAGTCTATGGGGACACCCCAAACAAATTAACCAGACTGTAAAGCTTTGTGCAGGTTTTGCAGAAATTGCTTGATCCTTGCATGGATTTCGTACAATGACAAATATTTGATGCATTTTCAGGACTGTGTTCAGTAGAGGGATGAGAGATTGATATCGTTTTTATTAAAGGACACTAGCTACATTAGATACAAAAAAATCTAAAGAATTATGTTTTTGATCAATCATTAATGAAAGTGAAATAGGGAAATAATAATTCGCATTTCTCAGCAAGTATGGTTCAATTTTGTCAAATTAAGCTAAGAAACATTGATGATTAATTATTAACATGGAATTGAATAATACGACCTCGTTCAATCCGTATTCATGTAAATAGTTATCAAAAGGACCAGGATTATAATTTTATACGCCAGACGTGCGTTTCGTCTACATAAGACTCATCATTGACGCTAAGATCAAAATAATTAAAAAAGCCAAATAAATCCAAAGTTGAAGAGCATCGAGGACCCAAAATTCCATAAAGTTGTGCCAAATACGGCTAAGGTAATCTACTCCTGGGGTAAGAAAATCCTTAGTTTTTCGAAAAATGTGTTGTCTGTTATTTAAAGGAAGAGAATGTCAAGATTGGAAGTGAAACAAAGGTAAATCATTTGATTGACTGATTCGATCGACAAAAAAGTCATTCGTATACAGGTAAAAACGATGATAAAAATAAATTTTAAATCTATAATATGATATTAAACAGACCTAGAAAAATACAATTACACGAGTACGATTCTTTTTATATCTATATTTATGTTTATATCGCTTATATGACAATTGGAGGTAATTGGAAGGTCAACTCGATAGTTAAGAAGATGGCGTCAAGACTAAAATACATACGACACGAAGCTACATATTATCAAGCCCATGCCCTCTAAACGTTTGTTTAAACTTTTTATAATTGGATAAATGTTTTACATGGTTATGAATCAAATATGAGAATTTGATTAAGTCGAATCGATGAACATAAATTTGACAGCTAGTCCCCTTTAAAGTGAGAGGGTTAGCGCTATAGAACCAGGTTAAATCCACCATTTTCTACATTTGAAAATGCCTGTACCAAGTCAGGAATATGACAGTTCTTGTCCATTCGTGTTTGATGCGTTTTGTTATTAGATTTTGCCATGTGATTATGGACTTTCCGAATTGATTTTCCTCTAAGTTCAGTATTTTCGTGATTTTACTTTTTGAAATCCAACAACCCTTCCCCCCGCAGACACGATCACTTTTCTCATCTTATAATCAAAAGCAATGATATCATAATTATAAATTTAAATTTGTCTAATTTTCAACGAACCTAGAAGTGTGTAGGATACCTGGTTAATGTCACTCAAATTTAATTTTACTTGTTTAATCGATAATCAATGTTTTGACACAGCCCTCACATTTAGAGTCTAATTTGTCAACCTCAGAGTCGAGGATATACTTTTTCGTAACACGTAATCATAGCCGAAAATGATTAGTTATACTACAAACCACGAGTCGGTCCACTATCGAATGTTTTCTCTGCAATGTCTGTTAGGTTTTAACCCCGACTTACACTTTATACTTGTTTGGCTTTCTAACTATTTTGATCCGAGCGTCACTGCTGAGTTCTAAGTAGTCGGAACGCGCGTCTTGCGTATCAAATTATAAGCCTGGTACTATTTACGTAACCTTAATATAGCACCGAATTGCGCGCCTTTTGGAGTTCATGCGAGTACACCAGGTAGTAATGGATATTTGAGATTTTTTTTTATCAGGAAACTGATATTGGCCCTTCTTTATATGGAAACTTGAAACGGAATTAATTTCATATTTTGTGCTTTTTCGTTACATATTTATTTGTGTTTATGGTTGTTTAGATTTTAACACAGTGTTGACTGCTGTACCACTATTTATTACATTTTACCTGCTATGTGTGTTTGTTTTGTTTACTAATTCTTTACACGTTGTCAATATAATGGAATTGTGTGCGACTGTCATACAAGTGAGAGGTTTGGCTGACTGTAGAATCAGGTTCGGTCCACTATTTATTCAAAGAAAAGTGCCTGTGCCACGTTAGGAGTGTGACAGTTATTGTCCATTCGTTGATGTGTTTTAACTTTTGTTTTGCCGTTTGATTGGGGACTTTTCGTTTTGAATTTTTCTCGGAGTTAAATTTTTTCGGAATATTAGTTGTTGCGATGAGACAGCATGGATTACAACTCAACGAAAATGCTGATATTTTAATCCGTTTTACACATTGTTTAACCTTTTTTTGTTATCGTTAACACACATTTCGAGGTAAATAGATGTCATAAAAGTGATGGTAGAAAAACAATAATTTTAGATTCTTATTATGACAATCATAGAAAAATAGGTGAGATATTTCATCTACAATCTTGACCATTAAGATAAGTACGCCCAAGAATGTTAAGGCCGTTCAGTTTTTTACGTTATTTTTCAGCTTATGTCAAAACTGCTCCGTTCCGAAGAAGCAGCTAGAAGATTTGCAGTCTGAATACAACATGTGTAAGGACACTTTTCAAAGGTACATATACAATGGCTAAATTATTTCAAATAAAAAGTACAAAATTTGAAGATCAATAGAAAACCATATCTTTCAGCTTATTTGAAATTTTAGAAACAAATATTTGTTTATGATAAAGGATATGTGTTTGTGTGTGGTGTTTAAGATGATTCGGTTTTTGTAGTTGAGATAGTAATACACAAGACGCACAAGTTTATAAGCATTTTAAATTTGAAGCAAACCGTTTCAATCCGAATAAATGTTTTTGCACGTTCAAAAATTAAAAAAAAAAGCAATATTGTTATCATGAGGTTTATTTGAATTGACAGAGGCTTAGAAACAAAAGATGGTGAACTGAAAGCCTTGTCAGAAGATATCAAATTATTACAAGAAGAAAAGAACACAATGCAGACAACGTATGTAGCATATTTCTTAAATATAGAAGGTCTTAATGGCACAATTTGACTCATTTAACACATAATTATCTGTAAAAAGATCTATTTTTCATTTACAATTTTAAGAATATGTTAAAATTTTAAAAGTATGTTTAGTGTAGTTGGGTCTTTTCAATTTATTCGCATCAGGTATAAACAATGGAATAATTTCCCTTTGAATTTTACTTTGAAACTAATAAAAAATAGACTTAATTCTATAAATGTTTACTTTTAAAACTTCTTGGTTTAGATTGATAGTTGTCTCATTGGCACTCAAACACGACCACATCTTTTTTTGTCTCTATTAATGATTGCTTCATGACAATGAAAGTTTGTTTTCCCATCTGAACTCTACTGATGTAGCTGCATACGTATATGGACAATTTACATATACAAGTGATGTACAATTATATATACAGTGGAAATGATTTGAAATCTGTACTGTAAGACTTTAAGAAAGCTCCTACAGCATGATTTACTATTTGTTTGCAGGGAAAGATAATATTTTGTTGAACATTTATTTATATTGTAACTTTTTGCTAGAATGTTTTCTTGTAAATTTATAATTGTGAGAGTTCTTTCTAAAATGGACGATGTAAAAAAAAAGAAGATATGGTATGGTTGCAAATGAGACAATTCTCCATACCACATTGACCGTGCGTTAAGCGTTTGAGAAGACATTTGATTTACCTGTTAAATTCTTGATACGGATACAGTCAAAACAGTATCCAATATACCACTGAACCTAGAAACAATCTGTTCTGACTACTTACTGTCAGAGCGTGGTTTTTTTACCACTTAAAATAAATTGAAAAGCATAAGGATGACTCCGATTTCGTCTTGCGAACGTTGTGAAGTATTGGTATTTGTTTTTTATATGATGGAAAATCGTAAAGACAAACAAAGACAGATGTTTTATCATTGTTATAGCAAACATCGTTCCTCGACGTTTGTAGTAAGATGTAAGAATATTGATTATAATGGAACTTAGATGCTTTTTTTATAAATTGCCCGACAGTTACCGCCATGAAAAAGAATGGTCAGACATCCTCTATGAAATATTTTTATATTCTGACACAGTTATGCTTTTGGAGACTGTTTATGACATCTGCAACCTGAATCTGTTGATGTGTATCGACTAACACCTTAGTCTGTGATTAATAATGTATGTATTGGCTGTAATTTGCTTTTTCTATTTTTACGAGATGTTAAGTAACTGTGATTAATACTAGATCGGTTATTTGTGTTTTGACTTTTTTCTCCTTATACCTTTTTTATATTTACCAGTGGAAAATTATAAATGTTGAAGTTTATACTTGTAAGCACCATAGTAACCTCTTCTACACGCCATACTATGAAACTACTTTGGTGTAAACGTGAACCTACCCTTCTGGAGCACATGCGGTCAACCGCTTTTTTAAGTGAGGTTCTTGTCGTTAGGTCTTTAGTTTTCTATGTTGTGTCTTGTGTACTATTATTTGTCTGTTTGTCTTTTTCATTTTTAGCCAAGGCTTTGTCAGTTTGTTTTCAATCTATGATTTTTAATGTCCCTCTGGTATCTTTCGCCCCTCTTTTGTGAGTTTACCGGCTGAAATGAAAGGTTTAGGTGTATTCTTTTTTTTATAATATATCAGGGTTATCCATGGACACAAATGATTACAATATTGTAACATTGTGCATCATTTATAATTGTTATTACATTTGCAGTTTCACGAATACAACAAACCAAAAAGATGCAGAGAATAAAAAACTTTCCGAAAATATTGAATGTTTGAAGAAGTATGTATTCGCTTATGAATTATCATTACTTTAGATGTTAATGGAAACATGCACATATATATCATTTATTTTGTAATCTACATGATATTATATAATATAAGTGCAGAAGTGATTGTATATAGCAACATTGTTATCTTTACGCCTAATACTCATATATTCTGTATAATTAAATATCTATACTAGTTTCAGTACCAATACAAACACTGTTGTAAATGTCATCAACATTCATTTGGTTTATACGGTTTATAAGTAAATCTACTATACTCTATGACGTATGAGACTAAATCTATCTAGGTCCGTAGAAACTATATATAAATCTAAAGATTAATTAAAAAAAAATCTTATACTGTCACCAATTTTTCGACAGGTATTTCTTTTTCTAGATACACTTACATTCACAGGTGTGATTTTTAATTTGAGATGATTGATTTTGACATATACAGCATACGTGCCACTGAGTTAACGTCAATGAGTCACCAAAACAATTGTAAAAAGACAGCTTTGTTTTCTATCTCAGACGAGTTTCCAACTTCCGTATAAAAGCATCTACAAGACACATGTCAGTAAAATATCTTAATGCTCGGTTGTGTATTGTCGTACACCCAAGATATCTGAGATGAAAGTGTCTTCCTTAATTAGTAGGGCAAACACACGAAACTAGATCAGGGGAATCGACATATTTAGTATAAACTACATGTGAAAAGAGTTTTTTTTATGTTATTTAAAAAAAAACTTTATAGAGACATAGAAAAGAAAACTGATGCCAATCAAAAACTGTCACAAGAGATCCGATCTTTGAAAACAGAAGTTGTGCAGTTGAAGTAAGTAAAAAAAATATTTAAAATGCGTTTAAAAAGAGACCCTTTTTGTGGTAACTTTCGAACTTAAAATAATATTTACATTTAAAGGGTAAGTTAAATGAAGATCTAGACATAATTGGTGAAATGTCAAAAACAAGAAATAGATATTTTTTTTTTCAAATTTAAAAGCTTGGAAGTTCAACGGTTACTCATTATCCCTGTTAAGGTTAAATATACCGTTCTATTTCAATTAGTGCGTTTTATATTATGTCGATTCAATTGGGACCATCGAAATTAAATCAAATCCAGCGAAAATTCGAGATAAAAGAAGTGAATACGTATTCATTTACCTTTGAGTATCCAAACACTCTTTTAGAGTTAAGAACATTTTCGACTAAATTATGTTCGAGGTAACTAGAGTCGACTGTGTGTTATTGTGGCCAGAATTTAAATAAGTGATTGTTTATTTTATTTCCGATCTATTTGTTCTTTAAAGTTGTATTTCAAATTTATGGATATAAGCTCATAGTTATTTCTGTATATTTGTTAACATTGTTCGCTGAGATATGTTGTTGGTGATATTCAGAGAACAGGGTGTTTAACTTTTCCTTTAAATACAAAAGAGTAACAAGCATTTTGGAATGTTTGGCTCTTAATCAGGCAAAATACTTTTAAAATGACTAGTCGACCTGAAAAATTATACGTTTGCTAAACAAGTGGCAACTTTAAGCTTTATTGTCTTTTATTGGTTAACAACATATGTGAGAAAAATGTCAAGTTAATAAAATATAAGTAAAAGAAGACTGGAAAACTACCGGTAAAACGCAATAAGACTCGAAAATGTAACTCCATGTATATGTTGAAATGTTACAAGTAGATGAAGGCATTGTGTTTGAATTACACGTTTGTGTTTGTATTATCTTTCATTTTTGCTGGTGTGCTTTGTACGTGTGACTTTTTGTGTTTCTTTGGAACTTATGACGTTACTCTGTTCTTTTACGAATCCCGCCATTACGTTATTGTTTTATTATAATTTCATTACGTTATTGTTCTAATATAATTTTGAAAATACTTAATTAAACATTATTTTATATCTCTACCTGTGTGACATTCTTACGTCAATCCATCGATTCTACAACAGAGTTGATATGAACCTAGCCGTTCAGTCACAGAACTTAAAATATTTCAATCTTTTATAGGTTTATTTAAAATACAAAAATACGTAATCAATGAACGTGGTTGTAAAATTTGATATATGCTTTTTGTGCTTCTTTGTTAAATATTTGTTTGTTTTTGTACTAAATCAGGAATATGACAGTTGTTCTCCATCCGTTTGGTGTGATTAAGGTTTTCGTTTTGCCAATTATACAGGACTTTTCATTTTAAATTTCACTTGGAGTTCGCGGGAGCTAGGTATGTTATTTTTCTTTTTTCCCATTCATTCCTTTCTGTTAGGTGTCTGCAAAAGAGCAACATTTTCGTGCTAAAACTCATTTTCATATTATATTTAAATAAAACAAAGTGACCCATCATCTCTTTAATTCTGAAAACGTTTCATCCAGAAACAATTACACATTGCATGTTGGATGCCTACAAAGTGCTTTGCTAGATATATTTTCGTTATGAGCAATCCAATCCAAATATAATTAGGCAAATTAATGATGGCACAAGAGGCAAAATTACCCCACCGAACATAAAAAGAGAAGGTAAATGCCCTTATTTTCACTAAAGATCATCTTATCCAAATGGGTCAAAGAGTAAACTATTACGGTGATATATTTTGAGGAACTAATCAAAATTTCGAAGAAGCACATTAATTTATTTTTACAAAGAAATAAACTACTGATAAGGATATCAATCTTTAATTTCATTCTTATAAAGTATAGAGCATCCTTGGAGGTTTTCATATAAATATATAAAATGAAAGTACTCAATTCTCTTTTTACAGAATAAGTCCTTATCCAGTATCACCAGTACCTATGGCAGGTTTGTCAACGTAAGTTCATTGATAAATTTGTATTAAGAAAAAAGAATAAATTAAGAGTTTTAGCAAGCTATAAAACCAAGTTTAATCTACCATTTTCTTCTTAGAAAAATGTTGTTTTCCATATAATCGTTTGATTTTGCAATTTGATAAGGAACGTTTCGTTTTTACGTTTTCCTCAGAGTTCGCTTTTTTTTGTCTTACTTTTTCATGTATTGGTTCAATATGTAGATCGGTTATGTCATTAGGAATGCCATTTTTTTCAAAACCTCTAATAACCTATCCGAAATTTTAAACTTATGATCTATCACCAGAAACCTATACGTTTAAGTTAGAGCATAAAACTTGCGCTGAAGATTTTAGATAGATAAAGTAAAATCCCAGAAAAAGGATCAGCAAGATAAGATATCGAAAGAAATCTCAAGGCCAAAATCGTTTGTCGACACCTTATTTAAATTAATACTCTTAATGACAGTTTTTTTCAATTTGTTTGTTTTGCCTTTTTTACTTGAAAACTGTAAAACATTAATTGACATTTCAAAAGCCAACTCTATCATTTTATCAAAAAGACGAAATCTACAAACAGATAAAATGATGCCTAAGAAGTCAGTACTCTTTATAGGCAAGGTCGCCCTTAAATTTTGTTAAACATTTTGTGTTTTAGGCCAACACTCAATTGAAAAAAAAAATGTAATGAGAATGTTTTTTTTTATCAAAGATCAGATCAACAAAAACGACTTTTTTTGTAATGAATTGATGTTTTCTTGTTCAAAATATAGTAGAGTGTCTATAGCTAAAAATGCACACACATAGATCTAGCTTCGTGAGACATGCTCTGTGTTGTGATTCGAACGTCGATAATGAGGCTTTTGTACAAAAACACGCGTATCTGGCGTGCAAAATTATAGGCCTGGTAGCTCTGATTAGTTTTTTTTAATCATTACTGTAAATACGTATTTGGGTTTACACGAAAGTACATATTTTTTTCTTATGGGTAAAAAATCAAGTGATTTAACGAGTCTCTTATTAGCAAAAAGAATTTTAAATATTATTGTCATTAAGAGATAATGGCAATATAATTGTTCAGTGTTACCATGTAAAAAATGTGTTTGTTTGGGGATACAACTATATATAAACAAGTCTAAATTGAAACAAACCTATGATTGCTTTAGATAAAAATCGCAATTTTTAAACGTATGCATGTAACAAGTTTCGTTGAAGAGGGGTCTAAATACAGCACAAACAACATTTTCTAAAATACCAAAAGAGTGAAAAAATATATATTAACAAAACGCATTCATATAACAGGTCGAACAACTGATGTTCTTAAACCCTACTGACTATCATTGACGATTGCCAAATAAATTGACCACAAGGTGTAACAAAATGGATCTATATAATAATTTTATACCAAGTAGAAAACAATAAATTTGCGGCAAAGATGGTAAACCACAAAATTAGATGCTAAAGGAGTGGAGCCGGTAAGGGTCGATTTTGGCCTCAAATTTCAGGTTCATCTAACGGAAAATTTTTAACACTTTTAAACACTTAAGTGTCTATTTCAATTGATTCATTTAGTTTATGTGAAAGATTTAAACTAATTTAGTCATTAAAAACGCTCCGATTCAACATGTTCAAGCTTAAATATGAAAAATCTAACAAAAATGCCAAAAAATGTCACTTTTCAGATGGTTTTTGTCAAAAGTGAAAGGGGCCGCATCTGTGTTCATCCTCAACCTTTATATATGTTATGTATTATCATCAAATACAAGTTACTTTTCAATATTAAGAATGAACACGAATGCGGCCACTTTCATTTTAAACGGAAACCGTCTAAAATTAACTAAAATGCTAAAATTGTGAAGATTTCAGTAATTTAGCGTAACTTAATGATGCTAGTACCCGATTGATGTGCATTGTATTGTCAAAAACAGTCCATATTTATGTAGCAGAAGCATTTCACTTTCCAATAAATAACTAAAAAAATACATTTTAACAATTCTGAAAAACTGGTATATTTTTGGGCCAAAAAGGGGTCTTACTTGGACCTACTCCCTTTTTACACCATATCCAGATTGTGACAAATAATGTCTCTTTAGTGATGTTAGGGATATACAAATATTTGGAAGGTCATTTAATGTATATCAATTTAGGATCGACAGACTCTTAAATTTTAAAGAGTCAAACTAGGATAAACGGATTATATGAACCGGAGGGAAAATATAATAAAAGCCTTATATAATTGAAAATAACTTTCAAACCTATGATTGCGTTGGATAGAAACCCGCAAATCATATACGTGTGCATGTAAAAAATTTCGTTGAAGAGGGGTCTAAATACAGCACAAACAACATTTTCCAAAGACCAAAAGAGTGAAAAAATATATTTTAACAAAACGCATTTGACTAACAGGTCAAACAACTGATGTTCTTAAACCCTGCTGACTGCCATTGACGATTGCCAAATAAATTGATCACAATATGTAACAAAATGGATCTATATAATAATTTAATACCAAGTAGAAAACATTAAACTTGCGGCAAAGATGGTAAACCACAAACTGAGGTGCTAAATGTTTTACACCATTTCCGGATTTCGACAAATAATGTCCTCGGTGATGTTAGGGATCCAAAAGTATTTGGAAGGACATTTAGTTTACCTCAATTTAGACCAGACTCTTGAATAATGAAGAGTCAAAATAGGATGAACGGATTATAAAGACCGGAGGGAAAATATAATACAAGCCCAAACGAAATAAATGTAAACAAGTATAAATTGAAAACAACATTAAAACGTATGATTGCGTTGGATAAAAAATCGAAATTTTTATACGTGTGCAAAAAACAAATTTCGTTGTAGTGGGGCTTTAATACAGCACAAACAACATTTACCAAAAGACCAAAAGAGTAAAAAAAAATTATTTTAACAAAACGCATTTGACTAATAAGTCGAACAACTAATGTTCTTAAACCCTGCTGTCTGCCATTGACGATTGCCAAATAAATTGATCACAAGGTGTGATAAAATATATCTCTATAATAATTTAATAATAATAGTAATATCAAGTGTCAGACGTAGGCCCTAGATCTTTTGTTGACTTTTGTGTCATTTTTTGGTATCGATTATATATCAATGAAAGAGGGACGAAAGATACCAAAGGGACAGTCAAACTCATAAATCTAAAACAAACTGACAACGCCATGGCTAAAAATGAAAAAGACAAACAGAAAAACAATAGTACACATGACACAACATAGAAAACTAAAGAATAAACAACACGAACCCCACAAAAAACTAGGGGTGATCTCAGGTGCTCCGGAAGGGTAAGCAGATCCTGCTTCACATGTGGCACCCGTCGTGTTGCTTATGTGATTACAAATCCGGTAAATAGTCTAATTCGGTAGGTCACATTCATGAAAGGGAAGGGGATTGTAGTTACGACGTAAGGAACATATCCGATATCATTTGTGAAACGGTTATGAGTGTTTAGTCCTTTTTAAATCACACTAAAAACTATATTTTAACTAGTGTACAGGAACAGTTTTCTATGCACAACTATGGTAAAATATTCTGTTCAAGTTTGAAGACCAAATAAAAAATTTACAGGTAGAAGCAAATCGAATTTAAACAGATAAGGATAGAGGTTTGATGCACAATACATCCCTTTGCTATTATTCTGATGAGCCATTAACCAATGTAAGCGAATGGCGATGAAACGGGATTTAGGGCCGAAACATGTTTTTAAATTTGCTTCAACGGCAAGTTGTAAATGTACCAGTGTGGAAGGGATATTGTTCAGTGCAATAAAACGTAAACTTTGTTGGAAAAATATAATTAACTCACAAACTAAATAAAAGTCCGAAGGAAAAAAAGGAGAAAAAATGTGTTTAATCCTTATAATTCTTCAGCCAAACATACACGATTATTAGTTTAACGTTATTTGTTTGATGGCTTCTATATTTACCATCAAAAGCACAATGGTATTTCGTAACTAAGGAGTACGCCGCCGTCTTGACTTTCTAAAAACCATAAATGGCTAATAACTGAAACAGAATCTTAAATGAAATAGCACCTACCTCAAAAACTTCATTTTAATTAAATGTTTTTCCGAATTTGAAACGTACACGTAACGAAATAATCCATCCCTTGAAAATTTTCATTCGTATGACGTCGTGTTTTGCCCCTGACGTAAATCCTTCATGAAATTTCGCAGAATTTTATTAAATTTTATTTTCATACATTTTCAAAGCTTTGGTGCATTTATTTTATTTCTTTTTGTTATTGTTATGTATGCATTAGAATAGAAACAACTGTTATGCAATTGTTTTGAAATCTTTTTAAAATCCCAGTATTCCTGCAAGAATGTGTACTATCGCGTATGAATAAATTACGAAAACAGTTTCGAAAACATGGTTTATCGAAGTGTAAACCAAAAGAAAAATTCTAATTGACCAATCAAATTCAAGTATTTATAGATATGCAAATGATATATGTATTATTTCACAAAGTTAAAATTGAGAATGGAATGGGGAATGTGCCAAAGAGACAACAACCTGACCATAGAGCAGACAACAGCAGAAGGTCACCAACAGGTCTTCAACGCAACGAGAAATTCCCGCACCCGGAGGCGTCCTTCAGCTGGCCCCTAAACAAATATATACTAGTTCAGTGATAATGAACGCCATACTAAACTCCAAATTGTACACAAGAAACTAAAATTTAAAATAATACAAGACTAACAAAGGCTTTGTGAGATCTCAACCCTCCCCCTATACCTCTAGCCAATGCAGAAAAGTAAACGCATAACAATTGTTTGTTTGTCGTCACGCTCCAATATGTATCGTTAACATAAAAAAAATACACCGTTAACGTTATTCAGTGGCAAGATTTGTAGCGTTGTTATTTGTCGTGAATGCACCTCTTTTACGACCCTCTTTCAAACGTTTTTTGTGTTGTCTTCAGAAGTGGTTCCGAATTATTGACAAAAATATTGACTGAACAATAATTAAAAACGACTGTTATTGTAGTCTTAATATTTCTTATTATACTAAGTAATTTGAACTAAATTTCATCGCATTATGGTATTTTAATGATCCATATCTACCATGGTAGGAATTTACAGTTGTTTTTCATTCGTTTGATGTGTTTAAAGGTTTGATTTATTTTGCCATTTATATGACTTTCTGTGTTGATTTTTTTTAGGAGTTTGGTATTTAATTTTTCACCAAAATATTTTTACATTTTGTCTTTTTAAAAAAGAAATTACATTGAATAATTATTTTTGTCGATTCCACAGTTTTGTTATACTCATAAAAAGTTAAAAAACGAAGCATTAGATTGTGTTTGTGACCTTATCTAAAAAAATACTAAAATGTTAAAATTGTTCGCTTAGAAATGTTGTTGGTGATATTCAGAGAACTGGGTGTTTAACTTTTACTTTAAACACAAAAGAGTAACAAGCATTGTGGAATGTTTGGCTCTTAATCAGGCAAAATACTTTTAAAATGACTAGTCGACCTGAAAAATTATACGTTTGCTAAACAAGTGGCAACTTTAAGCTTTATTGTCTTTTATTGGTTAACAACATATGTGAGGAAAATGTCAAGTTAATAAAATATAAGTAAAAGAAGACTGGAAAACTACCGGTATAACGCAATAAGACTCGAAAATGTAACTCCATGTATATGTTGAAATGTTACAAGTAGATGAAGGCATTGTGTTTGAATGACACGTTTGTGTTTGTATTATCTTTCATTTTTGCTGGTGTGCTTTGTACGTGTGACTTTTTGTGTTTCTTTGGAACTTATGACGTTACTCTGTTCTTTTACGAATTCCGCCATTACGTTATTGTTTTATTATAATTTCATTACGTTATTGTTCTAATATAATTTTGAAAATACTTAATTAAACATTATTTTATATCTCTACCTGTGTGACATTCTTGCGTCAATCCATCGATTCTACAACAGAGTTGATGTGAACCTAGCCGTTCAGTCACAGAACTTAAAATATTTCAATCTTTTATAGGTTTATTTAAAATACAAAAATACGTAATCAATGAACGTGGTTGTAAAATTTGATATATGCTTTTTGTGCTTCTTTGTTAAATATTTGTTTGTTTTTGTACTAAATCAGGAATATGACAGTTGTTCTCCATCCGTTTGGTGTGATTAAGGTTTTCGTTTTGCCAATTATACAGGACTTTTCATTTTGAATTTCATTTGGAGTTCGCGGGAGCTAGGTATGTTATTTTTCTTTTCCCCCATTCATTCTCTTCTGTTAGGTGTCTGCAAAAGAGCAACATTTTCGTGCTAAAACTCATTTTCATATTATATTTAAATAAAACAAAGTGACCCATCATCTCTTTAATTCTGAAAACGTTTCATCCAGAAACAATTACACATTGCATGTTGGATGCCTACAAAGTGCTTTGCTAGATATATTTTCGTTATGAGCAATCCAATCCAAATACAATTAGGCAAATTAATGATGGCACAAGAGGCAAAATTACCCCACCGAACATAAAAAGAGAGGGTGAAAATGCCCTTATTTTCACTAAAGATCATCTTATCCAAATGGGATACATAGTAAACTATTACGGTGATATATTTTGAGGAACTAATCAAAATTTCGAAGAATCACATTAATTTATTTTTACAAAGAAATAAACTACTGATAAGGATATCAATCTTTAATTTCATTCTCATAAAGTATAGAGCATCCTTGGAAGTTTTCATATAAATATATAAAATGAAAGTACTCAATTCTCTTTTTACAGAAAAAGTCCTAATCCAGTATCACCAGTACCTATGGCAGGTTTGTCAACGTAAGTTCATTGATAAATTTGTATTAAGAAAAAAGAATAAATTAAGAGTTTTAGCTAGCTATAAAACCAAGTTTAATCTACCATTTTCTTCTTAGAAAAACGTTGTTTTCCATATAATCGTTTCATTTTGCAATTTGATAAGGAACGTTTCGTTTTTACGTTTTCCTCAGAGTTCGCTTTTTTTGTCTTACTTTGACGTTTTTTTTAATCATTACTGTAAATACTTATTTGGGTTTACACGAAAGTACATATTTTTTTTCTTATGGGTAAAAAATCAAGTGATTTAACGAGTCTCTTATTAGGAAAAAGAATTTTAAATATTATTGTCATTAAGAGATAATGGCAATATAATTGTTCAGTGTTACCATGTAAAAATGTGTTTGTTTGGGGATACAACTATATATTAACAAGTCTAAATTGAAACAAACCTATGATTGCTTTAGATAAAAATCGCAATTTTTAAACGTGTGCATGTAACAAGTTTCGTTGAAGAGGGGTCTAAATACAGCACAAACAACATTTTCTAAAATACCAAAAGAGTGAAAAAATATATTTTAACAAAACGCATTTGAATAACAGGTCGAACAACTGATGTTCTTAAACCCTGCTGACTGTCATTGACGATTGCCAAATAAATTGATCACAAGGTGTAACAAAATGGATCTATATAATAATTTAATACCAAGTAGAAAACAATAAATTTGCGGCAAAGATGGTAAACCACAAAATTAGATGCTAAAGGAGTGGAGCCGGTAAGGGCGATTTTGGCTTCAAATTTCAGGTTCATCTAACGGAAAATTTTTAACACTTTTAAACACTTAAGTGTCTTTTTCAATTGATTCAATTAGTTTATGTGAAAGATTTAAACTAATTTAGTCATTAAAAACGCTTCGATTCAACATGTTCAAGCTTAAATATGAAAAATCTAACAAAAATGCCAAAAAATGTCACTTTTCAGATGGTTTTTGTCAAAAGTGAAAGAGGCCGCATCTGTGTTCATCCTCAACCTTTATATTTGTTATGTATTATCATCAAATACAACTTACTTTTCAATATTAAGAATAAACACGAATGCGGCCACTTTCATTTTAAACGGAAACCGTCTAAAATTAACTAAAATGCTAAAATTGTGAAGATTTCAGTAATTTAGCGTAACTTAATGATGCTAGTATCCGATTGATGTGCATTGTATTGTCAAAAACAGTCCATATTTATGTAGCAGAAGCATTCCACTTTCCAATAAATAACTAAAAAAATACATTTTAACAAATCTGAAAAAATGCTATATTTTTGGGCCAAAAAGGGGTCTTACTTGGACCTACTCCTTTTTACACCATATCCGGATTTCGACAAATAATGTCTCTTTAGTGATGTTAGGGATATACAAATATTTGGAAGGTCATTTAATGTATATCAATTTAGGACAGACTCTTAAATTTTAAAGAGTCAAACTAGGATAAACGGATTATATGAACCGGAGGGAAAATATAATAGAAGCCTTATATAATTGAAAATAACTTTCAAACCTATGATTGCGCTGGATAGAAACCCACAAATTATATACGTGTGCATGTAAAAAATTTCGTTGAAGAGGGGTCTAAATACAGCACAAACAACATTTTCCAAAAGACCAAAAGAGTGAAAAAATATATTTTAACAAAACGCATTTGACTAACACGTCAAACAACTGATGTTCTTAAACCCTGCTGACTGCCATCGACGATTGCCAAATAAATTGATCACAATATGTAACAAAATGGATCTATATAATAATTTAATACCAAGTAGAAAACATTAAACTTGCGGCAAAGATGGTAAACCACAAACTGAGGTGCTAAATGTTTTACACCATTTCTGGATTTCGACAAATAATGTCTTCGGTGATGTTTGGGATCGAAAAGTATTTGGAAGGACATTTAGTTTACCTCAATTTAGACCAGACTCTTGAATAATGAAGAGTCAAAATAGGATGAACGGATTATATAGACCGGAGGGAAAATATAATACAAGCCCAAACGAAATAAATGTAAACAAGTATAAATTGAAAACAACATTAAAACGTATGATTGCGTTAGATAAAAAACCCAAAATTTTTATACGTGTGCAAGCAACAAATTTCGTTGTAGTGGGGTTTTAATACAGCACAAACAACATTTGCCAAAAGACCAAAAGAGTAAAAAAAATTATTTTAACAAAACGCATTTGACTAATAAATCGAACAACTAATGTTCTTAAACCCTGCTGACTGCCATTGACGATTGCCAAATAAATTGATCACAAGGTGTGATAAAATATATCTCTATAATAATTTAATAATAATAGTAATATCAAGTGTCAGACGTAGGCCCTAGATCTTTTGTTGACTTTTGTGTCATGTTTTGGTATCGATTATATATCAATGAGTGTTTAGTCCTTTTTAAATCACACTAAAAACTATATTTTAACTAGTGTACAGGAACAGTTTTCTATGCACAACTATGGTAAAATATTCTGTTCAAGTTTGAAGACCAAATAAAAAATTTACAGGTAGAAGCAAATCGAATTTAAACAGATAAGGATAGAGGTTTGATGCACAATACATCCCTTTGCTATTATTCTGATGAGCCATTAACCAACGTAAGCGAATGGCGATAAAATGAGATTTAGGGCAGAAACATGTTTTTAAATTTGCTTCAACGGCAAGTTGTAAATGTACCAGTGTGGAAGGGATATTGTTCAGTGCAATTAAAACGTAAAGTTTGAGGGAAAAAATATTATTAACTCACAAACTAAATAAAAGTCCGAAGGAAAAAAAGGAGAAAAAATGTGTTTAATCCTTATAATTCTTCAGGCAAACATACACGATTATTAGTTTAACGTTATTTGTTTGATGGCTTCTATATTTACCATCAAAAGCACAATGGTATTTCGTAACTAAGGAGTACGCCGCCGTCTTGACTTTCTAAAAACCATAAATGTCTAATAACTGAAACAGAATCTAAAATGAAATAGCACCTACCTCAAAAACTTCATTTTAATTAAATGTTTTTCCGAATTTGAAACGTACACGTAACGAAATAATCTTTCCCTTGAAAATTTTCATTCGTATGACGTCGTGTTTTGCCCCTGACGTAAATCCTTCATGAAATTTCGCAGAATTTTAATAAATTTTATTTTCATACATTTTCAAAGCTTTGGTGCATTTATTTTATTTCTTTTTTTTATTGTTATGTATGCATTAGAATAGAAACAACTGTTATGCAATTGTTTTGTAATCTTTTTAATATCCCAGTATTCCTGCAAGAATGTGTACTATCGCGTATGAATAAATTACGAAAACAGTTTCGAAAACATGGTTTATCGAAGTGTAAACCAAGAGAAAAATTCTAATTGACCAATCAAATTCAAGTATTTATAGATATGCAAATGATATATGTATTATTTCACAAAGTTAAAATAGAGAATGGAATGGGGAATATGCCAAAGAGACAACAACCTGACCATAGAGCAGACAACAACAGAAGGTCACCAACAGGTCTTCAACGCAACGAGAAATTCCCGCACCCGGAGGCGTCCTTCAGCTGGCCCCTAAACAAATATATACTAGTTCAGTGATAATGAACGCCATACTAAACTCCAAATTGTACACAAGAAACTAAAATTTAAAATAATACAAGACTAACAAAGGCCAGAGGCTCCTGACTTTGGACAGGCGCAAAAATGCGGCGGGGTTATACATGGTTGTGAGATCTCAACCCTCCCCCTATACCTCTAGCCACTGCAGAAAAGTAAACGCATAACAATTGTTTGTCGTCACGCTCCAATATGTATCGTTAACATAAAAAAAAAATACACCGTTAACGTTATTCAGTGGCAAGATTTGTAGCGTTGTTATTTGTCGTGAATGCACCTCTTTTAAGACCCTCTTTCAAACGTTTTTTGTGTTGTCTTCAGAAGTGGTTCCGAATTATTGACAAATATATTGACTGAACAATAATTAAAAACGACTGTTATTGTAGTCTTAATATTTCTTATTATACTAAGTAATTTGAACTAAATTTCATCGCATTATGGTATTTTAATGATCCATATCTACCATGGTAGGAATTTACAGTTGTTTTTCATTCGTTTGATGTGTTTAAAGGTTTGATTTATTTTGCCATTTATATGACTTTCTGTGTTGATTTTTTTTAGGAGTTTGGTATTTAATTTTTCACCAAATATTTTCACATTTTGTCTTTTTAAAAAAGAAATTACATTGAATAATTATTTTTGTCGATTCCACAGTTTTGTTATACTCATAAAAAGTTAAAAAACGAAGCATTAGATTGTGTTTGTGACCTTATCTAAAAAATACTAAAATGTTAAAATTGTTCGCTTAGAAATGTTTTTGGTGATATTCAGAGAACTGGGTGTTTAACTTTTACTTTAAACACAAAAGAGTAACAAGCATTGTGGAATGTTTGGCTCTTAATCAGGCAAAATACTTTTAAAATGACTAGTCGACCTGAAAAATTATACGTTTGCTAAACAAGTGGCAACTTTAAGCTTTATTGTCTTTTATTGGTTAACAACATATGTGAGGAAAATGTCAAGTTAATAAAATATAAGTAAAAGAAGACTGGAAAACTACCGGTATAACGCAATAAGACTCGAAAATGTAACTCCATGTATATGTTGAAATGTTACAAGTAGATGAAGGCATTGTGTTTGAATGCCACGTTTGTGTTTGTATTATCTTTCATTTTTGCTGGTGTGCTTTGTACGTGTGACTTTTTGTGTTTCTTTGGAACTTATGACGTTACTCTGTTCTTTTACGAATTCCGCCATTACGTTATTGTTTTATTATAATTTCATTACGTTATTGTTCTAATATAATTTTGAAAATACTTAATTAAACATTATTTTATATCTCTACCTGTGTGACATTCTTACGTCAATCCATCGATTCTACAACAGAGTTGATGTGAACCTAGCCGTTCAGTCACAGAACTTAAAATATTTCAATCTTTTATAGGTTTATTTAAAATACAAAAATACGTAATCAATGAACGTGGTTGTAAAATTTGATATATGCTTTTTGTGCTTCTTTGTTAAACATTTGTTTGTTTTTGTACTAAATCAGGAATATGACAGTTGTTCTCCATCCGTTTGGTGTGATTAAGGTTTTCGTTTTGCCAATTATACAGGACTTTCCATTTTGAATTTCATTTGGAGTTCGCGGGAGCTAGGTATGTTATTTTTCTTTTCCCCCATTCATTCTCTTCTGTTAGGTGTCTGCAAAAGAGCAACATTTTCGTGCTAAAACTCATTTTCATATTATATTTAAATAAAACAAAGTGACCCATCATCTCTTTAATTCTGAAAACGTTTCATCCAGAAACAATTACACATTGCATGTTGGATGCCTACAAAGTGCTTTGCTAGATATATTTTCGTTATGAGCAATCCAATCCAAATATAATTAGGCAAATTAATGATGGCACAAGAGGCAAAATTACCCCACCGAACATAAAAAGAGAGGGTAAATGCCCTTATTTTCACTAAAGATCATCTTATCCAAATGGTTCAAAGAGTAAACTATTACGTTGATATATTTTGAGGAACTAATCAAAATTTCGAAGAAGCACATTAATTTACTTTTACAAAGAAATAAACTACTGATAAGGATATCAATCTTTAATTTCATTCTCATAAAGTATAGAGCATCCTTGGAAGTTTTCATATAAATATATAAAATGAAAGTACTCAATTCTCTTTTTACAGAAAAAGTCCTAATCCAGTATCACCAGTACCTATGGCAGGTTTGTCAACGTAAGTTCATTGATAAATTTGTATTAAGAAAAAAGAATAAATTAAGAGTTTTAGCTAGCTATAAAACCAAGTTTAATCTACCATTTTCTTCTTAGAAAAATGTTGTTTTCCATATAATCGTTTCATTTTGCAATTTGATAAAGAACGTTTCGTTTTTACGTTTTCCTCAGAGTTCGCTTTTTTTGTCTTACTTTGACGTTTTTTTTAATCATTACTGTAAATACTTATTTGGGTTTACACGAAAGTACATATTTTTTTTCTTATGGGTAAAAAATCAAGTGATTTAACGAGTCTCTTATTAGGAGAAAGAATTTTAAATATTATTGTCATTAAGAGATAATGGCAATATAATTGTTCAGTGTTACCATGTAAAAATGTGTTTGTTTGGGGATACAACTATATATTAACAAGTCTAAATTGAAACAAACCTATGATTGCTTTAGATAAAAATCGCAATTTTTAAACGTGTGCATGTAACAAGTTTCGTTATAGAGAAGGGTCTAAATACAGCACAAACAACATTTTCTAAAATACCAAAAGAGTGAAAAAATATATTTTAACAAAACGCATTTGAATAACAGGTCGAACAACTGATGTTCTTAAACCCTGCTGACTGTCATTGACGATTGCCAAATAAATTGATCACAAGGTGTAACAAAATGGATCTATATAATAATTTAATACCAAGTAGAAAACAATAAATTTGCGGCAAAGATGGTAAACCACAAAATTAGATGCTAAAGGAGTAGAGCCGGTAAGGGCCGATTTTGGCTTCAAATTTCAGGTTCATCTAACGGAAAATTTTTAACACTTTTAAACACTTAAGTGTCTTTTTCAATTGATTCAATTAGTTTATGTGAAAGATTTAAACTAATTTAGTCATTAAAAACGCTCCGATTCAACATGTTCAAGCTTAAATATGAAAAATCTAACAAAAATGCCAAAAAATGTCACTTTTCAGATGGTTTTTGTCAAAAGTGAAAGGGGCCGCATCTGTGTTCATCCTCAACCGTTATATTTGTTATGTACAAGTGTGGACACATATGAGTGTGGATAGTATGTTTGGATGTTTGACAGTGTCTTATGACAAAAGGAGTTCTATGTTTTTCCTATATGGTGTTATCAGAGACATATAATACAATTTGTATTATATGTCTCTGGTGTTATTAGTTGTGTTGCACAATGACAAACAATCTGAGCATTAGGAGTGTTGTTTATTTATTATTTAGTTTTTATGTTCAAGATGGGCATGGAAGAGACATTAATTGCATTAGTTACCAAATGATTATGATAGAATATGTTCCACATCTTTGATTTTGGATACATTTTGTAGCTAGTAGAGCAACACATAATACATTTTTCTAGGTTAATTTTTTGATGTGTTTTTTTTTCTAAATGGGAGATGATATCTAGATTTGAGAACATGATATAAGGAGCCTGTAATTCAGTGGATGTCGTTTGTTTATGTGTTACATATTCGTTTTCATTTATTTTTTGTACATAAATAAGGCTGTTAGTCTTCCCGTTTAAATTGTTTTACATTGTCATTTTAGGGCCTTTTATAGATGATTATGCGGAATTGGCTTTGCTCATTGTTGATGGCCTTACGGTGACCTGTAGATGTTAATTTCTGTGTCATTTTGGTCTCTTGTGGAGAATTATCTCATTGGCAATCATACCACATCTTTTTTTATATGTATTTGCTTACTTATATTACTTTGTGGAGGATCGTCAGTATCATTAGTAAAAAAAATTGTTAAAAGGTCGAATTGTTTCTCAGATTAGAATACATTTATTGGTTTTTAGTAGTGACAATGCCTGACAAGATGCTAGGGGCTAGATGAGCTAGGAAGTAAACTTCTGTGCTGATTTTTATCAATTCTTTGATAATATTTCCTCCAAAGCTGGTCGAAGCAAAAAAAAATTGACAAATATGAAAATGATTTCACCAAAAGAACTTTTTTGAGCATGCTTCAAAGACTCAAAACTGCTCCAAAAGTAATCTAAAAGAATTTCAAGCATGTCAAGTGGATATTATCAACATCTACTTAATTAGTCTTAATATGTATAAATATCTAAAAAGTTATAGTATACAAAAGGTATTGCAAAATTATTCTCTTTTCATTTTTGTTTGTTATATAGATACAAATATAAGTGATACATGTACCACAAATACAGTATTTGTTGTGGTATGAAAGTGTAGTAATTAACATTTACTGTTACAATGTTAATTCACACAAATTTATTAGAAATAAACAATTGAATGAAAAATGTTGAACATGTACAATGAAACATAGTTTTAGAAATCAATTAGGCCAGATAGGCTTTATAATTTTTTTTAAACATAATCGAATGACCATTTACACTCAGGACCAAGTCATCAGTAGGCAGTACAGATGTATTAAAACAACCTAGCATCATATTGCTAGTAGCGGGAGTAGTATTGTCGGGTAAATTTGTTCTTTTTATAAAATTTGGTCAAAGGACATATAATGTTTGGTTCAAATCGATATATGCTTTTTATCTCCCTGTTACTTACATTGAAGAAAGAGGTGATACTACTTTGACAAATCCTTGTACATGAGAGTTGTCTGTCAAATCTTTATTTCACAAAGAATGAATTGCATAACAATGAACTGAGCTCAAAGCAAAGTACTTTAATAATACACTTAGACAAAGAGCTAAATCCAGTGATATACTTTGTACTGCAGGTTCTTCATGAACATCCATTGACCAAAACCATATCTCAATAAAATGCCATATACTACATGGTTGGATCAGAAGTCCTGAAAAAGACATGTTTTTTTTTATCGTATTTTAAGTATGCACAGGTTAAAACTTTCTTGTGGTATAATCATTCAGTATCTAGCAACTAATATAGGTTGAGCGTTCCTCTGTTGGAAATAAGAACACACCTCCTGGCTCCACCTAATTAAGTCAACTGATGAAGAAACATTCAAAACTATAAAATGTTATCCAAGACTTTTCAATGTCTATATATTTACCATTGCCACTGAAACAGTGATATATTTGTACACATATATAAGACCAAAACTGATATTCGGTCTTTACTACATTTTCATTCCCCAAGTCATTTTCAAATTTTCCAAATTTAGCTATATTTAAGCTAACTACTCCTCACACACATGTATAGATTATCAGTTTTTCTACACATGAGTATCGTAAGATATTTGCTAGTGAGCCGCAATGAATATTTTTAGCGAGTGAGCCCAGCTAATGAGCTAAAATGAATCAAATTGTGTACTCAGTCAGAGTTGTTGATATTTTAAGGTATCTTTACAAAGAAAACCTGCAAATCTCAGTGGCAATTCAGCACTTTTCATAAAGGGGTGGCCTCTGACTTTCCAAAGGGATGCCCACTCCCGCCAAGCTTTGATGATTTCCTATATAATCAACTAAATTTTTCCCACCAATAGGAGGATCTAGGGGGCAGACCCCTCCCCCCCTTTTCGTTGGAAAAATTGTGTTGATTATATAGGGAATCACTGAAGCATGACTGGAGCGGGCCCCACCTTATGAAAAGTTCTGGATCCGCCACTGCCACCCCCTGGGTCTGTCTATGCATCTGTTTATGGTTCTGCGCAATAGTACCAATACTGTTTTTTTTTCACCTTCCTTACTTGGCCCTAGACAGTTGCTTATCTGGTTAAGGTTCTATCACTAGCTTTTTTTAGACTAGAGATTTCATGCGTACAAATTAAACCGGACCTCAAACGCATGTACTACAGACGAAAAGAGATAAATAATTTTATATAATAACCTCGAGTTTACTTCGACTACTGATATGCAAACCAAAAAACAGACACAAAAATATCATAAAATAGCGATTGAAAGATTGATTGCACTTTGAATGTATAGTTCAGACTGAGACACGTGTTACATGAGGAGCTGGTTTGTTTACAAATAATAATGTCACGTGATCACTCACTGACGTCACAATTTGCATCGATCTTGCAGTACACTAGACAGTTTGCTCAAACAGTACCCATTATCATGCAACGCAAATGTGATTGGTTATCAAATAATACAGAAATAATGCATTTACAGTTTTAGAAGAAATTAGTTCATCAAATAGATTAGATTTTCACTTTTGACACGAATAGGTCGGGTTGACATTTCTGTCATTGGGGATAATATTGAGATAAATGGGATTAAACTGACCGTCAAAGATGTCTAGAGAAGCACATCTGGAGAACTTTAACATAAATAAGCCATACTTACCAAAATTACTCTATATTAATAAACCCTATGTCAGTGAAATTTCACAATGATTACGATAAACAATTTTGATACTGACGATGATGCTGGTCACGGTTAAATTGGCGCAAAAAATATTCTTACTCCTATTGCTTTACGTAATAAAGTTTGAATAGAATTGAATTTGACTGAAGTTCAGCATACAAAAAAACGTGGATATGCAGAAGCATGACAATACATTTTTTGTATATTACTGATAAAGTGTGTATATATTTCTGTAAACGAAGTTGCCTGTATACTTCACTTGAGCAAAAGGATATCTCTATTTGTGGTTTATTAACCCTTTGAACCCAGGGTCGAAGTTCAAGATGTTAACATATTAACGGAAATTTTTTGGGTTGCTTTTACATCATTGAGGCTATCTATTTTCATTGCGGGGTTTCACATATTTCAAATGGAATTATAGAAAAAATAGAATGTTGTTAGCAGAATCAAAACAGAAAATGATGAACACTTGATTGTTTTTAGCAATACATAAATTGGATTGAGGGTCTGTGTATTCACATTATTTGTAAAACTCTCCTTAATTATTCCTGTGAAGCGTGTGCTTTACATCGAGGCTTACTATGCTTTACATCGACACCACAGTGCTTTAACCAATCAGGGAATGTTTATTTGGGGCATTCAACCTATTTTAACTCAGATTTTTGCACATTTTAATCCAAATTATAGAAAAATGGAATATTGTTAGTACATATAAAATAGAAAATGATGAAAACTTTTAGTTAAAGATGAATTGGATGGGGGTTCTGTGTATTCACATTATTTGTACAACTCTCCTAAATGATGCCATATTTTGGAATTTCCGTGACCTAAATGGTTCGCGAAAATTAATATTTTTATATATATAGTATAGTAATTAAACTTAAAGTAAATCGGTTCGATTGAAGTATTATACGGCGTCTTCACTGTTGTGCCTTTAAAATACACCTATACTGCACGTACAAACTATGCTAGAGGAAAAACGATGATTTTTCAGTGTTATTTTCAACCCTTTTCAGATGCATAAAGCATTATATTTAGGACTATTTGGAAATGCCCTTAAATTGTATGAAGATCAAGAATACATGTAACTGTATTTACCAATTTCATTCACAAATTATTTCTAGAACGGGTTTGTTGTGACGCCTCCGGGTGTGGGAGCTTCTCGCTGCATTGAAGACCCATTGGTGGCCTTCAGCTGTTGTCTCCTCCATGGTCGGGTTGTAATGGGTCTTTCCCGCATAAGCAATTTCACACAGCAAAATAAAATGAACATGTTTACTTTTGTATAAAGTTTCTTTAATAAGGGAGTTTATTAGTAAATTGAGTTGTTTTCGCATCACTTAAGTAATTACATGTAACGAACTAACATAGGTCCAAGTAATGTGCAGTGGCTGATCCAGGGGAGGGTTTTCAGTTGGAACCGCCCCTTTTTTGGGGTGATCAATGCATTTGAATGGGTACATGGTTGGACCCCCCCCCTTTTCACAAAATGGCCTGATGTGTTTCAGTTTAGATTAGAGTAACTGAGACAGATCCAACCATTTTTTAAAAGGGGGACCTCACCCAGGATAAGCAGAGGCGGATTTAGTAATTTTTCAAAAAGGGGGACCTATTAAATGTGAATTGAGTTTTTTCGCATCACTCACTAAATAACATAGGTCCGAGTAGTGTGCAGTGGCGGATCCATCAGGAGGGTTCCCGGTTGGAATCGCCCCTTTTGTGAGGTGATCAATGCATTTGAATGGGGACATGGTTGGACCCCCCTTTCAAAATGGCTAGATCTGCCACTTATGTGTTTCGGTTCTGACTTGACTAGCTGAGACAGATCCAGACATTTTTAAAAGGGGAACCTAACCCAGGATAAAGGGTCAGTTCCAACTGATATCCCTATCCAAATGAATTGATCGTCAACAAAAAAGGGAGGTTCAACCTCCGGAATCCCCCCTCCCCTAGATCCGCCACTGACCAGAGACTTAATGTGTACAAACCTGACGTAAAATTATGTACTATTGAATATTATGTACTATTGAATAATAAATAATATCACATTACCTCCAAAAATCAATAACTGTTACAGTACATATCACATCTTTCAATAATCCAAAATCGATGTTTATGTAAGAAGTTCCCGCGCAAATGTCATGTGTTACCGAAACGGGAAACACACAAAAGAATTGTGGGTGCATGTTGTCATTCGCATTCCGATTAATTTACACAGTTCAATAAAATATATATGTTAACATTATCTATATTGGTTTTGAATTTAGTTACTAGATCAGAAAAATTATTTGTTTCTCGCAGACAACACAAAATAATATACATATTAACTCGACACTTAATCTAAACATCCCTACAACAAAATGGGACGACCAAACAGATTTCCTAATTTTGATAAAGGTGAAATATGTAGAATAAGAATTGTGCACTCTGGAATAAGATCATAAATAAAGCCCTATATAAAGTGTAAACCAAAAAAAAAAATGTATGAAATCATTGTTTATTACATCTGCTTGCAAAATAATATTGAAGTTGAAACTAACAACGATCACGTATATCCTGTCAACCCCTGAAAAACATAATATTGTCTTCTTGACTACTTCCGCAAACTGTGGTCTGGTAAAATGATATATTGTTATAGTGTATGTTAATTATCATCAAATACAACTTACTCTTCAATATTAAGAATGAACACGAATGCGGCCACTTTCATTTTAAACGGAAACCGTCTAAAATTAACTAAAATGCTAAAATTGTGAAGATTTCAGTAATTTAGCGTAACTTAATGATGCTAGTACCCGATTGATGTGCATTGTATTGTCAAAAACAGTCCATATTTATGTAGCAGAAGCATTCCACTTTCCAATAAATAACTAAATAAATACATTTTAACAATTCTGAAAAACTGGTATATTTTTGGGCCAAAAAGGGGTCTTACTTGGACCTACTCCTTTTTACACCATATCCGGATTTCGACAAATAATGTCTCTTTAGTGATGTTAGGGATATACAAATATTTGGAAGGTCATTTAATGTATATCAATTTAGGACAGACTCTTAAATTTTAAAGAGTCAAACTAGGATAAACGGATTATATGAACCGGAGGGAAAATATAATAGAAGCCTTATTTAATTGAAAATAACTTTCAAACCTATGATTGCACTGGATAGAAACCCGCAAATTATATACGTGTGCATGTAAAAAATTTCGTTGAAGAGGGGTCTAGATACAGCACAAACAACATTTTCCAAAAGACCAAAAGAGTGAAAAAATATATTTTAACAAAACGCATTTGACTAACAGGTCAAACAACTGATGTTCTTAAACCCTGCTGACTGCCATCGACGATTGCCAAATAAATTGATCACAATATGTAACAAAATGGATCTATAAAATAATTTAATACCAAGTAGAAAACATTAAACTTGCGGCAAAAAGGGTAAACCACAAACTGAGGTGCTAAATGTTTTACACCATTTCTGGATTTCGACAAATAATGTCTTCGGTGATGTTTGGGATCGAAAAGTATTTGGAAGGACATTTAGTTTACCTCAATTTAGATCAGACTCTTGAATAATGAAGAGTCAAAATAGGATGAACGGATTATATAGACCGGAGGGAAAATATAATACAAGCCCAAACGAAATAAATGTAAACAAGTATAAATTGAAAACAACATTAAAACGTATGATTGCGTTGGATAAAAAAACCGAAATTTTTATACGTGTGCAAGCAACAAATTTCGTTGTAGTGGGGTTTTAATACAGCACAAACAACATTTGCCAAAAGACCAAAAGAGTAAAAACAAATTATTTTAACAAAACGCATTTGACTAATAAATCGAACAACTAATGTTCTTAAACCCTGCTGACTGCCATTGACGATTGCCAAATAAATTGATCACAAGGTGTGATAAAATATATCTCTATAATAATTTAATAATAATAGTAATATCAAGTGTCAGACGTAGGCCCTAGATCTTTTGTTGACTTTTGTGTCATGTTTTGGTATCGATTATATATCAATGAGTGTTTAGTCCTTTTTAAATCACACTAAAAACTATATTTTAACTAGTGTACAGGAACAGTTTTCTATGCACAACTATGGTAAAATATTCTGTTCAAGTTTGAAGACCAAATAAAAAATTTACAGGTAGAAGCAAATCGAATTTAAACAGATAAGGATAGAGGTTTGATGCACAATACATCCCTTTGCTATTATTCTGATGAGCAATTAACCAACGTAAGCGAATGGCGATAAAACGAGATTTAGGGCAGAAACATGTTTTTAAATTTGCTTCAACGGCAAGTTGTAAATGTACCAGTGTGGAAGGGATATTGTTCAGTGCAATAAAACGTAAAGTTTGTGGGAAAAAATAGAATTAACTCACAAACTAAATAAAAGTCCGAAGGAAAAAAAGGAGAAAAAATGTGTTTAATCCTTATAATTCTTCAGCCAAACATACACGATTATTAGTTTAACGTTATTTGTTTGATGGCTTCTATATTTACCATCAAAAGCACAATGGTATTTCGTAACCAAGGAGTACGCCGCCGTCTTGACTTTCTAAAAACCATAAATGTCTAATAACTGAAACAGAATCTAAAATGAAATAGCACCTACCTCAAAAACTTCATTTTGATTAAATGTTTTTCCGAATTTGAAACGAACACGTAACGAAATAATCTTCCCTTGAAAATTTTCATTCGTATGACGTCGTGTTTTGCCCTGACGTAAACCCTTCATGAAATTTCGCAGAATTTTATTTTCATACATTTTCGAAGCTTTGGTGCATTTATTTTATTTCTTTTTTTTGGTTATGTATGCATTAGAATAGAAACAACTGTTATGCAATTGTTTTGTAATCTTTTTAAAATCCCAGTATTCCTGCAAGAATGTGTACTATCGCGTATGAATAGATTACGAAAATAGTTTCGAAAACATGGTTTATCGACCAATCAAATTCAAGTATTTATAGATATGCAAATGATATATGTATTATTTCACAAAGTTAAAATTGAGAATGGAATGGGGAATGTGCCAAAGAGACAACAACCTGACCATAGAGCAGACAACAGCAGAAGGTCACCAACAGGTCTTCAATGCAACGAGAAATTCCCGCACCCGGAGGCGTCCTTCAGCTGGCCCCTAAACAAATATATACTAGTTCAGTGATAATGAACGCCATACTAAACTCTAAATTGTACACAAGAAACTAAAATTTAAAATAAGACAAGACTAACAAAGGCCAGAGGCTCCTGACTTTGGACAGGCGCAAAAATGCGGCGGGGTGAAACATGTTTGTGAGATCTCAACCCTCCCCCTATACCTCTAGCCAATGCAGAAAAGTAAACGCATAACAATTGTTTGTTTGTCGTCACGCTCCAATATGTATCGCTAACGTAAAAACAAATACACCGTTAACGTTATTCAGTGGCAAGATTTGTAGCGTTGTTATTTGTCGTGAATGCATCTCTTTTACGACCCTCTTTCAAACGTTTTTTGTGTTGTCTTCAGAAGTGGTTCCGAATTATTGACAAATATATTGACTGAACAATATTTAAAACGACTGTTATTGTAGTCTTAATATTTCTTATTATACTAAGTAATTTGAACTAAATTTCATCGCATTATGGTATTTTAATGATCCATATCTACCATGGTAGGAATTTACAGTTGTTTTTCATTCGTTTGATGTGTTTAAAGGTTTGATTTATTTTGCCATTTATATGATTTTCTGTGTTGATTTTTTTTAGGAGTTTGGTATTTAATTTTTCACCAAATATTTTTACATTTTGTCTTTTCAAAAAAGAAATTACATTGAATAATTATTTTTGTCGATTCCACAGTTTTGTTATACTCATAAAAAGTTAAAAAACGAAGCATTAGATTGTGTTTGTGACCTTATCTAAAAAAATACTAAAATGTTAAAATTGTTCGCTTAGAAATGTTGTTGGTGATATTCAGAGAACTGGGTGTTTAACTTTTACTTTAAACACAAAAGAGTAACAAGCATTGTGGAATGTTTGGCTCTTAATCAGGCAAAATACTTTTAAAATGACTAGTCGACCTGAAAAATTATACGTTTGCTAAACAAGTGGCAACTTTAAGCTTTATTGTCTTTTATTGGTTAACAACATATGTGAGGAAAATGTCAAGTTAATAAAATATAAGTAAAAGAAGACTGGAAAACTACCGGTATAACGCAATAAGACTCGAAAATGTAACTCCATGTATATGTTGAAATGTTACAAGTAGATGAAGGCATTGTGTTTGAATGACACGTTTGTGTTTGTATTATCTTTCATTTTTGCTGGTGTGCTTTGTACGTGTGACTTTTTGTGTTTCTTTGGAACTTATGACGTTACTCTGTTCTTTTACGAATTCCGCTATTACGTTATTGTTTTATTATAATTTCATTACGTTATTGTTCTAATATAATTTTGAAAATACTTAATTAAACATTATTTTATATCTCTACCTGTGTGACATTCTTACGTCAATCCATCGATTCTACAACAGAGTTGATGTGAACCTAGCCGTTCAGTCACAGAACTTAAAATATTTCAATCTTTTATAGGTTTATTTAAAATACAAAAATACGTAATCAATGAACGTGGTTGTAAAATTTGATATATGCTTTTTGTGCTTCTTTGTTAAATATTTGTTTGTTTTTGTACTAAATCAGGAATATGACAGTTGTTCTCCATCCGTTTGGTGTGATTAAGGTTTTCGTTTTGCCAATTATACAGGACTTTTCATTTTGAATTTCATTTGGAGTTCGCGGGAGCTAGGTATGTTATTTTTCTTTTCCCCCATTCATTCTCTTCTGTTAGGTGTCTGCAAAAGAGCAACATTTTCGTGCTAAAACTCATTTTCATATTATATTTAAATAAAACAAAGTGACCCATCATCTCTTTAATTCTGAAAACGTTTCATCCAGAAACAATTACACATTGCATGTTGGATGCCTACAAAGTGCTTTGCTAGATGTATTTTCGTTATGAGCAATCCAATCCAAATATAATTAGGCAAATTAATGATGGCACAAGAGGCAAAATTACCCCACCGAACATAAAAAGAGAGGGTAAATGCCCTTATTTTCACTAAAGATCATCTTATCCAAATGGTTCAAAGAGTAAACTATTACGTTGATATATTTTGAGGAACTAATCAAAATTTCGAAGAAGCACATTAATTTACTTTTACAAAGAAATAAACTACTGATAAGGATATCAATCTTTAATTTCATTCTCATAAAGTATAGAGCATCCTTGGAAGTTTTCATATAAATATATAAAATGAAAGTACTCAATTCTCTTTTTACAGAATAAGTCCTAATCCAGTATCACCAGTACCTATGGCAGGTTTGTCAACGTAAGTTCATCGATAAATTTGTATTAAGAAAAAAGAATAAATTAAGAGTTTTAGCTAGCTATAAAACCAAGTTTAATCTACCATTTTCTTCTTAGAAAAACGTTGTTTTCCATATAATCGTTTCATTTTGCAATTTGATAAGGAACGTTTCGTTTTTACGTTTTCCTAAGAGTTAACTTTTTTTGTCTTACTTTTTCATGTATTGGTTCAATATGTAGATCGGTTATGTCATTAGGAATGCCATTTTTTTCAAAACCTCTAATAACCTATTCGGAATTTAAACTTATGTTCTATCACCAGAAACCTTTACGTTTAAGTTAGAGCATCAAACTTGCGCTGAAGATTTTAGATAGATAAAGTAAAATCGCAGAAAAAGGATCAGCAAGATAAGATATCGAAAGAAATCTCAAGGTCAAAATCGTTTGTCGACACCTTATTTAAATTAATGCTCTTAATGACAGTTTCTTTCAGTTTGTTTGTTTTGGCTTTCTTACTTGAAAACTGTAAAACATTAATTGACATTTCAAAAGCCAACTCTATCATTTTATCAAAAAGACGAAATCTACAAACAGATAAAATGATGCTTAAGAAGTCAGTACTCTTTATAGGCAAGGTCGCCCTTAAATTTTGTTAAACATTTTGTGTTTTAGGCCAACACTCAATTGAAAAAAAAATATAATGAGAATGTTTTTTTTATATCAAAGATCAGGGGCCGGTAACAAGAAATTTTATTAAGAGAGGTCGTAAGTATTGAATTAAGGGGAAGATAAGATCATTCTAAGATCATTCAAAGAGTGTAAAGCAAAGCTACCTCAGGTTGTTCGTAGATCGGTCTTATTTCCCCCTTAAGTTGCATCGTAATGATTTTCAAGTTACGAGTTCTTAATAATTTTCTGGCGTCTCCGTTTTTAGTTCCTCCCATAGAAATTAGAATCACCTTAAATGAATCATAAAAACGTTTTAATGAACGATAAAATGCGCATAACAATCAACTACCCATTTAACCTAAGGAAAACAATTCTCGCCTCAGACCAACATTATTCATTCTGCCCCTTTTTTGATAAAAGTCAAATTGAATTAAAAAAATTGCACCGCTTCAAACATGAAATTAATTCAACTGCTTATAGACCATTATTATTTTAATAAAAATATGCTTGTCTCATGACAATCCATCAGTACTTTTTCTTTTGAGTTCCCTATTATTCACCAGGCCAATGGTAGAATTTAAATCAAGTATAAATGATGTAGGCTTATCTTTCTATCCTACTTTCATTTCGGTCAAATCACTACTATAATGGTTTACTTTTATAAATTGTTATTTGGATGGAGAGTTGGCTCATTGACACTCATACCACATCTTCCTATATTTTTCACTATAACAATTTTTTTTTCTTTAAAAGCCTTATTACAAAAAATAAAATCACAAAAATACTGAACTCCGAGGAAAATTCAAAACGGAAAGTCCGTAACCAAATGGCAAAATCAAATGATAAAACACATCAAACAAATTGGAGACACTTGTCATATTCCTGACTTGTTACAGGCATTTTCAAACTGTAAAAAAATGATGGATTGAACCTGGTTTAAAGAGCTGAACCTCTAACTTGTATGACTTTCTTATCAAATTCCATTATATTGATAACGATGCGTGAACAAAGCAGACACAATAGGCAAAAATGTCAAAAATAGGTGTATAACAGCAACACGAAACCCGCTAAAAACTGGGGATGATTTCAGATGATTCGGAGGGGTAAGCAGATCCTGCTCCACGTGTGGCGCCCATCGTGTTGTTCATTATGTTACAAAGCCGGTAAATAGTCTAATTCGTTAGGTCACATTCGTGAAAAAGGAATGGGACTGTAGTTACGATATAATGAACATATCCGAAATCATCTGTATAACGGATATTCCATATTGGTCAACCAACTCATGCTGGCTTCCGTAAAATTTAAGAAGTGGTGATTTAAACTTCACCATTTGGAACTCTTGGTTTAAAATTGAAAAAGGTCACAAATTTCTCCTTGCTTTTTATTTAACACTTCTCTAAACAAGCCAAAATTGTAATGATTTACAATAAAGAGAAACTACCATCCTCCACACACATGGCCAAGAAAACACTGATATATAATTTCCTATTCAGATGAATTAATAATTAGAATAAAAAAATTTCTAAGGTTCACGTATTAACTTTTTTAAGCAACTTGTTCTATTATTAACAAGTGAATGTACAACTAAGAGTAGTCGGGACCACTCTTACAAAAAATATCAAGTGAAGCTATTGCGAATTGTTCTTGGTACACCCCTAAGTTGCTAAGTTTGTTTTAAGAACACTTAATTACTGACCAAAATTTAAGAATGATTTTGTGTTACCGGAATTAGTAAGATCGCTTTAAGGTAGGCGTAAGAATCGTTCTTAAATCGTGCACTTTTTCAAAACATTAAGGGCTGTCAATCATTCTAAGATAGGTCTGAGGTTGGGTCTTGTTACATTCTTAAATCTTAAGACGCCCTTTAGACGTTCGTAGGACATAAGAATGCTTTTTGTTACCGGCCCCAGATCAATGAATTGATGTTTTCTTGTTCAAAATATAGTAGAGTGTCTATAGCTAAAAATGCACATAGATCTAGCTTCGTGAGACATGCTCTGTGTTGTGATTCGAACGTCGATAATGAGGCTTTTGTACAAAAACACGCGTATCTGGCGTGCAAAATTATAGGTCTGGTAGCTCTGATTAGTTTTTTTTAATCATTACTGTAAATACTTACTTGGGTTTACACGAAAGTACATATTTTTTTTCTTATGGGTAAAAAATCAAGTGATTTAACGAGTCTCTTATTAGGAAAAAGAATTTTAAATATTATTGTCATTAAGAGATAATGGCAATATAATTGTTCAGTGTTACCATGTAACAAATGTGTTTGTTTGGGGATACAACTATATATAAACAAGTCTAAATTGAAACAAACCTATGATTGCGTTAGATAAAAATCGCAATTTTTAAACGTGTGCATGTAACAAGTTTCGTTGAAGAGGGGTCTAAATACAGCACAAACAACATTTTCTAAAATACCAAAAGAGTGAAAAAAATATATTTTAACAAAACGCATTTGAATAACAGGTCGAACAACTGATGTTCTTAAACCCTGCTGACTGTCATTGACGATTGCCAAATAAATTGATCACAAGGTGTAACAAAATGGATCTATATAATAATTTAATATCAAGTAGAAAACAATAAATTTGCGGCAAAGATGGTAAACCACAAAATTAGATGCTAAAGGAGTAGAGCCGGTAAGGGCCGATTTTGGCTTTTTAATTGTTTTGATCTGAGCGTCACTGATGAGTCTCATGTAGACGAAACGCGCGTCTGGCGTATTAAATTATAATCCTGGTACCTTTGATAACTATTTACACCACTGGGTCGATGCCACTGCTGGTGGACGTTTCGTCCCCGAGGGTATCACCAGCCCAGTAGTCAGCACTTCGGTGTTGACATGAATATCAATTGTATGGTCATTTTTATAAATTTTCTGTGTACAAAACTTTGAATTTTTCGAAAATCTAAGGATTTTCTTACGCCCAGGAGTAGATTACCTTAGCCGTATTTGGCACAACTTTTTGGAATTTTGGGTCCTCAATGCTCTTCAACTTTGTATTTGTTTGGCTTTTTAATTGTTTTGATCTGAGCGTCACTGATGAGTCTTATGTAGACGAAACGCGCGTCTGGCGTATTAAATTATAATCCTGGTACCTTTGATAACTATTTACACCACTGGGTCGATGCCACTGCTGGTGGACGTTTCGTCCCCGAGGGTATCACCAGCCCAGTAGTCAGCACTTCGGTGTTGACATGAATATCAATTGTATGGTCATTTTTATACATTTTCTGTGTACAAAACTTTGAATTTTTCGAAAATCTAAGGATTTTCTTACGCCCAGGAGTAGATTACCTTAGCCGTATTTGGCACAACTTTTTGGAATTTTGGGTCCTCAATGCTCTTCAACTTTGTATTTGTTTGGCTTTTTAATTGTTTTGATCTGAGCGTCACTGATGAGTCTTATGTAGACGAAACGCGCGTCTGGCGTATTAAATTATAATCCTGGTACCTTTGATAACTATTGGCTTCAAATTTCAGGTTCATCTAACGGAAAATTGTTAACACTTTTAAACACTTAAGTGTCTTTTTCAATTGATTCAATTAGTTTATGTGAAAGATTTAAACTAATTTAGTCATTAAAAACGCTCCGATTCAACATTACAGTTGTTTTTCATTCGTTTGATGTGATTAAGGGTTTGATTTGTTTTGCCATTTATATGACTTTCTGTGTTGATTTTTGTCGAGCCTTCGACTTTAGTCGAAAAAGCGAGACTAAGTGATCCTACATTCCGCCGTCGTCGTCGTCGGCGGCGTCCACAAATATTCACTCTGTGGTTAAAGTTTTTGAAATTTTAATAACTTTCTTAAACTATACTGAATTTCTACCAAACTTGGACAGAAGCTTGTTTATGATCATAAGAAAGTATCCAGAAGTAAATTTTGTAAAAATAAAATTCTATTTTTTCCGTATTTTACTTATAAATGGACTTAGTTTTTCTGCGAGGAAACATTACATTCACTCTGTGGTTAAAGTTTTTAAAATTTTAATAACTTTCATAAACTATCCTTGATTTGTACCAAACTTGGACAGAAGCTTGTTTATGATCATAAGATAGTATCAAGAAGAAAATTTTGTAAAAATAAATTTCCACTTTTCCGTATTTTACTTATAAATGGACTTAGTTTTTTTGCCAGAAACAAAACATTCACTCTGTGGTTTAAGTTTTTAAAATTTTTATAATGTTCTTAAACTATCCTTGATTTCTACCAAACTTAGACAAAAGCTTGTTTCTGATCATAAGATATTATTCAGAAGTAAATTTTATAAAAACAAAAATCACTTTTTCCGTATTTTACTTATAAATGGATTTTTTTACCAAAGCTTCTTTCAATCAAAAGACAGTATCGAGAGGGAAATTTTTATTGATGTTTTTCCTCATTTTTGTTGAGTCTGCGATTAACAGCAAAAGTAGGCGAGACACTGGGTTCCGTGGAACCCTTACGAATTTTTTTTTAGGAGTTTGGTATTTAATTTTTCACTAAAATATTTTTACATTTTGTCTTTTTAAAAAAGAAGTTACATTGAATAATTATTTTTGTCGATTCCACAGTTTTGTTATACTCATAAAAAGTTAAAAAAGGAAGCATTAGATTGTGTTTGTGACCGTATCTAAAAAAATTATAACATTTGTGACAACTTAACAAATGAATCGTTCCACTACACTTAAATCGATTTAAAATAAAGCAGGTGCGATTTATTTTTCTATTTGTCTTAAAGAAATACACTACGTTATTTTATGTTAAGGTCAAGGGTCATTTATATATACTTTCAAAGTTTTACCTGAAAAAATGAAATATTAAGAGTCGCCGAGTTTAAGTAGTGTATCTTTTAATTACATGTACAAGTATTGACAACTGCATTATTTGTAATATTACACGTATCATTCTAACAAATCGCCATGTGACTTTTTCAAAAATCGAATTTTAGATATAAAGCATTTTTCTGGTTTTTTTTTTTATACACCACTCTGTTATTTCAGAAGCAATGTTATGTATTGGCCTATTATCATGTACTATTTGATTTGTCGTAATTGGAAACACAAAAACATTAGAAAACAAGAAATGGATCCTTGAGAAAATTTATGAAAAGGGACGTTAAAAGAAAAATTAAAAGACCAGAAAACCATATTTATTGTTGATTACCTCGACGCATGGTTAAAATGACACATTCCAAATGTCTATTTTGAAGAACGATTTACTACAAATTCGTTGAAACACACTAATTTTTAAATGAGAAGATACAACTGTAAAAAAACAATATATATATATATATATATATATATGTTCATTCTCCAATATATGTAGCATACAATAATCTGGAAACTTTACACCGAATTAGTAAAATCGAAACATTTGATTCTGCTTTTACAGTTTTGGAAAAAGACCACGTCCTAGACATGCTACATGTAGACCCACTCGAACAGGGTAAGTTACAATGTCAAAAAAATAAAGTTTAAATATTGTATACAAGATTTATAATTTTACTTGGAACATGTACTTCTAGTCTTTAGAACTGAGAAATATTGATGGTAATTGATCCTTACGTTTACATACATGTATATGAAATTATTATGTATATATATTATAATGACGTACTATGATGTTGAAAAGGTAAAAAAGATCATTTTTTTCAACTCAATTCAAATTTTGAAGCAAAAAAAGAATTGATTTTTTAATCTTTAAAAGCAAAGATTACATTTCAAAATAAAATTGCAACTTAGTTTGATCCTCAATGCTCTTCAACGTCGTTTTCGCTTTGCCTTTTACCGTTTTTGATCAACAGACACCAACTCTGATTAGTGTTGTTAAGACGGAACTCGTCTGGCGAACAAAATTATAAGCCACGAATCCTGAATGTAATTTTTTATATCCTTTTAAATTTGTAAGACCTATTGGGGTATCATAAGTTGAGTCTCTGAATGTTTTAAATGAAAAAAACTATTTAAATATAATACCCAGCAAATTTAACTGTGTAAACAAAATCATTAACCTTAAGGCATTTTAGATCTTTATAAATCGAAAAGACACCAGCATAGTTGAATTGAATACTGTTTTCGCACCAATAGTCGCGCAAAGGTTATGTTTGGCTCATATGAAATAAAGTTGATTGAATAGAAAACTAAAATTAAGATAATTGGTTCCTTTTTGTCACGTGATTGTTGGGGAAAATGGGGAAAAGTCGTTTAGAGACATTATTTTGCGCTAATAGGGTAGGATTTGGATGGATATACAATGCTCAAAATTTGTTAAAGACAGACAAGTTGTCAAATTAGTATAACAGTGGAAATACGTGTTATATCATCAATATGCCTCCGGGTGCGGGAGTTTCTCGCTACATTAAAGATCCATTGGTGTCCTTCGGCTGTTGACTGCTCTATGGTCGGGTTGTTGTCGCTTTGACACATTCCTCATTTCCTTTCTCAATTATATTTGCAATATCGATGTCAGTAGCATTAAAAAAAAAGTTGAAACCGTGACACCAATCTGGTCTGTCTTAATCGTCTTCAATCAAACAGTTAACCAAATTTGTTTTTTACAAGGACAATCCATTCAATTATCAATGATAACCTGATGTTGCACAACCTAAATCTAGCCAACTAATGCAAAGGAAAAAATGGGAGGGTGATTGGGCACACACATTCCTGAAATGACTATTTCTGTTGTTTTCTTCTTGAAACTGAAGGTAAAGTTAAGTTAAGCTACTTTTAATATAGGACATATGTTTTACCCCTCCGTTAATGTGATTCGAACACGCGATCTTTCCGCTGTGGGTTGGTAAAGCATACCCCTACACCACTGGAATCCTTAAAAAAATATTAACATTAAAATGTTAAAAAACTAAATAAAAACTTCATCCAGCTTGAATTTTTTTTTAGAAATTAAGTGTTGACATGATATCTTTTGTTGCCAAATGTATAATTTTACACAAATATGGGAGGAACCAGTTCTTATTCTCTTTTTCATTGACATATACATTTTCCTTCATCTAAACAAAAGTATTTTCAACTTTATTGTACCCTTGCACTTACAAAACCGTCCTCTGTCACATCTATTTCAACATCTCTAAATAAATCCTGATACCCGTATTGTTTTTCCTTTTTTCAATAAATTCTTTAATAAATGACAAAGAATTGTTGGTGCATTTAAAGTTTGGTTTTTGCGCTGGTACACTAAAAACTCCATTTTTAACTCTTGTACAAGTTAGAAATATTATTTTAATATATTTCTTTATAAAATCACTGCACAGTTATTAAAAAAAAAAAGTCAGAATTCCCTCCCAAAAGAACAGTTTTTTATAAACTTTGTTTAAATATTCAGTTAAAATTAGGTGAAAAAAAAAGATTTTTTACAAACAAAATCAAATACATTTCAGTTAAAAACAGATTGAATATAAACAGATAAGGATAGAGAGTTGATCCACAATACATCTCTTAACTAGTATTCTGATGACTAATTTGAGCCTATATCCAGATGTGTACGTCAGCGAATGACGAGGAAACGAGACTTTTTGCCCAAAAATATGTCTTAAAATTTGCTTCTCCGGCAAGTTGTACCAGTATACAAGGGGAATGGCTAAGTGCAATAAAACAGTGCAATAAAACGTAAACTTATAAAAATATAATCGCAATTTCTTTTGGTCAGAAAATATATTGACAAATATATTGACTGAACATGTACAGTAATTCAAAACGACTGTTAAATCTAAGTTATTGAAAATTTAAGATTTCTTATTAAAGTGAGTAGTTTGAACTAAATGTCATCGCATGATGGTCTTTTAATGGCAGTTGTTGTCCATTCGTTTGATGTGTTTTATCTTGTGATTTTGCCATTTGACTAAGGACTTTCCTTATTGAATTTTCCTCGGTGTTCAGTATATTTGTGATTTTGCTTTTTATGTTCCATATATACCATGACAGGAATATAACAGTTGTTTTTCAGTTGTGTGAGTTTGAGTGTTTGATATTGCCATTGTACGTTATGTAGGTCTTTAACGTCGTATTTTTTAGGGCTCTTAGTTTTGTTTTTATTTCAGCATTACTGATTAGTATTTTGTGAAACACGTGTCAGCTTAAAAAAATATTAGCCTGGTATCTGTGATGATATTTGTATATCATTGAATGCATCATACTTAATAGAACTTACCTGAGTTTTCTAAACGAAAATAAATACATTTAGGAAAATACCCGTCGCAAATTCAAGTAGGAAAGTGGATATTTTAACATGAATATCAATTGGATGGTCATTTTTATAAATTTCCTGTAACAAAACTTTGAATTTTTCGAAATACTAAGGATTTTCTTATTCCAGGAATAGATTACCTTAGCCGTATTTGGCACAACTTTTTGTACTTTTGGGTCCTCAATGCTTTTCAACTTTGTACTTGTTTGGCTTTATAACTATTTTGATTTGAGCGTCACTGACGAGTCTTATGTAGACGAAACGCGCGTCTGGCGTACTAAAATTTAATTCTGGTACCTCTGATAACTAATTAGAGCCTTTATTCAATTTCGATATAATAATAAATGAGCACTTGCAAAATTAAAAATTACAATTTGAACTAATTAACGAGAATTGATAGCAAGCCTTATCCAACCATCACTCGGTGTTGAAACTTTTTCTCTTGTTCTCAACACTCTCATTGAATAATAAAAAAACCTTCAAACTTTAAAATCAGACATTTTATAATATAATCTACTTCTTTGATATCATGTATGTAAGAACGAATTTCTTTGTTTAAGTATATCAAAAGGAGGTCAAGGACAGCATGTTCAATGCATCTAATCATATTATCTGATTGTTCAGTTCTTGAGTTATTATTATCAACTTTCTACATTTGCGGTCATTCGCCTTTGTTCTGGGAGACAGAAAAGATCTTATGAGTTTTAACTGAAAACGCTCCCATTTCCCTCCTTTTTAGCAATAATATACATCATTATTATATATAGGACAATTTTTTTTTTTAAACATTAACGTAATTAACGACAATACTCATAGTAATGTTTATATACTTCGTATATTTTGGTGAGTTAATTTTTTCAACTCACCTTTATTTTTGTAATGTGTATGTTTATTATGTTGGGGTGTGGCACATTTTCAACCACACCTTTGCTAATTTAAGTCATTGTTTTTTATGCAGTTAAGATGTAAGTTGTATTTTAAATTAATATTTAAATAAATGACATTTTACCCAACTTGTGTTTATATAAATTATTTACAGCAAACATAGCTCACACTCTTTGATCTAAATAAATTATGATTAGTTTTCTAGTTGTTATCTGTGTCTAGGAACATAGCATATGTTTTTACCATGCACGAAATATAAAATGTCTTACCTATGAAAATCGTCAATGACATAAAGAATACAGGCCAATCAGTTTTTGTATCCATTTTTCGCATTCTATGCACTCCACAATTATAATAAAAATAGTAAATAGGAGTATGAAATTATAAGTTAAGACATATAGACAGATAATTTATAGTTCATATAGTAGTGTTTTGGTGCAGTTGAAAAATGTAAAAAATACCTTATAAGTAGTGAACTGTAAGATTAATCTTCCATTTCCTTCATGAAGAAATGCATGTTCCAAGTCAGAAGCGTGACAGTTGTTTTGCATTTGTTTGATGTGCTTGGGCCTTTTACAAAAATTTTCGGAATGTTTGGTCCTCAATGGTCGTCAAATTTGTACATCAATTGACCTTTTGATTTTTTTCTTTAGAGCGAAACTGATTTGCTTTTATCTTAAGGTCAAGGGTCATTGGTTTGGTTTAAAAAAAAAAAGTTTAACTGCAAAATTAGAAACCTGTAGAGTCGCCGAATTCAAGAATTATGTCTGTTAATAACAAGATATTGAAAAACCACATTATTTGTCTAAGTCCACATATCACTCTAAAGAATCGCTCAAATAGAATTTCAGAAATAAAGCATGTTTCTAATTTTTGAAAACTGCTATACTTTTATACAGAGCAATATAATGTTAAAGGACCATTATCATTTTTTCGGTTTTGAAAACATTAAGAATGGAAAAAAGGAAATAGCCCTTTATTACACGTACAAAACGTGCTTTTCTTGATTTGTTGTAATCGGAAACACTCAAACACAAAACATTAGAAGACAAGAAACAATGAAGAGATTTGTAACCGACAGGAACATTAAAAGAGAAATAAAATGCACCAAAGACCACATATTGTGGTTGATAATTTTTGACTCATGGTAAACAATGACACATAGCGAACATCAATTCTAAAGAACTGTTTACTACAAATTCGTGGAAACACAACAAATGTTAAATAAGAAGAAACACATATTAGTTTAATCTTTAATAAGGCATGTAATACGCAGGATACTTTACATATAATAATTTAGAATAAAACATTGGATTCTTTTTTACAGGTCCAAAAAAGGATAAGTTACAATGTAATTGATGAATTGTTATGTTGTATACAAAATAAATAATTTTACTTTGACCAAGTACCTTAAAATGAAATTGAGAATGGAAATGTAGAGTGTAGCAAAGACACGACAACCCGATCGACCGAAGAACAAAAACAGCCTAAGGCCACCAATGGGATTTTAACACAGCTAGAAAGTCCTGCACCCTTAGTCGTTAATCTTTGTAACTGAGAAATACTGATAGAAATTAATAATGAAGTATAAATAATATATATATGAAATATGCCTATTATGACTTACATGGCGTTGAAAATTTGAAGCCTCAGTCACCCTTTACCGGATAGCATGAACGGACGCCTAACGGATGAAAATAAAAGTTGTCCGTTGACAAAATTGTTATCTGTTTGGAGTCCGTTGATGTGCTGACCGAATAAAACGGACGCGTAACGAATGCATAACGGACACACACCGGAAATGCAACGTACGAGAAACGGAAACGACAAGACAGAACGGATGTCGAACGTACATCCAACGGACGAGTGCCGCATAAAACAAACACCTAACGGAAGCGTACAGGATAAAACGGATGAACAAGAAATACAGAAAATTTAAAGGCGACAATAATAATACATGTAACTTGCATAAATATTCAAAATGTTTCTGTGTAACTGGTTTGGGTTTGTTCTTCAAATTGACACCAAAAGGTAGTGTCTGGCCTGAATAAGCGCTGCTTGATAGTGAAGACATGCACTTACTTTAAGATCGATTATGAAAAATAAGAATTCATGACACGTAAAAAATCTGCCATACCAATAATTGTTATTTCTGACGCGAAATTTTCAATAGGCCTTTATCCGTTTTAGATCCGTTCATCGTCCGTTTTATCCGATATACGTCCGGTAGAAGTCCGTTTCACATTCGTTCGACATCCGTTTTATCCGTTAAACGTCCGGTAGACGTCAGTTGGGGAATTTGTCTACGTGACCTCCAACGGATGTATAACGGACAAGTAATGGATACGAAACGGACGAGTACCGTACAAAACGGACGCCTAACGGACGTTCAACGGACATTTTATCCGTTGGACGTCCGTTCAAAGTTTTGAACATGTTCAAAATTTACCACCGGACAGAACAGACGTCGACGGATAAAACGTGCGCTAAACGGATATGAAACGGATATGGAAGGACGTCTAACGGATAAGAACGGACGTTTAACGGACATAAACGGATTGAAAAAAAGTTATCCGTTAGACGTCCGTTCGAGCTATCCGGTAAGGTGTGACCGAGGCTTAAAAAAGATAAACTTATTTCAATTCAATTTGAAAGTGAAATGACCAGAGCATTATAATAAAATACTATAAAATCAAAATAACAAATTTTGCTATATTATTTGACCCACAATGCTCTTCAACTTCGTACTTCATTGGGCCTTTTCACGTTTTTGGTTCGATCGTCAATGATGAGTACATAATTATAATGAAATCCTTAATGTAGATTTTTTTATATCCTCATATATATCAGACCTATTTTGTTTTCATAAGTTAAGGCTCTGAATGAATTAAATTGTTGCAATATTTTTTTATTTTATAGCTTTTTACAGCAGAGTATACTAGTACATGTAGTACATTTTTATTTTTAAAAAACCCATCTGAGTTTGAACAATACAAAAACACAGTTACATGATGCTTGTATGGTTCGTAATAAATTTCCTGAATTGAAAAAAAAACTGCATATGAAACCTTCCCTAACATTAAATGGTCCTAACTTTTGTTTTGTTGTACATAAACATGTATTCTCGTGCTAAAATATTATCGATTGATTGTTGTTTGCTTTTTTTCCAAGGGCATATACACCGTGTATCACCAGTACACCGGATATAGGTACTAACCAAGCGGGCATGATCGTTTTTTACCTTACAAGGTAACGAAGATCTTTGTTTTGCTTTATCAATACTCAATGTACATTTCTCAACATTTGAAATTCCTGCTCCTAAATAATTTTTGCATCGATTTTTTCCTATTCATAAAACAACTTTGATATTCAAATAAGTACAATTAACTTGTTCATGTGCAAATACAGCCCGTAACAGAGTAGTGATCGAATTCGCGTTTCTTTACCGTCAGAATAAGTTACGTTATCGACAAACTTATTTCAGAAGTGACATAATTTAATTTTCTTCATCGACAAAATATTTCATGTCCAACGTGTAAGTTTTCATTGTTTAAGTCGAATTTTTTTTTAACACATGTACAGTCAAACATTTTTTTATAATTAACCTCTGTCATTGGCATTTTCATTTTAACGGTAAAGGATCAAATACGGGATCTCCGAAATTTCTATCATTTGTTACGAGGAAATCATTATTCAATCGAACATATGTCTTTGTTCACGACACATATTATACAAATATAGCCTTTGTATGAGGTCGATACAAGGATATATTGACCTGAAAGAAGTATATTGACTGAGGACGAAGTCCGAGGTCGATATACTTCTTTGGGTCGATATATCCTGTATTGACCTCATACAAAGGCTATATTTGTTATATTATTAATTTCCGACCATGTTTGTATGTTTGTATCAAAATCGTCATTTAGGTTTGTTGGAACTTTATAGATATTACATTGTCTCCTTGACAATAACAACATATTAGTTGTTATTTCATTTACTTTTTTTTTGGACATCTTATGTATTCGAAGATTTTTTTTCGTCAAATAATCGATCACAGATATCATTTGTTTCAAAACGTTAAACAATATCCTGAAATTCATTACATGACGTCACAAAGTATATCGGTTTTTAGATATTCTAAAAACAAACCGTACAATATGCTTTTTGCCGGTCAATATGCTTTTTGCTATCCGCCGTTTTCTCACTACCTTCGAAAATATAGTTTAACATGTGACTATCCCTAAACGAATCAAATTTGTTAAAATATACGAATTAATAATATTATGAAATACAAAGGAGTTGAAATGATCAAATACTTTCGAACTGACGGAAACAAAAATACATATCTAGAATGTGTGTTCTGTCATAAACAATGGTTTCGTCGTGCGAATCGACGAGATCATGTTACATGTAACTGATCTTAGCTATAGAAGCAGTTGGTGCGACCTCGATAAAATCTTTATCAATTTAATATAAGCGATAAATATTCATGACTACAATGATAATGAATTTATTGGAGTCACATCCACTGTTTCTACTGTAAACATGAACTCGTCGGTTAGTGCAATGAAGACACTTTTAAGGATTGAGATTGTTGGTTTATTCTTTACAACTTCGAGGTATTAAAATTATTTCAGTGTTTATTTAAAGTTAAATTTATTTTCAAAGCTCTTCTGTTTAAAATTGTCGAAACTTCCGTTTAAGATTTCTGTGGTAAACTATTTATTCTATAGTTAGGACCATTTTATAATAAATACCCTTTTGTACAAGAATACTTTCTTTATAGAAGTATAGATCTGCTGGTTATAGATTTTTTTTTTATAACTTTCATTATTGTGACGACGCGCTATGAAATTCAGATTAATTTATAAATGAAGTTGTATATAAATTTTTGTTCATAAACACAAATCTTTTAAACAGTTCGACGTCTGCGTCAATGTTACAGTAGTCTGTTTACTGTAAGTTACTAAGCTTGGCCCTATTCATCTGTCATTTATGGAAACTAATTCAACACTTTCTGAGACATTCATTTTTATTTCACCATCAGACATGGAGCTACATTTGTAACTAAAGGAAACTCTCAAATTAAAGAAATTTGACATGATATACTGAAAATTTCTTATAATCAATTAAACGACTGCTTTTCTTAGATATGTGATATTTCATGGTCAAACTTTTTCATTGTTAACGGACATTTTGAGATTTTTTATTGTAAAAAAATGGTGTTTTTTTTAAAGAAATCAACATTCAAAATTTAGAACTTCATGAACATGTACAAGAAGCTGAATTATTGCACATCTATGTGCTACTTAAAATTGTACTTCGATCTGTTGCGTCCTCAAAATGTTATGACCGTCCTAAGATTTAATGTACGGAAATGTTTCGGTAAATTAAATTCAAATCCGAATTGAATGTTTATGACACACAAAAAGAGAAACCAGAATCTCTTGATGACCAAACGTATGTACACGTTGGAGCGATTTAGAGCTTTTCAGAAGGAGTGTGATTCCACCCTTGTTGAAAGCCTTGTGGAGACCTCTAGATTTTTAAATTCCCTCCGTTTTTCTCATGGATGGAGTGTGGTCTCTCTGTAAATTATCCCATCTCTTTTCATTTTCCTATTTACCGAAGGTTCCATGTGAAAATTTCCATTGGATCATATCTGTTAAACTAAATGTACAAAACAGGCTCAAGAAAAAGCGAAATTTCTTTTTCAAACCCGAACTAGAAATCCATTTTTTTCTAATAGAGCACCTTACATTATCGTCAATGGAGTTCAGGCATGTGAAAAATTATATAATCATACACAAGAAAGAAACCCTGAACAGGCTTTCAGCAATAATTTTTACCTATTTAATATTAAGTAAATATTAACATGTACATGTATTTGATAAAGTACAGATATAACAAAGAAACTGCCCGGTGTCCGACGTAAGAGTACACTTTTTACTGCACGCGTAGTCGGGTGCGTTCACTACGAGGACACTTGTACTCAACTACGCGTGAAGTATGAGTACAGAATCAACAAAATTTTCCCGTTTAAACTGTACTAGAAAAAAGTTTGGCATGTGAAACGGACGAAGACATATTCTAACAGAAGTACAAATACCAGTCCTCCCTTTTGTGTATACATATGAGAAAACATTTCAAAGTTATAGATTGAATTCAAATCCATCATACATACGGTGCACATTGTAGTCCGAAAAAATAAAGGACTTCATTCCTATCAAACACCTTTTTAATTGTTTATCAGTATATTTCTTTTAGTTTTGGGTGAAATTGTAAAGGAAATAATACTATCAAGACGTCCTTCCATAAATCTTTTTTTTTCTGTTCTGACTTTGAAGAAATGACTACTTTTTGCCCAATCGAAATGGTGCATGGACATATTTTGTTTCATATTATTAGAATTATTTTCAATATTATCGGTATTAAACTTGATTATCGACACACGAAAGTTTGTTAGCATTGGCAATCTTTTTAACGGTAAAGTACCAATAGTTCGGTCACTACTCAATTAAGTTTGTCGATAACGTAGCTAATTTTGACGGTAAAGAAACATCAATTCGATCACTTCTCTGTTACGGGCTGTAGTTGTGAAAGTCAACCCCCACTTTCAATTTCGATACAGTTGTTGAGACATTTACATGTTTTATCTGACAGAAACCTAATACAGGACAACAGTAATAGTTACCAATCATAAACCTACCTTTGATTACTCATTCCTTGAAACTGTTTGGGTAATAAACGAGTATATAAATAAAGTTTTAATGTACGGTGTACAACAACTTAACTATGCACCGTACATAAAAATTTATGTGGTCAGCTAAACACCGTACACAACGCTTCTTTAGGGATAAAATATCGAATAATGACATATGTATGAAAGATTTCAATGCCAATTATTGAAACAGCTATACTTATTACACACACACATTGACCTCCTATCAGAAAAAGAGTTGCAATGAATATAGAATTATATCGGATGAGACGAGGGCCAACTTCTTTTACAAGTATTTGCACATACTTTTAGTAATCCCTCTTGTTTGGGAAAATAATGAGACATCTCTAATCATCAACCTACGACCAAATCATTTCTTAAAACAGCAATTATGTTTAGATTGAAGTACACATTGATATTATGTGAACAAAACAAAGATTTTTCGTTACCGTGTAAGATCAAAATCGCTCACGTCCGCTTGGTTAGTACCTATATCCGCTGTACGATGATACACGGTGATATATTGCATGCATGCTTAGGGCGAAACAATTAACCAATAAATAACATAATTTTATTTTGAGTAAGGTTGGCCGGCGGGGATATGTAGGAGTGGAATCAGACTACTACTGGTAATTATGGGTCAACGTTTGAAATTATATAGAAACTTAGCATTGAAAGTGGATACCTGAACAACCTCAAACAGTAGTTAAGAGGATTGTTGAACCCTTAGGGCTGTATAGCTAGTCAAGGTCGTTAAAAACTTTCATTTGTTGCTGAACATGTGACGAGTATTGACAATCTCTGTAATACCTTAAGCATTAACATCTTCCTTCTGACCGCCATTTAAAATAATAGTATATGAATTCCAAAACCAAATACCATTTACATTTACTAATAAAAGTGTATCAATTTTGAAAGATGGCATAAAAACTTAGGGTTTACGTGTTGGGGAACGGTTGAAGGGCAACATTGTTATGTTTGTCGAACAGTCCCTATTCTTTGGTTATCCTCTTTCTGCAGCAATTATTGGATTATTTTTAAAGGATAGAAACCTTTTACAAAATTGGTTTTGATATTTGATGGAAGGTGGGAAAAGAGATACGCTGAAAAAAATTGGTCAGTTGTTTGCAGAATATGTGTGCTTAGCCCATGTAGCCTATATGTTGAAAAAGATGTGGTTAATATACGAAAAAGTAATCCTGAATTAAGTCTATATAAGGTACGAAAATTTCTGAAAACTGATATTTTTGTTTAGACCATCTTAGGTGGACGTGGGTAAAATATATTGCAATATTTCTCTCCAAAATGATAAGTTTGCAACGCGTCTTATATGTAAAGTTTCTCGTTTTTCTGAAAAATGTGCTATTTGTATATGATTGTAAACATTCTCGGTCAATTGCGAAATATATTTTGAAAAGTAAGAACCTGTCAAATCGAACATGTCATACCTTATGAACCATATGATAAACTCGTCCTGTCGATGGTCATTTTAATGTATACATGCGTAGAAACGGAAATACAACATAACCTCATTTTTGTTTTAATTATATTTTGAAGACTACATTATTCAGAAAAGGAACTTTCAAGCAATTAAAAAATTACAACTTATACAGTACATAAATGAGTTAACATTTTGTTCTTGAAATTTCAGCATGAAAGAAAGACAAAAAAAAAAAAACAACACGAAAATAAAGCATAAATGAGTACTAATTATTTCTTAGAAAATATTTAGCTTCAAATCAAGAGTTGCCATCCCTGTCTTTATTTCAACAATACGTTGTGATAAAATTTCACGTTTTGACATACTTCATGGAGTTTACCTCAACAGGTTAAAGTGAAGACATCATAACTTCATTCAATCGAGTTGCGTAAAATTCAATACCATTGACCATAGTGGGAAATTGCGTTTGGAAAAAAATGACTGATTATTAATAGATTTTTTGTAATTACTATAAAATATTGATATTTAATAAAGATTACAATCCGTTATGTCTGCATTGGCAAAGGATTCAATGTCTCATTAGTGTTTTAAAGCAGAATACATTTTTGTCTGCTAACCTCAACAACAAATATTTGATTTTTTTTGTCTGCTAACCTCAACAACAAATATTTGATTTTGTTTAAAAGATGATTTTTTAATACAAAAAACACGGATACGTAGAAATACTAAAAGAGAAATCTTTCTGATTAATTCAATTGTATTGTCAAATATTTTTTTAGTGAACCATGGTATTGGAAATGTCAATTCCCACTTAACATCTTATCGCACACTATAGTGCCAATAGATAAAGTATCATACCAAGATATAATTATACACATAAAAACGTAGACAAAGAAAAGTAAAGAAAACGAAATCTCAAAACTGACCATTGCCCTTCTCACCACTCGCTTCCTTTCTATTACACTTTTTAGCTAACGCGGTTGTGTAGAAAGCACAATGAAACATAAAGAGATTAAAATGGTGTACGCAAGACACGATTTTCGTATCAACTAATTAGTGATGCTCTGATTAAAAATAAAATATGAAGTTTATGAGCAATACGTTTAGGTGCAAAGAATATCCTTAGTGTTTCACTTCCATTTCTTTAATCATGACATTGTCGATAAAACAATGTAGAAATCTAACCAGAATTAGGGCTCTAAGAAATCTTAAACATGTTGAAGTTTCCACTGAGCAAACGCAATATAAAACCAGTGTATACTGAAAAGAATTATAAAATCTAATACAACAAACTTCGACAACTAGAACAGAGATTGCGGAAAATAGCCAGAAATCTAGAATTGGGAATATACAAGAATTATGACTCTTGCGATCAGCATGAAAACAGAGATATATGTTTGAATGTCCACAGGGAACAGTTTTATCTAATATGGCTATCTATTAAAGTGTAACAAAACGTTTTTATATACCTTTTCAGAAACCTTCACTCAAGGACAATAACTGTAGTACAAAGAAAGATCTGCAAATCTTTTATCTTAACATATGTCAATATCAGTGAATATTATTGACGTTTTTATTCTTAAGTTATTATTTTAATTTTCACAATTCACATATTGTTTAAATATATTTTGTATTTCAGACATAATTGCTCCAAATGTGGAGAACGATACTATGGATCAGACAGTAGACACAAGGATTCATGCACAGGGAATACAGAAGATGAATGTCAATGACTTTGTATCAACATTAATCAGATTCCGTTGATGAAGTTTTGTTAATTTGAACTGTGATGATATAAAGATCATTTAGAAAAAAAAAAAAAAAAAAAAAAACCGTTTTGACGATGGATATTAAATGAGTACAACACTGTTTTCTCATATGTTTAATTAGAGATTTGAAATAATAAATCAATAACTTAATAACGATCATAAGGATATTCCTCCATCACCCCACAAGTGATTGGTATGTCTATTTGAAATGTAACGATGACTGATTAGTATTATACCTCTCTTTTGACCGAGTGAATTACTAAAATGTATATCTGAAATATATTATTCCCCACCTTTAGCTAATGTACGTAATCTTAAAGCCATGACAGATCTTTCGTTGAGGACTGGAATTTCTGATGGAAGCTTCGTTAGGCGGCGAAGAATTATTTTGTGTCAAATCGTTGAGTAATGCGCGTTTTCAACCCTCTGTTGCTCTTGGCAAGTATGATATGGTAGTTGTAAATAATTCAACGCAATATCTGTAGGGTGTGATCCAATTCGACGAGGGCCTCGATCCTCGTCGTTCTGATCATCTGACGAAGTAGACAAGTCTGCAGGGAGCACGTTCTTGTCTGCAAAAGGAGCACTAGAAAGCTTTTTTTGCCTTTAGGAGACGATTCGTGTTACACTGGCTTTTTTGGGGTATTTGTTCACTGGTTTGTATTTCCAAATACATTTACTGTTGCCAAGATAAAACCCGACCAGATTTATGAACCCGCTATCGCTCAGGCTAAAATATTTTGCATAAAGACCAACCCGTGGTAAAATTCCGATATATTCAAGCCCCCATGATTTATTTCCTAATCTAACGCTTGACTGTATTACTAACTTTAGCTGCAGAAAAGCAACCGATGAAAGGCGACAATGCACTTCCCATTCTTTAAGGGAATGTTTTGCTAAAGAGGTATTAAATTCTGGCGTCCGTCTGAGGATACCTCATCAGGTAAGTAACAAATGTTCTTCTTAGGCAGTTAATTAGAACTTGTGCACCATTGTGGGCCCAATCAATTAATGGCCAGTTAGAATATCTGTCTACGACCACCAGGTAAATAAAGGCAACAGTAGTATACCGCTGTTCAAAACTCATAAATCCATGGACAAAAAACAAAATCGGGGTAACAAACTAAAACCGAGGGAAACGCATTAAATATAAGAGGAGAACAACGATATAACACCGAAACGTAACACACACAGAAACGGACCAAGCATCAGACAAAACACCACGAGAATAACAAATATAACATGAAAACCAAATACATGAATTTGGGATAGACAAGTACCGTGCCACGTCTTATCTCAATTTCTCAAAAATAAGAGAAAACACAAACGACTCAACGTTAAAATGCAACACACACAGAAACGAACAATAATATAACAATGGCCATCTTCCTGACTTGGTACAGGACACTTTTAAAGGGGAATAAAAGTGGTGGGTTGAACCTGGTTTTGTGGCATGCCAAACCTCGCACTTTAATGGCAAAGTTAAATATAACATTGAAATGACAACATAATATTACAGGACTACAATACAAATTAATAGAACATATTAGACAAAGAAAAACATGATTAATAGATAACAAAAATGACGTCTTTATAATAAATAAACATCAGCACACAATCATTGGAAAGGGAAATCGGATAAAAAGGTGGTGTTGGTGGAGCACTTGGTTGTGATGGATCCTTTCGATTATATTGATTACACTAATTTCGTAGAGTAGTGATATCTTGGGTTATTCCAGTCGAAAATATTGACATCCTTCTCTTGGCATTATTGATGTTACCACTAGGTGTGCTGAGTGGAGTATTGTCAATAATTGTTTGCGTAGTGCAGGTACCAGTGGAATAACGATGTAATCCTTATACATGACTGCTCCATCTATTGTGTAGAGGTCTTCCTGAAACTGGGGGAATTCATGAAGTTCAGTAGGTAATATAGGTCGAAATGCAGAAATTCAATTGTCGGCTATTTCTACAAGTTTAACATATCATCGTTACTACTGGTAGCAACACGTACTATGTGCCATGTGATGGATTATGCAGTTAGTATTGACGAGGCTGCTGCAAGTTGAATTTGTTCATTTCAACATACTACACAACACAACAACCGTCAATCTTGTTTGAGGACAAGGTATTGAGTTAAATAGTCTGAAAAGACAAGTTATCAAATTGGTTGCTGCCTTCTGTTATCAATGCTATGTCATAAAATAACTTACCTCTGGATTATTTCCTGTTGGGTTCGATGAAACGGCATCAGTACTGGTATTAAAGAGATAATCGTAACTGGAATTACGACTATCCCAATATGGCGACGGCATATATAAGTAAAATCTTTACAGTCATTTTTTTCTCAAATGTAGCATGTCAATAGTTACTCAGCTGCAAGGTTTTTTCATACCATTACATGATATTTGAATCGTAATGGTAATGGTGCACTGGAATTGTCTAAGCGCTCTGAAAATTGCCGTTGAAAAATTCGGGATGATAATCGTAACTCGGAAAAAAGATAATCGTAATTATGGTATTAAAAAATGAAAAGATAATCGAAACTGGAAAGTGTTTTGTTGATATTGACACTAAAACGTATATTTGATAGCATAAAATGAAATTATGGCGATGAATTAATTACGAAACGTTCCAACATCTTGTGACATTTCTTTTTATGCATATATTATTAAAAGTTATAATGAAATCAGCTACATACTAGTATATCATAAAATTGGAAGGGTGAACAAGCTTCAAGAAATTTGGAAATGGGGTAAACACAAACTATGTTAATATACAGAAATTTCAAAGAACTAGGAATGTCACAAAATATGGGAATGAGCGAAGAGGCAATTTTAAAGGAAGTTATGATATATGGCAATGATTGTAAGGCGAAATGCATGTGTCACCCTAAATCAGAAACATCGTGTAGTATTCTATTTAAAACAGGACTTTGAAAAAAAGGTCACGCTATTTTGAGTGCGAAATTGTGTTTAGCCCATACATACTATAAAATGCTTTCGTTCAATGTGTTTTTTTAATAAATAAGGCCGTTAGTTTTCTCGTCTGAATTGTTTTACATTGTCATATCGTAGCCTTTTATAGCTGACTATGCGGTATGGGCTTTGCTCATTGTTGAAGGCCGTACGGTGACCTATATGTGTTAATTTCTGAATCATTTTGGTCTCTTGTGGAGAGTTGTCTCATTGGCAATCATACCACATCTGCTTTTTTATATTAGCTACTTCATGACCATCACTGAAATTTCGATATCTCAGAAAATTACTATAGACAACACTAATTTAATTCTGCATTATATTAATATGACATCTTTAGAAAATTTAATGCTATATAAGACTAGAGAAAAGTAAGGATGCTTTGTGTGTTATGGAGTTAAGCACATTCTAACGTGGAGTTCAATGGCAAACTTTGATTTGTGTTCTTTTATACTTTGGCCTAAAGCCCAAAAAAAACAAGAAATAAAATTGATGTGGCTTTTAATTTTCTTACAAAAAATACTTAATGTTGAGAAAAAATAACGAATATTCCGACATATTAGAAAAAACTAATACACAAAAATTCAAACATAAATAATTGGTATCTGAAAAGTATGCTGCATACATATGCATAGAAAATATTGAAGGTACTAAACAAGGATCATTTTAGTACTTGCATACCTGCCATATAATTAGTACTTTTCTATTAAATGAAAACAAAAATTAGCCTTACTTAATTGTCATGCATTTTTCTGAAGCACAAAATATTTGTTTTAAAATCTATAAAAACCTTTGTAATCTCCGACTGTGATGATCTACATGTTATGCCTTCTGGTGTAATTTATCAATATACATATATCATATATATTTGTGTTTTTTTCAGTCCATCAAATGCTTCGTAAAACAATAGGTAAGCTTAAGGCTAATAAAAAACAAAAAAACAAAAGTAACAATAAACAAAAGTAACGATAAACAAAAGTTTAACAATAACCAATAGTAACAATAAACTGGTAACTATTCTAGATCCTTTACTATCCACACTGTTTAAAGAAACTTCCTAAAATACATGGGTATTTGATCAAAACATTTGAATCTAATTTTTAAAATCATATATCATATCAGTATAAAATATAGTAAAAAGTGAATCTAAGGTAAAAAAATATGGACGGCTATATTTATTGAAACATAAGGAAAAGGGAAATATGAACACCCATATCTACCGATAAAAGTATCAACTGTTAAATCCGATAATGCATTTATAAAGTTATTGATGGAAAATTGTGTTCATTTCGCGCAGAATTTAAGTAAAAACGTGATATTTGAGGCAAAACATCATAATATGACATGTGAAAATGTGGTATACGTGACTTTCATTTTGAGCAATGAATTGAAAGGATTGCACTTTTGGGATATATGATAGGTAATCCACCCTTTTTATCCCCCCCCCAAAAAAAAAAAACATGAACAAAAACAAACTTAAACGCTCACACAAAATTGAAACTTTGAAAAAAATAAAAATATCTATTTACCACAATAACTGACTCGACAGCTGCTTCATTTTCCATATCTTTAACAGGTACATGTATATATTAAAAGGTTATGCATATTGTTGTCAGTTATAAATAGAGATATATATTAAGTAAATTTGTCCTTGATATTAACCTGTAAATTTCTTCAATTTATTTTTATATGCGTTAATGTCATCGTTAAACTGGACATTTGCATTTTTAACACACACAGTACCATTGAAATGTTGAAAGAAGCATTTATATTGTTTCAGTTACTATTATCCGATAAAGAAATTACGATTATCAAAGAAAAAAAATGCCACAGAGTTACGAATATCATTCCGAATTTTTCAACGGCAATTTTCAAAGCGCTTAGACGATTCCATTGCACCGTTACGATTCAAATATCATGTAATTGTATGGATAAAACTTGCAGCTGCATGAGTAACTATTGACAAAAACATGCTACATTTGAGAAAAATGACTGTAAAGATTTTACCTATACGCCATATTGGGATAGTCGTAATTCCAGTTACGATTATCTCTTTAATACCAGTGATCAGCGGCACGGTGTTTTCATAAATACTGTGGATTCATTTATTTTCGTGGGTACCAATTTTCGTGGTTTGAGGAAACTTGCATATTCGTGGATATTTAATTTCGTGGTTTTGGCAAAGTCTACACCCATTCTTTGGAAAACTTATAATTCGTTGCACATTTAAATTCGTGGTTCTCCTGTAACCACGAAATTCACGAAAATTGGTATCCAACGAATATTAATGAATCCACAGTAAGTATAACACGTTTTTCTCATATCTTAAATTGACACCAGAAATGATGGAGAGGTGAAACAATAAATCAATTATTTAATAACAATCATAAGGATATTAATTTAGATATGAAAGGAAAAAATCCAGAATTATTTACCAAGTACCAAGTTCTTGCACCAAGTACAATATAAGGAATATGACAGTTTTGTCCGTTCGTTTGATGTGTTAACGCATTTTTATTTTTCCATTTTGATTGTTCATAGAACAATTACCCATTTGTTACAAAGTTAAAACATAAATACATCAAGGTAAAACCCAAATGTTCAAAGAAAGTTGAAGGTCTTTCCTGATCAATTTTTATTATTATTGATGAGAAGATACTTTCGGTTTACTCAAAGTTAATATTAGCGGCCAAGCATAGGTTTTGTCAAACGGATTCAATGAATAAATGTTTAAGATGGTGCAATGTTGTTTTTTGACTTTACTAAAGGTTTAACTTACTTAAGTGGTGTTTTATGTTTGAAAAGGGTTTTTTTTTAAAAGAAATTCTAAAAATGGGTTAAAATTAAGTGTACAGATATACAAGGGTATATTTTAAATAATGAATTGGTCTCTACCAACTTCAATAAATTTCGTGGAATTAGACAAGGATGTCTGTAATTCTTGTTAATTTTCGTTATATCTGTTGAACTAATGTCAATTAGATTAAGGGAAAAAACGGAATAAAAAGTATTTAAAATTATATTAGATGGAAAATCCTGCTCACTGAAAAAATGTCAAGTGGCAGATAAAAAATTGAAAACAACAAGTTTAATATTTTTTTTGCGTCTGGATTTATCTTCATTAGGACACTCAAAGCCAAACATTTGAAATCCAAAGATGTATAAGTACCGAAACCATTGAAGAGCTATATGTAAAAAATGCCTAAAATAAATAGCCAAATTCAAACAATAAACACAAATCATTCGAAATCGCACAATTTCTTTAACCTGACAGAAACCATAAAAAAAAACGTTGATGACGTCACGGTCACAAGACAAAATCATGTATATGAGCTGATAAACAAAACGACGTCAGCCAAGCAGATTGATCAAATTGATAAATTGAGAATGGAAATTGGTAATGTGTCAAATAGACGACAATACCCATCCATATCATATATACGTGTTAAGTAAGCGGCCAGTTTGTTATTCATCATTCGATATTCAATATAATTATGCAGCATATTTAAATTGCATACTTGTTTTTGTTTGTTTTATAAAATATAGCTGAACCGGAAAAATATTTATTCTGTCATTATTTCCATTGGTAGAGAACTAGACGAGAAAGAAAAGGAGCTGGAAAAACTGTCACAAGAGATAAAATCTTCAAAGGAGGAAGATATGAAATTTACGTAAGTAAAGTATTACATAAAATGTAACTTCATGAATACAGATATATGTATTCAATGATAGGTTGATCAAAAATGTTATTCGAAAACTAATTCACACATAAAAAAAATAAATTAAACAAATTAAATGCCCCACAAAAAATATTATAGAATATATTGAACTCCAACTTAAGGGGATTTAAGTTGAAGGTGAATACCATTGCCATCAGCTGCTTGGTATTATCAATTAGTTGATATATTGTTATATAGAGGTAAAATTAATTTAAAATGATACTGATAACGAACAACTACATTTTGAAGGCAGACTCTGGATTCATCATTGTAACTGCGTTTTGATTTTTCTAAAATTATTATAGTTATAATCATTATAATGTTTTTGCAACTAATGTTATATATTATCACGCATGAAGTACGGGTGTGTGTTGAAGTTCGGTTTTTTAAAAGTAGAAAGGTTAATCATTGTTTCATTTTACATTTTTTGCATGGCAAGTACAGAATACTAGTTATTAGCATAACATGTTCTGGTGAAAACGTTTCCAATGTAAATTTTGTCAAAGGGTTTGTTTAATAAGTTTAAGGTAAAGGAATTGTATTAATTCAACATGCAATAGTATTTGTTTTCATAAAATGTGCATGTAGATAAATAAACTCATCATAGATACCAGAACAGGACTAAATTTTGTATATACGTTGAACAGTTTCTATTCAAACTAAATTGATGATTACAAAATAATTGATTGCAAAATATAAATTTTATAAAATTATCGTGTTTTTTTAAAGATATATATTTGTAAATATAAGAATAAGAAGATATGGCATGATTGCCAATGAGACTCCTAATTACACAGAAATTAATAAATAAAAATCACCGTACGATCTTTAACAATAAGTAAAACCTGAATCGCATTGTCACCTACAAAAGGCCCGAAATGACAAATGTAAACAATTTAAACGAGAAGACAAAAGGCCTCATTTATGTACAAAATAATGAACGTAAAACAAAACTTATATAAAGCGAGTAAACCTTCAATCTATGTCTAATCGTACTTGATCAGGCCTTTTAACGTGTTTGATTCGAATAACACTCGATGAATCTTTTCTAGACGTTTCGTCATCGAGTACGTCTGGCGTACAAACATGTAAGCTTGGTATCGTTGATGAATTTATTTATATATTTATAACTGTAGCGTACACATGGTTGAGTTACTTTTGTTTGATATATGTCACTAGTAGCATGTTCAAAAGCAAAATCTCTTGATAACACAGTATACGTACATGTTGTATTAGTAGCATGGCCTTATGACACTGATTTAAAAAGGTAATAAAGGACAATACTTGATTAAATCTTGCAAATAAAGTTTGATAACAGCATATTTTATGATATACTATGTATCAACAATGTAAACCTACAGAGTGTTTTGAATATATTAGACCTACCTTTTATAGTGTTAGGCTTAATGTAAACATGAGCGTAAAATCGACGGACGGAAGTAGTAAAATATTTTGGTTAAAGTCATACTTCTGTAAATATAAATAAAGACAGAAGAAAACTGACATAGGCACTAGTATAAATCCTTGTTGTTGTTTGTAAAAGATTTAGCTGGTTACGCTTCAGTTTAAATAACCATAGGCTTTGTAAATTCGACCTTAACATTTACATATGTAAAAATGTATCCAATCTAATGCCCGTACACACATATTGACATTGGGAATAGGTGACTTTCAGGAAGTTATTATTATGATATTATTACGTAAGTATTTCTGTATTGGCCTTGTTATTGGTCCGAGGCTTGCTGTATTGCGAAGCCGAAGGCCAATACTGCTGGCCGCGAGGACCAATAACATGGCCAATACAGAAATACACGTAATAGTATCTTTAATAATTAACTACAGTGTTACAATAGACCACTTTCGAGTTCATCCGTCACCGGAAAAAACTCGTCAATTATACGCGCTTTTATCACCGTCATTTGTGCGTTTTGGGGCGTCGTCACTTCCCTTCCAATGTTGAGCGAGTGGTTGGAAAACTATAATTCTATATTATACGAATAATTCGGCAAATTGAATTCTCAAAATTGACAATCAACACTGCTGTCATTAGGGAATTGTTAGTAAGTACCTACAGAGCAACCATTATTTCTAGTTTATCCTGCACAAAGACGATCACTAAGACGCTTGATGAACGTAAATAGTGCAGGGATACAGGCGACCCCCTCTATCTGGTAAATGACGTCATAAAGGCGTGCATAATTGACGAGTTTTTGTCGGTGACGGATGAACTCGAAAGTGGTCTATTTTTTCTATTTCATTTCACAAGATATAAATAAATTTTACCTTGAAGTGGAACTATCCAAATCTCAGTTGTTTTTTTTTAGATGCAATATATAATGATCTGGTGCTGTTTCCACATGTGTCTTCAGCATTTTCTTATCTGATGAATTTTTCTACCTTTTCCTGTCACTATAAAGTGTTACAACTTAAATTTGGACGCAACACATATATAGTAATTGGGAAGGTACTGCCATTGCATGTGTTATGCAGAAACAAATTGAATATATTCATATAAACAAATAACGTAGGAGTTGAAAATGATACAACTATCCATAAGCCAAATGACAAAAGAACGAAGATTTGCATAATTACAGAATGCATATGCCTGGTTCGGGTTTAAAAATAAATGAGAGTTTACAAAAAAAAGCGAAAGTAAATAGTTAATCGATTTGTTTGTACCTTCGTGAAATTATGAGGTCGTCAAGAAATGTCAGAACTTTGTGATAATCTACTCTTTCCCGAAACCTGAAACAATTACATCGTCTGCTTTTTAAATGAATGTGACCGTCTTTAGCCTGAAATATATGCCATACCGAACTTTTCAGCATGTTTTGATGAGTAAATGAAAACTGTGTCTTTCAGACAACTGTTTACTTTCAAGTTGGTGTTTATCGTGACTTGCGATGTAAAAACTAGAGACGTTCTGAAATCGTGTATTTGTGTCAACTCGGCCAATATAGAATAACTCGGCCAATACAGAAAAAAATCTGTATTCGCCGAGTTATTCTGTATTGGCCGACTCTACACCTTATATTGCATAGGCAGTTTTCATCATATTAAGTCCAATAACAGTGTAGTTAATTACAGGTAATGAACATAGTTCAACATATAAGTTATAAACACGTATGATCACATATATGGAAAACCAATAAAAGAGTATGTCTCTTATTTGGTCCTATATATTTTCATTGAAAAGATACCATAGATACACTACAGAACAAGGCGTTTAGAAAATAAAACCAATTTCACATATAACAAATAAATATGGCAATACAGAAGGCACAATCTTTCCATTTTTGTAAATTGCTTAATTGTCCCTGTTTTAATGGAAAATGGACTTTGTTATATTACAGTTCGTTTCTGTGTATGTTACATTTTAATGTTGTGTTTCTATTGTGTCGTAGTTCTCCTATATGATACGTTTCCCTCGGTTTTAGTTTGTAGCCCGGATTTGTTTGTTTTTTCTCAATCGATTTATGAATTTCGAACAGCGGTATACTACTGTTTCCTTCTTTTTTTTTACATCAATTAAGAATTTATAACATTAATAAATTATGTGCACATGACTTTTGGCAATGGAAATAGCCATTATAAATGCATAAATTGTGCAGATTTCTTTATTTTCTAGAACACACTGCATATCATTACTTGATTGTGACTGCAATAATACAAATATATTAATAATAATGTCACAAAAATAAACTTACATGTACTCTTTATTTTTTCTATACATTTTTTCGTCTATTTCATTTAGAACACCAGGTGCTTAAATATTAAGCTTGCGATGGTGTCCCACTCAGAGTTAACTTTATAATGTGGAATGCAATATTATGAAAAAAAAAGATTTCTTAAAATGAAAAAAACATTTTTTTATCAAGCAGCAACATTTAATATTCAAAGCGCTATGCAATATTCTTATATACATCCAATTTTTTCTGGGTAGTTGCACGCTAGCTTTTCCTAGCGAAATATTGCGTTTTTCTTTCGCTTTGTAAGATTTTGTTAACATTTTAATTTTTAATATTTACTAAAAAGTGTGTTAAAATAAAATTCTGACGGCAAATTATATTATATAACTTCACGTCAAACTGACAGATTTTGATTGGTGTGTACGAGTGGGATAATTTTCTCTATCCCATTGCTCACTCAGGAAACAATTTTTGTACTGTCAACCCCTCGTGCAGACAATCGGTCATTTAAAGGACAACGAATGGAATTCACATCAACAATTAAACAGAAAAGGCTCAAGTTCTAAATTTCGGCCTCTGACCTTTTTGATAGATTGTCAAGAATTTTTGCTTAGCTTTTGATTTTTTTTTTAGATTTCTGAAACTTTGACGTCGTTAGTACTTTAAATCGTAGTTGATTTACTTCATATTAACTTTTAAACAAGATAATAAAAACAGAACTTTCAGTATAGCAAGTTAAACTACACGTAGCTAAGATTTTGATATTATAGAGTGTTACCCCTCGAAACAGGATCATCAACCTTGGCTACATCTCGTTTGACAATCTCTTCTCGAAAAAGAAATCAGCTCAATCACAACTTTCAGCTATTTTTTTATTTATATAATATTATCACATTATTGTATTGATTAATCCACACTTAAATAAATTTGTTTGGGATGTGTTGCTATTTATGGGCACATGAATATACAGTGTACATATATATTAAAATTAACTTACTAGTATTAACTTATTAACAGAACAGATTATTTTTTCTTTAGTTGTTCAATGCAACCAATAAGTAAAACGACACCACTGTAAGTTTGCAGATATTTGTCTTATGTTGTAAATAGTGTTCCTACGTGTATCAAAAACTGAACTGTTTAGAAAATGATTTGATAAAGCCGAAATATTTTCACTTTGTATTTAGAAGTAAACGCGGTTGAGAAATTTAATTGTGTAATAACAATTATTCAGTTCGGTTTGTCAAATATATAAATTAATCTTAATATGAAATTCTTCTAAGATATATTTACCAAATTTTTGTGTTATTTTCCAATAAGCTTTTGTTCTCAGTCTTAGTTCTTTATTTGAATTAAGATATATATATATATATATATATATATATATCTTTGTGGACTATATTGGACATTGAAATGAGGTTTTTTATCAACAATCAGTAAGTCACTTTAAGTCACAAAGAACGAACCAAATATATATATATATATATTTGGTTCGTTCTTTGTGACTTAAAGCGACTTACTGATTGTTGATAAAAAACCTCATTTCAATGTCCAATATAGTCCACAAATAGAGCTTTGCCGCATCGAGTTTAAAAACATTTAACTGATCATTTCAGGATATCTAAGATAAACATTAAACAAACACATTTTAACATATATATTGAAATTTACATTTTACCTTTCAGATATGATTTTGTCTTTTAGGAGAAGTCCAATGCAACCATGTTGGGAACGGACACATATGTAAGTTTGCAGATACCTGTATTATGATAAAAGCTATCTTGAACGTGAAAGGAAAAAAAATATTGTAGAGTAATAACTTCAATTTTGAATTGGAAGTAAGAACAGTTGACAAATTTGATTTTGTAATAAAATTGAGAATGGAAGTGGGGAATGTGTCAAAGACACAACAACCCGACCATAGAGCAGACAACAGCCGAAGGCAACCGATATGTCTTCAATGCAGCGAGATACTCCCGCACCCGGAGGAGTCCTCCAGCTGGCCCCTAAACAAATATGTTTACTAGGGCAGTGACAATGAACGTCATACTAAACTCCGAATTATACACAAGAAGCTAAAATTAAAAATCATACAAGACTAATAAAGGCCAGAAGCTCCTGACTTGGGACAGGCGCAAAACAGCGGCGGGGTTAAACATGTTTTTTGAGATCTCATAGAACGTTTCTGTTTCGGATTGTTACACAAATCAATCTTTAACGTGCAACTCATCTGAGATAAAAAAAAAAAAAAAAAAAATCCAGCAGTCTTTAGTTTACTTTGGTGACTTTTCTTTAACTAAGGATTGCTTCTAATTCAAACCACACGAGTTTGTCTTTGGATATGTTCTTTGTTTGTGATATGTGACTTGAAGTGTTTTACCAACTGTTGAAAAAAATCTAACTTCAATGTCTAATTAGTTATCAAGGGTACCAGGATTATAATTTAGTACGCGAGACGCGCGTTTCGTCTATATAAGACTCATCAGTGACGCTTATCTCAAAATATTTATAAAGCAAAACAAGTACAAAGTTGAAGAGCATTGAGGATTCAAAATTCCAAAAAGTTGTGCCAAATACGGCTAAGGTAATCTATGTCTGGGGTAAGAAAATCCTTAGTCTTTCGAAAAATTCCAAGTTTTGTAAATAGGAAATTTATAAAAATGACTACATAATTGATATTCATGTCAACACCGAAGAGTTGACTACTGGGCTAGTGATACCCTTTGGGACGAAACGCCCACCAGTATCGAACCAGTGGTGTAAATAGTTATCAAAGGTACCAGGACTATAATTAAGTACGCCAGACGCGCGTTTCGTCTATATAATATTGTTCACAAAAAGAGATTGGCCGCATCGAGTACAAAACCATCCGATTGATCAGTTTAGTAAATCTAAGACAAAAATGAAGTAAAAAAATAGCTAAGTACATGTTTATGAAAAATTAAAGAAGATGTGATTTTGTGTTTGTACCGTATTAGTGCACTTGAAAACATATTTATAGTGTTATATTTGGAAGTATACTCATACAAATATTTGTACATGAAAAATCACGTTTTGCAGGCTGCAATGAATTTGAAACCACTTAGTTATAACCATTTATGGTTGACTATTTGTTACCTTAAATATCTACCCTTTGTTTAATGTATTACGTTCGTATTTTGTTTATTCTTATTTACGTAATTTTCGTGATGGACAAATTGCAAATTAATCATACATTTTCATCCTCATATCAATATTCATTATAAAAATAGTATAGTGATATTGGGAATACTTCTTAAACCTCAGTAGTCTTTTATGATTTAATAAAATTTGAAATCATATAGGATTCTGAATGTATACCCTAAATTTAGTTAAGTCTAAATATGCAGTCATGCGGTTTTTATTATGAAATTATATTATTTCAGTGCCCAAGACCCTTGCTGTGGAAAATGTTGCCAGAAGTTAGATGTTTTTGTTTCACTGTGGATTAAACAATCTGTTACTTAGAACAATGTACTAGTGAAAGGTTAAGCTAGCTTAAGAACCAGGTTTTATCCACCATTTTCTTAATAAGAAGTAACCTGTAGCATGGCAGACATATGACAGCTTTTTTTTTTAGCATTTGTTTGATTTTTTATAGCTTTTTATATGATAATAAAAAAATTATATGAATAATTTACACTTAAACAACTTACCATTACCCTTTGCGATGTTGCTGTGTATATTGTTTTAGCCTTCAGCACACCCTCATATATATGTTTTATATATTGATATATGTTGTTTATTGTTGTTTGCTCTGGTTTTGTGCGTAAAACCACATGTACGTTTTTTAAATATCTGTGTTGTGTTTTTATGAATTATTTACACTAGAAAACCAACTTTTTACTTTTAATTTATGTTATATTGTATCTTAAGACACACCCTAGTTTTGCCAAAATTTATAAATACTGCTGTCAAAATACGAATTTCCTTGATTTTATTTTCTAGTTTTGTTGTTTTTATTTTTATTTTTATTTTGCTTTTGTTTCTTATTAATTTATTTTTTTATTCTCTCTTTTCTTCCTCTCTGAAATAAAGTTCTCTCTTTATCGACCAATATGGAAAATTGAATACAAAATAAAACAGTGTATATGTTTATTTTTAGTTTAGAATTACAAAAAATACTAACTTGTTTCTACCTCAATATACAGTCTATCATTGAATGAGGCCTTGGATAAGGTATCTGTACTTTCTGTATCCAACTAACAAATGTGAAATATTTCAATTAAGTATGTATTATTTAAAAGAATTATATATAGTTGTTGAGGACGAGTATGCTACAGCTGAATTAATGAACTCTGATATAGAAAAAAATCACCTATGGTCTCAACAGTGGCTTGTTAATTTTAATCCAAGAAAAACTGAAACCATGACCATATCTAGCTATGCAGTAAGGGATTTTGTTTCTTGTCAATTTATTATTTTTCTTCCCTCTTTTCTTCCTCTCTGAAATAAAGTTCTCTCTTTATCGACCAATATGGAAAATTGAATACAAAATAAAACAGTGTATATGTTTTTTTTTAATTAAGAATTACAAAAATTACTAACTTGTTTCTACCTCAATATACAGTCTATCATTGAATGAGGCCTTGGATAAGGTATCTGTACTTTCTGTATCCAACTAACAAATGTGAAATATTTCAATTAAGTATGTATTATTTAAAAGAATTATATATAGTTGTTGAGGACGAGTATGCTACAGCTGAATTAATGAACTCTGATATAGAAAAAAATCACCTATGGTCTCAACAGTGGCTTGTTAATTTTAATCCAGGAAAAACTGAAACCATGACCATATCTAGCTATGCAGTAAGGGCTTTGCTCATTATTGAAGCCATACAGTGACATATAATAGTTTCAATTTCTGTGTTATTTGGTCTCATATGAAAAGTTGTCTCATTGGCAGTAATATCACATCTTCATTTATAAATACCCTAATATGTCCTGTCTTGGTGGATGTTAAAAATTCAATGCTTCTAAAAACGTCAAGGCATGTTTATATTAAACATAATTTTATCTTTATTGAACTTTATTATATATGAACATAACAGTTGTTCCTATGAATCAAAACACCAAAACAATAATGCAATATAAAACAAACAGTTGAACACAGACATGTGTATCATTGCGTTTTTTTTACAACAAAACATTACCTTACATGCTTTCATTGGCAGTTGATTGATGGCATATTTGAAGTTTGATTTATTTTCAATTACAATTGATAATTATAATAGTATTTATTGTTCTTGGATTGGCGATCGTGTTATAGTCAATTCATGTATCGATGTCTTCTGTATTAGAATCTAGATTTCAACGATAAATGCAATTCCACATTTTATGCATAGAAAGTTCACGATCTGAATGTAATATATCTTCACATTTATCGCAGGATACAGGACTGAAATAATAAAAATATAAACTTATTTGAATTCCAATATAATTCATTTCTCTATATTATTTTTTTATAAATTGTCTTTATATATTTTAAATATATACTGGATATATAAGTAATGCCAAACAAGACACATTTGTAAAACTATTTTTCAGTCTTTCAACCATAGTTTAATTACATTCCCATTTATTGGCAATGTTTTATCAATATTCCAGCAGCACCTGCATACTGGGGAAAAACTCCCAATTGATACGATATTCCAGTCCTTGTATAATCCTTTCATGATTTTCTTGAAAGAGGGTTGCTCTCACAAGTAAGCTATTAAACCAAGAGTTCAAAATGGTGAAGTTGAAATCATCCCTTATTAAATTTTACGAACGCCATCACAACTTTGGTTGACGGTTATGAAATAACGGTTTTCACAGATGATATCAGATATGTTCCTCACGTGGTAACTACAATCCCCTTCTCTTCCATGAGTGTGACCTACCGAATTAACCATATACTGGATTTGTTATACCATGAGCAACACGACAGGTGCCACATGTGGAGCAGGATCTGCTTATACCCTTCCGGAGCACCTGAGATCACCCCTAGTTTTTGGAGGGGTTCGTGTTGCTTATTCTTTCGTTTTCTTTATTGTGTCATATGTACTATTGTTTGTTTGTTTGTCTTTTTCATTTTAAGCCATGGCGTTGTCAGTTTATTTTCGATTTATGAGTTTGACTGTCCCTCTGATATCTTTCGTCCCTAGACTTTCACAAAAGACACTCAAATTCTTTAAACTATTCTGTAACCCATCTCTAGTCTAAGAAATACCAGTTAATCATTTGGAAATGTAGAAAATTATTATTAAGCACCAAAAGCCACAGAACCAGAATAATTCTTTTAACTGAAAACTTCAACAGGAGTCAAATTGAAGTGTGGAACATGCCTAAGACCACATCAATAACCCTTAATTTGATTCTCTTCAAATATAGCTCCCTGTAACTATTAGAATTTTTTGATGGATATTCTTATTTCTCTTTCTCACTCATTTGTATTTTTTATAAATATGGAAAAGAACTAAGAGCATTGAAATATTTTTTCAATGTTTTTTTTCTGTGTTCAGTACTGTAGATGGAGGGAGCGATAAAGCTACATTGTAGGTGCGAAAAGGTAATATAGCTGAGAAGTTTGATGGAAATTTTTCGTAGTTATTGTAGAAATTTAAACTATCCACACATCAAATTGCAAACCAATTATTAAATTATTCCCTTTAATACAGACGCCAAGAAAACTTTATCTGTTATGATTTTTACTGTTGGTGAAGCATGTTTAAAAACAAACCAAATAGAAGTCTAGTTTATCATTATCTTTCAGTTACAAAATACAAATAAATAAAACATAATTGTCTATACTAATATTTATACTTATGGTCCTTCACACATACTGTGCCTCACTACTTATATATATTAGCACTGAACATAGTCAACCTTATTTTTTGTAATGGTTGTGCTGTTACACTATTGACCCAGGTGGTGCTCAGAAACATGTTTAAACCAGAGACATGCTTTATATGCCATGTCATCAGCCTGTAAATCAATGCTTGTCTTATACAATTTAATTGTTACACATTTTTTCCAGCTGGGTTTTAAATTTTCATAGCTAAAAATTAAACTACAGTTTTAATAATTTTTGAAGGCTTCAATTAAGAATTGAATGCTTCTTTTTGTAAATTTATTGGGGTGTAAAAGCGTTGACCGAAGTACATTTTGTATGTAGCACAGAAGTGCTTCATTCTAAAAATGTGTGCACGGTCAACGCTTTTACAACCCTATGATGTTACAAAAAGAAGCATTCAATACTTATAATTACATTTTTTAGCTAGGATAATGAAAACACGAATTTTATCATTTTTTTATTTAATATATACCTGTGCACTTTATTGTTGGACCACATGTTATCATGAATGATAAGTTTTATTGTGTAATGCAATTGCTTAAGGAATAACATTGTGATGTGCAGTTACCCAATCAGAATAACGTATTATAATGAAACATACATCTAATGTAATTTTTCACCTTTAAATCCATGCCCGTAAGTCTTCATACCACACATCTTTATTTTTCAAACAAAGAACTTTAAATAAAACAGATCATATGACTTGTGACCTACATCTTGACCACCAGAACTGAAACTGTTAAATTCATGTACAAATGCATTTGTCCCTATATCGATTGATTTTACTTTAAATGCTACTTTGAATAATGTCTAAGTGTATTTGTAACAGCCACTATGTTCCGTCAGTTACTTTGTTCCAGAGGAACTTTCAACGAGTTATTTTGTTCCTATGGAACTTTCTAACTAGTTGTTTTATTCCGAGTGCAGTCGAAAAGTTAATGAAATAAACAGCTGTGCCATGAGCGCATGATACGTCCAACGTCTTGTGTGGAAGTTTTATGCAATAATCATAAATAGTTTCTGAGAAAGTTTTAAGCAATAACCATATATTGTTTTTGAGACACGGTGAAACCCCCCCCTGTTTTTTTTGGTACAAAAAACTAAATATCACTAAAATAAAATTTTGAATCAACACCAAAAAGTATACAGATCTTTAGATTAATATAACAAAGACTTGCGTAAAGTTTTAAGCAATAATCATAAATTGTTTTTGAGATACGGCACAACATTTAAAAAACCCTCCCCCTTTTTTACAAAATACTCAATAACTCAAAAATAAAATTTTGAATCATCACCAAAAAGTATACAGATCTTAAAATTAATATAAAAAAGACATGTGTTAAGTTTTAAGCAATAATCATAAATTGTTTTTGAGATATGGCGCAACATGTAAAAACCCCCTCCCCCTTTTTTACAAAATAATCAATACCTCAAAAATGAAATTTTGAATCATCACTAAAAAGTATACAGATATTAAGATTAATATAACAAAGAAGTGTTTGAAGTTTTAAGCCATAATCAAGAATCGTTTTTGATATACGGTGCGACATGTGAAAAAAAACCACACCCCTGTTTTAGTTACAAAGTGCCGTAACTCAAAAAGTTTGAATTTTATTTTCACCAAAAAGTATACAGATCATTCGACCATCATAAGAAACAACTGTATTAAGTTTCATGAAATTTGGATAATTCATTCTCAAGTTACGGTGCGACATGTTTACGCCGGACAGACGGACAGACATTTGTATAACATAATACGTCCCGTCAAAAATTTGGCGGGCGTATAAAAAGTAGCTAGTTGAAAAATACCGTTATAAATTACATTCTAAAAATGAGATTCTGATTCAACAATGTTATTATAAAACATAATTTATGAAAATCAGGTTATGGTATTTTAGTTTTATTATTGCTTGGACATGTGGAACAACAACTATATAAACGGAACTGTGTGACTAGCTGATAAGTTACGATTGAACTTTTAAGCTAGTTTGCTATTTCCAGTTTGGGCTAATTCGCAGATGAAGGAGGAACTTTGTACATAGCTATTTGACAAGTTCTGTTTGGAATTTGTGGCTAGTGTCTTGTAGTCTCTTGGTTCAGTTTTTTAAAAGTTCAATGATGATAAGTTCTTCCCTTTTTCAGTCAATTCTCTGAATGTAGCTGTCTGACTAATTGATAATTTCCGTTTGTAATTTTGACTTGTTTGTTAGTTCCGTTATAGACTTATTTGACAAAGAAGAACTTTGTTACTAGTCGATAAATTCCGTTTGACTTTTGTGGCTAGTATCTTTCTTCCCCTTTGAAAAGGTTCAAAGATAATATGTTGCACTTTTACTTTGCATCAATTCTCCAAATGGAACTTTGTGACTGGTTGATAAGTTCCGTTGGAACTTTTGGGCTAGTTTGTTAGTTCTGGTTTTTACTAATTTGGCAAAAAAGGAACTTTCTAACTAGTTGATATGTTCCGTTGGAACTTTTCAACTAGTCACTTTGTTCCGGTGGAACTTTTAAACCAGAGGAAGAACAAAGTAACTAGTTAATAAGTTCCTCTGGAACTTTTTGGCTAGTTAGTTCTTTCCGCCCTGAACTTTCCAACGTCGGAACAAAAGAGCATTTACATATAACCATGTCCTGATTCTTTACCTAACATATTTTGACTTGAAAACATTTTGTATTACATATTTGTTTGTTTTTAGAGTGATTCATGTTGACTGCTGTACCCCTTTTTTTGACATTTTTTACCTAAATATGTCTGTTTGTTATGTTTACACATCCTTGTCAATATAATGGAATTTGATGTGACTGTCATACAAGTAAGAGATTTAGCTAGCTTTAAAACCAGTTTAAATCCACATTTTCTTCATAAGCTTGTACCAAGTCGGGAATATGGTAGTTATTATACGTTTGTGTGATGGGTTTGAGCTTTTAATTTTGCCATTTGATCATGTTGATTATGGATTTTCTGTTTTGAATTTTCCTCGGAGTTCAGTATTTTTGTGATTTTTCTTTTTAATACATATATAAAATAAGGAGATCTGGTACAATTGTCATTGTTAAAATTATTCAACTAAATCAAACTAAGTGGATTTAAACAATTGAATGACCTTCAATAATGAAAAAATTGTTTAGTCAGGTATAAAAGGCTTTGACACGTAAAACATTTTTCTCATTTAAATACTATAAATAATAAATGTTCCAAAAAAGGGTCATGAAATATTATCAAATTCAAAATTGAATAAGTTATTTATAAAAAAAAACTTACCTTTCTGTTCTCTTTGTTGATTGTAGCAATCGGTCACTTTTCCTTAAAAGTCAAAAAAATTAAGTAGTTGGATTATTTACATTTATTGTGTTTATAATTAAATTCATATATCAATATAAAATATTTTCCAAAATTCAATTACTTTGCATTTAAAAAAATGTTTCTATGAATCATATTTTTTTTCTCTGAAATAAACATTTATTACTGTAAATTCAGAAATTATTGTGAGGTTTTTATAATTTTGTGAATGATGTGACTATTTTTTCATGTCTAATACTGTAACATGTACCTGAATGCAGATTTTCCTGAAATTGCAATAATTAGGCTACAATTAAAAATATTTTGGTTTGCCCAAACTCTACCCAAAGGTTGAGACAGTGGATAGGTAGGTAGGCATTTTCTTTTTTTTTCAACAAAAAGAAATTATAGTATCTATGGTTTATAAGTCTTCATGGCTATCTGATTCAAATCAGGACAATAAAAGATTTTGAGTAGGCAGCTTTTTTCTGGGTAGGTAGCGTTTGGGCAAACAAACCGATTTTTTTTTTTATGGCCTTATTCTTGTATTAAATTTGTCTGTTCTTCATAACTTACAATAATGAATTTTATGCACACAATAGTTTCTGATTTCACAGTATTGAGGCAGTAATGATTTCATGTTAATTAAAAGCATAGTGCATCTTTATTGTGGCCTAGCTCTCCACTAGACTATAAAACTAGAGGCTCTAAAGAGCCTGTGTCACTCACCTTGGTCAATGTGAATATTAAACAAAGGAAGCAGATGGATTCACGAAAAAATTGTGCTTTGGTGATGGTGATGTGTTTGTACATCTTACTTTACTGAACATTCTTGCTGCTTACAATTATCTCTATCTATAATGAACTTGCCCCAGTAGTTTCAGTGGAAAATGTTAGTAAAAATTTACAAATTTTATGAAAATTGTTAAAAATAGTCCTTAGGAGGTCAATTGACCATTTCGGTCATGTTTACTTATTTGTAAATCTTACTTTGCTGAACAGTATTGCTGTTAACAATTTATCTCTATCTATAATAATATTCAAGATAATAACCAAAAACAGCAAAATTTCCTTAAAATTACGAATTCAGGGGCAGCAAACCAACAACGAGTTGTCCGATTCATCTGAAAATTTCAGGGCAGATAGATCTTGACCTGATAAACAATTTAACCCCATTTCAGATTGCTCTAAATGCTTTGGTTTTTGAGTTATCAGCCAAAAACTGCATTTTACCCCTATGTTCTATTTTTAGCCGTGGCGGCCATCTTGGTTGGATGGCCAGGTCACCAGACACATTTTTTAAACTAAATACCCCAAAGATGATTGTGGCCAAGTTTGGATTAATTTGGCCCAGTAGTTTCAGAGGAGAAGATTTTTGTAAAAGATAATTAAGTTACGAAAATTTTAAAACTTGACTACAAAGGTGATAACTCCTAAAGGGGTCAACTGACCATTTGGGTCATGTTGACTTATTTGTAAATCTTACTTTGCTGAACATTATTGCTGTTTACAGTTTATCTCTTTTACTTTGCTGAACATTATTGCTGTTTACAGTTTATCTCTTTTACTTTGCTGAACATTATTGCTGTTTACAGTTTATCTCTATCTATAATAATATTCAAGATAATAACCAAAAACAGTAAAATTTCCTTAAAGTTACCAATTCAGGGGCAGCAACTTAACAGGGGGTTGTCTGATTCATCTGAAAATTTCAGGGCAGATATATCTTGACCTGATAAACAATTTTACTCCATGTCAGATTGCTTTAAATGCTTTTGTTTTTGAGTTATCAGCCTATCACTGCATTTTACCCCTATGTTCTATTTTTAGTTGTGGAGGCCATCTTGGTTGAATGGCCGGGTCACCGGACACATGTTTGAAACTAAATACCCGAAAGATTATTGTGGCCAAGTTTGGATTAATTTGGCCCAGTAGTTTCAGAGGAGAAGATTTTTGTAAAAGATAACTAAGATTTACGAAAAATGTTAAAAATTGACTATAGGTTGCACTTTGTAAATACAGCTGTTTCTCAAAACACGCCTCTTTTGGGGAGTAATTGAATATTCATAGAAAATTAATTTTGTTTACATACTGGTTCCCAGTTATGCTCTCTGTGTTCCATATCGCATACATGTGAACCTCCCGACGGGAGTACAAAACTCCCGTTTTCAGGGGTCCCCTCCCGTCCTCCCGTCGAAGAGAAAAAAATCCCGTGTAGAAAAAATTTCATGAATGAAAATTTTCAGTCGCCATTTTTACTATTTTGTTTACAAAATTTATCATTGAGATCGTAAAAACCCGAGATTTTTTAAGTCGTAAAAACACGAGGTTTATCGAACGTATCCGGTGTAACTGACATTACCTGATTACGCAACATGTGGAGATTTTAATTCTTGCTAAAGGCTAATTAACAAGTGATAATAGTTTGATTGAACAATCATAAGGTGTTTGTATATCAATTACTCGATGTGGCTTCTGTTTATGGCACACGCCAAGGATGATTAAAAGCAAATACCGATAAATACCGGCATTGATGGAAAATGGAATGTTGTTGTCCAAAAATTTATCGGAAGTGTTTTGATGCCGAGAAAAACACTTATTGTATATGCAAATCTCGAGATGAAAATACTGGAAAAAGGAATGGTTTCAGCTCAATGTGAGCTGTTTGCTACACAAGCTGACTGAAAAATTATATAAGCAAATTGATTATTTTGTACACCATTATATGTGTTCAAAATGCCAAAACGACAGTTATCTTCAAAGACACCAGTTTCAAAACAACAGAAATATTTGACAAAGTTCAACAATGTTTGTTAATTTATTATTTATTTATTATGTAATAAATGTATAGCATAAATCTCTCTTATATCTCAAGCCAATGCCAATGAAAAACAAATAAAAAAAGATTCTCATCAGCAATCAACAATGTAAAACAAAAGAAAAAAAGATTCTCATGAGCAATCAGCAATGTAAAACAAAAGAAAAAAATAATCTCATCAGCAATCAACAATGTAAAATAAAAGAAAAAAAGATTCTTCTCAATTATTCCTTAATATATGCAGACTTTAACTAATGCCATTCACAAGGAAGATTGAAGAAAAAAACACATCATACGGTTAGTTTTACGACGAAAAATATGTCGATAAAAAACCTCCTGATCTGAGGTCCAATCTCCTGACCAAAATTTCCAAATCTCCTGATCTGAATTTTACAGTCCATCACATGTATGATATCGCAGAGACAGAACTTGGGAATGTTACCAGTAAATAAACACGTGCATATTGTTTACATTGAAATCTGTGGTAACCTTTCATTCCAGGTAGGGGTAGTTAAGAAAATTGGTATAAGTTTAAACTCTGAGAAGTTCAGGGCATATAAACGTTGAAAATATGCTGCACAGCCCTATATTTTGACCTTTGAAAAAAATTGTGGTGCATATGAACTTTCAATTCTAGGATAAGATTTTTTTCAAAACTTCATAGTAAAAGTGGTACAGTTTTAGCCATAAAAGGAGTTCCTATGGGAAATTGCAATGGCAATATTTAAAATGCAACCAATATAGGGTGAAAAAGGGGAACATTCAGAATTTAACCAAATTTGCTTTATTTCACAGATTTTAAAGAAATAACTCAATTAAGAAGTTTTATAAATATTTAATGAAGATTGATAGAATCCTGGGCCTTAAATATGATGACTAAGCATAAATTCACAGTTTACAGTATGCATAGTTTACTTAAAGTCCTGGATACAAAATTAAATCATAATATTTGCATATTTGTAAGTTAAATTGTTAAGAAGTGCTTGTATAAAAAATTTACTCTTCGCAGTCATTGAAACTCATAGATCCTTCCTGAATATTATTTATGGGGTATTTGTGTCCTTTCGATAACCCAAAAGTAAGCTGCAACACCTAAATCTGCTTTTTTGTCACCACGGCATAATAAATACAAGCTAGAAAAACAAAAATATCTCAAGAAAACTTACAATAGTGTGTTCTATCCTGAATATGTACTAAATATTCCAAATTACTAGAAACAGCAGAATGATTTAGGAAATTTGAGGCCCCAGGGGCAAAAAACATAGAAAATTGCCTACCCCCTGGGTCATAAAACAAATAATTTAACTTGTAAATGCTATGATTTTATGATTTTAAAGTTCTTGATATAGAAAACAATAACTATGCTTGGAAGTTATGCAAAAATCAGATGTTAGCAGTCATCTCTACAACATTTTAAGTGAATTTATATCTCAGACTGGTATCTGCATACATACAACTATTGCAAATATGGCTTTGTTTGAACACTTCTAGTATATATAGTAGCTAAATTGTGTCAGATATATGGTTACAGATGATACTGTTGTGACAAGAATTCTAAATTGACCATTTGAGGCAGAAAATGTGTTCTTTAATTGACAAATAGGCATACAGTAAGATGTGGACTGGAGATAGAGGCTGGATTGGATACTTTATATAATCTTGAATGTTGTAATGATTGACTGCTAAACATTACATTTATGATATTCTGATATGCTTTCAATATGTTATCAAAACAGTTTTAACAGGTTCTAGGCATTTTTTATCAGAAAATATGTAAATAGGGTAAGCTGGCAATAATTAAAGTCTTGTTTTCAAATTCTTTAAAAAATTGAAACAGGGGAGGGGGTATAAAATGTATAGTAAAGAAAAACTTAGAGTATACACAGTGATTTCTTTAAGACTTTAGTTCTGATAAATGAGTATTAATGTGAGAAAAACTGATTTTAGAGAGTTTTCTATTTGAATAAATGTCTGTATAGGTTGCACTTTGTAAATACAGCTGTTTCTCAAAGCACGCCTCTTTTGGGGAGTAATTGAATATTCATAGAAAATTAATTTTGTTTACATACTGGTTCCCAGTTATGCTCTCTGTGTTCCATATCGAGGAACTGGGAATGTTACCAGTAAATAAACACGTGCATATTGTGTATATTGAAATCTGTGGTAACCTTTCATTCGAGGTAGGGGTAGTTAAGAAAATTAGTGTAAGTTTAAACTCTGAGAAGTTCAGGGCATATAAACCTTGAAAATATGCCGCACAGCCCTATATTTTGACCTTTGAAAAAAATTGTGGTGCATATGAACTTTCAATTCTAGGATAAGATTTTTTTCAAAACTTCATAGTAAAAGTCGTACAGTTTTAGCCGTAAAAGGAGTTCCTATGGGAAATTGCATTGTCAATATTTACAGAAATGCAACCTATAAAGGTGATATTTCCTAAAGGGGTCAACTGACCATTTCGGTCATTTTGACTTATTTGTAAATCTTACTTTGCTGAACATTATTGCTGTTTACAGTTTATCTCTATCTATAATAATATTCAAGATAATAACCAAAAACAGTAAAATTTCCTTAAAATTACCAATTCAGGGGCAGCAACCCAACAACGGGTTGTCTGATTCATCTGAAAATTTCAGGGCAGATAGATCTTGACCTAATAAACAATTTTACCCCATGTCAGATTGCTCTAAATGCTTTGGTTTTTGAGTTATCAGCCTAAAACTGCAATTTACCCCTATGGTCTATTTTTAGTTGTGGCGGCCATCTTGGTTTGATGGCTGGGTCACCGGACACATGTTTAAAACTAAATACCCCAAAGATTATTGTGGCCAAGTTTGGATTAATTTGGCCCAGTAGTTTCAGAGGAGAAGATTTTTGTAAAAGATAACTAAGATTTACGAAAAATGGTTAAAAATTGACTATAAAGGGCAATAACTCCTAAAGGGGTCAACTGACCATTTCGGTCATGTTGATTTATTTGTAAATCTTACTTTGCTGAACATTATTGCTGTTTGCAGTTTATCTCTTTCTAAAAGAATATCCAAGATAGTAAAATTTCCTTAAAATGACCAATTCAGGGGCAGCAACCCAACAATGGGTTGTCCGATTCATCTGAAAATTTCAGGGCAGATAGATCTAGACCTGATTAACAATTTTACCCCACGTCAGATTTGCTCTAAATGCTTTTGTTTTTGAGTTATAAGCCAAAAACTGCATTTTACCCCTATGTTCTATTTTTAGCCATGGCAGCCATCTTGTTTGGTTGGCCGGGTCACCGGACACATTTTTTTAACTAGATACCCAAATGATGATTGTGGCCAAGTTTGGATTAATTTGGCCAAGTAGTTTCAGAGAAGAAGATTTTTGTAAAAGTTAACGACGCTGGACGCCGGACTCTGGAAGACGGACTCAAAGTGATGGGAAAAGCTCACTTGGCCCTTCGGGCCAGGTGAGCTAAAAACCAGACTAATGGAGAGTTGCCTCATTGGAACTCATAAACAAACTAATAGATATACCAGGATTAAAATTAAAATACCACATATATAAATCTTATATCTATATTGCATATTACTTGATAAAAAAAATGTTAATCATTCCATCAATTGTTAATTGAATGTAATCCTGTTTCTGAACTATTGTACTTTTCTATTATTTCCTCTTCACTAGTTTACATACTATGAATACTGTACATAGATCAGTTCTACACAGCAAAGAGCACTTGGTCCAAACTATTGTGACCTCTCATTAACCTATATATATATATATATGTGTAAATGTGTGTTTGGGCTTCTTATCCTATTCTTTCAATGTAACAAGACAATAAACTAATCTAGCTAGCTATAAATAAACTCATCATAGATACCAGCCCTTTATAAAACCCTTTTTTAACCCATCATTTTATTCAGAACATGTTTGTATTAACCAAATCAAACATTTGTTTTCCACTCATTCCATTGGTTGATATAGTCTTAAATTTGATTTCATCAGTTTTTATGAACTTCCCTGTTTTTTTTAATCTACTGTCAGTGGAGTTTGGTCTTTTTGTTAAAACATTTTATAAATTTAAGGTATAAAAATCTTTACATTCTGGTTTTGTTAATCAACATGTCTTGAAGTTTTTAATCATCTTAACATAAAGACAAATACACTATTTAATATATATAAATGTATTGCAAGTAAGAAAATTATTCCTGGACCACTTTATTGTTGACCAGATTTGTTTTAAAGATCTCATTCTCAATCTCGTTTGATACAAGTGAAATAAACAATTTTTTTCGCAGAAAGATGCGTACTGTGCACAAAAATATAAGCATTTTTTTTTATTGCCCAGCGTTCTCCCCAGAAATTTTGGATAGCATCACATTTTGCGTAGAAAAAAATAACTATTATTTTTAATGTCGTTTGTCGCGTCGCGTTCCTTTATATGTTTTAGTTTATATTGTACAATTCATAACTGAGAATACAATTAAACTATAACCACAAAACAGTTGTTTCAGTTTATGTTTTCTTTATTCATTTATAGTTACAGAATTATTTTTTTCCTCTTGTGCCAAATAAAAATAAATATGTGGTTTCAGTTACCCAACAATAAGTCAAATGAATGAATGGTTCATTATAGATCAACCTGTATATATACAAAACTAAATATATAGTACACAAAATTAACTATTTTTTATATTATATCAAGTAAAGATAAAGTAGCAAAAAAAAAAAATCAATTTAAAAACTTTTATTTATCATGTTTATGAAATTCATTGTTCCATGGCACTCAATGAATTAGTCCCAGTTGTTTCTTATCTTTACATCAAAATGATATGTATTTTTAACAAAGTTATCTAACAAATAGTCTGTTAGTGCGTAGTTTTCTCTCTTGGTATATTTTTTCTGTCTACTGTCCATCTGTTGTCATTATCGTGAAAACGGATTTTTGTCATATCTGTTCCGGTTCCGATCCGTAGTTTACACAAAAATGTGCAATGGCGGCCGTAGAAAAATTTACGAAAATGAGTCCGAGAATAAACATTGTTTGACAAGAGATTGTGCTTGAATAAGACGCTTTTAATGCATTAAATGGATTAAACATAAACTTAAGCCAATTATGATAACTTTTTAAAGTAGTATTAAACTTATTTTAGCTCTAAACCAAAATTCTCGCTCTCGTATTACCGGAAGAGAAAGAAAGTAATTTTTGGAGTGTCGCACAAATAAACGACCTTTAAAAAAAAAAAAAAATCGTTTCAATTTTTGAAATTTCGTAATACAAAACGTAGCTTTCGAATTGTTTTGTGATTGCATTTTTCCATGTCGAAATTGGCGATTGCAGACACGTGGTATTAGTCGTGTCACAAGTGTCAGCTTGGGATATTCGCATCCAAACAGTTATCACCCTGAGGGCAATTAACACCTAGCTATTTAATCTCTTAATTGCCTTTAGTGTCCGACTTAAAGGGATTACAATTAAAGGTGATATAATTTAATTTATGATCATAATCGATAATAGATGAAAGTTCAAAATTGAGGACAAGTAAAATAGCATCTTCAAAATAATTATAGCGTCGCGGGAATAATTATAGCGCCGCAGGAATTATTATAGCATCACGGTGAAAAAATATAGCGTCACGGCACCGCGACGTTAAAACGGCCTGGGGAGAACACTGTTGCCATACTGCTTTTAAACGAACTGAATAAATACCCATGACATACAGGTTTATTTCGGTTTACATATATGTTGTTTTCTGTTTTCTAAGTATTTTATTGTTTTAAGCAAATATATCTATACATACTTTTTCAAATTTTCAACTATTTCTGAAAGCTTTTTATTCTCAGCATCTTTCTGGTAAACTGAAACTTTGTACCTGCAAATTCAAAGATATTGATTGTTAAAACCATGTTCAATTTCAATAAAATTTGGAAAAGTAAACGAAATGTTTTCAAAACTTTATTTTGCATAAAGCTTTGCAATTCTTTTTAAAATTCCATGAAGGTTTTTAAAAGTTTTTCATTTTTAATCAATTTAAACCTTAGACTATATTCTCATATGTCTGGAAAAATTAAGTTCATTAATCAATCAGTTATAAACACAGATATATAATACAATTATTTCAAAATTTGACTCTGAATAATTATGTGTCTTTCTATACAATATATATAATTATTGTATAGCAATATAATATTTCCCACAGAAAGTAACCAAAAGTTAGCATGCAATAAATTCCAATATTGCTTTAGTGCAATAAATCTTCAAAATTCATGAAGTCATCAACATCAAAATTTTAGTTCAAACCAATTTTTACTTTCAAATATTATATTTCTATACAATAAAAGGGTTATTGCATGAATATTGTGGAATATTTTCCCTCGTAGAATATATATATGCTGCACTTGCAAGCTCTTGCAATATAAAATTCTACTCGGGATAATATTCCCAATATTCATGCAATAACCCTATATAACTATCTTTTGATAATAACAGGAAGTCCAGGATGTCTAAATACATAAGCTATTGTTCTCGATCTGTGGAGTTTTTCACTCATGCCTTTAAATTTCTGCTAGAAAAAATCCATCATTTATTGATTGATTTACCTGAAGAAAAATATCCGATATCTACTACACAAATGAAAATACATGTAATAACTCACATAGTCACATAATTAACTGCATGTGATGGTACATATTTATCCAATTATATATAATGTGAACACTGATTAAAACTTTTGAAGTTGATTTTTGTTTGTTTGTTTACTCATAGAATAAGAATGCCTTTAATAGTTTTAACCTTGTCATTTCCAGTTTTCATTTGCCAAACACATAAACAAACAAAATTTTAAGGGAGTTCACTTGTCATGTTTGGAGATTTTTGTCAGATTTTCAGAATCCTCTGGTTTTATCCATTTGAAGGCCTTAAAAAAAATATTGCCCATTGACCCCCATTTTTCTCTTTATAAATCTTTAACATGTATAATGATAAGCCATTTTTTAAAGTCTTATAAAATTTTAATTATTTTTTAATATTGTCAGTGATAAAGCAATAAAAAGTCAAGAGAGAATATTTTCCCGCCAAAATTTCATTGGCTATAGCTAGCTAATATCTCAAAAACAGGCTCATTGACCTATATATATATATATTTCTCTTTTGATACCTTTATTAATTCCCTATCAATATAAACTAGTGTTTTGAAGTCAATTATTTTGAAACTGAGAAGCGAACTCCTTTAATATGGATAAGGCTGAACTTTTGTCAGAAATCAACTTTTAATGTTTAAATTAGTGTAGTTTATATTGGACAAATTGAACATATATAAGTTAGATATTGAATATAAACAATTTTACATGCAAAAATTATAAGTTTGTGAGCTGATGCATATTGTATATACATATTAAATAGTTTCTATACATACTGTGACTGCATAGTTTGCTTTTCTTGCTTCAGAACTCTAATATCTTCTGATAACCTTATTAGTTCCTTGTCTTTGGTTTCTAGAGCTCTGTGAATTGAAAAAAAACCTTTGTTTGATAAATATGTATCATGCATATTCAAGTACATTTTATGTACAATGCTTATGTACATGTATATAGTGTTTTCTGTATGACTTTCAATTAAGACATTTATGGCCATATAACATGTATAACACATCATCATCAACACAAACTAATATACGCACCACACTACATAGTCATGAGAATAGATCTATTTGAATAAAAATCCCACACAAGAGTTAAATTTCAAATGTTCAAAATTTGAAATGAGGGAACTTAAAATATTTATGAGTCATAATGACATACTTCAATGACTTTCAAGATCAACAGTTTCTCCCAACAACTGCTTACCAATTGATGCACCTTAAATAAGGGATGTTTATATTGTAAACTCCTTTTTTGTTTTTTAATTTTGGCCAGTTATTCATAGTCCTCTGGTTAATCCATGTAGTCTTTTGTAGTGCCATATATACATTTAAACATTTTCCCCCAAAACCTCTAATTTTATATTCTTATTTCAATATTGCATGTATTGAAAATCTTATAAAATCCTTTTTATTATTTCAGTTTTTGAAGGAAAAAGTTGTCATTGTAAATTTATGTATAAAAAATCAAGAGAGAATCACTGACTTACCGCCAAATTTTCAATGGCTTAAATTATATCTTGAAAACAAGCACACGGACCCATTATTTTTTAAAAAGCTTGTTATTTTGAACCAGAGTAGTGAACATACTTAAATGCAGTTATGGTTTGCTTCAATCTGTAGTCGCTGTGCACTGGCTAATTCTTATGTCATACTTTATGCAGTCTGTTTTACATGTACAGCTGTATAATGTTTTCTATCAGTTTTTTGGAAGATGAATAGTAAATATATGTTATCAGTCGTTATTGTGTACCTTCGAAGAGTTTCCTGGCACTGTTTGTTTTCCGACTGTAAATCTTCTATCTTTATCTTCTGAACAGAACAGTTTGGACATAGGCTGAAAAAACAAAAGAACATTGTAATCATTGTTTAATGGACATAATTAATTGGTCCATCAGTAAAAAAAATATTTTTTTGCAATTACATGAATAAATTTTGTACAAGAAATGGAGGCATCATATTCATGATATTGTTAATGATGTTATTTGTGTATTTTTCAAGTAAAAATATTTGGTCTGGATTCTTGCAATACCTTGCTAATATAAACATGACACATCTTTAATATGAATTTCATGAAATCTTACACATGTAACATGTCTAACAAGACAATTAACATAGGTGTGAGAGTATTTATAGCAGTGTTCTCCCAAAATATTTCATACAACATTGATGGTAAACAAGGAAATTTGAGATACCATCTTGCATGGGGGTTTCATTGGGGGGGGGGGGGGGGGGGTTCCAATCCCGGATCCTGCTTACTGTTTTGTCAGATTCCTGTATCCCACTTACACTACATGTATGTATGTAAGCAATTCTCATTTTTTTGTCATTTCCCGGGTCACGCTAGACCTCATTTCCCGTTTTCATGACTCAATGATTCGACTTTCATGTCTCACGCTTACAAAAAAATCGGTAATCCTGTGACACCCCATGAGACCCACTTGCATTGTCTTGTCTCTCAAAATCAGTAGCATAGCACAAATGTATTTTATACAATAAACATTGATAAAGAAAGGGAAATTGTCAAATCTTCATTTTGTACCTGTTTCCAATCTTTGATTCCATATATTCCAGAACTTCTTGGTACAAGAATTTATCTTCAAAATATGGAATTTGTGCTTCATTGGGTTCTTCAGGTATATTAACCAATATTTGAATATCACTATCAATTGATTTATAACTTGAATAAAATGTCACATCATGTTTCTCCAACAAAACATTCTCAAGTTCTGATAATATTTGTAAGTATTGCTTATGAACTGAGTCTGTGCTGTCAAGAAATGCTTTTAAATTTTCTTGCTCATTCTGTTCATTGTCCTGGACTTCAGTTGCTTTAATAATTTTCTTTGATTCTATAAATGCCTGAAGATCTTTGCTGACAGATTCAATGTGTTCAATACATTGTTTGCTCTTTACATGGAGTTGTTCATAGTGATGTGTCTTGATTTTTTCTTGCAGGCTTGCTATTTCGTCAATTTTCAATTTTAATTCTTCAATATTTTCTTTTGCTTTTTCTCTTTCCTTTACTACAATTTCGGTAATTTGTGAGAAGCGGTGTGTGAAATGTGTAGATGTAACACAAAGACTACAGATAAAAGCATCGCATTGAACGCAGTAGAACAGAAACTCTTTCTCGTGTTCTGTACACTGAGACTTTTTGTTGACAGTTGAAAGATCTATTGTATTAATATCTGCGACTGTGTGTCCTCTTAAAGATGGAATTTTACCGTGCTTTTTGCAACATATTGTGCATAAAGATTGCTGACATTCATAACAATAGTATGCTCCATTCTGTTCATCACACAGTGAACATTTCTGAGCCGAAACCTGTGCCATTTCAGGGGGACAAAACAGTACAGGGAATGGAAACTTAGATTGTATACGTTTGGGTACGTCAACGTTTTCTATACATTAGCCTCCTGTAAATAAGAGCACCTCCAGGTGGGTTTTTTTTATATATATAAATCACTATTCCCGAGTTCTCTGATTTTAAAGAATCAAACCGTTAAAGTTGCAATGATGATTTATTTGACATTCTACACATGAAACATTTGTAATACACTATAATTAAAGCATACAAGTTTACGGGAGTGCATGGTGGTGCGTTAAATAGCTTAAATATGCTTAGCTGGTTACCTTATAAACTAAGTGTTTATATTGTTGCTTCTGTAATAGTTTTCACTGGTGTATCGTCTGCTACCGGGTTCGGAACTGCCGGTCACCGGGATCAGAGTACTTATATTAAACCCTAAAATGTCCCGGCCGGGTTCAGTCACACATTAGTCACAATGTCTGAAAAATATACAACATATAATATAGAGATAAGATAAGATACTTTATTTTCCAATTATGGGCCCCAAAGGGCATAAACATTACAACATCAATAATTTTTTCATAATACAATACAAACAATGAGATAAATAAAAAAAAAAGTTAAACGAGAACTTTTTAAGTTCTTAAAGAATACGTAGATAAAGAATCTATAGTATGTTTTTTTTTTTAATACTAATGCATTTTATTGCAAGTGTGGTTGATATAGATAACAAACAAGTAGCCCAAAAAGAAAAAAAGAAAAATAGATATCCACATATGTATAGTACACAAAAAGTTGGATCAATTAAATATATAATAATTAGCCAAAAAGAAAGTAGAAATTAAACATGTCCATGACTCATCCTGTGTCAGCAGCAAATAGGAAAGCATTATGGTTTCCTAAAGGCAGCTGACACCAGGGGGCGATACCTTATGGGCCATAGGCATGTAAAATGTGTGTAAATGTCTCTTTCCTACCTGTATCAAAAGCAAACAAGGAAGCATCATAGGTAACTTGAATGCAGTTGATACCAGGGGACGATGCCTCAAGGATATAAGAGAACATTTGAATAAATAATATATCTTAACAATTATTTTTTTTTTTAATCGGCTAGTATGTTTGTGATATTCAGATGAATATAATTTTCTATGTCCAATCAAATGTATATACACACATAGATTTCCTTTAACTAATCTTCACTAAGGAAGATGTTTGTATATAAAATTACATATTATTTTAAGTAACTCAACATTTTCTACACTAAATAGCCAGATAATTTTGCTTTGACTGTTCATATGATTAAAATAAGAATTATATTGTGCAATACTAGCTAACATACAATTTCTATCATCCTCAAATTTGTTACAATCAAATAGAAAATGAGCCTCATCTTCGACAGTATTGGAAGAACATTTATTACATATTCTGTTAATTCGGGGAATACCCTGATATCTACCTAATTCTATTTGTAATCTATGAGAAGATACACGTAATTTAGTAAAACTTCTTCTAAGTTCAAAATTCTTGATCAATGTTAGATATTTTTCAAAACCAAAATTTGTTTTATATAAAAGGTAGGTTTTCAGTTTACTGTCTGAAAATTTATCTATTTGTTTTTTCCAACAGCTAATAAACAATATTGATAGCTTGGTTTGTATATATTTCTTAAATTTGTATAAGGATTCACAAAATGGAGCATTTATGGCATTTGTATAGTCAATACCAAGTATTTTAAAAACAACATTTATTGAACCATACCATGATGTTATATTCATGTGATGTAGTGTCTTTGATTGTGTATATGCCTCTTTTAATAGAGGAAAATTATCACCTAAATTCTCTAATCTATACCAGTACAATAACATTCCTTTTATAATATACATAATATACCCAATGTAATAAAACAACAACAATGAGTTTTCTCTTACCTATACTGTCAAAAGTATAATTCATTATTAAATTTTGTTGAACTTTCTTTTTTTTTTTTTAAGCAAGTAGCCAATTCAATTATTATTCTCATTTAAATTAAATTATTTTACAACAGAACCTTCAATCAAGCTTATGGAAAGATCATTCAATCACATAGTAAACAACTATAATGAATAAAACAATAAATATAACAATGTCAATTTCAAATGTTCACATGAGTCAATCCATAATCACTCGGCTATTGTTCAGTCGGGAAAAGATATTGCTGTCTCCATTTAGTTTCTTTAATTTCTCTTTTCAGTTGTCTGTTTTCTGCCTCAAGGTCTCTCCGTAATTTTCTTTCTTGTTCATATTTTGTACCTTCTTTTCGGACCTCTTCTAATTTTTGCTTAACAGCTTCTCTTTGTCTGGAGAACTGATCGATACCAAGACACAACCATCGTATGTATCCCTCTAATTCCTCTTTGGCTTGGGGGATGGGCGGTAAAACAAGTGGTTGAAGCTCCAAACTTGATGTTTGGCAAGATCCATCTGTAAACTGTGAGTTGGCAGCAATACCGAAAGATGTGTTATAATCTATGATTCTAATGTCAGAGGCGGTAGCTATAGATGGAGCATTTTCCCGGTGACGGTAATCTTGAAGACTTATAACATTACTGGATGGATTTTTGGAAGGTACAGTAACTGTGTACTGTGGTTCTTCTTGATAAACAGATGTGTTAGTAGTGGCAGCAATGAGAGATGAAAAATACGGGACAGTAGGAATGGAGTTAGACACAGCAGTGGATGTAGTTGTAGTGCTGGTTGTGGCAATAGATGAGGTATTGATGGTGGACTGAACAGGTGGACAAGAGGACGTCGCGGAAGCAGTAGACGGAACTGATTTAATAGTTCTGCCTTTAAATATCAGGAACCCTGGATCAATGTATCCCCTGTTCTCCATGACAGTTTTTTCACACTTGCAAGTAAGATTTTCTACTCTTAACCTATCTTCTTCTCTGTGGACTTCTTTAAGGTGTGTTTTCATGTCATATCTTCTCCTGCATGTGACCGTACAATTCCTAACACTGCAGTGGTATTTTATGCTGGTCTGCACATGCTTTTCTGTCCAGTGCCTAGCGTATTTACATTTGGAGGTAAACCTCCCAGCTGTACATCCTTCAATTGGACACTTCATCGCGCCACCTGTTGTGAAAAAGAATTCAATCTTCTCTATCGAATCATCCTGGTCATCATGGTTCTCCATATCCTCTGCCACAACCTGTGTTGCCACCTCAAACTCAGTTGTTTGAGCTACTTCTTGATTTTGAATTGCAGCTAAATCAGTATCTAAATCCTCCTCGTTGTAATCTAATAGATTGAAATATTCATCTGCTATGTCCATCCCTTACTGAAAAATCAGCCTTCTGGCGAACTGTTGCGGCAGATCTGCCGCAAACACTGCGGTAAGGTTGCTGCAAATAGTTTGCGGCAACTTCACCGCGACTTTTTACCATGCAAATGAAGGTTGCGGCAGACTTGCCGCAAAGTTTGATAGCCTTATATAGTTTCTGGTGAACTTCTGGCGAATATTTGTGGTGAACCTCTGGCGAACTCTGATAGCCTTATATAGTTTGTGGCGAACTTCTTATGGAAAGCCAACGGGGTCAAAATTCTTAATTCGTAACTTGTCAATTCGTAACTTGTAACTGTGTAATTTCTAAATTGTTAATTCGTAAATTGTTAATTTGTAACTTGTTACTGTGAAATTCATAATGCTTAATTCGTAAATTGTCAATTTGTAACTTGCACCTTTGTAGTTTCAACATTCTTAATCGGTAAATTGCCAGTTTGTAACTTGTAACTGTGCAATTTCATATATAATGCTTCATTCGTAAATTGTCAATTTGTAACTTGTATCTTTGTATCAAAATTCAACATTCTTCATTTGTTAATTGTCAATTTGTAACTTGTAGATTTCAAAATTCTTCATTGGTAAATTGTCTTTTTGTATATTGATGTTTTGTGACTTGTAACATGTGACTTGTCGATTCGTGATTTGTCGATGTGTGAAATGTCGAAGTGTTAAATGTCATCGTTGTATTATGCTAACGATCATTATGACGACAGATGGCGCTCGGGTTCTTCTTCTGTGTATAATCCTCCTGTAAATCGGAGAACCTCCATGTGGAAAATATACCTAAATAATTTTAATCCATTTATTACAGCAAATGCGTCTAAAAAAGCAAAACAAAAATTGTATGTTAACAGGATCACAGTTTTATTTTGTTTACTGACGTGGACTTTCGTTCGAGAACGGAAACTATATAAAAAAAACATCCCGACTAGTTCAGTCTCTCAACCGGCGTAATTGATCTCTCCTAATTACGGGGTTAATAAAATAGTCGTTGGTCAGTGGAATATTGCGACTGGATTATTCATGTATATACAACAAGGAGATGTGGTAATAAACCGTATGATTGCCAATGAGACAACTATCCACCAACGCGAAGTACAAATAAAGTCGATGTAAGCACTGTGAACTATAGGCAACCTACGGCCTTCATCAATGACAAAACCTAATACCATATAGTCCGCTTTAAAAGGCTACATCATTACTGAAAACCCCATGCAGGTACTAGTAATAAACGATTTCTATTAATCATAAAATGCTATTATCGGACCATATTATTCTGACAGGAAAGGGCTGACATATATATTCTATTCTGCTGTTGTCGGTTATATGGTCGGGTTGTTGTCTCTTTGACACATTCCCCATTTCCATTCTCAATTTTATGTATTAATATATATGCCTGCTGAATTTTTCTGGTCAAGAAGCTTAAAAATTGCCGCTACCAGATTTCCTACAATAAAAATGTACAACCAAAGAGACCAAAATATTCACGAGTCCCTCGATCTCAACAGCTGGCTGCTTAATGCCTCGTACTCCCGATATAAACCCCACCTGGTGCCACACCTCTTTATAACACGGCAACCTTACTAAATCTAACATGTTGTCAATCGTTAATTAACTGAAATGATTCACGCTGTTAATCAATATACCTATTTTTTTTTGAAAATTGCATGTTAAATATAAAATGAAAATCATTTGCAATGAACTCGTAACAATATAATCCTAATATCCTATTGACAAACCAGGTTGTATTCCGCCTGGCTCTTCTGTCGAGCAGTCAGCCAGGATCCCAGGCTATCATTTTACTCTAAAAATGACCAAATACATACTCCTTTCGCCAAACCCCAAATAATGTGCAAATATTTTCGTGGAGTAATAAAATTAAACAACCTTAGTGAGCGCGCTCACATGCCCCACATTGTCACTGGAGAAATAAAATAACTGTAAGAAAAAAAATTGTTTCATAATTTCCTCTCGATATGTACATCTACACAGTATGTCCTTATTATCTACAAGGTTTCATGAAATTCTGTGGTGTGGTTTCAGAGGAGTTGCGACGATAAACTGTTGCAGAGGTATATCGAAGCACATAAGTTCAAAGGGGCGTAACTTCTAGAATTTCTTGTCGATATGCAAATCTACTTACTTTTTTTAGTAGTATGTCCTTATTATCATGAAATTCTGTTGTGTGGTTTGAGAGGAGTTGCGATGACAAGAAACAGGACCGACGGACTGACGTACGGATGGACGGGTCAAAACATTACACCCTCCGCAACTTCGTTGCGTGGGGTATAATTAGTGTAAGCATATATAAGAGATAATTGATTTTTCATGCAAAAGGCGATATGGCAAGATATTTTTTCTGACAAGTCAGAGGGAGAGGGCGTCAATTTGTTTAAAAGTGTGAGTATTAGGAAGGGGGTTTGAGATTTCAAAAAAACACTGGCCTTTGTTAGTCTTGTATGATTTTAAGTTTTTGTTTCTTGTGTATAATTTGGAGTTCAGTATGACGTCCGGTATCACTGAACTAGTATACATATTTGTTTAGGGGCCAGCTGGAGGACTCCTCCGGATGCGGGAGTTTCTCGTTGCATTGAAGACCCATTGGTGGCCTTCGGTTGTTGTCTGCTCTATGGTCGGGTTGTTGTCTCTTTGACACATTCCCCATCTCCATTCTCAAATTTATGTAGGTGACGCGTGTAGTAAAAAATAAACAGTTTCATAGTTAAACGATTATGGTCATTAAAAAATATATAGAGGGGACACCTCCTAGTATATTTCTATCTTGTACCATGATCATTTTAGATCTGTATTTGTTGGAGAACGTAGTGGATACAATACCGGTTTGAATACAACGGTAGAGAGAGCGCCGTCGATGTATTGACGGTGCACGAGCGTAGTTTCTGAACGGCTGTCAACGCTCGGTGTACGCACTACGCTTCTTCAATTTGGTTCTTTTCGAATACTGTTTTTACGAAAAATAAGTTAGAATATTGTTGTATTTTACTCGTTGAGATCTCAAAACACTTAGTGTAGTTTTTTATCTGCATGTTTGTTCACAACATTTCTTGACTGATAATTGTTAAATCGGGTCCTTGACAGCAATTAAGTGTTCTTTTTTTGACGAGCTTTTGTTTTTAAATTGTCTGGTTCTATAGCACTGCGACCACCTCGTACAGAAATATTAGCTTCTGACTTGAGCGTCTTGTCTGTATGTCTTGTAGTTTCAGTTTGGTGAGCGTGTTTGAGACGCAACCAACTTCTCTGGATTTGTACTCTCCTGTTATAAATCTCGCAGGTTGTTGCTGTATTCTTTCAAGCTTATTGATGATTGTAGATGTGAACTGGTCCCATACTATTGACGATATGATATCCCATAATTGACCTGACCATTTAAATATATGCGTTTTTCTCGCATTCCGGTTGGCAATATCTCAAATTTTAGGGCCTCGATTAGTTTTCTGGTTCCTTTAGATTTTATTACAAAATGGTGCATATTCAACACAGTTTTGATATATAGTATACATTAACTGAGTGACTCATTTAAAAAAAAAATCATTCAGTTTGTTTTACAAAGTACTTATATGATATCATTTTTTATAGATATAGGAAGATGTGGTATGAGCGCCAATGAGACAACTCTCCATCCAAATAACAATTTATAAAAGTAACCCATTATAGGTCAAGATACGGTCTTCAACACGGAGACTTGGCTCACACCGAGCAACAAGCTATAAAGGGCCCCAAAATTACTAGACTAAGTGTAAAACCATTCAAACGGGAAAACCAACCGTGAGTCTAATCTATATAAAAAAACAAGAATCAAGAAACACGTATAAATTACATAAACAAACGACAACAACTGTACATCAGATTCCTGATTTATGTTCATAACTCAGGAGCTAAATAAATAAAGACTGTTCGCCCATTTGTTTCTTGTATTAAAACATATCATTAGATAACATTCTTTTCTAAAATTTTAATATTGAGATTATAATATTAATGAATGATGGTTGTCAAACAATTTCTGCCATTTACAATGAGTCCAAAATTTGCGGGCCCAGGACAATATTAGTATTTTTCCAGCACCGTCTTATATTTCATGCTTTTAGTCTTGTTTTGACCCGGTTGAATATTAAGTAGAAATTTCTTGCCAAGTGACAGTAATATATTTGCGAAGTTGATAAGGAAGCCCGTTCCAGCGACACATCTATATACCTTAATAAAGGAAGTGACACACCTCATTGCAGGTTTGGTGACCAGTACAGTAAACAAATATGTTTATACGAGGTTACCTCAATATAAAACCGAGTCCTTGTTATACATGCCATATAAAACAAACAATAAAATTGAGAATGGAAATGGGGAATGTGTCAAAGAGACAACAACCCGACATTGAAAAAACAACAGCAGAAGGTCACCAACAGGTCTTCAATGTAGCGAGAGATTCCCGCACTCGGAGGCGTCCTTCAACTAGTCCCTTAACAAATATATACTAGTTCAGTGATAATGAAGATGTGGTATGAGCGCCAATGAGACAAATTTCCAAATTGTACACAAGAAACTAAAATTAAAATAATACAAGACTAACAAAGACCAGAGGCTCCTTACTTGGGACAGGCGCAAAAATGTTTATGATATCTCAACTCCCCCCCCCCCCCCCCCCTTTATACCTCTAGCCAATGTAGAAAAGTAAACGCATAACAATACGCACATTTAAAATTCAGTTCAAGAGAAGTCCGAGTCTGATGTCAGAAGATGTAACTAAATTTATTTATCTATTTGTTATCTTTTATAAGTATGCGCTGTACATAATTGATTTAAACTCCTTTGGTATATATTCCATATGGCGGTGCTCCTACTTACAGGAGGATTATACACAGAAGAAGAACCCGAACGCCATCTGTCGTCGTAATGATCGTTAGCATAATACAACGATGACATTTAACACTTCGACATTTCACACATCGACAATTCACGAATCGACAAGTCACATGTTACAAGTTACAAAACATCAATATACAAAAAGACAATTTACCAATGAAGAATTTTGAAATCTACAAGTTACAAATTGACAATTAACAAATGAAGAATGTTGAATTTTGATACAAAGATACAAGTTACAAATTGACAATTTACGAATGAAGCATTATATGAAATTGCACAGTTACAAGTAAAAAACTGGCAATTTACCGATTAAGAATGTTGAAACTACAAAGGTGAAAGTTACAAATTGACAATTTACGAAGTAAGCATTATGAATTTTACAGTAACAAGTTACAAATTAACAATTTACGAATTAACAATTTAGAAATTACACAGTTACAAGTTACGAATTGACAAGTTACGAATTAAGAATTTTGACCCCGTTGGCTTTCCATAACTTCTGGCAATGTTTGCGGTGAACTTCCGGCAAATTTTCAAAGCCTTATATAGTTTGCGGTGAACTTCTGGCAAATTAAGTGATAATGATGCCCTATGACTACCTTTATATGTTATTTTTTTTTTCAAAACTGTACGTCTTATTCAAAATGATGCACATGTCATGCATGTGGATCAAACTTAATTATTATGACCAATAACTGATATTTACCTGCTCACCTTCTGATCAAATTACATTTTTAAAGAAATGTGAAGGAGAGAAATAAAAGTTGTGACCACAATAAAAACAATGTAGGCCATGGTACATGTATATTTATTAATTTACTCAGTGCATAATTCAGAATCAGCTGATTAATTTCTTAACAGATTCATATGTATGAAAAAATCAAGAACAGATCTGTCTTTATAAGGCCAATTATAAAGAAACTGGGATTAACATGATTAAGGCATTACAACATTAGGCATAAAATCATATCTAAAATATAAATCTGACAAATGTGATTAAACAATATAGTCAATTGCAAATTGTTTTGAAGACCTTTCCTGCAAAACATCATTATCCACAAAGTTTAAGATTACAACTGTAATGATATTTCTCTAAGGGCAATAAGAGTGTAAATTAACACAATCGTTATTTCAAAATGGGGGTTCTTTGACATAATTTTTATACCAATAATAGCAAATTAACATGCAAAAACTGTCTAAATTAACTTACAAAGAGATGATCAATGATGCATGGCCTGTTCCAGGAACTAATTGAATCATATATAACTCAGACATCTATCATATATAACATCCATTTACTTTTAACATGAAAACACCAACATTAAAAACTCCCTCCTATTTCAAATTCAAAGAAGCAGGAAGTCTGATTTTAGTGCAGGGAGCATGCTCAGTATGCTATAAAGTTTGCGGCGAAGTTCCAGCAAACTTTAGGACTCCTTTAAAGTTTGTTTACAAAGTTCTTTCAAATTTAAGAAAGTTAAGAGTTTGCGGCAACCTTGCGGCAAACTTTAACATATGTTTGCCGAAAGGTCGCTGCTAGCGGCGAACACTGGTGAACAACTTTCAGGTCTTCTGGCGAACTAAAAAGATTGCCGCAAGGTTGCTGCAACCTTACCGCAAGGTTGCAGCAATGTTTCTCTTTTCATAAGGGATGTTCTGCAAGAGAAGAATGTAAGAACATTCAAGATATTGGTTTATATATTTTTATTTGATATTGTTATATATGTTTAATTGTAGGTTAACTCATATAGACTATGTCCGACTGGAAGCCCATTGCTTCCTGTAGAATTCCAAAATTCTACACATGACTAATCATTTAGTCAAAATTTTCCCCTACCATCCAATGGTAGTAAGTTTTCATGTTCAACCTGCACATCACCGAAAGCTTTTGGCCCATGGTATTATGTTAATGTGCTTGTGTACATAAACACTTATTAAAAGACACCTCAGAGATATGAGTTACTCTAGCCAAATGTTACATATAACAATGCCAACAAAAATGTTGGAATATAAAAAATGTTATTGTGTGCATTAAATTGTATGTGGTGTACATATGCATTATGGTGTATATGGAATTCTTGGTTTTATTAAACGCCCTCTTGTTGTGTATTGAGGTTTTGGACTGACAACAGATGTTGCTTCAATAGATTCGTTGGTTTCAGTTTTATTTAATAATGTTTCGACTTCATTGTCAAAATGAACGGTAACATCTCCAGATTCAGTTTCGGTGTAGTCTTGTCCAGTTATATCGACAGTTGTCAATTGATTTATGTATCCGTCGCCGACTACCGATTTTAAGTGATTAACATGAACAATTTTTGATTTCCCTGTAGCGCACGACGTTATCTGATACGTTATATCAGACAGTCTCCTGGTGACATTGTACGGACCTGTCCATCCTAACCCTAGTTTAATATTTGCCTGAGGTGGATACCAACACCAAACGAGTTGGTTAATTTCAAACGTCCGGGTTTTAAGTTTCACGTCATAGTATCTTTTATTTGTTTGAAAACTTGATTGCATGTTTTCATGCGCAAATTCGTATGCCCTTTGTAGCGCATCTTTTACCCATTCTACATACTGTACAGGACACTCAGTTCCTGTACTTTTGGGCGGAGCGCCGGCAATTACGTCTATTGGCAGAGAAATTTCTCGCCCGAGCATGAGTTTATTAGGGGTGCATTTTGTGCTCTCATGTATTGCAGCCCGGTATGCCATCATTACGTAAGGCAAATGATCATCCCAATTAGAACGGTTCTCGTCGACATACATGGCAAGCATAATCTGTGCGGTTTGATTATAACGTTCGACCATTCCATCGGATTGGGGATGATATGGCGTAGTGCGCGATTTTTCAACTCCTAACAACTTACAAATTTCGGCGAAAAGCACCGATTCGAACTCTCTCCCTTGGTCTGTATGAATTCTTGTTGGAGTACCGAAACGACAAATAAATTCAGTGGTTAGTTTATCAGCTACCGTTAGTGCCGTATGATTTGGAAGCGCGAATGCTTCTTTCCATCTTGAGAAATAGTCGCCAATAACCATTATGTAGTTATTACCGCTATCCGTTTCTGGGAGTGGACCCATTATGTCTATTGCTATACATTCCAACGGACCGTATACCGTGCAATGTTGCATTGGAGACTTTCCAATGCCAGGACCAGGTTTTGATCTGGCGCAAGGACCACACGTCTGACACCAACGAATGACATCGTTTGTCATTCCAGGCCAATAAAAACGAGAACGCAATTTCCCCAGTGTTTTCTCTCTCCCAAGATGGCCAGCCGTTCGATTGTTATGCAATTGCTGCATAATTTGTAGTCGTATAGCTTTTGGCGCTACAAGTTGAAGAAAAACTTTGTCATCTATTCTTGTATATCTACGGTAAAGTAAGCCGTTTTCGATACTTAGTTGGTCCCACTGTCTCAGCAAGGTAACTAAATCTTGGTTTTGGCTCCGTATACACGGTTTTGTGTTATTTTGTTCTAAGTAGGAAATAACTGTACTGATAGTTTCGTCTTCCATCTGCAATTTTTGTAATATCGGCGGTGTCCATTGTTCTAACCAATTTGATTCGCTGGGTCCCAATAATTCATTATTTAGCTCATATATAATGATATTATATAAATAAAGAAGACATCTAGCGAAAGCGACCACCATTACATACCATTCGTTGAAGAGCTACATGTATAATGTCAAAAATACCTATTGAAATAAATAGCTAAATCCATCTAAAGCCAACTTTCTCTAAGGGAGTTGAAACCTTAGTTTCTAAATAATTAATAAATTTATACATGTTATAGGCGGACAACTTTTAGTAAAGTTTGTTAAGGGCATACGATACAGTTACAGGGGAGGTAATGACGTTGCTAACGTAAAATGTTATTTTTGCGACGTCAAACTATGACATATCGAGAAAAGATGCATTTTTCGACTATTTTTTATCATCCAAACTGATTTAATTTGAAAAAGAGTAGTCACTACATGGACCCCTATTTTTTAAAACGACATTTTGTTTCATTTTGCAGGGAGATTATGTGGACCAAATTTTATAAAACTGTAAATAGTGGATTTTTTTTAACTTTGATAAATATACAGCAAAAAAATACGATTTTTTCTTAATTGATGACCATTTGATAAATATTAGTTATTTCTGAATAAAAAATGCATATTTTTTAGGATACTTATAAATAAAATACAAAAATTAAGTAAAACAAAAAAGTTATGGCTTTCTTTCGAAAGAGAAAATACGGCCACAAATCCGAATTTTGAGCAAATATACAAAATTTCGACCTCATTTAACTCAAAAAGTAGCACATGAAGGTATATTTTTTAATACATATTTGATTTGAGCAGGAAAAACTAGCCTATATGGAAATTTTCATCAAACTGTAAATACAGGATCAAAACTGTATCGTATGCCCTTAAACTACTCAGTGCCGGGCCGATGATACCCTCTGGAACTGATAGTTCACCAGCAGAGGTATCGACCCAATGGTGTAAAAAATTGAGAACAACACGTTTAATAATTTCTTGCGTCCGAAGCGCTTTTCTGGAGTTACCTTCATCAGGAACGCTCAAAGCCAAATATTTGAAATCCGAAGATATATAAGTACCGAAACCGTTGAAGAGCTATATGTCAAAAATACCTAAAATAAATAGCCAAATCCATCTAAAGCCAACTTTGCCGGAGGGAGTTAATTGAAACCTTAGTTTCTATATAATTTCAAAATAAATATTATGTTTATAAAATGTCTTGATTTTGTTTTGCATTGACACTTTCGACATACAACCTTTTGAAATGACAGACCAAATAGAATATCGCGGAAATTCCCCATCCCAATTTTAGATCAACTTGCAGAATTCTTTTTAAATTTTAAACGCAACAGCAAAACATCCTCAGTGATAGGCACGAAATCACTATGCAACCGAAACGGTAAATAAAATATGGAAAGTCAATTCTTCCTCTCCAAAATCATAGATAGAAACAATGAAGACCATGGGAATGAGTTTTTTAAGGGTTATGTGTCGGGAAGGTTTGATTGAAGATTCTAATATAACGTGCTGCATTAATCGCTTTGTGAATAAAACCATGCTCTAAATGCAATAAAATTTGTTTGCACATGCGTATATTGACTTCTCACAGAATAATGAATTTTAATATATTTGACTAACTTAAAACACTTACGACCTCTTAAATGATGCACATGTTGTTACTTATTCATTTATTATGATTGTAGCGTGTTGCATTTTGAAATACTAAAGTAGTTTTGCTTCGCATTGTGTTTAATGTAGTTAAACTTGCACCAAAAAGGGATGACTATATAACTTTTACAAACTGCGTCATACGTGGTGGCCAATTCTGTCCTCAAGTAAAATGATTGCCTGTCAAGGCTTAGTCTGAGCGAATATCAATTGATGATGGATGATCAAAGTTTTTAACTATCTTGACTGGTTATACAGCCGTCGCACGGACGTTACAATGAATGTCAATTCAAATTCTGTTTCCGATAATTCATCAGGATAACTTAAACCGAGAAGGTGTATCAAGGAAAAGTTGAATAAATGAATATTCCTTAAATACCGGCATTGCAGAAACATAAAAGTTTAAAAAAGGCTAAGACGGTTAAATTAATAATCCTTACTTGTATCTTAATAATTATGTTTAAATCAAATTAAACTTAACATAAACATGTTAGTAATACTATTAAATACTGCATCTGTACAAATTAAGGGGATTATTTTTTAACCTTTTTTTGGCTAAAAAAACATAAAATATATGTAAATTGTACTAATTTAACGGTTTCTGACGTGGACCTGTACATTTTGTAGTAAATGCGAAAGGGTTGGACATTCATTTTTGCCGTAAAATTGTAAAATTACTGGTTTGATCTAAAGCTATGTACATATATTTGATGTGGAATTTGTTGTTCAAAAGTGGACTTGGTGAAATCTCCCAAGCCATTCTGCAAATGAAATAGAGGTCAGAACTGTCATATGAAGAATGCATTGCGAATTTGTGACTCGCACCCCATATGCATACGACCATACATACTAATGTAGTTGATGTTTTACTTTATTTATGCACAAAGTATCTAGTGATAATGTCTAAGCCATAGGGTTAACCAACAACATCTTCCTCGGATTTCGACAAGACAAATCGTCAATGATTGTTTTTGTAGTCCAGTTTAATGTTTTTATGAACATACAAAAGCAACAGGGCATTTAAACGTTCTTTTTCCATTGTATGCGGGGCAGAAGGTTTTAATATATTTTAATGACGAGTTTACTCTTTCCGTGTGGAACTTGATGTTACGCAGGTCAATGAAAGTAGACTCTGTTTGGAAGATCCTTCTACACACTCTAGGGTATGTTACGGTAGACGTTAATGTAGACGGTTTGTTGGTCTGGTCACGCCATAACTCGTTCCAGAGTCGAAACTCCTGTCTAAAAGAATCAGGATATGGCATGTCAGCTTCATAATAACAAACAATGTCGTTGATAGCATCATCCGATGTTTGGTGAATAATGCTTGGAATCAAAGCCAATTCCCTTACAACGGAAACAACTAGCATGTTCACCAAACAGAATATTGAACTGTTGAATCATGGAGTCTAAAAATGGTAGAAAACCGCACGTCGAAAAACACTTTTTTCATCGTAGGCAGGGACAATACTACGCTGGGTCTGGCGCCCGCATCGTCTCGGTGCCTTGATACCACCAATGTCGACAACTTCAGCCATCGTTGTCAAATTCCTTTTCGTTTTCCCTTTTTTTATTTGACCAAAGATTTGATGGTATCAATCATTTTATACCCTTCTACAATATCGAGTGTAGACTCTTGAAATTTTCTACTCAATCCACTAACATATCCAAAAAAGTTGTGGACGGTTTGAAAACTAACTATAAAAGTAGAATCAGTTATTTTTGTGAGTAGCCCTTTAGCGTCAATAACAGCTTTCTTGTCCCAGGTGCGTCCAACGTTAGAGCTGATTTCCTATAAACAAGATATAAATGGCTCGTACATGGTAAAAAGCTGTCGAGGGTCTCATTTTTTTCACTCCATCTTGCTCAACAGAAGTCCTTAAATTTCTGTTATATGTTATTTTGCTTAGCGCATCCCTGTTATAATTTATCTCATCTACGGCCTGTTCGAAACATCGACTCCATTTCGGAGAATACTTGAAAAATATCCCGAGCTGTTTTAAGCTATCTAACATCAATTGTATTTCTGGAAAATTGCAACATTTGCATAGTACTAGATTCAGGTTATCATGGCTAGCACAGTAATGATAAACTGTCCTTGGTGACAGTCGGATGAACTGCGCTGCACAACTAAGATTCTTACCAGACATATCGCCGGCGTCATACAAGGTCTGCGCGCAACAAAACTTGCTTTCCAATCCAGCATCCGCCAAAGCTTTGACTATCAAACCGCAAAGTGCCGAGCCTGTTGTCTCCTCTGCTTGGACAATCTCAAGCAACTTTTCTACTGGACTATGCCGTCCATAAGATATCGTATAACAATCCCGAGTAGTTTCCAATTACTAGCATCCGACACCTTATCGCATTGATATCCTAAATGTGGACCAAGCGGTTGAGCCTTTACTTCATTGACGATTGGCTGTTGGATTAACCTCTTGATGCATTATAACAATTCATTTTGAGAAGTTTTTGACGTATATATGATGCCTTTTTTGCACAATTGACTTTTAAAAGGCAAATTTTGCTTCGAAAATTACCTAAATTATTCCAGTTGGACATGTACTTGTACACCTTACAAAAATTCTATAGACCTTAACAGCTATTGCTTTTAGTATCTGAGATACGGACATGACTATATATGCACACTTAACCTTGTTCACTGATCAATGAAATGAGGTCTTAATCAAGCGAAAACTATCCGAAAGGTACGAGGACCTTGCAAGGTACTCACATACCAAATATAGTTACCTATTTAGTATTTACGTATAATATGAGATAAAGTAACATAACAAAAATAAAAAATCTTATTTCTTTTTAAATTTCAATGTAGTCACTGAACCATTAATGATGTCATGGTCATCTGACAGACTGTAAGTTTGTAACATAAGGCATCTATATACAAAGTATGAAGCATCGAGGTCTTCTACCATTATATACTAAGCTTTTAAGTCAAGAGCCGTCGGATCACTATCCCTTAGTCTCGTTTTTTTGCAACAGAAGTCGCAGTAGAGACAAACAGTTAACCGGCGATGACTGACGTTAATTGTATGGTTAGTTAGCATGACCTCGCAACAAGTTTCTTGACGTTGTTGTAAACAAGATATATATGGCTATTCAATGAAATTTACAATACGACCGAATAATTACATTAGATGTATGTTTCATTATAATATTTTATTCTGATTGGCTAACTGCACATCACGTGTTATTCCGTAAGCAGCTGCATTGCTCAATATAACTTTTCACTCATGATAACACGTGCTCCAACAATAAAGTGCTCAGGTGAATTAAATAATAAACCTATAAATCGTGTTTTCATGATCATAGCTAAAAAGTAATTATAAGTATTGAATGCTTCTTTTTGTAACTTTATAGGGTTGTTAAAGCGTTGACCGTGCGTACATTTTTAGAATGAAGCGCTTCCGCGCTTCATACAAAATGTACTTCGGTCAACGCTTTCACACCCCAATAAATTTACAAAAAGAAGCATTCAATTCTTAAATAAAGACAAATGTATGGTTGAAATGTTTTACCCACCAAGTGAAGCTCAACCAAAGGCTGCGATTAACGGCCTGAAATGACAAATTCATAAGTTGTGAATGACGGTCGAGAAATGGAGATCTAAACGCCTCACCCAGAAGACAGGTTGCAGTCGGCCATTGCACAAAATACTATGTATACTACTTTCAAATTGGCGAAACAAAAATTCCGGCTACATCCCTCTCATTAGTCTAAACTCCTTCTAAAAACATTAAGAAACATAAGAATAGTACTAGTTATTTTTAAAATAGCAAAAAAAGTTTAGGCATTGACCGAACAAGATTACGCCCGTTTTTGTACATTTAATACTTAAGTTAATTCTGTTGGAAATTTAATTTTTTCTAATAGCGAAAAAAGAGGGCAAAAATTATTGTTTTCAGCCAAGGTACTGCTTGAATTATTTTGTAGGCAAAAATAAGGACCAGACTTTTTTCTCAAAATTTTCCGCTCAGACCCCAAAACATAAAATGTTCCGTACTTAGGGAATGGTCATTATTTATCAGCTGAGGGGGTCGGTTTAAATTTTTAGTATACAATTTTATGTTGGGACCCCCCATTATTTTATAAAACCACATTATGACCCCCCCTAAGAACATAATTTCAAAAGTTTAAACCCCCCCCTCCAAAAAAAAAAAATAAAAAAAATCCCCAGTTGTGTTAAGGTTATGATTACCAGCTACATAGTAACAGGCTTTGAGAAACTCTGAGTATAACAAACAGCTTTTCTTCATGTTTTTTGTTTCTCAAAAAGGAATATTTGACACGTGCATGTAGAAAAATAGAAAAAATATACAAAAAATTGTATGTTCCAATTTATTAATTTATTTTGCTGCAACTTATAATTCTACAAATTTTGTCAGTATACCGGTAGATAAACTTTCAATACTGTCTGTTATTTTAATTCCAAGCACAGGCCCTTGTATCTTATTTTTTTTTAACCTTTGTGCCTTAAAATATCTAGTTATGAATGAGGGGGGAGGCGGGGTCAGGATTCCAATGTACAAATGATTTAGGAAGTGCAAATAAAATAACACTGATTATATGGTTCTTGTCCTTTCTTGATTAAATATGTACATGATTTATTTGAGATAAAGAAATATGAAACAAGCCAGGAACCTCTGGCCTTTCTTTGTTTTGTACAGATGTATGTTTTAATAGTTAAGTGTGTTATCAATTTTCTCTGAACAAGTACACATTTTTGTTTAGGGGCCCAAGATGAATATATTTGTTCTTTTTCCAAATCATATAGTGTTTTAGTATCATGTGTGAATGCCATGGTGCCCATCAAGTATTTTGTTTTAGTAAGGTCTGAAATTTTGATAGGAAAGAATATCGGAGAATGGGTAAAATTTACAGAAAAATGGACCCAAAAAAAAGATTAAAAAAAGAACAGCTAAAGGACACTGGTGTTCAAATGTAAAGTAAAGGAGAAAAGAGCAAAAAATACTAAAGAATAGAGAAATACTACCTTAAAAATTAAAGAATACAGAAGGGAAATACCTAATATCGAGATCATCTTTTATTGTTATTCAATTATATCTTTGTAATAATTTCATAAAATAAGTATACCTATTTTTGTAACCACGTGACAAACATATAAATAACATGCATCCTTGCTTTCATCAAAATAATTAAATATACACACCCATTTCATCTCAAGAATCACATCAAAATGATTTAAACACTATCATGACTATAGAAAGTTAATTATGCATGTCCAGAATTCTTGAAGTTTATAAGTCACTTTTTCCTGTGGTCAAAACTAGGGAGAAATGTTTCATACAGTTGTTAATTACGGAAGCCGATAAGGGCCATTCAAAAAAAAAAATTATGTCGTAATTACGACATAGCATGTCGTAATTTCGACATAACATGTCGTTATTACGACATCGCTATGTCGTAATTTCGACATAACATGTCGTTATAACGACATCGCTATGTCGTTATTTCGACATAACATGTCGTTTTAACGACATAGCTATGTCGTAATAACGACATCGCTATGTATATAAAAGAATGTGTATTATGATTGCCAAGACACTAAATGACACAGAAATTAACAACTATATGTTATCATAATGCCCCCAATAGTTAGAAAAGCCCCCGCATAGTCAGCTATAAAAGAGGGACGAAAGATACCAGAGGGAGAGGCCCCGGAATGCTGTGTGGCATACAGTGTTAACATTAATTAATTATTAGCTCCCTTGGTAAAACTCCAAATTTCATATTTAAAGTATTTCATTGTTGATTAATTTACATGATGCTTAATAAGTATATATTTGTTAATTGCATATCTTTTGCTATTTGAGTTCATTGGTTAAAGATATTTATTCATATTGTAAAGTTTAATATTTGTATCGTTGGTCAACTTCTTTGGTTACCTTCTGTGAGAAACTTATATAATTTATAGATCCTATTTAAGTCCTTCAAGGTGGAAGTGATGCAGAGTCAGTCAAGGTCTTATAAACCTTCTACTTGTTCGAACAAATATGTGTGGAATTATATGAGGACTGACATATAGTCCTACCTATAAACAAGCTCTAACTACATGCCTTCGTGTAATAAGGGTGAATTGATGTATTGATTGCTCTCTTTCGACTTTCAAACGTTGGACACGATGTTCCTACAACCTTTAGGATTTAAAACAGAATCTTCGAAATTTCATCCGCAAAACAAAATAAAAATGTTAGAAAACACGAACCAATATTAAAACAAATTCAATATATGTTTCAAATTATGTTTTTACAGCTCTTGATCATATACTAAGTAATATCTAGTATATTTGATGATTAGATTAGCAAAGCTATGTGAAAAAAACCGGATGTCCAACGTTACATTTATGAAAAACTGTTTTAAATCTTATGTATAGTGATCCTATTTCTTATTCTCTGATCTTCTTGATACTTGGCAGGAACAACGACAGGTGTCGGTTCTTTGTGGCGTTAAAGCCGTTATTTTTGCCAAATTTTATTTGACTCGGTGGCTTCATATTAAGCGGGAATAAGAAAAATGTCCAACGACGTTTTTCGTTATCTCAACGACTGAAAGTGAATTTTGTAAGTAGCAGAAAATGAATAAAAAGAGTAAGACAATAATAATATCTAACAAAAGTACAAATATTTGCCTTATTGTTCGTGAGTTCAAATATTGCTGATTCAATAAAATCTTCTCTACACAGTCGTTTTTCAAACGGTAGCCATTTCGTCCAAGTTGATATTTCATTTTTCAAAGCAGTTAACGCGTATTTTTTATAATTAATCAAAACAAAAGTTAGATACACGAAGAGTAAAAAATGCCAAGATTCTTTTCTTATTAACTACATGTTTGGGTCTTAAAGGAATAAAATGCTTCCACACATTACAAAACAGTAGCCAATTTGTCCAAACGTCGAAAGTTCGAAAGACGCTTATTTCCGTCGTTACATGTGCTAAAGTTTCAATTAAATGTTTATGATAATTAAAACAAATCGTGTTATGAAATTTGGAAAAACAGGTTGATGATTGCTGCCGAAAAAAAAGAATAGCGCATGTTGCTATAGACTCCACCCGGGGACATAGGTTCGACACAGGTTAAATTTTGTAATTTTTATTAATCGTTTATAGCTTTTAACGATTTATTTAAAAGAATGGTGAAATGGGGAAAAACACTTCGTCCAACTTTTGCAAAGACAAATTTTAGACACCAAGACAGTCCTCTAAATGTAAAATTCGAATTGAAATTTATATTGTGGAAGTACTCCATAGATCATTTAAAGTCGTCACTTCAGTAAGGTGCAATCACCAATATTAAAAGACTTATACTAGTTCACGGAGTGTTTTACTTCGCGATTTGTCCTGCTATTCATGTTATAACTGTCGTGATGAAATTAATTCCTGTACTAGCGAAACCGGAACTTTTCGTCAATATAAACTTGTGCATGAAATGGAGGTACTAGTAATTGAAAGACAAATCCCAAACAGCGACGAAAACCGTTTCATCGAATTTTAAAAACCCGGGATTATTTAAGCCGTTTTCGCGGACGATCCAGGAGTAGATTACTATATTTTAAAATGTATATCAGAAATTAAACACTATAGATGACTTGCGCGGAAATAATTCTCAAGCCAAGGTTCAAGTAATTGAAGGGGTGTATTTCGACAACTTATGTACCAGGGAAAATACAATTCTATTCAAATTTAACCAAGGGTAAAAATGTTCGATTTACTTGCAGAGTGTCAGATATATTTGTATTGGGGTTGAGTTAAATTTTACAATGACAGATAGCTAGATGATATGCACCTTGAAAGTTAAACATCATATGATAAAAGTTTCGTACATCTAAAAAAAAATATCTTTCTTATGGAAAACTGTACCACATCTTTCTATATCTACTTCCGTCCCATCTTTCTTTCCCACATTACTTGCGACAGTAATGCATTTTTAGTTGAAATAACTTAAAGGGTAAACATTATTAAATAGATTTCCACAACTTGAGGTAATTTATGATAAAATGACATCACAAAACGAACAGAACCAGAATTTTGTAATATAATAAATAAATCAACCAACATATAAAAAAAAACAAATAAAACTTGCAAAAATTAATCAAAAACCCTCTTCGACGCCGCTTTTTATGTGTAATGTCGTGTTTTAGGAACATCGTGCCCATCGTTTGACAGTAAATACAAAGCAATCGATACGTCCATTCACCCTCATGACAACAAACCATGGAGTTCTGCACTTCTTTAATGAGAGGTGGAAAGCTTTGTTCGCCTTGATAGGACTTGAGGTCAGTCCTCATAGTCCCAGGTTGGTTACTTATTACGTCCAATCAGGATCTATAAAATATATAAGTTTCTCACAGAAGGTAACCAAAGAAGGTGACCAAAGATTTTGCGACGATACAAATATTAAACTTTACAATATAAATAAATATTTTTAATCAATGAATTCAAATAGCAAAAGCTATGCAATTAACAGATATATACTTATTCAGATTCATGTAAATTATTTAACAATGAAATACATTAAATATGGAATTTGGAGTTTTACCAAGGGAGCTAATAATTAATTAATAACACTGTCTGCCACACAGCAATTTCGGGGGCTCTCCCTCTGGTATCTTTCGTCCCTCTTCTATAGCTGATTATGCGGGGGCTTTTCTAGTTATTGGGGGCATTATGATATGACCTATAGTTGTTAATTTCTGTGTCATTTAGTGTCTTGGCAATCATAATACATATTCTTTAATATATATAGTGATGTCGTTATTACGACATAGCTATGTCGTTATTACGACATGTTATGTCGAAATTACGACATAGCGATGTCGTTGTAACGACATATTATGTCGAAATTACGACATAGCGATGTCGTAATAACGACATGTTATGTCGAAATTACGACACAGTGATGTCGTTATAACGACATGTTATGTCGAAATTACGACATGCTATGTCGTAATTACGACATAAATTTTTTTTTTTGAATGGCCCTTATCGGCTTCCGTAGTTAATCTATTGATTGTAAATTTACACAACTGTGATAAGGAGTGATCAGATGCACTGCCCTTGAGAAATTAGACATATCCTGCTGGTGCTTTATAGTTTACACTATCAAAGATTTAATAAACAGACATTATTTCACAGATCGTACACTAATTTCAATTTTGTCAACAATTTATATACAGACATAAAAACCTTTATTGTATGACCCCCCTCCCCCTAGTTAAAATATTTTTTTTTATGGTAACCCCCCCCCCCCCCCAGTGGTAAGACATTTTTGGCAATGACCCCCCCCCCCTAAAATGCACCGACCCCCTCAGCTGATAAATAATGACTGTTCTTTGAAGACTTTAAATCCATATAGAGATTACTGACTGGGGTCATTATTTAGCAATACCGGGGTTGTAATAACTTGAGCAACACGACAGGTGCCACATGTGGAGCAGGATCTGCTCACCCTTCCGGAGCACCTGAGATCGCCCCAGTTGTCTGTGGGGTTCGTGTTACATGTACTTAGTCTTTGGTTTTCTATATTGTGTCTTTTGTACAGTTAATGACGTCAAACATACGAAGCAACGTGTCCACCAGTTTTATTATTAACCTGTCGGCAAATGTCAACATCAATTGCGAAAGCAATTGACTTGACGTATTTAAACAACCGCACTTACTTCAAACAAAAATATTGGACGACAATATAAACATCTCAAGAGTAAAAATACAGTAGGATAGTGCAGAATGGAACTGTACGGTAAGCAATATACAGAGCCGTTGTACTTTGCCACATCACTGGTAAAGTTGTGATGGCTGCTTAGAGAGATTCCATCAAAAATGCGCCAGAAAAAAACTTGCTCCAAAACAACATACTGGATTTGTAGAAACTGTCATTGTAGAGTTTAGCTTACCCAACTGTGCAAGTGCAAAATGCACCGTATGGTTCTGATGTGTGCTGATCCATAATTATGTGAAGATACTTTGTCTTTGCTTCTTCACCACTCTGTGATGGCAAACAGCTGGCTTTTACAGCACAAAATGTGTCACTGTCAACAATTTGGTTGAAGGAGACATTATTAAGGTGTTTAGCATCCAGGTGCTGATATGCTCTAGTTGGTTTATACTGTCGTAATGAGGTTTTATCATAATCAGACACTTGACAGTTTAATAGGTACTTCTTTACCATTGACAGGTCAAGGTCTATATCTGGCACCTGCTTTGTCCATCCTGGCAATTTTAAAAGATAATTTGGGGATAATTGCTGAAATTCTAGTAGCTGCTTTTTATCTAACAAATGATTTTCAATCTTTGGCTCCTTAATACAAAAGTCGTTTTTTTCGCTGTTACCACATGTCAAAATATTAAGCTCAAAACATAATAAGATTTCTAATGAGTTGCGACCAACACCATCAGTTTTTATGTTTGCATCAATACAGAGGCGTTTTAAGTCCCTCAAGTTTAAATTCTTTACGTCTTTAAAAGTTTGTGGTGTTAATGGAAGAGGTTGGATTAATGTTGACACGCTTTTTTTGCTAACGGAAGACATTTTACACTGTATAATTTTTCAATTTCTTTACATTTAACCGGAACTCCGCCAGCGCGCGGTGTATTATGGGTAACCTTGAAATAGACTATAAGAATTTGAAATTATGCAATATTGTAAATATAAAAAAAAAGTTTTATTACATATTACTAGTTCCATATCGTACACTTGTAAAATTAATGTAAAAATAACGCAAATTACAATACATATAATGAAATATTTGTTTAACCTGGCCCGGACCAGTAGGGTAGCCTATATCAGGAACATATCTCAGAAAATATATACATGTATTGTGCATTATTATTTTTCACATAACCAACTTTTGACTCCAGTTTGAATTTTTATCCTGTGGTAAGAGTCAGAGACTCAGTCAAGTTAAGGGTATAACATCCATATGAAGGTGCTCTTATTTGCAGGAGGATAATACATAGATAAAGTTGACGTACTTCTTAACGTAGTATCTATAGTTTCTTTCCCCAGTAATTATTTGTTCCTCTGAAATGGCACAGGTTTCGGCACAGAAATGTTCACTGTGTGATGAACAGAATGGAGCATATTATTGTTATGAATGCCAACAAGCTTTATGCACAGTTTGTCGCAATAATCACGGTAAGATTCCAGCTCTAAGTGGACACACAGTCGCAGATATTAATACAGTAGATCTTTCAACTGTCAACAAAAAGTCTCACTGTTTAGAACACGAGAAAGAATTCCTGTTTTACTGTGTTAAATGCGATACTTTTATTTGCAGTAAGTGCGTAACATCTACACATTATACACATCCTTTCTCAGAAATAACTGAAATTGTAGTAAAGGAAAGAGAAAAAGCAAAAGAAAATATTGAAGAATTAAAATTGAAAATTGATGCAATATCTACCCTGCAAGAAAAAGTCAAGACAACTCACTTTGAACAACTCCATTCTAAGAGCAAACAATGTATTGAACATATTGAATTTGTCAGCAAAGATCTTCAGTCCTGTATAGAATCGAAGAGAAGTATCAAAGCAACTGAAGTAGAGGACAATGAAAAAAATGAGCAAGAAAATTTAAAAGCATTTGTTGACAACACAGACTCAGTTCATAAGCAATACACACAAATATTATCAGAACTGGAGAATGTTTTGTTGGAGAAACATGATGTGACATTTTATTCAAGTTATAGATCAATTGACAGTGATATTCAAACATTGGTTAATATACCAGAAGAACCCGAAGAAGCACAAGTTCCAATTTTTAAAGATAAATTCTTATATCAAGAAGTTCAGGACTATATGGAATCGAAGATTGATAACAGGTAAATATGATGCTTTTTTAAGCCATTGAAGTGATGGATGAAAGTTTTGAAATTGAAAAAAAGTTGGTTAGGGGTCACTAGCTCTAAGTGCATGTCATATAACATGTACATGTATAAACATGATAAAGTTGGACTGTGAAAATCAGATTCAAGGTTTTTTAGGTTGTTATTAGGTACCAACTATCAATAAATAGCACAATAGTGTTGAAAGTGATGTTAAACACCAATCAATCAATCATCATGTTTATTCAAGAGTAGTATGATATTAATATTGTAGTTTTTCTAGACCATTGTGTTTGTTCAATTTAGTCTTTCTTTTACAGATTATGTCAAAACTGCTCTGTTCAGAAGATGAAAATTGAAGATTTACAGTCAGAAATCACTAAGTGGGAACTTCAAAGGTACAAACTAGAAATTATGTTACAAAAAAGAAAAGACCAATTTATCACTAAAAAGTAATAATTTAAAGATACGCAAGCATGATAAGACCATTCCTAACTTTGACTTGTTGACAGTTTTATGAGAGATAAGATGTGAATGTATATATTAATTATGGCACCCTCAACGGAGTTGGGGTGACATATTGTTATTCTACGTTTCTTTTTTTTCTTATTTTTATTTTTCTTCCACACATTTCAGTGGCGGATCCAGGGGGGGGGGGTTCCGGGGGTGCGCACCCCCCCTTTATTTTTGCCGATCAATGCATTTGTATCGGGACATATGTTTTGCACCCCCCCTTTGCCCTGGGTGCCCTGGGTTAGCACCCCCCTTTCGAAAATTCCTGCATCCGCCCCTGCATTTTGTCCGCGCGAGTTCTCAGAATTGACCAGACCAATGTTTATGGAACTCAACTATAATGAGGAACCCCACTTGAAGTTGTGCACCTTGCTATGGAATGGTAAAAGATGGCCGCCGTTTCCATGGAAACAGCACAAATGCGAAAAAAATCACAAAGTGTTCCAAACTGGAACAAACTCCACAGGAATGTTAACTGGCATGTGCTGATTTCCAGTTTGACTTTGGAATTTTCAAAATGGCTGCCTTTACCATGGAAGCAGCTAAAATATCAAAAATTCTAACTCTTTCGTTATAAGATCCAACTGGATGAAACTTTATGAAAATGTTCTCCAGTATGCCAAGATGTCAAGACAATATTTGGATAGTTCAAAATGGCCGCCGTTGTCATGGAAACTAGGGCCAAGTTTTGCATTGACCCTATGGAAAAATACATAAAATCAGCATTTTCTCAGAGAGTAGTGCACCAAAGTCAATAAAACTGTACTGATATATAACATGACATGTAGCAATGAGATGTCTGCTTTTAGAATTTTGGAATTATCTACTGTAACCATGGTTGCAGCACAACAGTTCAAAATTTCCAAAAAAAAATAAGTGCTGCAAACTGGATGAAACTTTACAGGAATAGTGACTGACATGTGCGGAGTTGCATTTTGAAGTTGGAATTTCAAAAATGGCCGCCGTAACCATGGAAACAGCAAAATTGTCCAAAATTTCAAAATGCTCCAAACTTAATGAAATTTTGCAAAAATGATAACTTGCAGGTGTAGATGCACTCTTTCACTTTGGAATTTCCAAAATGGCTGCCGCTCCCCTGGCAATGGGGGGACGAGGGTGCCATCCGTTATTGCTGGCAATTACAAATCTAGTATCTATTTGTTTTTATAACCCCACTTAAAAATTTAACCCCTCTTTAAAAAAGGGGGGGGGGGGGGTATACTGTTTAACCTAGATGTCTGTATATCAATCAGTCTGTCCATCTGTCAAATGAATATTTTTCATTGCATCTTATCAGCATGATCAGGAACTGAATCATAAGGGAAATTTGGAAATTTAGGTTCAGGGTTTATATAAGTCAGTTATACAGTGTGATGTGTTTTTAGATTCATCACTCAACATCCTTCCTGTTTACCGAACACTTGTATAAATGATAGCCAAGTTGAAAAGTTTTTGTAGCTTCTTTATAAAGAACTACAATACAAGGATTTCTAAAATTTGGTTTCAGGGTTTATATAAATCAGTGATGCGTTTTCAGATTCGTCACTCAACGTTACAGCATCCTGTTCACCAAAATATTTTGTGGGGGTATCATCAGTGAGCTGTAGCTCACACGGTCACTTGTTGTATGTTGTTGTATGTGTGTTTTGTATTTAGTTATATGAGCAATGTTAAATGTTTATGGTTTACATGGTTTATACAGAAAAATTTGCATACAAGAATTTGGTATCATTAAAAACTTTTGTGAATGTTCAATGGTGTTCCTGGATTATCATTAATATAAGTTTTGTTTGATTTTGACAGAGACCTAGAGAAAAAAGATGATGAACTTGGAAAGTTATCAAATGATATGTTGTCATTGGAACGAGATAGCCTAAATATGCTGTCAAAGTATGTAAAGAGATTCTCAGGGGTTCAAATTAACATTTGGTACTGGAAGGTCCAGGACCTTTGACACTCAAAACTGAAAGGTCCACAACCTAAATTGCAGGTCCTACTTTTACTTGAAATATTTTATAACACAGTAAGATACAAAATTATTGTGCCTTTGGTGTTAGGTTATCTTGTTACATTGTCAGTGTCACTGTTGTATAATATGTTCAATAAACTAATAAATATAATTGTCTTGTATATTATGAATTCATATTATCTTTATTTTTTTTTATTTGGTAGGGTGTCACTGTTGGTAGGTGTGTTGTAACCAAGATTAGTAATTAATTACTAATTATATCATTACCTCAGGGCTCACACTACTTCAATTCGATTTTAAAAGTCCACTAGAGCTTGTTACTTTGTTACATTGTATCATATCATTACCTCAGGGCTCACACTACTTCAACTCGATTTTAAAAGTCCACTAGAGCTTGTTACTTTGTTACATTGTATCATATCTAGTTGCACTATTTTTGATAATAAAGTACGAAACTTCCAGCTATTTACAGGCCCCTAAAATTGAGGAGAAATTACCCCTTGGAATTGCAGTAATTTGTTTACACTTTAAAAACATCTGCATGTCATATCCACATGTATTAATGATAAAAGAAAAATGCTGTCACATTGTATTGGATGTTGACATGGAAATTTGTCAACTAAAAAACTTATTAAGTAATTTTGAGTTTCAACCTAAAATATTTTCTGGTCTTTCTTTCTTTTCCATATATCTTTTGGTTTTCAATTCTAGTGATTATATTTCATAATCTTAGATGTATTTTGTCACAACTTCAAGCCTGACATTATTTTTTTTTATTGTATTTGATCGGCAAACCCGGAATTACCCTTATCCGTCCCGGAAACTGATCCGGTATTGTAATTATCTTCATTTCCGGTTTATATATGGCATCCATTGTTTTTCTATGTTGATGTTGTCAGTCAGATACGATTTCACTCGGATTTACAAATTACTTTTTAACGATTTTCGGTATAAAATTAGCGGTTGGATAAAATGAATATTGCTGTCATGAATAATAAAGATGAGAATTTATTTTGAGATCGTTTATTTGGAAATTTTGATAAAAAGGTCTGCGAAGTTATTTTTTATTTTCTTTCAAATCGAAGGTCCGTCGGGCGTAGCTAGTAACCAAAACGAAGGTCCGCTTGCAAAAGTGGAAGGTCGCGGACCTCGGACCACCGCTAATTTGAACACCTGATTCTGAATATGCTGAAGAAGCCTTTATAACACATTATTTGACCCACAAGAATCAAATGAAAACAAATTTGAATTAGAACTAGAAAGTTTCAGTATCTATCAAAGTCATAAAAATTCATGAAAATATTGTTACTTTTTAGATATAAAAAAATATTGTCATTTGTTAGATCTGAGTGCAATAATAATGCATGAATGTATACTTTCTTCACAAGCAATAACCTAAAACTTGCTTGAAGCATATGTTTACTAATACAAAAAATACATAATAGCATAATAGAAACCAATGAAAGTATATATCTTATGATCCTTACGTCGTAACTACAATCCCCTTCCCTTTCATGAATGTGACCTACAGAATAAGACTATTTACCGGATTTGTTATCACACAAGCAACATGACGGGTGCCACATGTGGAGCAGGATCTGCTTACCCTTCCAGAGCACCTGAGATCACCCCTAGTTTTTGGTGGGGTTCAGGTTGTTTATTCTTTAGTTTTCTATGTTGTGTCATGTGTGCTATTGTTTGTCTGTTTGTCTTTTTCATTTTTAGCCATGGCTTTGTCAGTTTATTTTAGATTTATGAGTTTAACTGTCCCTTTGGTATCTTTCGTCCCTCTTTTATGCAAATTGGTAAGGATTTTTATTTATTGTTGATGAGACATGGAAAGGGTCATTAATATTTTAGAACTTAATTTCTCATAATTTTGTAATGTTATGGAACCCAACATTGGTGGTCAAGTGGTAGCATGCTGACCTATAAGTGTATGCAGTTGAGAGTTCAAACCCTGACCAGGTCAAATCAAAGACTAAACAATTGGTATTTGCTACATACAATGTACACATTTAGGAGAAAAAGCAAAGACTCACTTTGCTCAGCTCTTAGTTAGAATATTGTGTCCAAGTATTGTGACAGGTTTTTCATGGACCCTTTAGATATTGTTTTCTTAATAATTTATGTTTTGAATATGACTTCAACATGTTCTACTTCACATTCATAGTCTCATTTATATATTTCATCGTTGAAAACATTAGTCATACATTCACATGCTTTTCGTACATTCAGCTGAGGGTTTTAGGGTCAAAATTAAATCACCAATACTTAGAAAATAAAAAAATATATATATTTCTGGATCGCAATGTTTGTTTCTCTTGCTTGATTAGAAGAAAACTTATACAGATAAAAGGTACATGTATGAGAAGAAAAAGTAGCCTATTGATTTTGGGGTTTGTATGTCAAAGTTCAAGGTCACATATCAACATGTGAGGCCAAGCTTTTTATAACATAACACCTGCAATTTCATTTCACATGTACCTATTATCATGATTATTTTTTTTATCACAGTGTCAATGTTTGTATAGGCATTCCTTCAACCAAACAAATCTGGTTTTTGTATCTGTAAGTGCCTAACATAAATTTGTTTATCTTTACCAAAATAATACTGACATCTACCTAAAATCACAATTATCTGAAACTTGCTTATACATGCAGCTGTATAAATATTTCTGGAATAAAGAATATGATGCTTATGTTTAAATGACACATAAATTACAATATTGTCACATTATTTATTATTTTAATTGAACTTGTAGATACACAAACTTGAAAAATTCAACATACCAGAAAGATGCAGAGAATAAAAAACTTGCAGACAAAATTAAAACGTTGAACAAGTATGTATATGCTATAATAGAAATGTATTCTTGGCTGAAATATAAAGAATTATGTAAACATGCATACACATGTATGTCATTTGTAATCTAACATGACTAAAGGGCTTTCAAGTACATCTGCCTTGAGTCAATCAGGCCCATATATATATATATATATATATATATATATATATATATATACAACTCGTCTAAACATCAACCCAACAATGTTAGATCTGTAAATTTGCTTTCGCAAATTTTTGGTTCTTCCCTCGCCGGGATTCGAACCCATGCTACTGTGATATCGTGACACCAAATCGCCTGCACTGCAGCCGTCCCGCTAGACCACACGACCACCTGGGCTCTCAAAAAAAGAGCTTTCGCTGGCCATGTGTTACCTTTCCACGTCAGTTTTAATCTAGCGGCGTACTACAGTACATGATATATAAGGCATGAAGATGTTATTGTTACAGATCAGCTAAATTATCTATAGTAAAGGATCCTACAAATTAATGTAAGATACAGTCACAGAAAATAATTATATTCATAAGTACGTCTGAGTCAGTGACAACCCTAGATAATTTAGCTGATCTGTAACAATAACATCTTCATGCCTTATATATCATGTACTGTAGTACGCCGCTAGATTAAAACTGACGTGGAAAGGTAACACATGGCCAGCGAAAGCTCTTTTTTTGAGAGCCCAGGTGGTCGTGTGGTCTAGCGGGACGGCTGCAGTGCAGGCGATTTGGTGTCACGATATCACAGTAGCATGGGTTCGAATCCCGGCGAGGGAAGAACCAAAAATTTGCGAAAGCAAATTTACAGATCTAACATTGTTGGGTTGATGTTTAGACGAGTTGTATATACATTATGTACACAGCCATGTATCACCATCATTGATGGCGATCCGATGGATATATCTGTTTTAGGGTTGTCACTGACTCAGACGTATATATATATATATATATATATATATATATATATATATATATCTAAAGTCGATTTGACACCAATTAAAAAAAATATTTAGGGATAAAAAGGAGCACTAAATTCTCTAAAGACAAAAAATAAACATGATGAATAGACCCTGATGATCACCAATGTAATAAGTGATTTAAGATATAAAAATATGAAGTTGTGGTATGATTGCCAATGAGACAACTTTCCAAAAGAGACCAAATGACACGGAAATTAACAATTGTAGGTCACTGTACGGCCTTCTATAATGAGTTAAATAATCAGCTTTAATAGGCCCCCAAATGACAAATGTAAAACAATTCAAATAATAAAATTGGGCTGATTTATGTAAAAAAAAATCAAGAAAAACTTATATAAAGCAACACGCTCCACCCATTGAATTACAGGCTTCTGTCTTGAGACAGACACATACAGAATGTGATTGATTACAGCTAATTACAATTACATTTTTGATTACCCCAGGTCTGCAGAGAAAGCATTAATTGATGTATGTAAAAATATCAACTATTTTTTATTTTGCATTTTTTATAGAGACCTGGAAAAGAAAAATGATGAGATTAAAAAATTATCCAGAGCAATCCATTCTGCAAGGGAAGGAGGTCAAAGTGTGTCAACAAAGTATGTTAAATTTTATTTTAAAAGGAAGTACATTGTATAATCAAGAACATCTCATTTGTGTTACACCCTTAAAATGCAATATTTTAACATTTGTAGAAGTACAGAATTCGAAACAGAGGAACATCACTGGGGTGTATTTACTTCATATTAAATTTAATGCATACTACAATAAAAAACCTTTTTGTTAATGCTTTTTGATTTTGATGATTTCAGTTTACAAATTATTTAAATGCTTGAGAAGGAGTTAAAAAATAAATAAAATGAAACTTGATGATAGTTTCTTTTCATTTTGTTTTCAAAAGGTTTGAGTAGAATATAAACATAAGTAATCATCATTTGTGGCTCAACTCAACCATGCTCAAAGAAGTTGAAGGAGAGAAACTATGTTGTTCTGTTCTAATTTTGCAACATCAGCTTCGTCAATGGATTACTTTATGATTATATCAGTTTAAGAGGAACCACTAGTGGTAGGTCAATGTGGTTGGTATGCAGTTGTCCATGGTGATTCTTTGACACCACCCAATCAGTCATTGTCTAAAGACTTAAAAATATCTCTTTGTTTACACTTATGTCCTTATCGTCCTTTGATTTTCATTGTCTACAAAGAAAAAGCACAAAAATACTGAACTCCGAGGAAAATTCAAAACAGAAAGTCCATTATCAAATGGCAAAATCAAAAAAGCTCAAACACATCAAACGAATGGATAACAACTGTTATATTTATTCCAGACTTGGTACAGGCATTTTTTATAAAGAAATTGGGGATTAAACCTGGTTTACAGCTAGCTTAACTTCTCACTTGTATGACAGTCACTTAAAATTCAATATAAAATAATAGTTCTTATTGGGACAGTGAATTTCATTGCAGTCATTTTCATACCTCTTTCAAATTTATTTCATCATGTTTTTTGCCTAAAATAGCAAGTAGGGGGATGAAACTTGGGTTATGAGTTTTAAGTAAATACTATCATACTATTGAGTTGGGATTTGAAAATTTTTCATTTTTTGTCTTCAAGAAATGGCTAACGAAATAAATGTGTTCTCAGGCCAGTTTGAGGGGAACCACTATGGCAAGTCATAGATATGTGTACCACTATGTATTTGTATAAGCATTTGTTAATCCCATATCAATGAAATAATTGACACCATCCACTCAGTGATGGTCGTTTAAAATCGAAAATATGCATAGTTTACATGTTACAAGGTTAGTTTAAGTAGAACCACAAAAGGTAGTCAATGGTATTTGGTATAAAGTTATATGATTATATCTCAGACTTATTTCATTGGAAAATATATGGCCCTACCCCTCAGTCATTATTTATTGACTGTGAAACTTTTACATACTTGTTTGTAACAGGGTTTCCCCTGGGTCAATTATTTTTTTCGCCACCTCTTTCGCCAAAACAATATATTTTTCGCCACTTTATTATTTTTTTCGCCAAGTAACATAAATATATTTTTAGTTTAAAATTTATCTTTTTTTTCTACCCCCACCCCCCCCCCCCCCTCCCCCTTTCCTTCTCTTAAATAAGATGATTTCGCCCTTATGTACTAAGAAGTGGTTTTTACAACAAAACAAAAGTTTTTATCACATGAAATTGATCCCTCATTTTATGTGTAGTCATTACATTGAAGGGTTACTCTCATTCGAGGGGTTGTTCCCAACCTTTTGGATATATTTCTTCATATTAAACGACAGTTGTCTTTTCTTGACCATCATAAATGAAAAAGTTGAGACATAAAACTATGCTTGAAACCGTGACGTGTGTCACTCAAACGACTTTAAAGTAGTCTCCCTAATCAATTACCTATATTAAGTAAATGGATAATTAAAGTTTTAAATCAAAGAATTTTCTTGGTTTTGAACATTTTTCGTCACAACAGCTTTCTTTTCTAAACTATTTTCAAAAGGAGAGGAGACGTCAAAAATTTGCTTCAAACACGTGCGTCACAAAGTGGTAAATAAATTATGTATGTGACATTTAGTGGAAGCCATTTAACCATATCATGTTGTCAAACAATTCAATCAACACCTTTATTAATTAGTCCTTTGTTGTCGATAGCTATAAAATGCAATCAGCTGATTATTGATTTTCTGTCCAAATCTTAATGAGGTCAAGGTAAATTCCGAGTATAGTCTGATACGGTAAAGTCCGAGAAACTCAAAAAAAAGTAAATAAACAAGATGGAGGAAAACAAATGTTATATATATTTCTTTCGCCAAATTCTTTCGCAAATGACGAATTTTTATCGCTACAATTATTATTTTTTCGCAAATTGAGAAAATGGCGACCGCCAGCGGAAACCCTGGTTTGTAATCTGTATTAAAGAGGGGCTTTATTTGGCCTAACTTTAAACTGTTATTTGAGCTTTTAATTTAAGAATTCAATTTTAATGTCTGATTTAAGTTGACATGTGCAAAATCAAAAATTGCAAGAGTTTTTTTTCTAAGATAATTATTGTGATTTCAGCTTTGTTATCTTTTTCAAAATTTATAAATGTCTGCTTATATCTTGATAAAACTTCCTTAACTGCTTTATCATTAATTATGCAAACAAGTTTATCAAATATATTACTGATTAGAAATATATCTGTTCTTATAAAAGATTTATATTTTTCAGTGCTCAGTTACCGATGTTTAGCTGTGTATGTAGAAGGGTCTATGCAACAAGGGAAGATTTAGTAAACCACAAAACTCGGTCTGGTTGCATGTAGCTGATGCTCTTGCATAACAGTGAAGGAGAAGGAATTGCTTTCAAAGGACTATTATGATGGTTAAAAGAATGAATCAGATTGATAAGTCATCACATGAATTGTTTTTGCCTTTCCTTCTTAAAAGGGCAATGTGGGCCAATGCCAACATGGCATAGGTTATTATCCAGCGTCCATCGTTTGTTTGTATGTTTCTAGAAAGGAGATATAGATGGAAATACATTCTACAGTTTTCTTTATGCTTTCATTATGATGTGATTTTGAAGTCAAATAAAGCATCAGATATTTTGTGCTATTTTCTTTTTCGTTTATAAATGTCAATATTATAAAGAAAATAAGATCTAAGGTAACTCATTTGACCTTCAATGGAATTGGCAATTTGTATTTGGTCCTTTTAGGTTAATAAACTACAACACAATCGCAGGTCCGTGACTGAAATTAAGTTCCTACACCTTATTTTAAACCTGTTTTTTTTTGTTTGGTCATCTGATAATATGATACTGATTATAAGGTTCAAAGTTTTTTTCTGTATTTCAACCAAAACAATTCTGTTTGAACCCATCTACCCAATTTTTGCTAATACTTACCAATATTTATCATGTGGAAAACAAAAGTGTTGGAATGTTGTAATTTCTTATATATTAGTTATTTACAAAATTAAATTATTTGATGCCTTGTTTTTACTTCATACAGGATAACAAATTAAAAAAATTGAAAAACCTAAGCCTTATATTAAGCCTCGATTTTTAGTTTTCGTATTGTCATCTGAAAAGCAATGATGATCATGAGGTGCACAGTTTACTGATTTCAAACTGTCCTTATTTTCTTTCAACAACTGGAATTTATTAGGGCCAATCCCTTATAATGATAAAGTTCAGGTGTGATTATGACCCATGAATAGACAAGCAAATCCAAAATACACCGTTTAGTGGTGCACCTTAAAGAGTAGTTAACAGGTGACATCTACTATTGGTATTATTTCATATTCAACCCAGAACTTGTTTATTTTTGCTGATACTAACTATTTGAAAAACAACTGTGCATGAAAAACACCATTAAACTATATTAGTAATAACACAAAGTTGAATTCTTTAAAAGTTGTTTATACATTATACTGGCTTTGAAATTAGACTTCGTATAGATAGCTCTTCAACTGTTTAAAACAGTTTTAAGAATTTTGTCTTACAAATATACGTCTTTGAGCATTTCTGGTGAAGGTAAATCAAGGAAAGTGCTTTGGACAAATTATAGTTATAATGGTTTGTTGTAATTTTTTAAACTAATGTTTTTCTTAAAATTATAGTATGAGTGCCATTAAATATGTCTTTAATATTTGAGGACACTTTTTTATACTTAAAACACAATTATCCTCTTGTAAGCTACATGAAAATTGCTCTAAATCTTTTCTGTAATTGAATGATTTCTTTATTCTGTACATCATTCATTTCTGTTGTTGGTATTTTATCACATAAATTTATAAAGAGATGTGGTATAATTGCCAATAGGACAACTATCCTCCAAGTTACAAATCTATCTGATATGAGCAATTATAGGCAGCTGTACAGCCTTCAACAATGATATAAATATACCGTATTGTACAAATGCTGTAGGCTATAATAAGCTTTGAAATAAAAATAACAAAACAATTCCATTGAGAAAACAAGCGGCCTAAAACAATTTAGGAAAAAAATGACCAATATGGACCAAAGACAACCACTGAACTACCAACTCCTGACTTTGGACAGGCACATATAGAGTTAAAACAGTGTCCTGGTGGTAATCCCTCCCCATAGTCCTTTTATTTTCACAATTTTTCATTAAATGTGAGCTTAACTTACTGTATTATTTTTTTTTTGGTCCATTATTCTCTATCCTGTAAAACTGATACAGTCTGTAGTATGTAAATTTAAACTATTATTTGCATAGAATTTTTGTGTGTTGTAAGGGGCCTGGATAATCTTTTACTTTCGTCATATTATATTTTTGAGATTTTTAGGTAGGGGTTTGTGATATATATTAGTTTACATGCACTTCAAAGAAAAATGTAAAAGAAGTCATTCTAAAGTTTTTTTTAAAGTTTTACTCCAAAGGTTTTTTTAAATGTCATTATATTATTTCAATAGTATCAGATACAAGCAAATAAATGTATTAGTCCGTGATAAATGTCCACAAAAAAAGGCAAAAAATGAAAGACACAAAAAATACACAAAAAATGAAATACACAATACCTCAAATTCAACAAATGCCCTGCCCTTCACTGTTTTCATGTCCCCTACAATTTCAAGCTGAAAAACTATCAGTGTGTGTACACAATTGTACAGAGGATTCAGACATTACAGAAAAGGCATGGTATTATCTGTAAACTAATAAACCTTTTACTTTCCTCATGCTTTGTTAATAAATAACATCAACACGTGTTACAATAATAGTAGAAAAATTAAGATGAAAACAATAAATGACCGAAATCGTCAATCCACATCATGTTGGGAACTATTAATTTTTTACCAACTTTAGCGAATATACTTAATATCTTTAAAGCTATACATGCATTACCTGAAATTTTGAAAGTGACAAAAAATTATCAGCAACATATACATTTAAGATCTACAAATAAGTCATTATAAGCGAAACTGGTTAAGCTACTCCTCTCCAGAGATATTGCATGTTCATAGACATTGGCTAACAAAACTTATCTGCAAGAAAATATTTTCGGCCACATATTTTCCATTCAACAGAAATACTATTTTGTATGGTATCTATCATATTAATACCAAGGTTACACGGATAACGGTAGAGATATCTGACTGTTTTTTCCTGAACAATGACAATGTATTTATTAACAGCGCAATAGAAAATGTTCTCTGACATATTTAACCCCGCCACTTTCTATATTTGCCTGTATTAAGTCGGTGTTTGTCGACTTTGTTTTTCTTCTTTTTTTTTAACGTAAGTCTGGCCTTTAGTTTTCTTTTGAATTGTTTTACATCCATTGGTTATTTTTATACAACGGTTATTCCTTTTTGTATAGTTTGGAACGATCGTGAAAATTAAATGTAATCAGGTAGACAGTAAACCAATTACTCATTATTATGAATTTCCTGTTACAAAACTTTGAATTTTCGAAAAACTAAGGATTTTCTTACACCAGGAATAGATTACCTTAGCCGTATTTGGCACAACATTTTTGAATGTTATGCCATCAATCATGAATGCTCTTCAACTTTGTACTTGCATTATAAATATTTTGATCTCAGCGTCACTGATGAGTCTTATGAAGACGAAACGCGCGTCTGGCGTATTAAATTATAATCCTGGTACCTTTGATAACTATTTACTGTATAAATAACATCGTCGAGTCGAATTTATTTCTTTTTGTAATATATGGTGTTATTTTTATATTCAAACGATTCTGTTAGAGAGTAAGAACAAATTGCAGAGCTCTTTGATTTTATACAATCATATTGTGAACATAAAAAAAGAAATTAAAATTTCTATTCATTCATTCATTTTCGATGAAGAGCCAGATAGTTTCACTGGATATTCTGATCTGATAGTTTGTACCATTCCATGCTATTACATGGCTACCGTTCCCTCTACTGATGCTACATAACAATTAGGATTACAAAGTAAAATATTGGAACAAGCTTAATCAATGTGACATTTCGCACCTACACTTATCCAACTAACAACCTTTTAATTAGTTTATCAAAGGTACCAGGATTATAATTTAGTACACCAGACGCGCGTTAAATGTTGGGTAAAATGTATTAAATAGTGTCATTTTTCTATTATAAAATAATCCTGAATTTCACACATTATCTTTGAGGGAACCCTTTGTTATTTCTAGTGATTGAGGGATTATTTCTTTCAATAATTTGTTAACGAAATTAAACTATAACGTCACCAATACGAGATATTAAATCTCCTTTAGATCGAGGTAACTTACAATCATGGTAATTACAATTTTGTAATATATGTTGTTATTTTTATATTCAAACGATTCTGTAAGAGAGTAAGAACAAATTGTAGAGCTCTTTGATTTTATACAATCATATTGTGAACATAAAAAAAGAAATTCAAATTTTTAATCATTCATTCATTTTCGATGAAGAGCCAGATAGTTTCACTGGATATTCCGAAAAATAACAACATATATTACAAAATTGATAATGAAAGTTAGTTTAAAATCAAACAATCTACCATTTAAAATCAACTTCTATCATTTTTTTTCTAATTTGGTCCATATTTATTGAGAGCTTCTAATATTTTTTTCGTTTACATAACTATTGTTTAGTTGCTAATGAGATACGACATGAAAGATATTTAAAACTCTTAGAAAAAATTGACATTTCGCACCCACATTATCCAATAAACAATCTGTTAACTGTGAAGGAAAATACGTTAAATGGTTAATATAATTCACACATAATCTTTGGGGAGATTTAGTGATAATTTCTTTCGATGATTTGTTAACGAATTTAAACTATTACGTCACTACGACGACATATCATATCTGCTTCATATTGAGGTGACTTATAAAAAATACACACAAAAATAATAAATGTCGGTCTACGTTTGCCAGAATTGTTATACTTATAAATCTAGACAATCTATTTTGAATTAAATAGATTAATTTGCACTAATATTGAAACAAATATAGTTTTTATTACTGATTTTTGTATTATTTATAGAGTATATTCTATTTATTATACTATACATACAATTCATTTTTTTTTGAAGATATATCATTGATATATATTAAACAAAAATGATCCACTTTAAGATGTTTTGCGATACCAATAGTTGATAGTTATTTTGTATTTTTTTTTTACATCTATTCTATCAAAAGATATCAGATAAAAGAAACACAAGAAAGGTTAGCATATATCGCCTTGCATTTACAGGCTTATAATTTCAAATGAAGATTCATTTTTGAAATGATAATTTGCAATTTAGCATTACCGTGTGTTTGATCATGCTAAATATTACGTCGCGAAGAATCACAAAAACTGAATATTACAATAAATAGTTCTTATTTGATTTGAATATATTTAAAGATGAACGTTTGTTATCTCAAGGATATTGATTTCTCCCTCCATCGGCCGGTACGGCGAAAGTGAAAGGGCTTCGCTAGCGGCTCTTGAAGTAATTATTTTCCCGATAGACGACGTTGACGGAACTTCTTTTTGTAAACACGAAAACGGCGAGGATAACACAAACCGGCTGTACGTTAAACTATTTACTTTTACTGAGCATTCATCGTTAAACTAATCATTAATAGATACATGTATACCAGATTCAGTTAAGGTTCATCATAATAAATGGACAAATATGGCCATATTTTCACCTCAAAAACTACTCTGTGTACAGACTTACCTGTGCTGTTTGGAAAGTTTTAAGGCAAAGCATCCACTAGATATATAATAGTTAAATGCATTTTGTGTTTAAGAAAGATAAAATCTTTCTTGGTTTTTGATGGGCATTTTTTTTTCCTTTCTGCAGAAGGTGAAAAAAAAACCAAACCCGATACTGTCCACCCACTAACTCAGATAAACTCTTTAACTCACCTGTAGTTGTGAAGATGCCTCTTGTCCATGAAGGGCAATGAAAACAATACAAACCGGTTTTTTACCTGATGGAGCATCTCAAAGTTATACCACAACTTAGTTAATTTTTACACCTTATGCATGAAGGAAAACAAATGCCCTTCAAAATCCCATAGAGATTTTATCTTTCTGAAACACAAAATGCGTTTAACTTTTATATATCTAATGGATGCTAGGCATTAGAACGTTTCCAACCTTTCCAAAGCTATACTTTATTGTAGTTTTAACATGGATAGGCATTATGCATGTTATGTTCGTGATTATTTTTGTCCGACCGCTAGTATACACGAATATAATGCCTACCCCTGTTAAAACGAAAATAAAGTATAGCTTGCATCAATTATTTAGATTCTGATTGTGACAATCAAGGTAATTTTTATGTCCGATGTGTACTAAGTGTAGAGCGTTTATGTAGGCTCTTCCGTGTACCTTCCTTTTTTGTTTGTAAACAAGCAAACAACTGGCAATGTGATTTGTTAGAGGGGTGAGTTTTGAAGAGTTAGCATTAACGGTTGTCGGATCTAGGTCATTTTTGTCAATTTCGAGTTGCAACACATTACAGTCATAATAAATGAATTAGTAACAACATGTGCAGCATTTAAGAGTTTGGAATTGTTTTAAATAAATGAAATATATAAATGCATATGCATGCCAATGTGATAAAATTCATTACTCTGCAATAGTCAATATACGCATGTGCAAACTAGTTTTATTATATTTAGAGCATGGGTTTATTCACAAAGCGAAAGACACGTCATATTAGAATATCCCTTAGTATTTCCCGTCTTTCTGTTTATATCTCGAGGTTCATATAACTCTTCTTCCTAAGGTTTTCGTCCATGATGACTTTGATTGAGTGTTGTTGCTTACTCGGAAACTATGAAATAAAATGTTCCGAATGGTTCAGTAAAAAATGTCTCGTCGATTGTTTAACTTAATTATATATATGAGAAGGCTCGAGGGTACAAAAATTTCAGAAAAAAATTAAACATCTTTTTTTCGTTACAAATTTTGTTTATTACTTTACATACTTTATTAGTTGTTACTTAATCATATGTTACAAAAATTATCCAAACAAATCAATTCGTTTGGGCCCCTAATGACTTTTAAAATGTATATATCATTGATAAAGCTCCAAAGTATCCCCCTTTGGTGGAAAAATGCCATTTTTTGGCATTAAGATTGAAATATCTTTTTATCTCATCGGTGACCTATATTTTGTGCCATTTCATAAAGGCGGATACAGAAAGATGATATCACACTACTTATTCCAAAGCACACATATACATTGCGCAAGCTGCTTTCATTTTACAGACAATTAATTTTACATTTAAAAATTCAGTTTTGAAATAATTACAATGCGTTTTTCTACAATTTAAATATTTAATGGGATGCATTATGATTGCAAAATACATTAAACAAAAGCACCGATATAAGAGGTCAGTAATGTTATCGCATATTTTAACTTTTGAAGAACCATACACGCTGATTTAAACATCAAAACATTGAGGATGATTCCATCAAATTATGAACCAAATTATTGATGTTTTTGGTTTACTCTATAACATAATTCACGCAGACTGAACAAATCACCGATATGTAAGGTCAAAATTGGGATATGTTTTAACGTTAGTTATCTGAAATTTGTCTAGGTATTGCTGTCGCTAGTTGAAACAAATATTTTACAATAGTCTGTTTAGAAAATATAAAAAACATTCAAAAGTATTTTTGGATAATTTTAAAAATGAAATTTAGATGATATAGTTATAAATTAATATTTTGAAGATCACTATGTCACCATAATACCTAACGCATTTTATACTTTGTGGAGGTCTTATCTTCCACTATTCTTGGTTATTACAGAAATATTGTTTTACCTAGTGACATTTAGTAAAACAGGCTTGCGTAGTCTCATATGTAACCAAGAATGCGTTACAAATGTGGCAGAACATCAACAAATGTAAACATCTTTGAGGGGGCCATTTCCGGTTGTCTCTACAACTTCAAAAGTAATTATAGAATATAAAAGTAAAATGTCACAAGTATGAAACGAAATACCATTTTACACTTATATTAAATGTGACACGAGAAATAGCTGTTCATATGACATATAGATAGCAAGGAAACCATAACAGATAAGTTTCTTCAGACTGTTGTGTATAAAAAATATTATTTATACTAGTAAATGCATTTCGTTATAGATGTAGCATTTGGACACTCTGTTTAAATAAAAGAATGCAAATCGATATTTTCCGAGTCCGAAAGCATGTAGTACGGATATTAATGTATTCAAAATATATTAATGGATTCACCATGTATAAGTAAATTTATCAAAATTGGGAATGTATCAAAGAGACAACAACCCGACCTAAGAGCAGAACATAGCCGAAAGCTATCAATGAGTATTCAATACAGTGAGTAAATTACGCGCCCAGAGGCATGCTTTAAATGGCCCTTAAACATAAATGTGTAGTACTTTAATGATAATGGCGTCATTCTTAGCTCCGAAATACATATAAATGAACTAAAAGTAACAACCATAAGACTAATAAAGTTCAGACTTGGGACAGGCGCAAAATTGTGGCGGGATAAATATGTATTTTTTGAGATTTCAACCCTGCTCCTATATCTCTAGCCAATGTAGAAAAAAAACACAGAGTAATACGCACAGTAAAAGTTTACATATTTTGTTTGTTTTATTTTCATAGAAGATTGACAAAATATTTGCATTGACCTATTGATGAAATCTAAAAATTACAAGAAAATTGGCGCACACAATATACAGGAATAATTTAATTTTATATATAACAGTTTGATATTACTTCATTATTAATATGTTATTAAAGCAATCAGCTGAATTTTTAACAGTTAACTCCCTAAGGTGTTTTCTACCCTTCTTAAGGATGTACTTAGGTGATCTGAGGTAAAATGTAATAAATTAAGAAATCAAAATTGACTCTTTAAGCTTGAAGAGTATTAGTTAAGGATAACAAAAAGCTAAAAATGATGATAGGTTATGGAGTTCCTTTTCGAGATATTTGATTTATAGATTATGGCGGGAAATGGCTGACTCTGACTTTTACACCTTATATTTGTATTGGTATTATTTGGGTCTCAAATCAAAAGAAAGAAAATTAAGAATCTGCTTAAATTTTGTCAAATGACCTTTTATGAGCTATTAAGTCTGATGTAAAAAAATAAATAGGTGTTATAGGGCAAAATATTTTACCTTGCATAGTATGGAAAAACAGCAAGGATTCCGAACTCACATATTCCCAAACCTCACCTAAGTACATCCTTACGTACGTTTATTTAAAGTCATGGAACATATCTATAAAATTCCAGAACAATGAACTCAAAATAGATCGACAGGCTGATGCATGTGTTGTTGTATTCTCCGTCCACAATCGTGAATAATTTATAATAGCAGAGGAACTTCTTTATCATCTACGCAATGAAATCGATAGTGACCGACCAATAATATTAGTTGCCAATAAAATAGATTTAGTCCAAAGAAGACACGTACAGTATAAAGGTATGTGGTGCTATCCAGACATATACCGTACACAGATTAATATTCGTATTTGAGAACACACTGAAACATGTATTCCATTTACACAAAGGCCTACAGAAACAATTTGAAAATCATACTCTCATTATAATGCATCAGCACATAGTGTGTATTCAAATAAGACACAATCTATTTAATCATTGAGATGTCATCCTAAGAACGCCGACGATATTTGATGCAATATAAACATATACATATAAAAGAGGGACGAAAGATACCAAAGGGACAGTCAAACTCATAAATCTAAAACAAACTGACATCGCCATGGCTAAAAATGAAAAAGACAAACAGAAAAAACAATAGTACACATGACACAACATAGAAAACTAAAGAAGAAACAACACGAACCCCACCAAAAACTAGGGGTGATCTCAGGTGCTCCGGAAGGATAAGCAGATCCTGCTCCACATGTGGCACCCGTCGTGTTGCTTATGTGATTACAAATCCGGTAAATAGTCTAATTCGGTAGGTAAAACGTTTGATATCATTCCATTAGTTATCTAATTTGTTAAAAATCAGTGTTGCTTGTTAAAAATCGATAATTGTTGTGGGACGAATCATTAAACGAAATGGTGGCGGTTCTCTGCTGAAATGACACATTTACATTTCAAGGAATTCTCATTTATATTCTCAAAACTATATTGTCTGAAATTATTATGCATATGTCGAATTATCAAATCCGCTTAATACAGAAACACGACCTCATTTTTTTTTGCATGAACATAAATCATTTTGGAGTGAAAGTCTTTCATATGTTTCATCATGTTCCAATTGTTTTTGTTTTGTCAATTATTGATACACGAATTGGTGTTAAATAAATTTGTTTTCTTTTCTTTAATTCTTAGTTTTTCAGAGGCATGGAGAATTACTAAGGTGTTTCGTTGCAAATACGTCGAGACATCTGAGATAATAAACTACAAAATTGATGATCTTTTAGTTGGATTACATTTTCAACTTAAATTAAAGCTTTACTTAGAAATAACCGAGACAGTGGTGAACTTCCCAGAACAACCATTTGATAAAACATTTATCCTTTAAAGGACTGAAAAGACTACTAAATAAATCACTGAGGAGAAAATCTAAACTATCATCACCAATGTTTCAGTTAAATTCTGAATAATGACAGTTTAATTATTAAAGCATTCTGATTTATAATTTGTACTAACATTGTTTTCGGACCATATTAAAAAGAAAAACAGTGAATGAGGTTGCAGTGGTACAAGGTTAGAGTGAATGGGTCTAAATGTGTACATGTCCATCGTTAATCCGAATCCATAAAGATTTACTCGACTATAACTATCCCATTACACAAGTTTACCAATAAGGTTGTCGATCATGATTTGAGTCTACCTGAGGTATAATATATATAAATATACATGTATATGTGTGTGGGTCTCTATCATACTTAAAAATACAAATTGAGAAAAATAAGAAAAACGAATGAAATATTCTATAAACCATTTTGTGCGCTACAAAGGTAGATTAGTTCATATCTTCAATCAAACGTGTAGATGATAGTTATCCCCAGTGGTTCATAATGAACTCATCATGGATTCGTGGATCAAAATTGTTTACGTTAGACGCGCATTTCGTTTAAAAAGGCTCACCAGTGACACTTGAATTGCAAAAGTTAAAAAGTACAAATAAAAGTACGAGGTTGAAGAGCAACGAGAAACTAAAATTCCGACAGGTTTTGCCTGAGACATGGTCTAAATTTGCGAAGGCAATAAAACAATTGAGGATATCAAATCAAATGTAAACATCTCTTGTTGTCCATAAGTAACCCGTCATTCGTCATTCGCGAGAATACTGCAATGTATACAGAGGAAGTTTAAATGCTTCATACCCTCCTTAGATTTCAAAAATTAAAGAAGTGACCACTAAACGGATGGTACTCCCGATGACGGATATTCAAGAACAGTAGTAGAACCATATCAGTAGAGCTAGTTTCCCCAATGGCGACCTACCGAATTTGACTAAAGACAGGTTGTCCTTTTACATGAGCAATTCAATGGGTCTCACATGTGGAGCAGGATCTGAACTTTCGGAACACATGAGATTAGCATGGTTTCTTTTGGGGTTCGTGTTGCTTAGTTTGTGGTTTTAAGTTTCTTTCTATGTTGTGTTTTGTGTATTGTCGTTTGTCTTTTTGTCTTTTTACTGCTTTGGATATAGCATTGGCAGGTTATTTTCGACCTATGAGAGCTTGAATATCCATAAAGCGTCTTCCAACTCTATGTTAGCTTGTATCATTTTTCCATTCACATTGACCTTCGGTTGATATGTTCCTTATTATAATCAATTCATTTCTCAGTTGGGATTTCATTCTATTATTTTTAGTAGTACGCACTAAGAAGACACGACATCAAATTGTTTTGTATAATTATTTTATAAGATGTAAGTGAAGCATATGATACATTTTAGACTGGCCAAATGCATGTGAATGTTCCTATTCTTATGATAAATTTCTGTTATGTGATGCAAATCAATCATTTTTTTTGTCGAAAATGATCTTCATGTAATGTTAGATGTGTACTAAAACAATGCGTAATCAAACAAAATTTTCAAAATAAAAAACTATCTGTACTGGAGGATAACATTTCATCTTAAAAAAAACCCAGAAGATTTGTTTTGTCCTTCATATTCAACTATCATGTCAAATGATTAGTGTATACGACTGTAGCAAGATCTTTGTAAAGCTTACAATTTGATGTTTCTATCAAGACGATAAAAAAGTTGCAGATACCTTACTAAATTTCGACTAAGACACTAAGCTGCTAGTTCTTAAATAAAAATACACAATTTCGTCTATAACAAAGCTAATTTTAAATGCATCTTTCTGCGTATAAATCAGTTAATAAATAATATGTAAACTATGTTGCTCTAAAACAATGTAAACGATTATTTCCTGTTATGACATACACTAAATGCTCTATATATGTGTTGTAACACATCTGTTTATACAATATGAAAAATTGAATGACACAGTTACCAAAAACTGTCATATTTCAGAGTCGTTAATTGCAAGTTAAAAACCACTGCAATAATTTTCTCCAAAAATCTAATACACAATTTATATCTGTTTAAGTGTTAACGATACATATTTTTTAATGTTTATTTCAGAAATGATTACATTTTTAATTAAAAAAAAAATGAGAAAAAAAATGTATTCCATAACATTAACATGTGACCTTCAATTGATTTTACATAAACAGGTAGTATTGTAGTATGATTACGTAGTTGTCACTTGTATTGTGCTCATTTAAAAGTATATCGTTCTTTCATCGGATAAAACAATAATAAGAAACAAAGGACTCCATTTGTCTTTATCATTAATTTATATTTGGGAATGAATACTATTTTAAAGTTAAACCACTTTGTCAAAAAGAGCCAACTGATTCAAGGTTGCCATTACAAACTCGTTTTATAAATACACGCCAGCTGATTAAGAATCTGAAAACACAAAACAATAGTCAATTCGGGACAACCTCAGAGTCCGTCTGAGTTTCCAAAGCGGTGATCCTTTTGCTCTTGTCTGTTTGGTGCAACCAATATCGCTTCATTTATTACTATTATATTCTTTTGATGTCGTTCTCTGGCTCTGTTAACAACGAGTCTTTTTTACGGACCTTTGTGCATGAACGATACGTTCACCTGCATGTGTGGACATGTTTAGCTATTAACTTAATCGGTCAATTTTAAAATAGATTTATGAGTGAGTTTTAAAAATAATAATAATGACATTTATATAAATACATTTCTAACTAGCTCAAACCAGTAAACACTTGTCAAATCGGGACATCCTGCAACATGACATGTATTCAATTTTTTAGTGATCAGTTGTCGTAGGCATTTGTCGGAGCTTATAAAAATCTTGCTAATTAATCATCACACTTTTGTAGTAAAGGTATGAGCATTTTATATTCACTCCGTTACACTTACCTGATAGGTTTACATAATTGGATATTCTCTCCGGTATTTGGTATTATCTCGCTCAAGCGCTTAGCTGATCTTTTAAAAATCATCTACATCTATATCAGTTAAGCGCTTAGAACCTCAGTCTTCTTTCCGGCGAAAATCCAGCCGGTCGTGTTTTCGCTCTGAGAAAATACATTGAAATAATTAGTTTATGAGTTAAGAAGTATTAAAATAATTAACATTATGGCAGAAGTCGCTATGAACGGTTCAAATAGCGAAGACGACGTTTTGCAGGAACGTCCCAGTTTGTCAACTGACGCGAACGAAACGACAAAGATGGCGGCTCGTACTCGTTCTTCTTCTTCGTCTAAGAAGAGCAAAAGCAGGTCTACCAAGAAAAAGGACGACCAGCTAGACGCCTTAGCACAGAAATGGGAAAGCAGGTTTGCCCAATTTGATTCAAGGTTAGATAAAATATGTAATTTTATGGAAACTAGTCAAAACCCTGGCACTTCGGGTGAGCAGGTACAAAATGTTTCTACTTGTAATCAACAGGATAGCGGCTCTTCGGGAGCGCGCAGACCTTTACAAGAAACACAAACTCCTGATGTAAATTTGCCTACAGATAATGAGGCAGAGGAAAATTTACATGGAGATGTTATGTCTCTGGCACCAGGCCGTTCAGAGAGACTTAACATTGGGTTATTCTCAGATGAAGAAGATGGGACTTCAATGAGAAGTGACAATGAAAACCATAATACTGTAGCTAGGTTCAGTAAATATTTAAAGTGTCAAGAAACTGAGGAAACAGACTCTGGTATTGACAATCTTAATCAGTTATTTGGTGACGACGCCAAAACTAAATCAGTTTCTAAGTCAGTTGGCCTTGTTTTAGACAAAAGTCAGATTGATATTCTTTCTGGATCATGGCATTGTGAAAAACCAGAAAAGATAACTGCATACAATGAGCAATATAAGTTGTGTTTCCCAGTACATGAAAGTTTTGAAAAACATTTGGATATACCTTGTCTAGATAGCTTTACATCAGACCTACTAGTTAAAAAACATGGTCCAAAAGCTTTTACAATTTCTAATAAGAAAAAGACTTTATATACACCTTATCTAAAATCAGTAGAAAAATTGGCTTATCAAGGACAAGCTACTGCTAAAATGGGTATTGTTTCATCGTCTTACATGCAACAGGCATTAGGTACATTATTAGAAGCATTATTAGACAAAGAGTTGATTATGGATAGGACAGTACAACAAGTTCGTGATATCTTTGCTATGTCAACAAAAAGTGTTGATCAGGTTGCAAGAGCAGGTGCTATTCATCACCTTATTAGAAGAAAACTAGTAATGGAAGATACTGGGTTAAATGATATAAAAGAACTTAAAAATTCTTTAATTTCCTTACCACTTTCAAGCAGTGGAGTGTTTGGTGACAAGTTTGAACAAACCTTGAAAAATAGGATAGAAAAAGACAAACAACTTAAAGAATTGCTTCCTGAGTTACTTATTGGAAATAAACCTGGGTCTTTTCTGGGTAAAAGAAAAAAAACACTGCTTCTAATGATTGGCAAGCAAAACGTGTGAAACAAAATGTTAATCAGAACAGTTTTAAATCAACTCCAAGTACTCAGCGTTCTTTTCAGAGAACAAGCACTGTTTCAAGACCTGACAAGAGTGACAATAAGTTCGAGAAAACAGGAACTAATTTTCGTCCCTCATGGGGCAACCAGGAAAAAAAACCAACAAAGAAAATGACTATTTAAAGGTAAGCAATATCATGGCTTGTCATCCGGAGATACCTGTTGGGGGACGTCTAATTTATTTTCTGAAAAAATGGGAACAAATAACAGACGATCAATGGGTGCTTTCTGTTAGAAAAGAGGGTTACAAACTGGAATTCTTAGAGATTCCAAAGAACACAGGAATAAAATACACCTGTGTATCTGCAAAAGATCTAGATATTTTAGATACAGAAGTAAGAGAGCTAGTACAAAAAGAAGCTGTAGAATATGTACCTCTGAACGAAATAGAAAACGGTTTTTACAGCACATTTTTTCTTGTCCCCAAGAAAACAGGGGACATGAGACCAGTAATAAATTTAAAACCCCTCAACAAGTATCTCCGAAAACAACATTTCAAAATGGATTCCCTTTCTACGGTTCTCAATCTCGTGAAACAAGGAGATTGGGGAATCAGTCTGGACTTAAAGGACGCATATTTACACGTCCCAATTTACAAAACGCACAAGAAATATCTGAGGTTTTGTCTAAAAAACGGGAGAGCTCTTCAGTTCAAGGCTCTACCTTTCGGTCCAACCTCAGCCCCAAGAGTTTTTACAAAAATTGTGGCAGTAGTAGCTGGCCATTTAAGGTCAAGGGGCATACGACTGGTTGTCTATCTAGACGACTGGTTCCTTCTGAATCAGGAAAAAAGTCAATTAATATTAGATCGAGAATTAGTACTCAATCTCCTTGTCGAACTAGGATTCATAATAAACTTAAAAAAGTCCACTTTGGATCCATCACAACAGATAACATACTTAGGGGCAATGTTTCTCTTGGATCTGGGGATCGTTTTGCCAACAGTGGAAAGAACGTCCAAATTAATAACTTCATCCCAGGCAATGATCCTTCAAAATCAAGTAATAGCCAGAGATTTTCTTCAACTTCTAGGGATAATGTCATCCTGCTTAGAAATAATTCCCCAATGCAAGATTACACATGAGACCTGTTCAAATACATCTGTTGAAATTTTGGAAACCAGTTTCACAGAATCTGGAGTTCAAAGTCCCAATTAATGCACATCTAAGAAGCCATCTAAAATGGTGGTTAGATCAAACTAACATAAAAAAAGGGGAGATCATTGAAACATTGGGAAACCCATGCCACTATGACAACAGATGCCTCAACATCAGTGGGTTGGGGAGGTCACATGGGGACTCAGATAGCACAAGGAACCTGGAACCTATCGGAGAAAAAACTCCATATCAACTGCTTAGAAATGGAAGCAGTGATAAGAACGATAAAACACTTCGTATCCCAATTGAGGGGGAAAAATGTATTAATACGTTGCGACAACTCAACGGTGGTACAATACATCAATCGTCAAGGGGGTACCAAATCAATGATTCTTTGTCTAAAAACTTGGGAATTATGAAATTTGGCAATCTATCATCAGATTCAATTGAAAGCAGCCCACATTGCGGGCAAAGCAAACATTCTAGCAGATTTATTGTCGAGAAACAAAATAAGACACACAGAATGGACACTAGAAAGATCTATAGTACAAAAAATATTCCTAAAGCTAGGGTCACCAACAATAGATCTGTTTGCATCAATCCTTAACAAGCAAACTCAAATTTTTTGCACGTGGTTTCCTCACAATCAAGCTTATGCTCTAGACGCACTGTCAATTCCATGGCAGAATCTGTTCGGGTATGCATATCCTCCAATATGCCTAATACCAAAAATTCTACAACACATGTCCCAGTACAGGTGTCAAATTCTTCTAATAGCACCACATTGGCCAAGAAGACCTTGGTGCCCAGACCTGTTGAAATTACTGGTAGATTACCATTTAAAAATTCCAATTCAAAGCAATCTTTTACACCAGCCGGATTCACGGATTTATCATCCAAATCCAGAAATATTCAATCTAACTGTATGGCCTCTATCAACAGACTCTTTAAAAAGAGAGGCTTTTCTAAGGACACTAGACAATTATTGTCTGCCTCATGGAGGGCAGGAACTCAAAAAGATTATTCTGGCAAATTCAAAAAATTCTGTAGCTGGTGTAATGAAAGGGAAATTCATCCCTATACTGCCTCTTTGACAGAGGTAGCAGATTTTTTGACAGGTCTGTTTACTAAGGGACTTCAATATAGAACAATAGCTGGATATAGGTCCATGTTATCTACAGTCTTACCACCTATAGAAAAAATTCCTGTAGGCCAACATCCATACATAATAAGACTTTTAAAAGGTGTATTCAATTCAAGACCACCTAAAATTATACTTTTACCAGAATGGGATCTTCTGAAAGTTTTAGACATGTTACAAAAAAGTCCATTTGAACCAATGAAAAACAGTGTTTTAAAAAAATATGTTACTTGGAAAACTATTTTCTTAATTGCTATTACTACTTTCAGACGCTGTAGTGATCTTCAAGCATTGAGAATAGGAGATGGTAATATTAGTGTGCATAGTACTGGTGTGTTTTTCATTAGAGAAGGCCTTTCAAAGCAGGATCGTCCTGGACATAATGGTTCAAAAATATTTGTTCCAAGTTTTAAGGACAACAAATTATTGAATCCGAAAAGGTCATTGTTTTATTATTTGAAAATGACAGATAACTTCCGTAATTGTGACAGAAGTAACAGTAAAGTGTTTTTAAGTGTAAATAGTCCGCACAACCCGGTCTCTAGTCAGGCAATTTCGAATTGGATTGTCCAAACTATCCAAATGGCATATAATGACAAAAATAAGTATGTATAGGCGCATAGTACAAGAGCTATTGGTCCTTCATGGGCCCTATTTAATGGTTCATCTATGAAATCCATCATGGAAGCAGCAGACTGGAGTAGAGAGTCTACTTTCACGAAATTCTATTTGAGAAATCTAGAACCAAGCGTTTTATCTTAATTGTTGAATAAGAAAAAAGAAAGAAAAAAAATATATAAAATAAACATTTAAAAAATATTGTACATTCATGTATATAATATAAAGATATTGAAATCCTCATTTCCGACGAGATGCGATGGAATTTTAGATGATGAATATAGACTACAAAGTGTTTGAATGATAGAAAAACAGAATATTCATTTTAATATTAGTGTAAATAATGGATGATATTTTACATGGAGAAGAGGAGGAGTGATTTTATTGTTTTAAAAATGTACAGTGTATATATATAAATTGAACAAGAAATTACTACCAACCACAGAACAAAGTACTGCTTTGAATTCTGGATGTATCCAATTATGTAAACCTATCAGGTAAGTGTAACGGAGTGAATATAAAATTATATAATTTGGTTCACAAATTTGAATTTTGTGAACGGAGTTACACTTACTTGATATACTACCCACCTCCTCCCCTCAGTAATTTCTTTTGGTGAATTCAGCTGGATTTTCGCCGGAGAAAACTGAGGTTCTAAGCGCTTAACTGATATAGATGTAGATGATTTTTAAAAGATCAGCTAAGCGCTTGAGCGAGATAAGACCAAATACCGGAGAGAATATCCAATTATGTAAACCTATCAGGTAAGTGTAACTCCGTTCACAAAATTCAAATTTGTGAACCAAACTATATAATTTGGAATAGCATTCTGTATTTTCACTGAAGGTTAACATTCCAAACTCTCCACAAAATGTTAGGAGGTTGTAGTATAGTATGTCGTATCTGTCTTTGTCGTCCTAATGTATGATGTTTGCATATATAAGCAGTTGAACGACGACTTTAAATTGTCACAGGAATATTTAGCCTTTGAAGGTCAACTGTACATGTGTGCCAGTGAAGGAGGAAACAATTAAACACCAACTTCCTCAATTACATTCTTTATATGATACGTATTGGACTTTTCGATTATTTCTACATACGCGTTACTCTTGTAATTAAAGAATTAATTCCATCGCATTTTCATTTATTATTCATATTTTGTATTTTTGTATGTGCATCTACTCAAAATTGTGTTCATTCTTTATTATAACTTGCAAATAAATTCGGAGAATACTGACCTTTAGTAGCAGTAAATTTCCTATGACTAAATGTACACTTTAGATAGGAAATAGTCATTGTTTCGCTGTTGCCCGGTCATACATCTCACGTAAGTCGTTAAAAATAAGAATGTACACTCATGGTTGTATTTCGAAATTAAACATGTAGCTCTTGTGACGAACCTATATAAAAAATGTACTGAAAAGTAAAATCACTAAAATACTGATCTCCGAGAACAATATAAATCGGAAAGTCTAATACTCCGTTATTTCTAGTATTGATGTATGTTTTTGAAGTTGGAATTCGTACAACTGTTGCAGACACCGTCGCAATAAATATAGACTTTACAGATTTCTTGTTTGTTAAAAGTCTATAAAAAGGCTCATTGGTTGTAGTTGTACGCATTCAATATTAATATCGAGTTTTGAATCGATTCATATTTGAATTTCAAGATTTTGTCCGTTCTAATTAAGGTAGAATGGAACGGTGGATTTGTTGGTTTGGGAAGTTGACAAGTGTACGATTACCACAGGCTATTGTGGGAAACCTTCGACAGTAATTAGGCTTAATGTTGTGTTAGTTTGCAACTAAAAGTAATATCTATGTATGGTACCAAGTTTTAAATACAAATTACACAAACGTCATGATAATGTGCATACCGTAACATGTAAGAATCAATAAACACATATACCGGCCATGTGTTTTGAAAAACCAAAAAACGGTTCTAGATGATTCGCAAAAAGAGTTTTCTTTCTTCTTACTTTAAAAAATTACTTAGAATTTCTTAAATTCATATATATTATAACTTAGGACAATAAGGATCTGAAATATCAAGTATTTTCTGTAAGTTACTTATACAATTGTGTATTGTGTACATCACATCATCTACTCTCCTTAATTGAATATAGTATGTATCTAGGGTTATTTTACTATAACAATCCTCAATAAAAGTTACTCCAATGAATGTATCTATGCATGTATTTATCATCAGCCCAGTAGTCAGCACTACTGTGTTGACATGAATTATCATTGAAATGGTCATAATGATAAATTAACTGTTTACAAAACACTAACTCAGGAATAGATTGCCGTAGCTGTAATTGGCCAATCTTTTATGCATTTTTGGTCCTCAATGCTTTTTAAATTCACACTCTACTTTGCCTTAAAAAAAGGTTTTGAGGGTCAATGATGAGTCTCTTGTAGACGAAACCCGCGTCTGGCGCAAATACCAAACTATAATCTATCTTTGATAAGGCTATTTATATGATTTAGAAAATAAATTAACAAATCTAAAACCATGACATACCGGCTGACGCATACGTTGGTGTTTTCTCAGTACCAGATAGTCATTCGTTTACTATGTGTACATGGGATTGTTAAAGGTATCACAATGACCAGTACTGAAAAGGTACTAGAGCTTTTCAGCACACGTGTAGTAGACCTATACACAACAATATTCTATAATCTAGAATTCTTTCAGTATTTCATGTTATTTCAACTTTAGTTTTTGTTTTATGATACTATTAACTAAAATAATTTCATTCAAAACAAATAATAGTTATCAAAGGTACCAGGATTATAATTTAGTACGCCAGACGCGCGTTTCGTCTACATAAGACTCATCAGTGACGCTCATATCAAAATATTTATAAAGCCAAACAAGTACAAAGTTGAAGAGCATTGAGGATCCAAAATTCCAAAAAATTGTGCCAAATACGGCTAAGGTTATGTTGAATAGCTCAGCAGGACTTTGAATGCAATTTTATACTGCATTAAGGTTGTTTCAGCGTCGATCGTAGACTTACTTTTTTTTTATTTGAATCGCCTCCTCTGTTTAAAAACGAGATAGTAAAATAAAATATACCATGATAAAACTACGATACTGCTTATTGGGAATATGTTTTCCTCATTGATTGTTGTCGAATTTATCAAAGGTAAACTTTTTTATTTTTAAATTGTTATCAACCTCATGAGGAAAATAAAAAAGAAATAAATAAACATGCACTTAGCACAATTATAATGATCTGGCAATGACCTTTCAAAACACTGAAAAAGAATTGAAAATTTAAGAAGGTTGTTTTGTATGATAGTTAATAATTAAAGAAAATTACCTCAAAAGGATTATAACGTGATATTGCATTTACATTTAGACTCTAATAACAACAGATTTGCTGCATCTGTTAGTTGTTGTGTGCGTGCAAAATATAGAAACATACGATTGTCAGCATATATTGACCTTATACAATTGTGCTTCACAGATTGTAAAATAAATGTAACTTATTGTATGCACGTTTTGAAATCGCAGATACGTATTAGCAATTTGTTATGTTGAATAGCTCAGCAGGACTTTGAATGCAATTTTATACTGCAATTTAATACTGCATTAAGGTTGTTTCAGCGTCGATCGTAGACTTATTTGTTTTTTATTTAAATCGCCTCCGCTGTCAAACGAGATAGTAAATAGTATAATAAAATTGTAACTTATCAGTGTAAAAGCAATTGTTTAGTTGAACACCTCAGCGGGACTTTAAATACTTTTTTGCAATTTTAAACTGTATCAAGGTTTTTTGCAACGTCGATCGTTCAATGATTTGAGTCGCCTCCGCTGTTTAACAATATAGTTTATAATAAAATAAGCTCACCTAAACATATTGTGTTTTGATATAACGTCTATGTTTAAGCTCGCAATAACAACATCTTTGCAAGATGTGTACATACGAAAAAAAAATCACCAACAATATACAGACGTCTACAACACGCGACTTTATGCGTACATGCTTCACAGATGATTAACAAATATTCAAATTCATTGAAAACATGTTTTGAAATTACAGAAAAGTGTTTGCAATTTCTAAATGTCCCATATCTCACTGAATTATGAATTCTACTTTTTTTTAAATTTCTACTGTAAGTTTTAAGAGCTTTGATTGTGCAATTAACTTTATAATTATAGGAAACGAGTGACTGGTGCAAAATAAGGTTTATCCAATTCTTGAACCAATGCATGTATATATCACAAACTAAGTCTTCTGTGCACGATTTTAGCATTTTTCACGCAAAGATATCGTATAATCGTCATTTTTTTCTCTCTGTCTGTTATAATTTAACAAATATGGCAGCTCATGAAATGCCGTGCTTTGAAGCCGAAGTTTATCGATTGACCCTCATAGTAAATACTCAACAAAAACGCATGGATACTAAACACGTGTATAAGATCTAGATATACGTGCAGATACTAGTTTATCTTAATGACAGATCCACGCGTATTGTGACCACCGGATGTTTACGAGACGGGTCACGCTAAGGTCACATGAATATACGGAAATATGTCGGCGAATTGCTTCTTGGAAGCAAGCAATTAAAATAAAGTAAACTTTTTCTAAATGTGGACAAATTAAAGAATTTTCTCCAGAAAGAAGTATATGTATATAAGTTTTATAATGAAAAGTATCCATTTTATTATAAAAATCATATGCATATTTTTTTTTAATTTGGGGTTTGATATGAATCGCCTTCTTTCAGTTGTGTTACGTATATCTGATGGACAGAATTAAAGAAAATTACCTAAACATAATCGTCTTATAATATTACGTTTACATTTTGACTTAGATAACGACGTATTAACTACATTTATACTTAATTGTTGTGTACATACTAAAAAAAAGAAATATACCAGTGTCAACATCACGTGACTTAATAACTTACGTGCTGCACATATAGGATAACAAAACGTGTTAATCATTGAAAACATGTTTTGAATTAGCAGAAAAGAAAGTAATAACAATTTCTTAATGATGAATACCTCATCGGGAATCTTATTTTTGCAATTTTATACTTATCTTACATTGTTTAAGCGTCGATCGTAGAATGAACTTTTCTTGAAACGCCTCCACTGTTAACATGATAGTTAAAATAATAAAATAAAATTGCCTAAAAAAAGTTCAGACGTGATATTACGATTACATTTATACTTCAATAACACCATATTTATTACATTCGACTTGTTGTGTACGTACGAAAAAAAACAACAACAAAAGAAAAACCAGATGTCAACAGCACGCGACTAAATACCTACGTACTGAACATATAGAATGGCAAAACGTGTTAATAATCGAAAACATGTTTTGAATTAGCAGAAAAGTAAAAACAATTTTATGAATGAAGAATACCTCATCGAGATTATGACATGTTTGAATGCTATTTTTGTAATTTTATACTGTATTAAGATTGTAAAAGCGTGGATCGTGCAATCAACTTTAATATAAATCGCCTTGAGTTCTCTGTTTTATCTGATGGTAAATTATAAAATCATTGTGATGTATCTTTACATTTAGACTTTAAAAACAACATATTTATGCTTGTTGTGTACAATCGCGCAAAAAAAAAAGAATATGCGGATGTCAACATGACGCAAAAATACTCACGTGCAGGACAGATTGAATAACAACCCAGCAGGCACACAACGTTGAACCAACGTTGAAAATATGTTGAAATTTGGTTGTAGCGTTGATCAACGTAAAATCAACGTTGTATCAACGTCAATTCTATTAACGTTTAAATCACGTTGTTGAATCAACGTTGATTTGTGGTTAAAATTTTCAATGTTGAACTGCCAACGTTGAACCAACATTGAATTTGAGTTGATGCTTTCAATGCTTTAATTGGTTGAAAATATAACGTTGATTAACGGTTTAGTTAAGGTTGATGACTTTAAGTGTCGACAAAAATTTCAATCAAGATGAGATTGAACCAAATTTTGTGTATTTCCCTTTTTGCTTAAATGATGACTTTTTTATTGGTTTAATGATTTTTTTGAATAAATTCAATGATTACTGTTTCATATATAAATTAATCTTTAAATTGCGATAAAATTATTATAATTATTATAAATACTTGAAACGGATATCTTTTTCTAATTGGCACATGCGTAGAAGACCGACATTTTGAATTTATTTGCGCCAATTTGATTACCACATCAAGTTAAGAGTTGCTCTCAGCAGTGTAAAGTAAGTATAATTTTCATTTCTTGTTTAGTTTAATGCTAGTTATATGATAATTTAAGATATACAATAGTGTAGCGTTTACCGTAATTCTATGCATGATATGAGTATAGTGATTTAAGCAGATCAGATATAATTTATAATTAAACACACATGTCTTTGTAGTCTCGGGGAGCAGCAAGGTTGACCTTAAGATATATTTGTACATTGATTGGGTGCGGCAACTTATTATGTTAAGACTTGAAAAGGGAGAGTGTTTTTATGAACATTGATTTGGTAATTTAAATCAAAAGCGTATGGCAAAGAATTCTATCATTGCAGATACTGGGAGGGCGGAGTCATAATATATCATGGAACATCGGTTGAAATTGAAAAAAAAAATATATTCGTCTGGCAAATAATAATATATAATTATTGAAGTTCACATATGCGATCTCATACTAGTTCTTTTACATGATTTATATGCTGATATAATTACAAGTCAAAGATTTACAACACACGCCATTCTTGACCTTGCAACACATTCAAAACAAACAAATTCTTTTCTCTGGGTCAGAATAGATGTCACTCACAGCATGTATTCCGAGGATTTATCAATGAAGCAATACGGCAGATAAGAAACATGTGTGACCATAACAAATTAATACACAATGATCTGTCCATTTTCAAAGTGGTCCATATGATAACGTCTAAATAGATGATTTATCAATTGAATTATTACAGCACAAAAAAAGTCAAGGAATTAAAACAAATATTCTTTTATTTTTAATGTCTAAACTTAATCCATATGCATGCAAATGAAAATTAAATAAGACGTATCACGAAAGACTGGAATATACATGTATTGCAGTTTAAAGAAAAATGTAAACACAGGTTCAAAGTTTAGCAACTATGTCGAAAGTATCTATTGAAGAAAGATCATGAAAAAATTAGATGTAAAGTATGACCTATATTGTTTCTCGAGATGAGGGACTGTCAAGATCTTGATGCTTGTGGTGCATTATTGTTTCTCAAGATGAGTGACTGTAAAGATCTCGGTGCTTGTGGTGCAGTATTGTATCTCAAGATGAGTGACTGTCAAGATCTCGGTTTTTGTGGTGCAATATTGTTTCTCAAGATGAGTGACTGTCAAGATCTCGGTGATTGTGGTGCAGTATTGTATATCAAGATGAGTGACTGTCAAAATCTCAATGCTTGTGGTCCCCCTTGAGAGGGAAAAATTGGTTGATTATATACTGAATCACCAAAGCATGACTTGAGCCCCCCTCCCTCTGTTATTAAGTCAGGGGACCCCTTATGAAAATTTCAGGATCTGTCACTGGTTCCAGAATCATGTTTGATTCTCGACTGGACAAACTTCCCGTAATGCTACAATAATAATTATTGGGCTTAAAGTTTTTCAACCAATTATTGAAAAAATGTAAGATCACAACAATATATTATAGTGATCTCCGAGGAAAATTCAAATCAGAAAGTCCCCAATGAAAGGTTTTGGATGTCCAAATTTTGTAAGCGTGTTTATTTACTAGTTCAGGAGGGAATTAAGAATTTGAAAATGCTGTAATTAAATAAACGTATTTTTTTGTAGATGATGTCTTACCAAAAAATCCATGTCTGTAAAGTACATCTCGGGTAAAAAGAATAAATATGCCTATGGTGTCCAAGCTTGACCGATTGAAATAATAAGAGGTGATTATTGAAATATACACCATTGCTTTTTTTCACATAAAAGTGTGTGAGATTTTGGTCACAATTTCTTTTAAATTGGCCCTGCATCTTTGTCTACTAAAATCATTAGGTTTGTTTTTATTAAAATGATTTATTATTTACTATCTGAACTCAAGTTTTAAAAAAAATGTCATGATAGCTATTGATAATTATTTAAAGAAATAACTATATCATTCGAATGAAACTAGTGTTCTTTATTTGGGCTGCATAATGAAATTAACCCAGTTATGTAAAAGATAGTACAATATGGTTTTTTTTCTGTTGCAGATGCTGTAGTAACAAGTTTCGAATGTAAAAATTAGAGACCACAATATGGAACAACAGAACAAGATATCTAGCAGATGGACTATTTTTTAAAAATAAAATTAAGTAATCAGATTAATTGTGTTTGTTTGACATTGTAAGGGGCATATGTGTGTAACTTGTTATATAACTACTGTGTTATGTCACAAACATATTTTGAGTGTGAACATAATAGTTATAGGTAAAGCAAGATCATGTCTATTAAGAAAAGTGAAGGCACAAAAATGTATACCAACAGAACTACAAACTACATGTACACCAACCACCAACATATAGTTGTGCGACAGTTTTATTACGCATAAAATGGTTTTGATGGATATAATAAAGGGTAATAAAAAAGCTCAATTCAACCATTGGTCAACATCCTATTCTCCATATTTACCACATTAAAAGTTTACCTGGACACACATCCCACTCATTTTCAACATACACTGACCACAGAACAACCAACATTCGACCGGATTTCAACATACACTAACCACACTTCAACAAACATTCGACCTGATTTCAACATACACTGACCACAGAACAACCAACATTTGACCTGATTTCAACATACACTAACCACAGAACAACAAACATTCGACCTGATTTCAACATACAATAATCACAATTCAACAAACAATCGACTTGTTTTCAACAAACCTCGACCAAATTTAGACCAAAATTCAACCTATTTTCAACGTTGAAATCTGACGTTGAAACAACGTTATGTTTTCAACGTCATATCAATTTTCAATCCAACACTACTTTTCAACATGAATTCAACGTTGAAATCTGACGTTTATTCAATGTTGATTCAACGTTGTTGTGTCTGCTTGGAAATAAAATTGAGAATGGAAATGGGGAATGTGTCAAAGAGACAACAACCCGCCCAAATAAAAAACAACAGCAGAGGGTCACCAACAGGTCTTCAATGTAGCGAGAAATTCCCGCACCCGGAGGCGTCCTTCAACTGGCCCCTAAACAAATATATACTAGTTCAGTGATAATGAACGCCATATTAATTTCCAAATTGTACACAAGAAACTAAAATTAAAATAATACAAGACTAACAAAGGCCAGAGGCTCCTGACTTGGGACAGGCGCAAAAATGCGGCGGGGTTAAACATGTTTGTGAGATCTCAACCCTCACCCTATACATCTAACCATTGTAGTAAAGTATTCGCATAACAATACGCACATTAAAATTCAGTTCAAGAGAAATCCGAGTCTGATGTCAGAAGATGTAACCAAAGAAAATAAACAAAATGACAATAATACATAAATAACAACAGACTACTAGCAGTTAACTGACATGCTAGCTCCAGACTTCAACTAAACTGACTGAAAGATTATGATTTCATCATATGAACATCAGGCACAATCCTTCCCGTTAGGGGTTTAGTATCATACCATCATAACATATATGAGAAGAACATAACCCGTGTCATGCCAACAACTGTTTTTAGAATAAATGTGTTTAGTTCCGATGCAAAGACCTTATCAGTGACTCAATATTAACGCCAAAATATGCAATCTTTAATGACTTGACAACAGTATCGTAATTATATCCCTTCTTAATAAGTCTATTCAAAGGTTTTGTAAGTTTCTGAGGTGAAATGTTAATAAGTGTTGAATATTGTAGTAACTGCGAAAATGTGTAGGCAATTTGGGTGCCTCGTGCTTGCCAATGCAGGTCACCATTGGTTTTTCACCGTGGTTTGTGTTGCTCAGACTTTTAAGTTGAGTTTGGTGGAATGTTGTTTACATTTTTGTAGTTTTTGTTTGTTATCCATGGCATTGTCAAGTTGTTTTCGATCTTATGGTATATTTAGCCTCTCTTCTCAATGCGTAATACCTAACCATGACTTAAAATAATAGTAAGGCTTAATTTTGTTTTAATTGTTTTGCGAGTAATACATTAGTAAATTTCATTTTCAAAGTTTAATGTCATATAAATCAACTTATAAGATTTGTGACTAAAACAGATATCATATAGCATAATATAAATGTTAAGAGGAAACATGTATAATTTTTAAATAACAAACTAATAGTTAATACATATAATTATATGATTTGATAAAAATAATTCATTAATGAATCTTCTACACTTAGTACTATTGAAATACTATTATAAAAAATAAAATTATACCATATTCTATCTTAACTAATTATCAATTCTAAAACAGATATATGAATTTATGTGCGGTATGCGGAAGGTATTTGAAAGATTGCGCATTGATTTCATAAAGAGATTTTGTATAAATTGTATACTATTGCCGTTAACCGGTTTGGCGGTCAGTATGAAAGGAAATTGCACGGATTTTTAGTTATCGAGGACTGGGTAGTGACCACATACGCGCACGTCATATATATATAATAGGTAGAAGTTTATTTTCATCATGTCCGATATTGAGCCAGACAACCTATTGAATGATATTCAACCTGAAGTTGCTTCACATGCTGTGGTTCCTGATGAGGAGATTTCCAATGCTGATTTGCTTTCTCTTATGCAAAACTACTTTGGTAAGAAATTGCCGGGGATTGAAAGAAATTTCGCTGACACTACTCAGGATTTAGCCCGTAAAGTCAAGAAGACCGAGAATAATTTACGATACAAAGGAAATCAGGTGCAGTTTGATCTAAATTCAGACATTTTAGCAAATATTAGTGGTGCTTTAGACAACTTGCATCATAAGAGATATTCCAAGGCCGTTTTGTTGTTGGAGGAGTCTGAAAAGGTGCTAAAGAAGAGAAACAAACTGATCCGTATAGCGGACAAGTCAGGGCCAGGATGGAAAACCGTTGACGAATATCCTTCTGACGAGGTAGCTAGCATTTCAGAAGATGAGAAGAAGATACGAGCTGCAGAGACAAGAGCCGTGAAGAAGATGAAAGTAACAAAGGGTAGTAACGGTAACAGAAGTGTAAAGAAAAGTCCCGCTGAAGCTGCAGGTGGTCCTTGGTCAGTCGCTCGTGAAGCTGATGGTGTTGCAACTGTTTCACAGCCGCCCTTTCGTGTTGGCTTGGCATCGGGCCCTTATTCAAGATTCGTCAGATCAAAAGCCAGAGACATCTGCTACAAGTGTTGGTTGTATGGGCATTGTGCCAAGGAATGCAAGAACGGAGGGAACAGTAACTTCACAGTTCCCAGAGGATCTTCTGCATAAAAGAAATTCGGACATTTTACAGGTACAAAGCTTAGACAATTTTCAAACTTATTTTGAATATGAATCTGGTTCATTTTTAATTAATGTACATAATAGACTGAAGCATTCTATTTGTTTTTGGAAAAGCATCAATACTTCAGATTTTATTCTAGATATAATTAATTCTGGTTATAAAACTCCTTTTATCAAGGAACCTGAAAGTGTATTTTTGAAAAACAATAAATCTGCATTTGATAATTCAGATTTTGTAGGGAAGGCTATACAGAATTTGTTAGATTCTAATTTGATCAGAGAGGAGTCTAACTTTTTGTTGTAAATCCGTTAACGGTATCTGTAAGTCAATCAGGTAAAGGTTGTTTGATTTTAGATTTACGACATGTAAACAAACAGGTACGTTATTGTAAGTTCGAGGACTGTAAAACAGCTAGTCAGTTTTTAATTTCGAATTGTTTTGGGTTCGTCTTTGATCTAAAATCTGGTAATCATCACATAAATATCTTTCCTAATCATCAACAATATTTGGGATTTTCATGGAAGTTTGGTAATTCCGTAAAATATTACGTTTTTACTGTTTTGCCATTTGGGCTTTCATCAGCAGGGTACATTTTTACAAAGGTAGTTCGTCCTTTGGTAAAACATTGGTGTAAGGATGGGATTAAGATAACTGTTTATTTGGACGATGGTTTGGCGTTAGCAGAATAAGAACAGTTTATGTGCCCAACAAGCTATACGGGTGAAACATGACTTGATTTTGTCAGGATTTGTACCCGATTAAGATAAGTGTATTTGAAGGCCGGTTCAGAATTTAGTCTGTCTTGGATTTACATGGAATCTGAAGCTATGTCTATTTCAATTGCTTCCAGATAAAGTGGCAAATCTTGTACATGTTGTAGGAGACATTTTAGAACAGCCTCACAAAGTGAAAATAAGGTTGCTTGCGAAATTTTGTGGTAAAATAATTTCTTTGACCCCAATAATAGGAAATGTCACACAGATAATGACTTGGTGTATTTTTTCAATGAAAACAGTAGAGATGAGTGGGATCAATTTATAGATTTGAATATTTATTTAGATTCTATACGAGAAATTTCACTTTGGAGACAAAATATCGTAAGTTCAAAGCCTTTGGCAATCTTGCGAGAAATTTCAAATTTTAAAGTGTTCACTGACGCCAGTGATGGTGCAGTGCAGGTGTTGTAGCTAATTCTGGTTGAAGCATGAAGCTATTAAAACTTCCACTTGGAGAGAATTGAAAGCTATTGAACTGTCTATTTATATACAGCTTTAAGCATTTACTATCGAATAGTTTAATTTCGTTTTTCATAGATAACCAAAATGCTGTTGGTATTATTCAGAAAGGTAGCAAAGTACCAGAATTGCAAACGTTTGCTTTGTCAATATTTAGAATTTGTGTTTCCTTTAATATTTCGTTACATCCAGAATGGATCCCGAAGGAAGATAACGAAAAAGTAGACGCTTTGAGTAGGATCGTCGATATTGACGATTGGGGTATTTCGTTTGAATTTTTCAACTTCATAGATAGATTATGGGGATTACATACAGTTGATAGATTCGCTAATATGAACAATTCGAAACTCGGTAGATTTAATTCTTTATTTTGGAATCCGGGTACGAGTGCAATTGATGCTTTTACTTGTAATTGGAAGGGGGATAATAATTGGTTAGAAAATGCATCAATCATTTAATTAATTGCACGGCAGTAGGAACATTAATCGTTCCGAAATGGCCATCGTCAGCGTTTTGGCCTCTTTTATTTAAGAAAATTTAGAATATGCTTGGTTTGTCAGAGATGTTTTAGAATTTCATGAGATTGACAGAATATTAGTTGCAGGCAATAATAAGAATTCTATGTTCGCTAATGAGACATCTTAATGGGTTATTATTAGCTGTTCGTTTGGATGCTTCTCAGATGAATTAATATGCTGTTTATTATTTTCAGATTGTGGATAAAGATGTTACACCACTAGGAGTTTTTTATGTACTGATTACATTGGACTGCCTTAAAGGTTGCTGGACCATGTATGTGTTTAGAGGTCACTGGACCATATCATGCATATGTTTAAGTGTCACTGGACGTACGTCTTCTAAGATGTGTTACCTATTTGCATTGTGTAGTGTTGATCACAGGACCATATAGAAATCATAACGGCATGTATTGATTATATTACTGTGAATTCATTATTATTCGTTGGACATCAATTTTCGTGGATTTCGTGGGAACAGGTAAACCACGAAATTAAATGTTCAACGAATAGAAAATTTTCTATAGGCTGGTATGCAGATTTCAGCAAAACCACGAAATTAAATATCCACGAAAATGTAAGATTTCCTTAATCCACGAAAATTGGTACCCACGAAAATAAATGAATCCACAGTATACATTTTTGTTGGAGTGTTTATTTGATTAAAGAAAATATTTTCTACTGTATTCTGGTCTGAAAATGAAAAAAGTGGCACATCCTGAGCTTCGTCTGCTTTTACATAATTTGCCAACAAATGTAACTGATGCTAGAGCTAAATCTGCAGTGGACACATATAGTGGTGGTCTTAAAAGATTTGCCAAATGGACAGAAAAGTATCGTGAAATAACTTGTATTTTACCATCCAAAGAAATTTATGTTGGTCTTTATCTGCAAAATTTAATAGAATCTGCAAATCATTTTAGTTTTATAAATTAATTGAGTCTGCATTTTATAGTATCAGATAGGCACATAATTTAGCTGGTGTAAAAAATCCTTGCGACTCAGATTAATTTCTTCAATAGTTGAGTCAGCAAGAAGAACACTTTCTAGACCTATTTAGAAAAAGGAACCTGTGACACCTGATATTATGATTAAATTGTTTGCTAGATATAACATTTCCAATAGCACACCCAAAGATTTACGTTTACTTACTATCTGTTCTTTAGCTTATACTGTGTTTTTTACGTTTTAATGAATTATGTAACATTAAAGCCATACATATAAGTTTTTGTGATGGTTATATAGATATTTTTGTCGAAAGGAGCAAAACAGATTGTTATAGAAAAGACAACCATGTTTTCATATTTAAGCTAGAAAGTCCACAATGTCCTGATGCTTTACTTTCAAACTATTTAGATGTAGCCAATATAAGTATGAAGTCGGATATGTATATTTTTAGATCGATCTCGTTTTTAAGAGTCGTAATGTATTTTCATTAAGAAAGAAAAATGTATGTCTGTCGTACACTAGAACTAGAGAAATCGTATCTATGGCATTAACTGATTTTGGCTGTAGTATAACTGATTTTGGTTTACATAGCTTCAGAGCTGGAAGGGCAACAGCCGCCGCTCCGAATGGTATATCTGATAGATTATTTAAAATGCACGGTCGCTGGAAATCAGATAGAGCCAAAGACGGATATGTGTTTAAAAATTTACAAAAGCGTTTATCAGTTTCTAAAAATCTTGGAATTTAGTTACTTGTATATTTCTGTCTACTTTTTTTGTGCGTCGAGGTGGTCACTGCGCCACATTTGTGTTTGTTTTATTGATTTGAGAAAGTAAAGGCTAATGTTGAAGTGTAAATAACTGGATGTGCTCAGTTATTTATACATATGTTCAAAAAAGATAGAGCATTTTAGCACATAAATACTGTATGCTTGGTTAAACAACGTGCATTAAAACATAAATGAATTTATGTGCGGTATGCGGTAGGTATTTGAAGATTGCGCATTAATATTATAGAGGAGATTTTGTATAAGTTGTATACTATTGCCGTTAACCGGTTTGGCGGTCAGTATAAAAGTAAATTGCACTGGTTTTTAGTTATCGAGGACTGGGTAGTGACCGCATACGCACACATCATATTTATATAGGTAGAAATTTATTTTATTTTTTTTTGTATACAAAATATTTGTATTCAAGTTTTATATAGAACAGTATTTAAATGTGTTGTATTTATTTTGTAGATTATTTTGTTGCAGAAGATTTATGTTTGGTCAAACTACGTGCATTAAAACATAAATAGTATGTCAATACTTGTTGAAATATTTAATATAATTGAAACAAACAAAAAACAAATACTAATCGAAAGCAAGAGTTCAAAGTAAAAAATATGCTCTATCCGATACAAAAAAGACAATAGTGAAAGGAATTCGTATACACGGCGAACTTAATATCAATTTATTTAGTTTCGAACAGCGGTATACTACTGTTGCCTTTATTTATTCATATGATATACCCGCTGATGCTATATACAAATAAAATTGTGTTTGGTCTAGGCCTCTACCGCTATCGTAGATGTTTACCATTATATATGGACATTATATTCGTTACATGCAATCTTATTGATTTTTTATTACTTCCATTTGATACATACATGTACAAATGAAGTGTTATCGCATCAATTTTATAATTATTTGATGTAGAAATCATGGAAGAATGTGGAGGCATCCAAATGAGATTTTGGTTGATCACATTTGAAAATATATTGTATTATCATTTAGAAACAGAGTAACAAAGTTAATCATGCATTGTTGGACATTTTGCCGAGGTTTTGAATATAAGATTAGATATGATATCATTCTTTTCTTTAAATGTTATCATCCAAAATGAAAAAATATATATGTACCTGATAAATTGGTATATTCAGAAACCTTCCATCATATATCTTCGAGTTTGGTTTGTCCAATTGGAATATATGATAGAGATGTGTTATAAGATTTGAAACTTTTTATAAGCAGACAACATCCACGATGCATTTTTCAGAAACAATCATATATATTTGATAAACATAAGCTTATAAATTGGAACACTTGCGACTACATGTTGACTTTGGTACAACGCCTTGAAAATGCAAAGGATAATAAAAAGTAAATTAAGAACCATACCAAACTCCAAGGATAATTGAAAACGAAAAGTCAGTTATTAAATGTCAAAATTCATTTGCTCAAATTCATCAAACGAATTAAGAACAATTGTTATATTCTGACTTTGTACAGACATTTTATCATGTAAAAAATGATGGATGAAACCCGGGTTTGTATTGTATAATATAATATTTATTGTCATATTAACAATTTAAAACATGTTTGTGACAAACTGTAATAAAAATCAACATACAATCATATATGATATATTAATTGTTGTGATAAGGTTTGATTTATTTCCCTTCGTAGGGTTATAGCACAAACATCTTAGTTTTAAAATTCAATGTTTCTTGTAAAATGTCAAATTGGGTTCGTGCGAACATTTCTTATTTTGAGTCGAATCCACAATTCATAAAAATTGCGATATTATTATTCTATTTTAAATACTGATCAATATAAGTGCAACAAAAAAGATTTAATTTCGTTATCAGCATTCTACTCAAACCTTTAACGATAAAATTGTTTACTTTATTTCTTCATTTGAATTTGAATTTTACACAAATGGTGCAAAGTGTCATTGTACTAATCGAATGAATTTTTTGTAAGTTTAAAACAAAATGTGGAGAATGATTTAAGAATAGGACTTCATATCGACGACACCCTTTTAAAAGCATCAGAAAACAAACGATAAGCTCGATTTCACCAGTTCAATCAACAGTATTTCAATGTCAAAATTTCATCAATCAAAATAAAATAAATAAAGGTCACAAACAAAACTGAGAAACAGTGTACGTCGAAAGTGTATCGGTCTTTGGCAAAATGCTTATTATTATTATTATTATTATTGAATGTTAGTTCTGTACAGGGCCGTAACTACATTGAGGCAAATGAGGCAAATGCCTCATGTTTTAAATTTCAAAAAAAAAAAAAAAAAAAACTAGAACAAAAGATTGTCTTCATATGATTGTCCTCATATCAAATTGTTTTCACTGGAAGTGTCTTGCAAGGAAGCAAGTTCTGTTCACTCTCTGATGTCTCCCCTGCATATTTTTCGTAATCCATGTTTCTATTTTACTTTTGGTTTCCAGAGTTGATGGTCTATTGTTTGTACTTCTGTGTCCCTGGTTTGTCTTTTGTTCATTTATTGTCCTACTTAAGGACTAGCCTGAGTGTTGATTTTCATTTGTAAACGTGTCACACTGTGTAATGTTGCATGTCCATCGATGTCCAGGCATTATGCGAGAAATTTTAAGAATATACGATGCCACTGGACACAGAAAAAGTGGTCGTTTCTGCATGGAGAATTGAACTTGATATCAAAGAATACGAAACTGCCTTTCTTGTATATAAAACCATACCCAATTTTTCTTAGTATGGATTGTAAAATTAGGTATTTTCTGTAGGTGAGATAAGCACAGAAGTGATAGAGATATGTATTATGAATATAGAAAATTGAATATCTTAATCAACAAAAAAAAAAAAAATAAATAAAAATAAATAAAAAGATAACCGTATCATATACCCAAGCGCCTGAGGATAAAACTAGATAGCTGACATGGTTTAAATTTAAGTAAGACCACAAATTTCCTGGTATCAAATCATTTGTTGAAAAAAAACCTCAATGTATTGTCATATGACCTTTTATATTCAAGGGTTAAATTTGCATTAAGTCGTGTTCAGACCCTTCAACAGAAAATAAAAGAATATGAAGTACACGTGCACGGGAGCTAGTCGCACACAATGTCAATGTATAGAAAAAAATACAATGAGTAATGGTCAAAGTTTTTATTCTTGTTCTTCATCTTGATAGTTGCTGGAGGGTCTTCAATAAAGAAAGAATCATAAATACCGTAAAACAAGGTCATGATATAGTCTCTAGTGTCGACTTGAGCAGTACTAGTATTTTACGTATATTACTGCACTAATGACTGTCACTATATTTAAATCTAATCATAAAAAATCTCAAGTCAGCACAATACAAGACAAGAACAGACAGACAGATCCGGTATTAATGATTGTGAGAATTACGATTTTTGCTTTATCCTACATATCGGTCTTTTAATGTTTTGAATTTCCCTAAAAAATTGAAGTCTTAATTAACAATGAATCGATGTTTTTGCTTCGAGACCAGAATATTGTCGAAAAAATAGCTAAAAATGATTTGCGTTTCTATGTTAGAAAGAGTCCGGGAAACGCTCAGAATGCACGATTTTGCGTTATTTTTCTCAGAGCTTCTGGGGGCCTTAGGCGGCCCCAGACCCCTCGCCAAAAAATTTGTCGCCTCGCTACGCTCGGCGAATATATTTTGCCTAAGTATTAAAAGGGGCTAGTTACGGCCCTGCTGTAAATTATTCTAAAAGGTTGTTAAAGTTTAGATCACGTGATCATACTAAATATACATCGCCTCAACTTCTTATAAAGGCCAATGAAATTACAAAAGTTTAAAACCTTTTTTTTGGATTAAACTAACAACGAAATAATAAACTTAAATAACAGAATATTTATAACTTGTTGTGTACGTGAGAAAATCAGCAATTTAACGTGTGTTTAAGTAATCTTCATTATGCGTATTTATGCTTACGTGCTTTATCATTAAGGACACATTTTTTTTAAATGTTTACAAAGATGTTTTGCAATTGAAGAACCGAGTTCGAATTACGTTCCGCTATGTAGATGATGTTCTCGCATTAAATAATGCAAAATTTGGTGACTATGCTGAATGAGACTATCCAATCGAACTAGAGATAAAGGATACTATTGATACAGTTAAGTCTGCCTCATATCTTGAATTACATCTAGAAATAGACAATGAGGGTCTGTTGAAAACAAAAATTGTGAACTCTGTAGCAACATTTCAGCAGCGCCTGCATACGGAGTATATATCTACCAAATGATACGATATTTCCCGGCTTATATTTCCTATCATGATGTCCTTGATAGACGATTGCTGCTTACAAAGAAGCTATTAAACCGAGAATTCCAAATGGTGAAGTTGAAATCATCTCTTCGTTAATTTTATGGACGCCAAAAGAAGTTGGTTGACCGTTATAGAATTACCGTTTCACAGATGTTCCTGATGTCGTAACTACAATCCCCTTCACTTTTCATGAATGTGGCCTACCGAATTAGACTTTTTACCGGATTTGTAATAACATGAGCAACACGAAGGGTGCTACATATGGATCAGGATCTACTTACACTTCCGGAGCACCTGGTAAACCCCAAGTTGTTTTGGTTGGATTCGTGTTGATAAGCCTTTATTTTTCTATGTTGTGTCTTGCATACTATTATTTGTCTTTATTTATTCATTTTTAGCCATGGAGTTGTCAGTTTGTTTTCGATCTATGAGTTTGACTGTCCCTAGAAATAATTGAAACGTTACTGAACTTTAAACATGTTTGTACATAAACTTAAATAAAAGCATTTTGTGACTTGCTGTGTACATGAGAAAATCAGCAATTTAAGTGGTCTACATAAATTTGAGATATGTGTTAGCATTTACTCAAACCTCAATTTACTTTGAAACAAAGAATAGTCATAAAGCGCTGTGCCCGTGCCTTTTGTTTCTTGCTTGTAGTGATTTTTGTGGTAAAGAAATTTTCTATAGTCTCTATTTACCAGTTTACAATTAATAACGTTAACAAATAGTATGATACTGCTTGTTGAAATATGCAATCTAATTAGTGACAAAAAAAAAAAAAAAAAAAAAAAAAAAAAAAAAAAAAACACTTTTGGATTATTCGTTAAACAAACATAGTTTAGTTTAACGATAGTGTGTGAGATTTTTCATGTTTTAATTAGTTATGCTTAATACAATTTATCAACACCGTATCCTTAATACATTTTTGAACAGTCTTATGTGTTTATGTGTGAGATGTATGCGAAAAGAAATTTCGAAACACAGTATTCGTAATTTTATATATATACTAGAACACACCCGAGATATCGCGGGTCCGTGACTGTATTAAAGTATTTAACTATGCGTAAGCCTTATTTTAGTATTGGTATTGTCGTCTGATAAAGTCATGCCAATTATAAGATACACAGTTTTCTCTGCTTTCAAATCTTTCTGTTTGATCTGTTTGTTTCTTGTCTGGAACATATCAATTATTGGTAATATTAATTATTTGGAAAACAAAAGGACCTGGAATGGAGTAATTTTTAATCAACAGCATTGTCCTATATTCGTTATAAATAAAGTTGAATTATTTGATTCGCTGTTTTACATCATGCCCGCTAACAAATTGAAAACTGTACCTATACGCCTTATTTTAAGTCCAGACTTTTATAGTATTCGTATTGTTATCTTAGAAAGTCCTACTGATTAAAATACTACAATAGGGAACAATTTGACAATGGTTGAATTTAGTAATACCCGTGTATATAGCAAAATCCTAAATACACCATTTGGTGGTGCGCCTGTCAGATGCGGAACGTATAGATAAGGTATTAGGTGACAGGTGAATATACTATTGGTATCGGAATCGGATTCGACCCGTAACTTGTTAATTATTGGCAATATTAATTGTGTGGAAAACAAAAGGGCCTGGAGTGGTGTAATTTTTAATCTACACCATTGTCCTATATTAGCTATATATAAAGTTGAATTATTTGATTTGTCGTTTTTACCCCAGGACGGCTGACAAATTGGACCTCGTTATTTTAGTATTATAGACAATTGACACATCTGTTTTTTTTCCGATTCTCTGTTGAAGACACTAGTCATAGAATTATGTCATCTTAATTATTATGATTATCAAATGTTTAACATATGGTTCTTTGGAAATAAGTTCTCATGTAATGGCGTAATTCATGGAAAGCAATTGTTCAAGGTTAAACATATCTGATATTTCTGATTAACTTTTCAAATACAAAAACAAGTATAAAAAGAAAAAAATATATATAGTTCCAGACCAAATGTAAAATACGAAATTTGCTTTTATAAAAACAGTTAGTATTCCACTGCTTTTAAAATAGTCATAAACCGATTAAGAGAGAACAAATCCGTATTACAAACTAAAACCGGGAGAAACCAAAACACTTTTACATGTGTAAGAGGAAAACAACGGAACAACATACACGAAAGTACAACAAAAACAAACTCCAAAATACATAGAAACAGACTTTTTGATAAAAACTGCCATATTCCTGACTTTAAACTCTTTTGATACACACAAAATGTAACAAAAAAAAGATTTAATTTTTAAGTGCTGCCTCTAAAGCAGATACTAGTTTAAACTTTGTAAACAAGAGCTGAAGAATATGTTATATAGACATTAACCAAATGACTCCCAAACAAATAAAAAAAAAAAGCATATTAAATAAGTAGGTGTTTTTCCTTGTTTTCGATTCATTGTGTTTATGTAAATTATTTGGCAACATTTAGTGACGTAATACTTACTTATGTGTTAGACGTTGTGGGAAATATTGTTAATTATTTCAGATATCTTCGCGGTGTAACAGTTTACAATGTCTATTTGAGACGGAAGTGTCATTCAAGTCTTTCCTTAATATTGATGCCGTCACTTTGAATTTAAGGTGAATACAAATAATTAAAGTGCTATTCATAAACGTTTTTAAAAAGCATGGACGTTCAATTATAATATTCGTTCCTGTATAACATATACACGATATCCTTTATTCGACTTTTTGTATTTCTTTGGTTCTTATAACGTGACTCTGTACTTTAAAAGATTATGTCAGTATGATATTGTTCTATTTTATGTCATTATGATATATTTCTATTACATGTATTATGAATTACAAAATGCGTTGAACCATAAACGTCAAAATCATTCAATCTCGTAGTGGAATTAACTATTTGTGGATTCTTATAAATTCTATATATAACTTTTGGACTATTTTCAATCTCGGTCTATTTCTGAAATTTATTCTTACATACTTTTGATTTTTAAACCCTATATGCTAACATTGACTATGTAAATTTTAAAATTGTTTGTATGCACATTGAACGACAAATAGACACACAATGTAATATATATAAGTGGATATAACAAAAGGGCATACACAATGTTTGTACTGGTTTAACCTGCAATATTTTTCCTTTCGTCTCGTCTAAACCGCTCATAACAATCAAACTATAGATTCATAAGGGCTCCTTTTCTATACAAAATATTATGATAATTAGTTATTTGTAATTTATGCGTACTTCCCTACAAATACTGTCCAGTATGCTTCATATCTTAATTTTCTGCCAGAGATATACACTAAATATTGAACTCTTCACCAGAACAACAAAACATGGAATATTAGCCTTCATGTACTTAACTGAATTTATCGTCAAGTTGATGTGATATTCGAAAGATATGATTCACTGTAATGTACTTACATAGAAGGTCTTAGATGTAGGTAATGAAGTTGAAGTCATCTTGCTGGAAGTTTAACCATGTTAACGCCGAGTCGAAGGATACCACTAATAAAGCAGCAACTGCTTATCGTAAAAGAGCACATGATTTAACCTGAGTTATTATAGGTTATTTCTTATTCGATTATTTTGATAATTTATGGTGTTTTGAAAAACAGTTCTTTTAAAAATCGGAAAAAAAGAGAATTACATGCATATGGAGTATATGTGTCTCAATTGATACGTTACTCTAGAGCTAGCTCAAAGTACGTTGATTTTGTTGAACGAGGAATACTGCTTTCTAAATGTTGCTTAGACAGGGCTATGAATCAATCAAATTAAAGTCATCACTCAAGAAATTTTACGGTCGCCATCATGAGCTGATTGGCCATTATGACAGTGTGTCAGAAATCATATCTGATATTCTTTCTCAGTCATAATGAACTTCCGTAATTACCGAACTGAACAAAGAAATAAACACGACGGTTGCCGTATACGGTGCAGGAAATGCTTACCCTTCCGGAGCACCTGATTTCACTCCCGGCTTTTGGTGGAGTTCGTGTTTTTTTTAGTCTTTGTTTACTCCTTGGTTTTGATAGTTATTGTCTTACAACATGTGTGCATAGTTTGTTGACATTATCATTTATTATCTTTTCAATTATCTATACCCGCTAAACATGCTAAATGATACTTAGATATACTGATTATATTGTAATACCACATTTGCAAAATCATTGCATTACCCATTAAAAATACTAGTTCTTGAATTTTTTGAAATATAATGAACCAGTTTTTAGAACGCTGCCAATTCTTTGTAATTGCAATTTATACATGATATACAGTTCGAAAAATGACGCTACAAACATGTGTCATACTTGATGTGTCATGCACTACAAACCAGTAAAAGTCTGAAATCGCCTATATCTGTACTGGACTGTACTGACTTTTACTCGACCAGTCTGAATTGGTCTGAAATTACTTGATAATACTCGACTGTAGTCTGAACCATACTTAACAGTCTGAATTTGTACTTGACCAGTTCTTAACCATTTTATACGAGTCTGAACCATGCTCGACCTAGTCTGAACCATACTCGACCTAGTCTGAACCGTACTCGACCTAGTCTGAACCATACTCGACCTAATCTGAACCATACCCGACCAAGTCTCAACCAAACCTAGATCTATTCTTTGTATCTATCAACTGAATTTTATCAATTTAGGAAATATTTCTAATAAAAATGAAATTTGAACAACAACTTGATATTAAAAATGTATTCAATATAGTATTGAAATTAAAATTTCACAAAATTTTATGAATATTTCGGAAGTATTTTATACTAACCGGACTATTTTCACCATTAATTAACTTAAGCCTAGTATAGATTTATGTTCAACTGTCAGTTGACTTTAGTTAATGCAGTGAATGTTTTTTTTTTATTAATATTTATATAAAATAATATATAAAACAACTTAATAAATTTAAAAAAATGAGACCTCAATTGTTTAATTTTATCAAACCAAGAATTTAATATAATCATGATAATAGAATTTCCATAGCGATCCTTGATAACCTTTTTAAAAAAGGAAATGTGTTCCAAAGTAACAGTCAAAATTTATTTCAACTGATTTAAGTATTTTTTGTCAAATTAAAGACATGTCATTCATTAAGCACTTTAATATGGTCTAATTGCCTCAGTACATGTGGGAGTTGGTTGACCTCCCCTTGAATAACATGGCGGTAACAATTTTCCACTAGAGAGAAAGATAGTAGTTTAGAGCTGTAATTAACGAAATAGCCAAAGAAACAGGTTTATTTGACAACATATATATACAAATATTATCAATTAGTCAACTGGAAACACGTACAACTGATATAACTGTGAAAGAAAGTACATTTTGTAGAACGTGGTCATACTTCCGGTCAGTCGTAAACAAACACACGTGTTGCCCATTCTCGATTAGCTGACCTTGGACAATTTGCCAACCGTTTTAAAGAATTAACCCTACATAAATTTATATAAATAAAGATAAACAATTTGCATACAACATATGAAATGGTACAAAAAAACTTTTACAGTGTGGCTAAAGGGAGAAAACCTGGCATTTACAAAGACTGGAGCTCATGTGAGTTAACAATAAATAAATTCAAAAACGCAGTATACAAGGGATTCTCAGGCATTGATCAAGCCATATTATTCCTCTTTGCTGGGAATTATTTCTCATCGTGCAGTGCTATTCCTGTATTTGACATTGAGGATAGGGCACACCGCCCTGTACATTACGGCCATGATTGTTCAGGTCAGTCAGGTACATGTAATTATGAATCTTTGAAATCATTAACACCGTACGTTGAAAATTCTGATAGTGAAACCGAACAAACCGAAGTTCCCAAATTAGTTAATAACATGAATAATGAGAATGAGATAATTCATTCAAATGAAACAGATGATATCCGACAAAACAATTCTGATCATGATTTAAACAACAATACTGGGTGCACCAAACACTGCAAGAATAATAATGGTGATAACATGATTTGCTGCAGCGACTGTCATAGGTGGACACATTACTTATGTACTAAACTTCCCTCATATCAACTCTACACTTTAATCAACTCCAAACGCAAATATTCTTGTGCAAGTTGTAGTTTAGTGCCTGGTGAATTTTTGTCCAAATGGTCAGATTCTATAGACATGAAAGAACCAACAAAACCAACATCAGTCAGTGTTGGATTTCAATACTGAAGAAACCACACATGCATCACTTCACGCCACTCAGGATAAGTCAACTGAGACAAGTACATGTAGTGCAAACACAACTTTAACTGAAAAAGATACTAAAATTTGGCTTCAAAAACTGGAAACAAATCTTGTAGCTGCTGTAACAGAAACACATAAGCTTTATCTTGAAAAAGATATTGACAACCTCAAGACAGAATTAAACGATGAAAGACAAAAGCACAGTTATCTTCATGATAAGGTAACTAAGCTAAGCGCAGAAAAATCTGAGCTTTTAGAAAGATGTAAAAATGATGCAGAATTAAATCCTCTTCGAAAACAATTAGATGATCTCAAAAAAACAAACACATCAATTCAAGGTGTAATAAATACATTAAATCAACAAAATAAGAAGATGATTACTGCCATGGGTGATTTAGACCAATCATTTACTGTTCTAAATGAATCTCAATCTGTGAAAATTCAAAGGCAACCTTCACAGGACGTACAATGTCAAACTATTGTTAAACTAGATACAGATACCACAAAAACAAATAATACACAAGCTCATGATCTTACTTATCACACAGTCTCATCATCAAATAGATTTAATGCACTTGAAGAGAAATCACATGATGCAAATGAAAATATGAATGTTAATTCTTACTATGGTAATGCACTAAAAGGTAAATTAGTGTTAATAGGAAATTCACACTTCAAGCCAATAAGAGAAAAGGACTTTATTTATGACTATGACACAGAAAAGTACATAGCGTTCTCATTTCAAGAGGCAACACATATCTTACAGGAAATAGAAGGCCCTGTTGATTGTCTGGTTGTACATCTTTTCACTAATGATATCAAGGAAAACTCATCAACAAAATGTTTAGATATTGTAGAAAAGTTCATCACATTTATTCATGATAAATGGCATAAAATTCCCATCATCATCTCAGATGCAATACCTAGAGGTGACTACAGTTTGATGAACAAGAGGCTTCAGGAGTGTAATATTAATTTAAGGCATAAATACATTGCAAATGAATTGATTTCAGTATGTGACAACGCTTGCATAGGTATTGGAGGAAATGCTATCAAAAAATGTATATCCTCCGACAAAATTCACCTTTCGACACAAGGTACAAAAGTGCTTGTTGCAAACATCAAATCATCAGTGCAAGAAGCCTTATGCATTCCAAATCCCTTCAAAAAGAAATATGAAAGTCATGTAAGGGATAGAACTCGTCAGTACAATTCAAGGTACTCTGATCAAAACAGAGAGTACTCAGATGCAACCAGAGAGTACTCAGATCAAAACAGAAAGTACTCAGACACAAACAGACAATACTCGGATCAAAACAGACAATACTCAGATCAAAACAGACAATACCCAGATCAAAACGGACAGTACTCGGATCAAAACAGACAATACTCAGATCAAAGCGGACAGTACTCGGATCAACACAGACAGTACTCAGATCCAAACAGACAATACTCAGATCAAAACAGACAATACTCTCGATATAATTCTCAAAATAATAACGAAAATGAGTTTTATGGTGGAAATGGTGGTTACAGAAATCCGTACGATAATTATGGTTCAACTCGCCAATTTAACACCAGAGGAAGACGTGGCTACTAAGATATAATAACAATACATGAAGGATGTGATGCGAATAAAGTGTACATTGAATTTGTAGCTAGATTTCATAGCATTTGTGCAGTTATAAAGAATTACATTAATGTTCAATTTTATTTTTTTTAAATTTTTCTATATGCAGGCTAGTGGCCTTATCCTTTTTATTTTTGTTTTTGTCAAGTAATGCTTAAAATGTAATACAACATGTACATTTTTGTATGAAACTTTTTAAAAAGAAAATTAATGGTGACATACTTTAATTAATATTAAGTTGCAATTCGTTAAATCTGCAAATTATTATTATTTTATTCAAAATTTGTGCTAGTAAAGAAAGAACAAAAACAGAAAGAAGTAAATCAGTATGATGAACATCAATCCATTAAACAAGTAGGAAAAAGAAAGGAACAGTTCATTTTTAAAGTAAATATTTCATTGTTGACCTGCACTTGATAAATTGTACTCTAGTTTTAATTTCACAAACTTCAAAAGTGTTTTCATAGGTATGTTTATCATTAAGTACTACCTTTACACTTTATGTTAAAATGACATACTTGCCAGGTATATATATATTCAATGGTGAAGTACTCCTTCAGCCTACACTTATTTTATATACATGTACAAATAAGAATACTAATACATGTACCAATAGTAAGATTGCTTGAATTTATATATATATATAAATATATGTGAATCTGTACATGTAGTACAGCTATAGTCTTTACTAATGGTTTTTATTGAGGTTATAGAAAAGTTTGTATTGTTAGACATTCCTTTATTTTATTTCAATAGCATGTGTATCATGTTTATATAAAGATAAATTCAGTGGTGATTTCCATTCTAGATATTTAACTGGTAAACAAAAGAAATATAGACATGATAGAAAAGAAAGAAAAAGAAATTTTCTAATTAAGAAATCAATCTTTCATTTATTCATTAACAAAATAAAATGCAGATTTTACAATTATTTTTTTGTTATCTCATTTTAATATGTACACTATATTGCATTGGCTTTAAATTTTCAACAAAAAAATAATTACAGCTCTAATCTACTAACTAATTCTCTTGTTTTGGTAAAACAAATATTTAAGTATAAGAAAGATTAAATGGAAAAAACATCACTTCATATTGCTAGTTGGAATATCAATGGGTATAAATCAAAAGATTTTATTAAATTTGAAGACTCTGAGTTTGTTAGTCTGGTCTCTGATAAGGATATATTCTGTCTAATGGAAACTCATTGTGATTTGCAAAATTGCCTCGAAGTACCTGAATTTGACGTGATTAACTTAATAAGGCCTAGATCTCCAAGAAGTAGAAAGCGATCTGGAGGATTATCTATTTATATAAAAAAAGATATTCGAAAAGGGGTGAAATTTCTTGAACATGAAACCAGTGATTACATCTGGTTAAAATTAGATAAATCTTTTTTTGGAATATCAAGACATATTTATATATGTTTCCTATATGACCCACCAGCGGAATCAACTTATAGTTGCCAATTAGATGCTGACATTCTTTCACTAATTGAGAAAGATATTTCTAAACACTCAAAAGATGGGGATATTATATTGGCAGGGGATTTTAACGCCAGGACTGGAGATGAACCTGACCTTATTCAGGGCGATAGTTCAAATCACACACCCCTTTTTAATTCATACAGCCCTGATTCAGATTTACCCTCTAGAAGTAGTCAAGATCATATACTTTCTCAAAGGGGGAAATATTCAATTGATTTATGTATTCAAGATAAATTAAGAATTCTAAATGGTAGAACATTTGGAGATACTTTTGGACAGTACACCTCACATCAACCTAATGGTAGTAGCGTCATAGATTATTTTATTGTATCTGAATATTTAGTAAAAGACATTTATTTTTTTCATGTGCATGATTTTATTGGAACAATGTCTGACCATTGTCAAATATCTATGATGTTAAATGTAAAATACTCTGTAGAAAATGATTGTAAACATGGTGGTTGTCCTCTTCAACCTCTTCCGCCTTCATACATATGGACAGATAAATCTTCTGTGGAATTCCAAAATGTGTTGTCTTCATCAGAAATTCAGAATGATCTGTCCAATTTCATGAAATTACATGTTGATCAAACAGAATCAGGAATCAATTCTTTAATTAATAACTTTAATCAGGTAATTTATGATGTGGCAAACAAAAGTCTAAGAAGGAAACATCATAGTTTAAAAAAATCTAACAAGAAAAAGAAAAAACCTAATTGGGAAAATCTATCTTTATCAGTCCTAAAAAAGCATCTTATTGATAAAGAAAATTTATTTAAAAAATATAATAAGGATCCATATATTAGATCATCTTATTTTAGTGCTTTGAAGCATTATAGAAAATCTAGAAAAAAACACAATACGTCTCTTTAGACAAAATTTAGTAAATCAGCTTGATACTTTAAAAGATAACAATCCAAAAGCTTACTGGAAATTTCTGAATAAATTTTTAAGTGATGGTGGAGATTCTAGAGCACAATCGCAAGACAATATATCAGCCGAAGAATTGTTGAACTATTTTAGGGAATTAAATACTGCTAAAAATATAAATAACCAGGATCTAAATAAATTGTTAACTGAAGAAGAGAAATGTAAGCAATTTAATGAGCTAGATTTTAAAATTTCTGAAAAAGATGTTCTTGATGCACTGAAATCTTTAAAAAATAAAAAAGCCTGCGGATTTGACCAAATGTCAAATGAAATGTTAAAATATGGTTTTCTACATTTTTCTCAACCCCTTTTGAAAATATTTAATAATGTCCTGACTTGTGGAATTTTTCCTCAAATTTGGTGTTTTTTTTTAACTCCTATACATAAGTCAGGTGACACATCAGAACCTAGTAATTACAGGGGAATCGCAATAATTAGTAATATTGGAAAGTTGTTTACTAGAATATTAAATAATAGACTAGAAAAATATTTAGAAAAGCATGGCATTATATCCCAAGAACAACTTGGTTTCTCTAAAGGTAAAATGACTAGTGATCATCTTTTTGTCTTAAAAACTCTAATAGATAAACACACACAAAAAGGTTCGAAACCATTATACACATGTTTTGTTGACTTTAGAAGAGCTTTTGATACGGTTAATCATACAGGACTGTTTTATAAACTTAGTAAAATTGGAGTAGGAACTCATTTTTATAATATAATCAAAAGTATGTATTCTAATAACATACTATGTATAAAAACACGAAACATGTTAACTTCAGACTTTAGATCATATATTGGAGTAAGACAAGGAGATCATCTTAGCCAAAGTCTCTTTAAAATATTTATAAATGATTTTAAATCTTTATTAGACGAAACATGTGACCCAGTATTGCTATCAAATGTTTCATTAAATTGTCTTCTTTATGCTGACGATCTTGTACTGCTTTCTGAATCTAAAAAAGGCTTACAGAATGCATTAAATAAGCTGGAAATCTATTGTCAAAATTGGGGGTTAGAAGTTAATTTAAAAAAAAACAAGTCTGTAGTTTTTAATACATCTTGCCGTATTAAAGATGCACAGCTTTCATATAAAGACACGTTTATCCAAAGTACCCAACATTATACTTATCTTGGCGTAACTTTTAGTGCATCTGGCAGCTTTTCAGAAGCCAAAAACATGTTATATAAAAAAGGCTTAAAAGCTTTCTTTAAATATACAAAATATTTTACTAATTATAAACCTAATATCTCCACTCTAATGCACATTTTTGATCACACAGTGAAACCTGTATTATTATATGGTTTAGAAATATGGGGTTGTTTTAATTCAAAAAAGTTAAATAATGACACAGAACTAAATTATTTCTATAGATTGTGTAAAGATCTAAAAAATGAAAAAGTGCATCTAAAATTCTGCAGCTTTTCATCAGGAGTGAATAAACACGCAACAAATTTAGCCATATTTGGCGAATTAGGTCGTTATCCTCTAATGATAGATATTTTAACAAACATGATTAAATATTGGAAAAGAATTCATATTAAAAATAATATTTTATTAACAAATGCATACTCTCTCTCAAATACATTATCTAAAGCTGGGAAGAATTGTTGGGCTAGTAATATTGATGCTATCTTGAAATTATTTAATTTAAAAGAGTATCAGGTGCTCTCATCTAAAATAAACATTAGAAATATGGTAAAAAAGAAATTATATTTAAAGTATTGCAGCATATGGAAGAAAGAATTATTTAATGATAAAAGACAAAATAAGACCTCTGGAAATAAACTTAGAACTTATCGATTATTTAAACCAAATTTAATTTTGAGCCTTACTTATTGAAATTACCATATATTCAAAGATGTGTGTTAACAAGATTTAGAATTGGAGCTCACAAACTTGAAATAGAAAAAGGTCGTTACTTTAATATTAAACTAGAAAATAGAATATGCAAACTCTGTAATGAGGAAATAGAAGATGAGATGCATTTTCTTTTAACATGTAAAACTTTGGATAATGTTAGAAATCCCTTTCTAAGCAAAATATATAGTAAAAATAAAAATATTTCAAAACTTGACAACAAATCTCTTTCTATTTGGCTAATGGGAAATGAAGATAAAAACATTTTGATAATAATTTGTCAATTACTAGAGACTCTAAATATAAACAGAAATACAATTTTGAATTAGATTTCTCTATATAAAGATATATAAATGATATGTATGATCAAATATGCATTTACATTAGTTATTTCTTTTATATTTGATAGATTATTAGTGTTCTATGAGGTGTGCTGTCCAATAAAGGGACCAGAGTAACAAACAATTGGTCATATTATATTATATATTTTTATTATTACAAATTGCCTACTTCATTTGCTTTAATATTTTATATCCATCAATTAAATCAAAATCAATCATATTATGTACTTTGTTTAACCTATTTTTAATTTACATTATGTCTGAAAATTATATTGTGATTATTCTGCTCATTTTGGGCGCCGTGATTGGCAAATAAAATATTTGTTTGTTTGTTTGTTTTTTGTTTTACCTGAAGATAAAAAGACAGCCCTATTTTCTTAAATTCGTGTATTATCTTGTATATTCGAAAGCCCTTGTTTTTTAAGTTAAACAGGATGTTGCAATTTTGAATAAATGTTATTTAGAATTTAATACCTCTGACCAGGTGTGATCTCATTTATGAGTTTGCCCCAAGCAGAGGTTATACTTTATATTTCACCACAACTCAGAAAAACAATTTTGTTTACTTATTTAATTTTATCCCTTTTTGATATAAATTATATATAATATATTATTTTTTTATCCTAAATATAATAATAGATATATTTAAACAATTTATAAGTTTTGTTGGCTGTTGTTATATATGTCAGTTAAAAAGAAATTTATTTTAACAGTTAAAAAAGTAGAGGTTATTTCGGCTAGTATGGTTCAGACTGGTCGAGTATTGTTCAGACCTTTGGTTAAGTATGGTTTAGACTAGAAAATAGGTCGAGTACAGATCAAGAATGGGTTAAGACTGTTTCAGACTGGTCGAGTAATAGTTCAGACTATTTTCAACGGCAAAGATAAGGGTCAAGTACGATTCAGTATAGTCGAGTATGGTTCAGACTGGGGTTGAGTAATGTCAAGTAAAAGTCAGACCAATTCAGACTGGTCGAGTAAAAATCAGTACAGTCGAGTACAGGTATAGGCCATTTCAAACTTTAATGGTTTGTAGTGATGTATATTGACAATACATCATGCACGCAGTTTATTTATCAGTCAATACCAAATGGAAAAAATTATTGTGAAAAATGATGTTTGACGTTTTCATTCATCGTCGAATTTTTCTCGTCTCATGCTCCTAATGATTAAATCATTGTAATCATTCCTGCACGATCATGTAACAGTTCCAAAAAAGTAACAATTTTATATGTGTTAAATAATAGTAAAATAAAAAAATTACCGTTTTCTGAGGGAAATAAAAAAAAAAAAAGGAAAAAACCTAATTATCAACATGATCAAATGGCAAAATCAAAAGCTCGAAAACATCAATCGCAAGGACTAAAAATTTATAAAAAAACAACAATATCGTGTTAAATGATTATAGTTTTTATTGGCAAATGTTATTAGAATAGAGACAAATCAACCTTGTCCATAGCTGTTTCTACGTATTTGTCACTGATGATGTGCGTATTGGAAGTAATGGCCAATCTATTGCTTTTAAGACACATAGAACATCCCATGCAGTAGATCATAGAGAGGTCACCCTATATATAACTGGTTCTATCAAAGCTTATGTTATGAAGTGTGAACAAAATAATCAAAATAACAGTAAAATCACACCCTGTATTGAATTATGAGATATATTTGTTTAAACATGTTCAAGCATACTTTTAACCTTTCCTCATCCAAATCATTGTATTTAGTATGAATAAAAGGTGTAGATAACATCTATATGTTAAGAACCAGGAATCCGTTAACACAAAACCTGCCTTTGTTTTTCCAACGTAGCTGGTACTTGCATAATTGTTTTGATTAGTTATGCTTAACATATTTTATCAACGAAATATATTTCCACCACTTTCTCCATAAGACGATACCTGTACCAAGTCAGGAATATGACAGACGTTATCCATTCGTTTGATGTAGTTGAGCTTTTGATTTTGCCATTTGATTTTGCCATTTGATAAGAAACTTTCCGTTTTGAATTTTCAACAGAGTTCATACATTATTGACATTCAACGACTTGAAACTTACGTGTGTGTTGAATGTTGAAAGAAATTGCAAACCACTGAGTTATTTTTTTCGGTTTTTGTTGAATACACATTGTGATAAAAACTCACATCAAGTCATAAAATTATATTTGTTTAAGTAATAATAGTGCAAAATGCCCAAAGTACATGTACCATTATTGGGAAATGGGTTCTTTACTGTCTTAATCGAAAGCAAACACTCAACGTAGAACTGCCATATACACTTTTCATTTTATTTAGTACCAGCCCAAATAAGAAATACGAAAAATGCTTTAATAAACTCTTCTGATACCCTGCATAGAATTCCGACAAAAGGACTTCATATCTAATAGATATAGGATGATGTGGTGTGTGTTCCAATGAGACAACTCTCCATCCAAATAACAATTCATAAAAGTTAACCATTGTAGGTCAATGAACGACCTTCAACACGGAGCCTTGGCTTACACCGAACAAAACTATAAAGGGGCCCAAAATTACTTGTGTAAAACCATTCAAGTACAGATACTATTTTTAAGTTTGAAAATGAAGAAAAGGTCAAATGAACACGAACCCAATTAACCCAAAACAAATAAAAATATCCATTTATTAATTTCTATTCGTATTTGCTGTGGAGTCATTTAGGGTTCACTTACGTACTGATTAGAGGATGTGGGAAATATTGCTATTTATTGAAGATCTATTCACAGTTTAAATTTACGCCATTTATTTGGGCTTGCAGTGTCGTTTAAGACTTTCCTTAATATTGACACTTTTACTTTGAGCTGAATGAAAGTCACAAACGGTCTTTTTATAAACTTGGCGTTTTGTCAATAGCATGCGTGGATTTCGTATCTTTAAGATTTAGTCGATATCCTTTATTTATGAATTTTCAACACTGAAAATCAATATAAAGTGACACGATTCTTGTAAATCATGACTAATTGAACATTGTTGAAAGACGGGTAATATCGCTAGGTTCGTGAGCAAACTACGGGAGTTTTTATTAAACTTCTTTAAGTAGAACCTGAATCTAAACAAAAGAGAAACAAAATATTTGCTTAGCAATTTTACAATGGAGTCTTTATGGGGCATACGTACAATGCACTAGTAAACAACATATACTTTTGTGCATGGAATTTGAATTCTCTGATACCACGTATACCTGTGTATAAGAAAACAGCATTTAAAAAAACCAAAAAAAATACACAGGATTATTTTACAGTTATTGCATAGGACAATTACAGAAATTGAAAAAACAACAACAAACAAACTCATACTTACAACACATGTGGATAGTTGGTTGACATCATCATTTATTACCGTTTTGAGTTCAATTATTTATACTGGTAAAATCATATTTAGATTTACTAAATTAAGTTGTGATATCGCATTTACAAAATCAATGTATTACCCACTGAAAATGCTAATTGTTGAAATGTCTGAGATATAATGCATCAGTTTGAGTACGCTGCCAATTTCTTTGTAATTTAGATTTATACATGATATACAATTTGGCAAGATGACGCTACACAAATGTTTCATATACACTGACAAAACAGCATGCACGCAGTTTACTTTTCAGTCAATACCAAATGGAAAAATTATTGCGGACTTAGAAAATAGAAAAATGTTTGTTTGACGTTTGCATTCACCTTAAATTTGTCTCGTCTCATGCTCCTGCACGATCATGTAACATCCCCCCCCCCCCAAAAAAAAAAAAGATACATAAAATAAGATGATTGCTAACTTGGAAATAACAAAAGGACGTACAAACTGGTTATATTATTGAGACCTGCCAACACCTTCATTTCCTCTCGTCTGAACCGACCAAAAACAATAACAATATGGATGTGTAGTTGCTACTTTCCTACTAAAATAAGAAAAGATTATTTTTTATTTGTTATTTGAAATAAACAGGTGCTACACTGAAAATTACTGTACAGTATGTTTCATATCTTCAGTTTATAATAGAGACACACAGAGAGATTGAACATTTAACATGTATGACAAAAAATATTACATTTGCTTTAAGGTACTTACCTGAATATATATTCGAGTTGATATAATATTTCAGAGCTTGAGTTTCCAATAACGATTTATTTTCATACGTTTGCTCATGAAAAATGAGTAATAATATGTAGGGTTCTAAGATAAATGATTAAATTGGAGTTATTTTGTCGGAGAAACGACGGATGGCACTAATGAAGCAGCAGTTACTTATCTAGACAGGACACGTGAAATTAAGGCGAGTTTTGTTGCGTGTATACTATTTGATTTAGATAATATGTCATGAACTGTTTTTGTTCATTTTCACTTCGACTTCTTCTTTTGTCTTCTTTCTCTCGTTTACATTGAAATTTGAAGCTACAAATCAGATATAGCTCTTCATCTTTTAAATACGCTTTGGATTTCAAATATTTTGACCACGAGCATCACTGAAGAGACATGTATTGTCGAAATGCGCATCTGGTGCAGGAAAATTTGTACCGTTATTGTTATTATATAATGGAACATATTTAAACAAAAGATTTTTCTGCTTTTAGATATGTCATATCAGGTGCAGGGATGAAATGTTTGGCAGAAAAAAAAAACCAATATTGTGTTCAATGGTTATAGTTTTTATTGGCAAAACATATATAACAGAAGAGGTAAATAACCTTGTGCATAACTGTTTCTACGTATTTGTCACTGATGCTGTGCATATGAGAAATAATGACCAACCTATTGTTTTTAAAACTAATACAACAGAACATGCAGTAGATCATATCGAATTAACCCAATATATGACTGGCCCAAACAAACAGTATGTTATAAAGTGTGAACAAAATGATAAAATGCCTTTCCGCTCAACGAACTGTGTATATTCTCGAACAAGTTGATTCATGTGGGATCACGTAAAAGGTGCATTGTTTTATAGTATTCTAAATTAAAGTTTTTTTCATGTTAAATATTTATTATTGAACCATGCTTACATGTAATTTAATGAAATTTAATCAGTTGTATTATATTTACAAAGCGCCGTAAAATATTGATCAGATTGTTTTAACTATTTTGATATAATTATGAAGAACAGCGAGGGATAACAATTCAGTATATAACGCAAACGCATTAAAGTTACTAATGTCGGCGACATATACCGGTAGTTTTAGTCAAAATGTCAGATTTTTTATATATCTCGTAGGTAGTGCTCCTTTAAATAAAATTATTAAACGCTACTCCAAATCTGAATCACATAGAGAAATGTGCTATATCTTTGATTTATAAAAAGTGAGCACAAGTGAATATACGATATCATTATTGAAGCATTCTTTATATCAAGTACATTTCAACAATAACGTAAAGTTTCATATAATCTTATACAATTACATTATATAGTTGAGAGCAATGCACATATTGTTAAACTGTTATGATATTGCGTGGCAACTATTGGTTTAAAGCGTCGATGATGGTTATTATCAATAAAAAACGGCCGTCCTACGTTCTTATTCTGTGCGGATTTGGTAAAGTCCTTCTTTGCATGATAAAATACCTCTTTAGACAATGAAAACATCATGTTATTAATTTTATTAATACTATGTTATTAATTTCGTGAGTCCGAAGCATTTTTCTTGATTACTATTCATCATGAACGCCAAAGCCGAATATTTGGAAGCCGATGATATATAGGAACTAATACAGTTGAAGAGCTATATAACACAACAATATATAAAAATTAGCCAAATCCATCCAAGGTCAACCATGCTTGAGAGAGTTTGAAATAGAAGCGAATTCTGTTTTGCGATGTTATATAGATACTTGTGTATTGCTGTAGATGGTAAACTGACCTCCAAGATTTCAATCATTTCATTTCAAACATTCATAAATCGATACATCAGATTAAACAATTAACGTACAAGATACAGTACTTGCAACCTTAGGCGTTACTATTTCAGCGATCAATCAGCGGTCATCGATCAGTCACCGATCAGTCAAGTTCGCGTCAAACTCACGTCAGCAATCCGTCAGACTTATAGTAAAAGTAATTGACTGATCGGACTGATCGGACGGATAGTAGCGATCGACCTTGATGACGGATTGAACTTTAATACGTCACATGATGAACTAATACAAACTACGGAATCTTAGTTTCGTTTAATTTAATTAAAATGGCGACTCGTGAAAATCGAACGTTCAATGATATATTTTGTTTATTAATTATTTAACAAAGTTTTATGAATTGAAATGAAAAGAAATGTACAGATAAAACCTAAATTAAAATATCATCATTAAATAATGGTATTTTTCGTGTTATTTAGGTTATATATTTTCAAACCCGACGAGTGTCTACATCGCGAAATTGATTTTATTATTTTCCAAACATACTCGGGAAAAACAAAATGAAAGGATCAGTTATTGAAAAATGTAGTCTATTTTTTTCAATATTTAAAATTTTTGTATCCTTATCATCATAAAATTCTTTAAAAAAAAAAATCATAATCATGGACTTTTTATATTCTCGTCACAATCGAAGCCTTTAAAATAGCAAATTACAAAAATAACTACGCCTAAACAATAAAAAGTACAAAAATACAATGGTGGTAAACATAAATATATTCCTTAAAAAGAAAGAAATAATTTTAAGCAGATTTATTCTTGAATAATTCACATTTTCTACACATGAAAATCATTTATAACAACTGATTGCAATTGAAATTACAATATTTTCCAATATGAGAAGAAATATTTGCATTTTGGCAACGTGTACAAAAAAAAATAATATCTTTTTCCTTAAAGTAAACATAATTTATGAAGAACAACCAATCCTGATGAACAAAAAGTAATAAAATCATATGGAGGTTAATAATTTATATCATAATAAAGCAATAACTGCATTCTTATTCCACAAAAATAAAAGTTTAAACATTTTAAGTCTCGTTATATCTCAATTCTAATTAGCAGACTTGTCTCAAGATGGTAAAATAACTGATTTCAAATAAAATAGTATCATTTTCAATAAAAAGAAGAATAATTTTGGTTATTTTAAAAGATGCTAATAAAATTTTAGTATGATTTTTCTGATATTCTTTTAATTTTATGAAAAAAAAAACTATTCTAAACTATAAAAAGTACAAAAATTTAATAGCGGTCAATAATTTGCAGTAAAATGAAGAAATATTTGCATTTTAGGCAACTCATACAAAAATTTAGTATCTTTTTCCTTTAAGTAAGCATATTTTATGAAGAACAGACAATCTGGATGTACAAAAAGTACTCAAATCATATGACGGTTAATAATTTGTATCAAAATAAATCAATAACTGCATTCTTATTCCACAAAAATAAAAGTTTAAGTATTTTGATTCTCATTATATCTCAATTCTGATTAGAAGACTTGTCTCAAGATGGTAAAAATAACTTATTTCAAATAAAATAGTATCATTTTTGATAAAAAGAAGAATAATTTTGGTTATTTTAAACAATGCGAAGAAAATTTTAGTATGATTTTTCTGATATTCTTTTAATTTTATGAAAAAAAAACTATTCTAAACTATAAAAAGTACAAAAATTTAATAGCGGTCAATAATTTGCAGTAAAATGAAGAAATATTTGCATTTTAGGCAACGCATACAAAAATTTAGTATCTTTTTCCTTTAAGTAAGCATATTCTATGAAGAACAGCCAATCTTGATGTACAAAAAGTACTCAAATCATATGACGGTTAATAATTTGTATCAAAATAAATCAATAACTGCATTCTTATTCCACAAAAATAAAAGTTTAAGTATTTTGATTCTCATTATATCTCAATTCTGATTAGCAGACTTGTCTCAAGATGGTAAAAATAACTGATTTCAAATAAAATAGTATCATTTTTGATAAAAAGAAGAATAATTTTGGTTATTTTAAACAATGCGAAGAAAATTTTAGTATGATTTTTCTGACATTCTTTTAATTTTATGAAAAAAAACTATTTTAAACTATAAAAAGTACAAAAATTTAATGGAGGTCAATAATTTTCAGTAAAATGAAGAAATATTTGCATTTTAGGCAACGCGTACAAAAATTTAGTATCTTTTTCCTTAAAGTAAGCATATTTTATGAAGAACAGTCAATCTGGATGTACAAAAAGTACTCAAATCATATGACGGTTAATAATTTGTATCAAATTAAATCAATAACTGCATTCTTATTCCACAAAAATAAAAGTTTAAGTATTTTGATTCTCATTATATCTCAATTCTGATTAGAAGACTTGTCTCAAAATGGTAAAAATAACTGATTTCAAATAAAATAGTATCATTTTTGATAAAAAGAATAATAATTTTGGTTATTTTATACAATGCGAACAAAATTTTAGTATGATTTTTCTGATATTCTTTTAATTTTATGAAAAAAAAACTATTCTAAACTATAAAAAGTACAAAAATTTAATAGCGGTCAAAAATTTTCAGTAAAATGAAAAAATATTTGCATTTTAGGCAACGCGTACAAAAATTTAGTATCTTTTTCCTTTAAGTAAGCATATTTTATGAAGAACAGACAATCTTGATGTACAAAAAGTACTCAAATCATATGACGGTTAATAATTTGTATCAAAATAAATCAATAACTGCATTCTTATTCCACAAAACTAAAAGTTTAAGTATTTTGATTCTCATTATATCTCAATTCTGATTAGGAGACTTGTCTCAAGATGGTAAAAATAACTGATTTCAATTAAAATAATATCATTTCTTTGACATTATTTTAATTTCACAAAAAAAACAACCTATTCGAAACTATAAAAAGTTCAAAAATCCAATGGCGGTCAATCAAGAAGATAAATAAAACTAAGATAACGCTAGGTTAAATGCTTATTTTTGCTACCATTGACGACTGGGACATACGAAAAATTATCGTAATCTTTAATTTTTTTAACACGAGATGGTCGATGCATGTTTTAACGTTCTATGGCTTTAGCTGACAGTGTTGTTTAGATTTGAACAAAACAGCTAATTACTGAAGACAATTTTCAGTAAATTCCAACAAGATCAATCTTGAATTTTAACAAGTTTAAGTGACGTATGAGTTTGTTGTTCATGTCGAATGCACACTATGATTTTGACACCATGAACATCAATGACAGCACTGTGTTTATTTTTTGTCAAGTTTGTTATGATATTATACACCTTTTACTTTCTTTTCTATTGTTTATTGGTCTATAGTTACAATAGCAAGGTACTACAGTACCTTTAGCGTAAACGTTTCTTCATTCGAAAATCGTACGTACATCATTGGGAAGAAATCGTTCGTAGATAGTTTGGACATCGAACATACATCATTGGTATAGCGTTCGTACATCATTCGTTCATCGTATGGTAAATGTCATCCTTTAGGGCTTTATGGATATCGTTAGTCGTTTTATATGTCGTAAGGTACATGCTGTCGTTTATCTTATGGTCCATGATATAGTTTAGAGTTTTGTATATCTTAAAGGGTATATCGTATTGTTTAGCGTATGGTTGATGTTGGTGTTCTATTTCATAAAGATATTTGAACTGTTATATGAAAATATAACGAGTTTACAACTTAAATGTAGATAAATAAAAGATAATTTAATATAAAAAAATGGTTCACACTTATTATTCGAGTGGATTGATTGGTAGTTGATTGCTGAACGTTCAGTGGCGTATATATATGTCATACATATTCAGACCGAGAACGCATTGTAATGTATATATAAACCAATAGGTAAGTAATTAGAAAGAGACCGTATGGAATGAAATTCAGGTAAAGTATTTTACTGTTTGATAGCAAAAGACCTATAGTGACATTTTTTCTATTTCCGTATCTTCCTGGGTATCATATTAGATAGTACGTTATAAATAAACTCATCATAGAAGCCAGGAGTAAATTTTATATATACGCCAGATGCGCGTTTCGTCTACAAAAGACTCATCAGTGACGCTCGAATCCAAACAAGTTTTAAAAAAATGTACTTGACATATATGCATATCGATTGTCTATTAAAGTATATCTTAGTTCTAATTTTTTTGTTTCATACTAATTGCGTATTTCATAATGTCTTTACAGTTGATTGGACTTTTTTTTTTTTTGGGGGGGGGATGTTTATATTGCGAAGCATTGTGTAAATGACATTTCAATTTCGAAAATGTAATATCGGAATATTAAACTCAACAATATCCTTAGACCTTTGGAATCTGATTGATCTATTATACAAAATTGCAAAAGTTTTATCTGGTTGGTGAAAGTTTAAAACGGTTGGAAAACACGATGGTATCGCCTGACCAGCAGTCAGAACTTCGGCGTTGACATGAATATCTATTATATAGTCATTTTTATAAATAGACTGTTTGCAAAAGTATGAATTTTTCGAAATACAAGGATGTTATTATCCCAGGCATATAATATCTCAACCGAATTTGGCACAACTATTAGGAATGTCAGGTCATCAATGCTCTTCAGCTTTATACTTATTTGGTCTTCTTACTTTATTGATCTGAGCGTCACTGATGAGTCTTATGTAGACGAAACGCACGTCTGGCGTATCAAATTATTTCATTCCTTACCAATTTGAACATTAAAGGATCATCGTATATAAACACAGCTAAACTGAATAAAACATTTTTATGCTGTTTGAACCAATGAATTTAAAAATGTGGTTTTGAAAAATCTGTAATTTTCTGCTGAATATAAATATTCAAGTTCCCTGATACTTATTAAAATTTATAAATAAAAACTTAGCCAAGTCAAAATACTAGGTCCTTTTTTTTAAATATAATCTCACTAAGTTAAACATAACAATGTAAAGATATAAATAGGACAATGATTCAAAGTAGTAATTGTTTTACATATGATAAGAATGTTCAATAATATTTAGAACTATTTTTTCTATTTATTCAGTATATAATTTAATTTTGGATGTAACGCGTCTTCTCATTGGCTGACGTTATTTTGTTATCAGCCCATAGACATAATTTAGTCATGTGACCGTGACGTCATCAACGTTTTTTCATGGTTTTCTACGGTTTAAAATGGAATTTTGAATTAAGTTATAAGAAATGACTGTAATATTTTTTCTGTCTATTCGAAATAACATAAAAAATGTTGTGCACACTACGCGCGTTATTGAGTGTACACCACATTTTTAATGTTATTTCTTCATAGATAGAAAAAATATTACAGTCATTCCTTAAATAAATTGCTGCTGCAAAATACAAAATTCATAATTTCGCATTTGGTGAATTGTTATCTATTCTTTTTCGGTCCATGCAGTACTTTTAAATAGTCAGCATGTAGTCATATACGATTTGTTCAGTCGTCTCCCTTTAAAAATATTTATTTAAATTTATTGCATACCTTACGCACACAATCATTTAACACTGATAAACACATCTATAATAAAAGAAAGCAAAACGACAAATTAAAAGCAGGTAAAAAAGGGTTACTTGTTAAAAAAAATCATATCGAAATGAAACTTGTGAGACTTATGATATTTGTTTTATATACTTGCGTTTGTGAATTCTAGTAAGTTTGCCTTATAATTCATTGGTTTTCTTTTTTTCTATTATATTTCTTAAATGATTAACTCATTTTGAAACTTCATGCAAAATAATCTTTACATTTTGAGCAATTAAATGTATTGCAGGTACTATTTTGAATAAATTACCAACCAAACGTCTTCCTATTTCTAATCTTACAGCATTTATTCAAGTTAACACTTTATTTGCTGCATGCAATAAGTTTCCTTTTAAAATATCTGAGTTAACCAATAGATTGCTCGCATGCACATTTACGTAACTGAAAATCACGTGCTCTTTCAATGGTATAAATGACGCATGTCATTCGAAAAAAATGGCATTAATGTTTAAAATGCCATTTAAGATGATGTGAAAATTAGTGTAGATGGAAACCTGGTTTTGAAGTTAAGGAATTATATTATTTAACTACAGTGCATTAAGTTGTATCGTGCAATGTCAAATAATGTATTTCCAGAGGTGCAAGTCAACAACGAAGTGCAATATTTCAATAAAACAAAAAGTGTTCTCCCAAAATTTTTAACACAAGTAATAGGAAAAGATACACAATCAGAACCAAATTTGCGAACAAGTTCTTTGAAGAAAAAAAAGCAGACTGATTGTATAAAAAAAGTTGTGCGAAATATAAGTTTTAATCTGCCTTTGGACGAAATATCAAGATCTTCAAATGACTTGTTTGTTAATGGAATAAATAAAAAATCTAAAAAAATACGATCTTTTGAAACAACAAAAGATAGACCTTTAAGCGACAGTCTTCCTTTTTATCGTAGAAAAAGCAGCGGTGCGTCAGTTTCATCTCACTATAGATCCCTTCTAGCAGATTCAAGAAAAAGCAGTGTTTCTTTAGTTTCATCTAACTATAGATTTCTTTCAGCGGATCGTAGAAAAAGCAGTGGTTCTTCAGTGTCATCTAACTATAGATTTCTTTCAGTGGATCGTAGAAAAAGCAGTGGTTCTTCAGTGTCATCTAACTATAGATCTCTTTCATCGGATCGTAGAAAAGGCAGTGGATCGTCATTTTCATCTCATTGTAGATCAAGACTAACAAGTGATGCTTCTAATGACAGTTCTCGGAGTTTCTCAACTGGATACTATAGAGTACCAATTATAGGTGCTCATGGTGTTGGAAAAACAGCATTAAAAGATCGGTTTATGAGCTCAGAGTACATGGCACCTATGCAATCAGATATCGGTAAGTTATTTTTTGTATCTAAATCAGAAAATTTACATAAATGTCGTCCAAAATGAGTTCAAATAATTTGTTTGTAATCAGCATCTTTTTCAAAAATGATTTTCATCATTCGTTTTTAACTATTAGAAGTGAAAACCTAGATCATTAAATAAAACTTACAGTAAATAGAAAGCAAAAAAATGAAGAAAAAAGATAGGAATCATGCAAACGGAAGACAGCAATTACATGAACTAAAAAAACATAGGAAATTGACAGGACATCATAAAGTTTCAATAGTAGATAGGTGTTAATGCAATACGTCATACACACAATCTGTAAAAGTACTGACGAAATAAGATAACAAAATTCAAAGTAATGCAATCAACACCACATTCTATAAATGATAAAACACGTCAATATGCAAAATCACATGACACATGACAACATCAATGACGCATTGTAACTCGTCTTAAACTTTTGTTTACATCTTACATTTGCAGATGAATTCGATGAAAAGAAACTCACTATTGTTGTCGACAATGAGGAATCTACAATGGAATTTATTGATTTGTCTTCCATTAAGGTAAGTTTATAAATATTTTTTTCCTTTTCACAGATAGAGGAAGATGTGGTGTGAGTGCCAATGAGACAACTCTCCATCCAAATAACAATTCTCCCTTTTTCTGAAACAATAGCATAACATCACAGCAAAGAAAACCACACGATAAAATATCAATTGGAAGGCTTAACTCAATATAAAACGTAAATTAAAATGTTTGCTTTTTGGTAATATTAATGATGTTCTTGTACCGTTGAACGACACTAGCTGCATTGTATACATATTCAGGCTGAGAAGATAACCATGTCTTACCGATTGAACAAAAGGAGGATAAATCAGATTAAATCAGTATTACTGTTTTTGTCAAGACATTGAAGGAAAGCATCACATATTTTTGGATATACATAATCTAACGTTTACTTGTTACATTTAGAAATTACACAAAACGATACATACCTTTGGTTTGTCAGACATAACAAAATATATTTACTTTAAATAAAGCTGTTTGTGTGATAATTGAGTAGGTGAAGACGTTCATTGATACCTAAAGAGTTCCTTGATTTATTTCAGCAGGAATATGGAAAACAGCAATGCTGTAATTAATATTTATAAATTGTTTCCTATAGGAGTATGATCGACCAACAGACGCCCATGTTGTTGTCTTTTCTGTCCACGATAGTGATTCATTCACACAAGCACAGGGTTTTCTACAACATCTTCGAATCGAACTTGATAGTGACAGACCAATAATACTAGTAGCCAATAAAATAGATCTAGTCAGAAAAAGACAAATTACCAAAGAAGGTAAGATGTCGACATTTTTTATGTGTTACATAATCATCATAATTATAACTGTTTTGTTAATCATATTCGTGGTGGCTCTTTTTCATGTTTTTGTGTTCTTCTCTGTTGGCGGGCGTTTGTGTTTCTTTGACACATTTCGCGTTTCCATCCATAACTTTATCATGTTCTGCTATCATTTATTTTCAATGTTTATGATAATTGTAAACATATGTAAATATAAGAAGATGTGGTACGAGTGCCAAGGAGACAACTCTACACATCCAAGTAACAATTTATAAAAGTAAACTATTATAGGTCAAGTGCACCACAAATAATTTGTTTTTAATCTAACACAGTAAGTAAAATAGTTTACAAAAAGTTTACGATAATATGATAGACTTCAGTTTTAGATTCTGTTAAACATAGAATTTAAACCTTTGTCTTACTATTTTCAGATGCACTCCAGCTTGCTAAAGAATTTGAATGTAAATACATTGAAACATCAGCTGTGTTAAACCTCAAAGTAGACGAACTTCTAGTGGGATTATTGAAACAAATAAAACTAAAGCTAAATCCAGAAGCCATCGAAAAAGCAGCTATTTTGAAACAGGGAAAAGGGAAAAAGAATGCTACATTAAAAGGGCCAAAAAGACTTCTAAATAAAATCTTTAAACGTTACTCGAAACCTGTATCACAATGTGAAAATTTATTTCTTCTTTAATTTGTAATATGTTAAGATGATGAATTATATCATTATATTAATTAAGCATTACTCAATTCCAGTATATTTCAACGTTAACATGCAGTACAAGTAGATTATGTGATTGAGCGATATAAACATCAATAAACATACTTCTTTAAAGAATATAATCATATCATTAATTCTTATTCATCATACAAATATTAAGGAAAATATAATTATCTGATTAAGACTTCTGGTAAAATGGTAAACACGTTTGCATTTAAGTGCCTTATCATTTCGATCTAAACGTTATCATAATAAAATGAATGTCATTTACTGTGCCTTTATTTTTGTATTGTATAAGAAGACTTTATGTTTCCCTTTTATAACTTAACTTAAAGTGTGACAACTTATAAAATGTTTGGAATGTTATCACTGCCTTTCAATGTCGTTGACTATTTGTTTAATCAAATGTTGTTACACATGTTTCATGTTGCATTGCAATATTGAGCACCTTGAAATTGTTATTCAAGATTGTTATACTGTTTATTATATTGTTATATTATTACGAGTAAAAATATATGGCGTCCAAACTGTTTCGTTTTGAACACCACTTATAATTCTTAGAAACACAAAACGTCAGAATTATAACGGAGTAATTCATATCATTAGATGTTATATTGGTAATTCTCATCGGATTTTGTCTAATGCTTAGTCCGTTGCTGTGTGTTACATTTGAATGTTGTGTCGTTGTTCTCCTCTTATTTTAATGCGTTTCCCTCAGTTTTAGTTTGTTACCCCGATTTTGGTTTTTTGTCCATAGATTTACGATTTTTGAACAGCGATATACTACTGTTGCCTTTATTTAAGCCTTTTATCTTGGATCTTTATATATATATATATATATATATATATATATATATATATATATATACAAAATAGACTTGATATCTACGTTATCTGAAAAATAAAAGTCCACAGTAAAAGAGGGACGAAAGATACCAAAGGGACAGTCATAAATCTAAAACAACTGACAACGCCATGGCTAAAAATGAAAAAAGACAAACAAACAACAGCACACACGACACAACATAGAAAACTAAAGAATAAACAATACGAACCCCACTTAAATGTACTTATCGCAGATGATGCAGTACGTATTACCTTCAATGGACTTACCTAGATATTAAATTAAGGTTAAAATGCGATAGTTTGGTTTTTTTAATAAGATGTTGTTCTGTTGAGAACGAAACTTTACAAACAGTGAGATAATGTATCATTAACGCAATTGTGTGTGTACTCAATTTTTGTGTAGTTATATTTAAGAAAAAATCGTTGGTTTCCAATCAAATGGCAAAATCAAAAGCTGAAACACATCAAACGAATAGATAACAACTGTCATATTTCTGATTTGGTACAGGCAATTTATTTATGTAGAAAAAGGGTGGATTACACCTGATTTTACAGCAACCTAAGTCTCTCACATGTATGACAGCCGCACCATTATATTGACAACGATGTGTGAACAAAACAAACAGACATTATAGGTAATTGATTAACAACTTAATCACTAAAAACACTCAAAGAATTACATGTATATAACAAAGAAGCACAAAGTGGCATATTGACCAGGCACATTAGCAAAATTATCGACAATAGTGCATGCTGTCAAAGATAGGAGGAATATATAAGAAGGGCAAATAACGACAACCGTAATATACCGGTGTGCTAAAATGTCCTCAATCGATTGAGATAAAACAAATCCGGTTTAAAAACTCAAACCGTAGAAAACAATTTCCAATTTAACGTTGTCAGTGATATTACAATACTTGTAAAAAAAGCATTTTTATAGGTGTGACTAAATATTTATCACTTTAATTGTGCGTATGGAAGATTATAACTTACCTCATCATGGTCATTCCATTGACAACTTACCATAGGTCATGTAAATAAGGATGACTATCATGATAATAGAAAATCAACATGTTTTTAACAACTTCATTTATCTTGATATTGAAGCCTTAAACATTTCCGTTGCGTCGGTCAGGTTGATTAGTGTAACAAAAAATAAAAGCAAATATGACAACTCTTTAAACAAATGAAGACTTTGTTGTTTAACGTAACTTTTGTTCTCAAAATTTAGGTGATAATTAAAAAAAAAGGTACAATTCCTTCAATTTCTAATTTTTAATTTTCATCTTAGAATGTATTAAAAAGACAATTAGATTTCATTTGGCATTCTTAATTCTTGACACATACATCGTATATGAACAATCCATCATTACCACGGTTTGTTAATCAGTTTATACGAAATTTCAAACTGAGAAGAAAAAAAAACCCAACATTTTTTTTAAACATTGTAGCCACCTTAAGGATGTACAGCTCACAGAAGCCAAATAAATTCTAGAAATAAACTTTTCTTCTAACTTAACTGATTTTGGGGTTTATATGATAACTATGTACACCACTAGGTCGATGACACTTCTTGTGGACGTTTCGTCCCCGATGGTATCACCAGCCTAGTAGTCAAAACTTCGGTGTTGACATGGATGTCAATAATGTGGTCATTTTTATAAATTTCCAGTTTACAAAAACTTTGAATTTTTCGAAAAAACTAAGGATTTTCTTATCCCAGGTATAGATAACCTTAGCCGTATTTGGCACAACTTTTTGAAATTTTAAATCCCCAATGCTCTTCAACGTTTACTTGTTTGGCTTTATAAATATTTTGATATGAGCGTTACTGTTAATATCATATTTTGATGTTTTTTTGCCGTCAATTTTTTAAATTTGTTATTTCGTTTTAACAAAATGCGTATTATTTTAACTTCTTTGTTATAAATGATTGAAACAATACATATATAAGATATTTACAAAGAAAACATGATGTGGGATGTATAATTTTCTGGTTAAATTATTTCTTGCACCCCTATCCAATTTTCTCCAAAAATTGGCTTAAAAGACTGACTTGATTGGTAATAAAATTTGAAAAAAAAATTACTCAAAAACTTCTTATTGTAAATATTTTTTCACAGAGATAAGTTTGATTTATGAAATTTATTAAGTTCATTATTATTTACCATTTGCACCACATTTTTGGAAATAATTTTTGAACGAGATTTCAACGAGACTAAATCGTCAGAACAATAAATCCTAAAAATTGTTTACGTCACATGATCAGTTAGATGACAACATGTTGAAAGATAAGCTTCAATATACCAAGATGTCCATAGTAACAGTTTCAAAACTGAAGCTTCCACAATGTGTTATGCTTAAACAATTCACAATCAATATATGTTGGAGGATATCAAACGACCAGTGTATGAGTATATAAAAAAATGGATATTTTAAAATAGTTGCAATTTTTGGATGACGAAAACAGAATCAAGAATCAGAATCAATTCAGAATTGAAAAATGAAAAGTTGTCAAAAACTTAACTTTACTCCTAAAAGTGGTGAATCCTGCTTTCCTTTCGCGGATTTTAAATTTCTATGTTCGAATATCTCTGAAATGATTGTTCTCTACAAAATGCTAATACACTTTGAGTAAATGGTAAAGTGTTTATTATTGTTCCCAATAATTTTTGAACAATATCATAATTTGGACGACCGTTACGCATTATCTATATAAAAGAAAAAAAAGTATACTGTCATTGCCAGGATCCTGTCACATTTTAGTTGTATCATTAAATGTAGGTGACCGAGAGGTGTCACTCGTGGAGCATTGTAGAGCAGTATCTGATAATTGCACTGCAACAACTGACACTTGTTCTTTTTGTTTTATTGGGTTGATGATAATAATTCTGAACGTAGGAATTTGATCACGATATTGCTGGCCCAAATAATGGTCTATTTTATAAAGTAGATGTATTATCAAAATGACCAAAACTATAGCACAAGTTGTTAATTATTGTATATTGTTATAGTGACATTTTAATCGTTTTATAGTATTTCCTACGACTATCCAGTACATATTATAGTACATAGTACTTTTCTATGTTGTGATGTTATACTATTGTTTCAGTAAAAGGGAGAAGGTTTGGTACCATTATTTAAAACGTTTTATCCCGTTGCAAATGTTTGCACCTGTCCTAAGTCAGGAATCTGATGTACAGTAGTTGTCGTTTGTTTATGTAATTTATACGGCTTTCTCGTTTCTCTTTTTTTTTTTATATATATTAGACCGTTGTTTTCCCCGTTTGAATAGTTTTTACACTAGTAATTTTGGGGCCCTTTATAGCTTTTTGTTCGGTGTGAGCCAAGGCTCCGTGTTCAATGCCGTACCTTGACCTATAATGATTTACTTTTATAAATTGTTATTTGGATGGAGAGTTGTCTCATTGGCACTCATACCACATCTTCCTATATCTGGTTCGAGTACACAGTTATCGTCCTTTGATTTTTGTTGTCCACGAATATAGTCCTTAGTGTGGACAGTGTGTTACTTGCTAATATTTTTTATACCCCTTCCAAATTTTTTCTCCATGTTTTATGCCTCATAAAGCAAGAAGGGGGGTGAAATGACATTGTTAAAAAATTTTGGGTCATAATTTTTATGTAAAGTAGTGATTAGGTCAAGCTGAAAAAGGTTTAAAAAAAATAGCACTTCGGAAGCTGTCAAAGGATTTCAAGACCCCCTTAACATAAAAGTGTCCATATTTTGAGTTAGAGCTGATGAAGTTTTCTATAATTTTGATATAATTTGTCCCAAAAATAGTACAACGCACTGTCAAACAAACAAAGGAAGTCTCTAATGGATTAAATGTTCTTCGCAAGGATAGCAAAGAATATCAATAGCATTATGAAATGATTCATTTGCAACTCACATTGAAAAACTAATGACTGCGTCAAACAATAGGAAGACTAAAAAACTTATGTTTGTCATAAATAAAATTGAGGATGGAAATAGGAAATTTGTCAAAGAGAAAACAACCCCACAAAAAGAAGATAACAGCAAACCTTGAATACCCTTCCGGAGCACCTGAGATCACCCCTAGTTTTTAGTGGGGTTCATGTTGTTTATTCTTTAGTGTTCTATGTTGTGTCATGTGTACTATTGTTTATGTGTTTGCTTTTTTATTTTTAGCCATGGCATTGTCAGTTTATTTTCGATTTATGAGTTTGACTGTTCCTCTGGTATCTGTCGTCCTTCTTTGATTAAGGTCGTCCATTTGTATTCATAGCAAGGAATATATAGAGATATGTAGCAGATACTTTGATTTCTATAGTTTTCTTATGAAAAGGTCAATGGGATATTAAAAAAATTAAAAGGATAAACTTTAGTATCAGGTATTGCACGTCATAAATATAAATTATTCCACTGCATTCAGTGTTTTGCGATATCTATCCGCTCGAGATAGTTTAATTTCAAAATTTAAAAACGAGACCCGCCGAACATTTAAAGTATTTAAAATCTAACTGTTAAACATTGATAAATATCGTATTGCCCGAGATATGGTGGTGAATTGTTTCTCTAATGACGATATGCAGAAAACCTTAATTCTTAACCTTTTCGAGCGACTTGTAAAACCGATATGTTCTACGTGACGTCATCATGCATCGTCACCTTTTTCCATGTAGTCATAATTAAATTTTGACCAATGAACAACTGGAATCAAACGAACCAGATGTTAATTAGATAAAAATAATAAATAGGTCAGGAAAAAGATAAATTGAGTAAAAATTAGAGAAATATATAAACAATACGTAACTAAAACGCGTTGCAAGAAGCTACCTCTACTTTTCTTGTGGAGGTTTAATGCAATCTCTGCGCCAAGTTACGAAACTTGTATAACCTCATATTTGTTCAATGTTAGAATCGGCATTACTTTAGCACGTATAGTTTTCCAAAAAAACTTGTTATAAACATGGTATTATTCACCAATGATTTTCTCATTTAGTGTTGGTGATAATATTTAAGAAACCATGTATTTCTTTATAGATAACAGTTTGTTGAAAGATTTGACGGACTGAATAACTAAACAACAGTTTGTTTACAGATTTGACGAAACAAATAGTTTAAAAACAGTTTGTTTACAGATTACGTAGAACGATTAATTGAATAACAGTTCATAAGTAATGTTACACACACTTAATATATGTCTTTCTATTCTTATAATAGTTTAGTAGGTTAAAATCAAATACTACATGTAATATCACATTCGTTACATAAAGAACTGGAATAGCTTTCATCTAAATCGATCGGAACTTTAAGATAGTTATGGATATAATATAATAACGTATTATAAGAATGATAAAGGTTGAGGTCGGTAAGAGGCAACGTAATATTCCCGTAAATACATTTTGTATAATACAAATCATATGACTTTGTGTTACGATATGATAAGGATGTGTTGTCATTCAGGTATATTAAATCTAAGAACAGGAAACCGTGGTTCTCGTGTGTTGTAACATAGATGCATCGCATCGCTCAACTTTTGGAGATGATGACCGTTTGTTTGTAAAGTGTTGATTGCCGTACTTCCTTCTCATATCCGTACTAGATGAAGTTTTCTCTCGAAAGCGGAACCGCCTAGATGAAGTTCAAATATATCAACATGCACTTGCTTAATGTATCATAGGGATATAAAAACACATGAACTGCAAAAAATATATTATCTCTTTGAAGAAAACACCTAAACAAAGACAAACAGAAATGGCGGACACATGTTAAGAACTTATTCATACAGCAATTGGAACTGATAGCAGTGTACAGTAATTTGATGGCCATACGTGATAAAAGTTCAATAACAACTTTTCACCATTTAAATTTCTGTTTTTCAGACATCTTTACATATTGTCTTTTGACTCGGACTTCTCTTGAACTGAATTTTAATGTGCGTATTGTTATGCGTTTACTTTTCTGCACTGGCTAGAGGTATAGGGGGAGGGTTGAGATCTCTTATACATGTTTAACCCGGCCGCATTTTTGCGCCTGTCCTAAGTCAGGAGCCTCTGGCCTTTGTTAGTCTTGTATTATTTTAACTTTTAGTTTCTTGTGTACAATTTGGAGTTTAGTATGGGGTTCATTATCACTGAACCAGTATATATTTGTTTAGGGGCCAGCTGAAGGACGCCTCTTTTCTAATAAACGTTTGCATGTTTAGAATGACTGAAACATTATAAGTTTAGACACAAAATCATTATGTTCGTATATATCATTTGTTTACAAATTTTCGGCTCTACCTTGACACCATTTGAGAGTATGGCCTTGAGAAACAACGATGGTCCGTCGTAAGGAAACAATATATGGTTGACCCGTGTAAGTGATAGTCACAACTGTAGAACGTAAAAGACACCCTTTGTAGATTGCAAAAAGAGCAGAATAATGCCGCTACAAAGCAGCATTTGCACCTGCTAGGTGGACGGGATTTAATATAAGTTGCTTGTTTCCCAATTATGTAAATAAATATGTTAAAACTAAAATAAACTAAAACAAGTCACCCTTTCCACTCAAAAGCATGTTATATTCAGCTGATCAATATTAAAACAATAAATACCCTTCATTTTCGAACATATATACTATCCTTACAGATCCAGTGTTACAATTCCTTATAATTATGTCCTTTCGTTTGCTATTTTGTCAGAAATTTTAAAAGTTATATTGTGACCTTTATCAAACTGTATTCCTCAATGTTGTTAGCACCTAAATCTTGAAATGGAAAATAGGAAAATAAAGAGATAATATTACAAAACATGATCAGTGTTTACATACAAGTTTACTTTTAAAAATGATTATCCTTTTCTTTTTTATAATGAGCGATCATGAGTTCTTATCACAAAAAAAGTATGATTTCATTTGACACATGATCATCTCTATTGATTTATTTCATATTCCAAAGTTTTTCTATTAAGCAGCGTTTTTCTGCATATTGTTTAATTCGAAAATCAAACATAACATTTGCAAACATTGGCATCCCATTTGGCCATTGCATCTTGTTATTTTTGTTATGGTGTAAATGGAAGACCCTTCTGTTAAAAAAAATTCTTTTATAAAATATTGAACAATTATGATACTTTATGTTTATGATGCAATGATTCAGACGAACGTTTAGTCTAATTAGGACTAGGCAACACAATTTTCGAAGGCCAAATGCCTTGAACACTTATTGATTTTTCCAGTTAAACATTTTTTGTTGCGTTATAAACTTAGAATGATTTATGTATGGATAATGATCTCAGTTGTCAAGGACCAAACTAATGTAGTTGATAGAGAGACTAGTATTTAATAAATCAATAAAACAATTTTTGCATAACATTGGAAAAAAATACCTTAAAAGTGGTTTATCATTTAAAACTACTAAATTATAAGCGTTTTACAGATGTTTGCAAAATAACCCATTGGTAATGCCTGTCATACTGTTATCCAAGTCAAACCATGTTTGAAATGTAGTGTCGAATCTAAATATAAAAACAGCAGCTTTTATACTGAATAAAGGAATAATAATTACCAGAATTTTCTTTTTCATTTTGAATGGCAGAAACAAGTTTCGTTTTCAATAAACTCACCAGAGACGCTCGAATCAACACTATTTTAAAAATGGTCAAATGTAAAAGAGCCCTTAAACACAAAAATCTAAGTGTTATGCCATATCCAGCTAACACAATTAAGGGTAGAAAATTCTTAGTATTTTGAAACCTTCATAGTTTTGAAAATAGTTTTTTTTGTAATGTGTTTATTGGCAAAGAACTACATATATATTAATAATAGTAAATAAGTTCATAGTACATCAGCAAAATCGAGACAAGTAGATACAGTTGATATTTTGAATCCTTCTATAAACGTATAATATTATTAATAATAATTTTAAAAAAGAACAGAAAATCTTACTCTGAGGTAGCATGGATTGGGTAGATATTTTTTATTACGTGAAAATTAATTTATAAAATCATTCTATTAGTTGGAGCCAGGGGTTCCAGCAGGTGTACGCTCTTTGCAATGGTTTATTTTTATAAAATATTATTTTTTCAATGAACAAATTTTCTTTAAGATAATTTTTAAGGCTACACTATTTACTTGTCCACATTGCATTTTTGTTTTGTATATATAATATTTAGTTAATAGTATTATGAGATTTTTTAAGTAGTTTTTTTCTGTTTTTTCTAATATCCCAAATGAGACAATATCTAAATTAAGTGGTAGTTCAATTTGGACTTTTGAATATATCCATTTATTAAGTTCTTCCCAAACATCAAAAACTTTTGGACATGTCCAGAATATGTGTTCAATAGTTTCTATTGAGTCCGTACAGAAAGTGCATTTATTGTTTTGTGAGACTTTAATTTTGAAGAGTAATTTATTAGATCCCAAAATTCTGTGATTAATCCTGTATTGGAGCCACTGTAATTTTGAGTTTTTAGTAATGTAAAATGGAAGTCTGTATATTTTATTCCAAATAATATTATGTCTATTTAAGATTAAGGACCACTTTTCCTGTGATGTGATATTTGTTATTTTTTCATTAAAAAAAGTTTTGAAAATAGTTTTTTTTTATTTTTGTGATAATATACATAGCAAAGACAAAATTTAAAAGAGGCCTTTGATACATGAAGAAAATACATGTGCAATCAAAAAAGACAAAACAATAAGAATACCAACCGAATAAAAATCTAGAGTAAACATTCGGTCATGATTCGGAATCGGGAAAAATGACAGTGTTTAGTGAAATAACAGCACGTAGTAAGTACCCATTGTCATCACATTGCGTTGATGGTCCGCAAAATGACAAATACATTCGTAAAATATGAAATAGAATATATAGAAAAAAGGATAAACTACATACACCACTTACACTGGTTCGGAGTAGAGGGAGTGAATAAAGAACACAGTTTATAAAGTCCCTAACATGACCAGTATGTTACCTGCAATTATTTCAACCTTAATTATTCTTATTATACATTATAAAGGTTGCTTAAACCCTGTGTGTCTAATGAATTTTTTTTGCAGCTGTTGGTATTTCTAATCACGTCATTTATAATAATTGAACATAAGAAAATATTTTGGTACACTCATTTACTTTCTTATAATCAAGGATACATGTCAATTAATTTAGAACGAGCAATTAAGGTTACATTCAAAATACAAATTTAGACGAAAAAACTAAATGTAAACAAAAAAATAAGAAACAATTGACCATTTATATACAGGGGATTATCCCATTGTTGTTGAATTTACACGTAAGAGCGAGTATTATACTTAATATGTGTGGGTTATGTGTTATTTCTTTTCACAGTTCGGCAAGCACAGCCATAAATCGAATTTCCGATCGTCATGAACAACAGATATTATATATTATTTTCAAATAACAGATGCTGTCATTTAGGTCATTTTGAAATTAATATTTTATAGGATAATGACTGCGTCATTTGTTGTAAAGAACAATATAACAACAGGACTTGTTTTTGGTCCTCTATGATTATATCTTGATAATGTAGAGTCCATGATATTTCTTCATTGTAATGCACTCAAATAAGGACCTTAGAAATGACTTAAACTTGTGTGAAGTTAGAAGATATGATATTATCAGAAGCACCGAATTAACTGAGAAAAGGAGGAAGTCAATAAGATATACAAAATCACACGATCTGCTACATCAACAAACACAACTCATGGAACACAACTGTCCTTTAAAAATTGAGCATAGAAATGGGGAATGTGTCAAAGAGGCAACCATCCGACGAAAGAGTAGAAAACAGTCCGACCATCAATTGGTCTTCAATACAGCGAGACATTCCAACACACTGCAATACACAAAGTTTAACTCAGTTTGAAAGAGGTCTTAAAACAACTTTGAACAAGTAAGTAGTGGGTAAAACCTGGTTTTATAGCTAGGACATTCTCCTCCTGTCTTATGAGTTTAAATGTCCCTCTGGTATATCTGTCCTTCTTTTATGAGAGTTGTTCATTGTTCCATTTCCCTGATGAAATTTGGTGAGCAATCCAAATAATTGTTTTGTGCAAACAATGGTTTAAGTTATAGGCAAAATACAAATTAAGATCAACAATAAGAAAAACGAGACTTAGAGTACAACACATTCAGTCTTAGAAAGTATTTGACACAATTATGTTAAATATAGATGTAACATCCAAGATCAAATATTACCCATTGCATGTTAGGTTCATGTCTTAAATGTTTGGACAGTTCTGCAAGCACACGAATGAAAATAGTATATGTCCGTCATTAATAAACGTGATGCACAAGTTGTCATTGCTTTACATTAAACTTAAAAGAGTATTATACAAACAGAAAAAGAATTATGCAAACTACCAATACATGATTTAAGGCACAATATTTCGTTTTTATTAATAAAGATTCTGCAATTTGACTCGGAACATGTCAACTAATATACTTGTTTTTAATAATATGCAGTATCTCTGGTGTTACTTTCGTCATCTCTAAGACTCAAACACATCAAACGGATGGATAACAACTGCCATATTCCAAACGATAATAATAATAAAAAAAGAAACAACAGCTAGTTTTTGATACAGATATATATCGGAAAAATGTTAAAAAAATGAGGGGGGGGGGGGAATATACCAAATTACAGAACAAAATAAACTGATAACGCCATGGCTACAAACAAAATACAAACAGACAAATAATTGAACGCTAATATTATATATATAAAAAAAGACAAAGCAATCCAAACCTAATTAAAAACTCGGGGTGATCTCAGATGTCCGGAAGGGTAAGCAGATCCTGCTCCATATGTGGCACCCGTCGTGAAATGATTTGTCAGATCAGTAAGCACTTACTCATTCATCAGTTGCCCGTCGGTAAATTAGTGTTTAATGGGTTCGCAGTTTTATCTGTATATCAGATTTGTTTTTTCGTTCATTCACGAATAAAGCATGCCATTAGTTTTCTGTCTTAATTGTTATACATTTGTTATTTGAGGTGTAATATATATAACAACGTGTCATTGGTTTTGATCCTTATTGATATGTTTATATGTGCTCCTTCCAATATAAAAGTGTTTTACTTACCAAATTATTGTTTGTGTTTTACACTTATGTGCAGAAAGAATTTAAAGGTATACACATTTATCAAAATGGGTGCAATTTGGAAACTATGGAAATATGACAATTACGATTTTGTTCAAGCAAAATAGTTAACCAATTTCTAGTATGATATGATAAGCATCATTTTATAATTTTGATCAAATTCCATGAATGCTTATAATTTTGAATTGAATTGTTATCAATTATGCCATTATTTTCTTACCTGGATTATTTCGCATTTTCCATTTGATGTTTTTGGTATCTAAATCTGAATATTAGGTGGTTATTCATGGACTGTTTTATTGTTGAAGGACGCACAGTAAACTTTCGGTGAGTTTTGACTTATTTGAATATTTCCGTATTTGATTTATCCCAACTATTCTATTGTTAACTCTGATCAAAACATAACCGAAGTAAGTTGACCTCTACATTAATGGTTGACAGGAAGGTCGACAATCTACTTGGTATTTTTAGAAGGAATTATTAAACTTTAAACAGTTCACCGAATGGTATTTCTAATTTAATCCGAGTATTTAGGAGAAGCTTGATTTGAACATGTTGAAGCCAGTACGTTTTAAAACAGAAATCCAAATGTTTCGTACTCTGCACTCTATGTAAACTTTATTTAGAAAAAGATTTATTTACTAAAGGTTTACTTCGATGAAAAGGATGCAACGTTGCTTGTTTGCGATTAACTCTTTGTATTTCAAATTTCCTTTAAACCCGACTATAATAATGTCATTGACCTGTCTTGGATTGATGCAGACAAAGCAAGCTTCATATGAAATTAAAATTCACTGACTTAACCAACAACAAATAAATGCGATTGTGGAGCATATATAACTGATTTCATATCACCTTCATATAACATTATGCCATTCAGCCTCAACATCAGAACTGTCCATGTATATATATATCAGTTCAAATGAATAGCCTGAACAATAATATAGTTGTAGGATTCTATAAACACCGGCATATAGAGTATATATCTCCTAATTGCTTTTGTGCCATTGTGATCCTATAAAATCGTCTTGATAGAGGGTTATTGTTGATAATAAAAATATTACACCCTTTGATCCAAATTGTTAAGTTGAAATAATCCCTTCGAATGTTGTCTGGTGCCATCATATTATAATTGACTGTTACGACCTGGATCATATTGGACTACAAAAAAATTAAAAGAAAACAATGATATTCATTACCTCAGCTGTACTATAAAACTCCTATATGATATCCATACATTATTAGAAAATAACCAAAGGGGTACATCTTCACTCGAACAGTACGTGCTACTGTAATGCACATCTCAGTCTTGAGCAAAAATAAAATAAAAAAAAAAAAAAAAAACAAGAGAAAAACGACTACCACCGAAGTTCTTTTGGAAAAATCAAAGACACATGTATCAAAAAAAGGGACGAAAGATACCAGAGGGACAGTCAAATTCAGAAATCGAAAATAAACTGACAACGCTATGGCTAAAAATGAAAAGGACTAACAGAAAAACAATAGGAAACACGACACAACATAGAAAATTAAAGAATAAACAACACGAAATCAATAGATATCATTATCTGCATCATGTAAAGAATAATGATATAAAGTATATGTTACGAGGGAGAAAATAGAAGAGTGTAAAAGGTTTGCTTTATTTTCCCTAAAATATATATAGTGGCATTAGAACATGCTACAATTGGTCATTGTACGACAATGTTACAGTTAAATACATGTATAGTACAAATATCCGATTCTATTACGGGTGATTGTATTTAACAAGTAATCCCGTCATACAATGTTTAATGGTTATTTTAGTTTAGAGTTTGACTGTTAAAATTACTAAGATTGCTGAAGGTGTCGTCACTTTTCATTATCTCGAATCATACATACAATTGTGACATTTATCAAAAATGCTAATGATTATCGTGGTTTAACAGTTTGAAATAAACGCTAACATTAACAGTTTGAACACGAGGGACTGTTAACTGATATAAATATTTTCTCTGAATAGACATTTATACACACGCTTTTAAATCTTATATTTCAGAAGATTAAAAAAAAATCGCAAAACGTAGCAATAAAAACACTGCTTTAGTCTCACAGATAATCATGAAATAAAATATACCTACATGTAAGCAAAACCGACAATATATTGCAAACAAATTTCAAGATGCAACACAGACAAAAAGCAGTCTTCAAAAGAATATTAAGAAAACAAAGACGGAGAAAAATAAAAGGAATCAAACACCAGAAACTATATTGGGTGATCCAGATGGGTATGTATATCCTGCTTTGCCGGTTGCAACCACAGTGTTGTAAATGTCTCTTTCCCCTGACGATAGAACATTTTATAAAAAAAATTAAAAAATTAAAAACAACCATTAACACGAAAATACAAAAACTAAACAAACTTAACGTGTTTTGTAAAATATAATACATTGAAAGTTAGTTAGTGATATCCAATTTTTTATATGAATATTTGAGATACTATACAACTTTTAAACCAAATCTGTGAATATTTTAAATAATTCAGTTAAGGTTAAAAGCAGTCTATGTATGGTAACGCAACATATATGAAAATCAGTTTAACTGAAGAAACAAAAAAGTAAAATCACAAAAAAAAATCCAAGGGAAATTCAAAACAGAAATTCTTAATCAAATGACAAAATCAAAAGCTCAAACCCTTCAAAAGAAGGGATAACATGAAATATATATAGAAACGATCATCAGTTATATAGTACGAGTGAGGAGTCAAATACATAAAACCAAATGTTCTAGTTATAACAAAGTAAACACCAAAGGCAAAGTTATCAAGATACAATTTTATTCTGTTGTTTAAACCGTATTCAGATTTGAAATAGAAGAAAGATACTTTCACTTGGTTTCAGACAGTGACATCATCGTCGGTCACTCTCAACATTTGTGTTGCGTATATAACATATTATCGCTATTTTGTGCATTTTTCCTTTGATCTTTTTTTGTGATAATTTTCATATCATGCTACTCGCTTGAGATGGAAAATTATCACCAGAAACTTAGCAGGCATGTGGCGTTGCTAACGAAATTGACATGAAATGGACAACGTCGTCATAGGTTATAGCGATAAACGGATTATCATTGATCATCTCAACTCGATTGTCTTTCTCGCTTTCGCCGTCCCGGCCAAAGCGAGAATACCAATCTCGTTGAATTGATCAAGTATAATCTATAATTATATTGAAATCATGCTATAACGCACAACTACGCATTAATCATGTTAATAAAAGATATAGAAATGCTATATTCAACTGTTAAATGATTGATAGTTATGTAACTTTAAAAACGATAAAGGGTTGTACTACTCATGCATCTCAGATATATACACTATCATCTGTTTTCTTTTAATTTCAATGATGATATCCTATGTACAAAACGTATGAATCAGAATGACGTATTTGAATACAGGAATGGAAATAGATCCTTTTATTTCATTGAAATCTATTTAAGACAAAAGTTAAATCCACAACAGCGTTTGAAGAGAGGAAATGGTAGAAGTGTTGATGCATTTTCATGTTTACAGGCACTATTCAACATTAGATCGATGCGGTCTATTCTAGCATTTATCCGAAGTTGTTTTTAAGAACAATCTATTTTATTTCATCTATTGTCTTGATAAAGGCAATGTTAGAGGTAATATAATATTTCAAAGATAATGACTTATAACTAAAATATTTTTGCGCAGATGCTCTGATTTATTGGAATGCATTTCTTGTCAATACTCGTATTTGACAAAGAAGCAAAGAGAAAAAATATGGCTATTGTATGGTATAAATTGGAAATTATTTATTATCACCTTAATTAAATACAATTATCGAATACAATTTCTTTACTGAAAAAAAATTTATAAGAATACTAGTATTTGATATTCATAATTCATGAAGGTCATTCAACGACAGAAAATTAATAGAGGTTAATATACTGTGCTTCACGTATATGTTAGCTTTGGACCATAATTCACAAGTAACAATGGAGCAACATGTATCGTCAGCAACTTTTGTCAGTTTGTTATTTAAATTTTACTAGAAATTCTAAAAGTCGAATGTTTGGACAAGTTTATTGAGATTATGAAATGAGGCTTGATAGCAATAAACTGAAAATATCTTTCTTGGTATTAGCAAAGTTTTGTAACTAAAGTTTAAATGTCCCTTTGGTTATGTTTATATGTTTTGAACTAACACTAGTTAAAAAGTTCTGAAATTGAAGCAGAATTTTGATCTTAAGAATTCTTAATTAACCGGAAAAAATGGGAACGCGATGTTAAGATCTTAAGGTGGTATAGGTGTCTAAAATAAAAATGATAGATTTTTCCAAAACTTTGCACAGTTGATCCCTACAAGGTATATAGTGAAAATATAAAAAAAAAAAAAAAAAAAAAAATGGGGGGTCACCGGCCATATAAGAAAATTACGTGAACCTTAAAAAACCATAAATTTCGGCTTTTTTGTATAGATATATAGGGAAATTAGTCACCTTCTATGCTTCAAGTCATATTTTCATTAAAAAACAAATGATAGAAATTTGATATATTTTAGAGATGAAGTGCTGATACCATAAGCTTTAAAAAAACACGAAAAAAATATAGGTCACCGTGCATATAAGAAAGAAAAATATCATTTTATTTCGGTTTCCATGGAAACTTTACTGATATTTCTTGAAAATATTCAATTAAGGGATAGTTACAGGCTCAAATGATGGAATTTTATTAATGTTTTATCAGTTATGTGAAGGTGCAAGAGTATAGACTTTAAAAAACACTAATAAAAAACGGTTGCCATGGAAACAAATGAAACAATCACATTAAAGTTGGTAATTTTGTCCCTATATTAACATGCAAAATGAAAATACTCAATTGAAAATGCCGTTACATCAGGCCTGGAAGGATTTTTTTTAAGGAGTTCTAAAAAACAATAAAATAAATGCACTATCGAGGAAATATATC